>NW_023425347.1:33221735-33971360 GCF_014108415.1 Molossus molossus | reverse complement strand
TGATTGCTGTGGCTAAGCATTTCCAGTACTATGTTAATAAGAGTGGTGAAAGTGGCATCCTTGCCTTGTTCTGTTCTTAAGGGAAATGCTTTTAGTTTTTGTCCATTGAGTATGATGTTGTCTGTAGGTCCTTCATATATGGCCTTTATTATGTCTAGATATGATCCCTCTAGTCCCACATTGCTGAGTGTTTTTATCAGAAATGGATGCTGGATTTTGTCAAAGGCTTTTTTGGCATCTATTGATATGATCATGTGGTTTTTATTCTTCATTTTATTTATGTGGTGTATCATGTTTATTGATTTTCGAATATTGTACCAGCCTTGCATCCCTGGGATGAATCCCACTTGGTCATGGTGAATAGTTTTTTGATATATTGCTGGATCCGATTTGCTAGTATTTTATTCAGGATTTTGGCAACTATGTTCATCAGGGATATTGGCCTGTAGTTTTCTTTCTTTGTAGTTTCTTTTTCTGGTTTTGGAATTAGAATTATGCTGGCTTCATAAAACGCGTTTGGAAGTTTTCCGTCCTCTTGAATTTTTTGAAATAGTTTGAGGAGAATTGGTATTAGTTTTTCTTTGAATGTTCGGTAAAACTCCCCCATGAAGCCATCCGGGCCTGGGCTTTTGTTTGCTGGAGAGTCTTGATTAAATCTTTAATTTCTTCTGTTGTTATTGGTCTGTTCAAGTTTTCTCTCTTCCTGGTCCAGTTTTGGGAGACTATGTGTTTCTAGAAATTTGTCCATTTCTCTTAGATTGTCTAATTTGTTGCTATATAATTGTTCATAGTAGTTGTTAACAATCTTTTGTATTTCTGTGGTGTCAGTCGTTACTTCTCCTCTTTCATTTCTTTTTATGTGTATTTGGGTTCTCTCTCTTTGTTTCTTGGTGAGTCTAGCTAAGGTCCATCAATCTTGTTTATCTTTTCGAAAAACCAGCTCTTTGTTTCATTGATCCTTTGAATTGTTTTTTTAGTCTCTATATCATTTATTTCTGCTCTGATCTTTACTATTTCCTTCCTTCTACTTGTTCTGGGGGTTTTCATTTTGTTTGCTCTCTAGTTCTTTAAGTTGTGAGGTTAGATAGTCTATTAGAGATTTTTCTTGTTTTCTGAGGTAGGCCTGTGGTGCTATGAACTTCCCTCTCAGAACTGCTTTCACTGCATCCCATAGATTTTGTGTTGTTGTGTCTTCATTTTCATTGGTTCCATGAAGTTTTTCATTTCTTCCTTGATCTCCTCGGTAACCCATTAATTGTTTAATAACATGCTATTTAGCTTCCATGTGTTCAAGTGTCTTTGCATGTTCTTGTTGCAAGTGATTTCTAGTTTCATGCCATTGTGATCTGAGAAGATGCTTGATATCATTTCAGTCTTCTTGAACTTGTAGAGATTTAGTTTGTGTCCTAACATGTGATCTATCTTTGAGAATGTCCCAGGTGCACTTGAGAAGAATGTGAATTCTGTAGTTTTGGGGTGTAATTCTCTGTAGATATCTATTAAATACATTTGGTCTAGTGCTTTATTTAGAGTCTCTGTTTCCTTGCTAATTTTTTGTCTAGAGGATCTATCCACTGATGTCAGCGGGGTGTTGAAGTCTTCTGCTATGATTGTATTGCTATCCATTTCTCCTTCGAAGTCTTCCAGAAGATTTTTAATATATTTTGGTGCTCCTATATTCAGTGCATATATGTTTATCAAGGTTATATCTTCCTGTTGGATAGATCCTTTCAATAGTATGTAGTGGCCTTCTTTGTCTCTAGTTATGACCTTCATTTTGAAATCTATTTTATAAGATATGAGTATTGCTGCCCCAGTTTTTTTTTTCCTTTCCGATTGCTTGGAAGATTTTTTTTCCATCCCTTCATTTTCGATCTATGTGAGTCTTTGTTGTGAGGTGCATCTCTTTTAAATAATATATACATGAGTCATGCTTCTTACCCAATCAGCTATTCTGTGTCTTTTTATGGGAGCATTCAATCCATTTACATTTAAGGTGATTATTGATATGTACTTATTTATTGCCATTTTTGTTTAGTGCGGTTATATTTTTCTTCCTATTTCTCCTGCTAATTACAGCAGCCCTTTTAACATTTCTTGTAGTGCTGGTGTGGTGCTAATGTATTCCCTTAGCCTTTTTTGGCTGGGAAGCTCTTTATTTGACCTGCTATTTTGAATGATAGCCTTGCTGCTAGTCTTGGATTCAGATCCTTGTTTTTCATGACCTTGATTACCTCATGCCATTCCCTTCTGGCCTGTAGTGTTTCTGTTGAGAAGTCAACTGAGAGCCTAATGGGGTTTCCTTTGCAGGTAACCTGTTGCTTCTCTCTTGCTGCTTTTAGGATTCTCTCTTTGTCTTTAATTTTTGGCACTTTGATTGCTATGTGTCTTGGTGTGGGCCTGTTTGAGTTCTTCTTACTTGGGGCTCTCTGTGCTTCTTGAACTTGAATGCCTTCTTCCTTCACCATATTAGGGAAGTTTTCTGTCACTATTTCTCTCTAACCCTTGCTCATTTTCTTCTTCTTCGGGGACTCCTATGATGTGAGTGTTATTACGTTTCCAGTTGTCTCACATTTCTCTTAAGCTGTTTTCCTGTTTTTTAATTATTTATTCCTTTTGCTTTTCTGATTGGTTGATTTTTTCTACCCTGTCTTCTAATTCACTGATCCGGTCCTCAGCTTCCTCTGCTCTGCTATTTAGACTTTCCAGTGTGTTTTTTATTTCTGATATGTCATTCTTCATTTCTCCTGGTGGTTTTTAATTTCCAACTGGTTGATTTTCAACATTTTTATGTCTTTACTCATGGTGCTCCTGTCCTTACACATGCTGTTGAGCTTTCTCAAGATCCTGGCTCTGAATTCTAGTTCTGTTAACTTGCTTAACTGCACCTCATTTATCTCATCTTCAGTAGAGGTCTCTTGTTCTTTCATTTGGCTTTCGTTTCTGTGTTTCACCATTTTGGCTAACGCAGTGGGCTTTGGAGTCTGCCAAATTTTTCCTGTGGGTGTGGGTTTTCTGCTCTTTGTGGCTCCCTCTTCTGGGTTTGGATGAAGCAGTGAGGGCCCACGTTAAACACCACTGTCAAGTCTTACTTTCCTGGTTAGAGTTGCTATCCCAGGGAATGGTAGTTACCCTCTAGCTTTTTTGCCTGGAGGCTATTAGTAGCGGTCACCTGAAGAACCTTGGTTTCTGAATTGACTGAAAAACTCCCTCAGGTGCTCAGTGTAAGAGGATTTCCCGAGGGTGGGGCAGATGCAGGTTGTTAATGGGCCTCAATTAGCATTGCAGTGGCCACCAGGTGGGGTTGAATCTCTGAGGGAGCGGCTGCCTCTCCCCAGGGCCCTGGGAAGGAGTAAGATGACCACAGTCCTAAGTGGCTGCAACTCAGCAAAAGCTCTGAGCGCCCTCCAAATCCTGAGTGTTCCCACACAGTTCCAGTCCAGTCTGCCCTCCCTCTGCCAGAGCCCAAGGTGACTGGCTGTGGCTATTTTAGCATCTGTCCTGCTTGGGACTTTAACCTGAGGGCACCGCTCCCAGCTAAGGCCCTCACAGCTCCCAGCTGAATGCGCAGCTCCCAGCCAAGGTCACAGGTCCCAGCCTAGGCCGCCGCAGGTCCCAGCCCAGACCGCTGCAGACAGTGGGCTCCTGGCACACGTCTTCGCAAGCCTACCAGGATTGAGTCAGAGTCCCTGGTTATGTGGTTCTCCAAGCTGCTTTTTCCTGACGATTTGTCTTTATTTTTGTTGTAATTCCAGTTTGGTCCTGGGAGATGGTCTGTGTAGCTTCCATTCACTCCACCGCCATTTTCAGTCCTGGCTGGAAAGTTTTCCTGTGGGAGCTGTCCTGGGCAGTGTAGGACATTTAAGAGCTGTTAGCAGTAGCATCTTTTCTGCTAACCCACCCATTGCGATAATCAAATAGGTTTCCAGACATTACTAAATGTAAACTGGGGGCCACATCACTATCTTTGGGAGCTATTGAGTGACAGAACCATTAAAGCAAACCTAACACAGTGGTGATTGCGATATGATGATGATGATGGTGATGATAATGACAACAATGATGACTGAGACAAATACAGTATTAACAAGAGCTCACCTTCACCAATTCACATTTTGTGTATTGCTGATAAATGTTAATATTTTTTAACCAGTTACAATGCAGAAAGAGAAACTTAAATGTATTCCTGGAAGACATCAAATGGGTATTTTTTTTTTTTTTTAAATCCTCACTCGAAGACATTTTTTTCATCTATCTTCAGACAGAATGGGAGGGAGAGAGGGAGGAAGAGAGAGAGAGAGAGAGAGAGAGAGAGACATCTACGTAAGAGAGACACATCGAGTGGCCACCATCCACATGACCCCAACCAGGATCGGGGACAAACTGCAACCGAGGTACGTGCCCTTAGCGGGAACCGAACCCGGATCTCTCTGGTCCACAGCTGACACTATAACCGATGAGCCAAACCAGTCAGGGCCAAATGAGTACTTTTAAACAGTGTATTTAAGGATTTCACACCATTGCAGTCATTAACAACCCCCTCAAGCTTTAGTAGTATATAGCTGACGTATATATAACACTGTATGAGTTTAAGGTGAACAGTAATTAGGTTTTAAAATGATCTAGTTCAAAGGTTTGCAGCCAGAAAAACCATCTCTATGTCATCCCAGGCCACCAGAAACGGGATGAGCTGGCAACATAACTCCTACTGAAACCGAAAGCAGTGAAGAGCTACTTTTAGCACAGGCTCATTTCCGGGAAGGCAGCTGCCTTTCCGCAGGAGCAATCCAAGCGCCTGATTCTGAATATCTAAGTGCAGAGTAGAATGTGGAAATAAAAAGTGTTCAGACAATCACAGTATCTCCCTCACGGGCTTTGCATACTTTTTGGACACCACATTCTTCCACTGGGGTCCACTTGTATTTTATGGGCCAAAAACATTTCATGGAATATGCAACTGCTGCTCGTTTGGAAACTTGAATAAAATTCCAAGATAATGTAATTGAAAATGGAGAATTTAATTTACAGTGTGTGTGCCTGTCTTCTTGTGGTGCATTTTGCCATAGTTTCTTTCTTTCTTTTCTTTTTTTTCCTTTTATTGATTTGAGAGAGAGAGGAAGTGAGAGGGAAAGGGAGAGAGAACATCGATTGGCCGCCTCCTGCATGCCCCCCACTGGGGATCGAGCCCACAACCTGGGCATGTGTCCTGAGGGGGAATCAAACCAGAGATCTCTTGGTGCATGGGTCGATGCTCAACCACTGAGCCAAACCAACTAGACATTGCCACAGAGTTTCCAAAACAGAAGTGTTTGGGCACTACATGAACTCTTAGAATTGTTGACACATAGCTTCCTTCTTTCTTATAGCAGAATAGATATTGGGATAACAGTATAAAAAAGATAAAAGTGCTTTTCATTTTAACCCTTGACTTCCAATTCTCTCGCTTTCTTTTTTAGATAGGTAGAAATTCTTTTAAAAAATAGTTTATTGATATTTATTATTTTTTAGAAAGAGAGGAAGAAAGAAGAAGACAGAGAGAAAAACATCGAAGTGATAGTATAACATGAATTGGGGATGAAGCCCTAGCATGTGCCTTGACCAGGAATCAAACTGGCAACCTTTTGGTGCACGGGATGACTCCCAACCAACTGAGCCACCCTGGCCAGGGCATGATCCCCAGTTCTTGATAGAGAGGAAAATGGGTGTGTTTGTAAATTTCACTAATTTGCCTATTGGAGCAGAGGGGAAACTACAAGGATGTGTCAGCAGAAACCCAAGCAAGAGAATGAGGCACACTTGCTTTGTTGGAGAACGTTTAATTACTCCTAGAAGCAAAGTAGTGAGTAAAGGACACACTAGAATAGGACGGGGAAGGTGGAGCCAGCAGGCTAGAAAGGGCTGGGATTCAGTGGATTGAAGAGCTCAGTTCTCTTCAAAGATATGATGGGCAAATAAATCCTAGGGTAAAAGATGTCCTCTCCCATTTTCAGTAAAATTTATTATACTCGCATAACCTTTGTGGATAGTCTTACATTTGTCAGGGAGGGCATAGGGGGTGATATATGCAGCTCTATATAGGATTAAATTACTATCCCAAATGTGAGGTTATTTCTGAAGAAGACTTTTGCAGGAATCAGACAGTGAGACAGCATGATCTAAGCTAGTCCTTGAAACTATCCAAATGTCACAAGAAACAATGGGCATCACTTCTTGATCTGCTTTCCCCTTTCGGATGCCATGTAATTTGAGACAGTATGTTTGAGTTGAAGAAATGGGTTTTTATTCCAATAAGTAACCTCTGCAGAGTGAAAATGTGAACTAGCAATTAAGAGCTTTGAAAGTGGATTCCTTTGGAAGGGCATGGAGGTTCAGCCACATATTTCTGCACTGTTTCAAGTACTTTACTATGTCTCATGTGTTCAGAGAGTGTCTTAGAACCTAGGTTCCCTGCATAAGATTGGCTCTGAGATAAGTACTGAAGAATCAACTGCAGATTATGCAGCCAAAAACTAAGAATGAGCCCTGGCCAGTTTGGCTCAGCGGTTGGAGCATCGGCCTGCAGACCAGAGTCCCGGGTTCAGTTCCCACTAGGGGCACGTATCAAAATAAATAAATAAATAAATAAATAAATAAATAAATAAATAAATAAGATCCTATAGACACATAAAAAATGAAAGCAGTCAAAATGTGTTTCAATGGGTAAACCCAAATATTATACTGTACCCACAAATGTGGCTATTCAAGAATATAGAAACTCATACATTGACACATTTACTTCTTTCCAAAGGTAATAACACCCTAAGAAGGGTTAATGTAAATATCAAAGTTACAGTCAAGACTTAAGATTGTCTTCAATCCTTACATTTTTTGCCCTACTATTTAGCTACATATAGTACAGTTGAACTAGTGAATGAACAAATGAGTGAATGTAGAGTAGACCCTTAAATCTCTCTCTGCAGTATATGTCAAGGTTGACTGTAAGAATGTCTCATAGATCTTTGCACTGAATGTTTCTGAACAGCACTGTTGCTCACTACAGCACGAGCACCATCAGCTACCAGGCTCTGAAGTAGCTACAGTATCCTTATAGAAACTGTAGCTACCATACTTTACAAGGGAAATGGTAACTAGGACTGTTTCTCTTTCCTATAACTCAAAATCTGGCTGGAGACAAGGTGATAGAAAGCTACTGGAAATGTTCATGAACTGGTTTTGAAACTGGAAAAACGACATGCAGGTCCAGATGCCTGATGCCACAAAAGTCAAACTCATGAGACAGGTTCTGGCTGATACGGAAAGAGATGTATTTAGGAGTCAACAGCCTGAGGAAACAGCTGGCTCATGCTTTCAAAGCTCTGTCAGCATCTCAGGCATCCTGGCTGGGTTATACAGGGGAGCCGTAGGAAGAGAGCAGCTAAGGAATTTCAGGGATGTGCAGTTTCTCAACTCTGCTCTTAGGTCGTTTTAATATTATCTCCTGCAAGCATAATTACAGTGCTCCATTTGTAATTTTACCAATGATGTCCTGAGAAAAGGCATGTAGGCAGCCTTCCTGCTGGTTCTGATGTGAATTTCTGACACTTGCCCAGTTGTTGGGGTCAGGGTCTCTCCTTGGTCAGTCAGGAACTACAACTGCTGATGTCTACAAAATACATGAATTTTCTATGAGTTTGTTAGTACACCCTATTCTATAGTTACTACCTGATTAGTATGTTATGTTTTTCAATAACTGTTACAGTTCCTAGTGAGATTTGGGAATTGTTTTGTCAGATGCTTCTTGTTCCTTAGATAATATTGTATCTATGCAGCTAAACTAAAAAGAGCTAATCATGGCAAGATCCTCTCTAGGACCTGATAAAATAGAAGACTCCACTAAGTTTATGAATTTCTTTGTAGGCTTTAGACTGTATGGGGTTTCATACTGAAACTGGAGATAGAGAAACAACACTAGATCAAATATATAGGGTGTCCCAAAAATGTATACACACTTTGAATAATTATAAATACCCATGGGTTAAATCAGTAAGAAAGAAATATCTTGAGCTCTCAGCTGTTAAGTGTGTATACATTTTTGGGGGAACACCCTGTATGAGTACTTAAATAATACATTGATATAAATCCTGGTATCAGAGCATGACCTGGTTGGTGGGAGTTTCAGTAGGAGGGGGGATTCAGCACTTGATGTCAATTGTTATTTGAGATGCTAATGGTGATTATTTAAAAGTAATTGATAATTCCTTTTTATAGGCTATTACCACTTGAAAAACTCTAGAAAGTAGAGTTTAAGCTCACGCAGGAAACTTAGGCTCAATGTTGGTCCAAATGATCTTAGACCAATTTCTACCCTGAACAAAATGTAAGGTTAGAATCAGTACTTTTATGTTCCGAGGCTTGCATATTTGTCTTCCTTATCAAATGCTCCTTTTGCTCTATACTAAGAAAAACACCTTTTCAGTTTAGACGTTACTAAGCAAAAAAAATCAAAATTAAGTAATATGACCTAATTTAAATATATATATATTGCCCGCTGGCGTAGCGTAGTGGTTGAACGTTGACCTGTGCACCAAGAGGTCTCTAGTTTGAGTCCCAGTCCGGGAACATGACCAGGTTGTGGGCCAAATCCCCAGTGGGGGCATGCAGGAGGCAGCCAGTTGATGTACTTTCTCATCAATGTTTCTATCTCTCCCTCTCTCTTCCTATCTCTCTAAATTCAAAAAGAAAAAATATAAAAAAACACATATCATACGGACTATATTACCAGTGCATAGATCATTACATATTTCAGAGAAAGGGTATTTATATTTTTTAAAGGTCAAGAATAAAATTATGGCCCAGTTGGTATAGCTCAGTGGTTCAACATTGACCCATGCACCAAGAGTTCACCAGTTCAATTCCTGGTCAGGGCACATGCCCAGGTTGAGGGCCAAATCCCCAGTGGGGGCATGCAGGAGGTGGCCAATCAATGTTCTCACTCATCAATGTTTCTATTCTCTCTTCCTCTCACTTCCTCTCTCTCTAAGAAAAAATCAATAAAGAAAAATAAATAAATAATACAATTATGACATACTCTCCTGTGAACTGATGATTAGCACCAATTCAATGCCAACAAGGATCTCCAGTTTGAGGTGCCGTGAAGAAGAAAACTTTATTCAGTGCAAAACAGCTCAGTTGTGGTACAGCAGGGCTGTGAAGGCTGCAGGATAGGCCTGGGGCCTGGCCCCGCTCGGATTAGCAGCTCTGCTCTGGCCCCTGCGAGTCTGCTTTGTGCTGTAAGGGTCTGCCCCACTCTGCGATATGTTTTTTCTTCTACTCTCTGCTCAGGTCTACTTATTCTGCTCTAGTGAAAGAGCTTTGGTGTTTCAGCTCAGACAGGGAGAGGCCATCTTCATTCTTCAGTGGAAAGAGAAAATGGGCTCCTGGAGACAGAGGGGAGGGGCTTATATGGACAGGAGTCTCCATCCCTGGTACCTAATTGGTCCAACCTCATGCAAATGAGGACTCCAAGTCATCACAGTTTGGAATCTAATTTGATTGGTCCAATAGGTACTGTCCTGATTGGCAGAAAAGAGCCACTTTGATTGGCCAGAGCTGTGCACCTCTAATTGGATGGGAAAAGCCTTAATCCTATTGGTTGAAGGAGGATTCCGGATAAACGTAATAACGGCTGGCTCAGCTGCCAGAAACACAGAACAGGCAGGCAGCTGAGCGCAGGCTTCTCCATGGAGTGTAGTTTGAGTGAGAGACCCCTGAGCAGAAATGACTGCTGGGCTTTGTTTTTAACAATATTTGAGCCAGGTTAGCCACCAGGAGCCCTTGTCAGTAGGTGTCTTTTAAAAAAATTAAAAAAAAAATCAGTATTCAAATTCTGACAAGATGACCAAATCCTTCATTTTACATATATAAAGACATCACTTTCCTCATTTTTATAACACATCCAATAAGGGTTACCTCAGCAGGTTGGATTTCTTTAAATTTCAGGTAAAGGTCTGGCCTTTGACTGGCTCCTGGAAGAAAACCTCTAAGCCCTTGGAATATCCTGCCTAATAAATGATTTGAATTGATGAAGGCCTTGGGCCATATCAGGTCGTTGATGTGAAGATCTTGGTACACAGTTTCAGTTTGATCTCTAAAGGGCCTGGGGTCTAAGTCACTAAGTTCAGCCACTGAGCACTCCATGCTGACTTGACTGCCTCTAATTGTAACACTGGATATCAAGGCCTGAGTGAGCTGCCCTGGTTGGCAATATCTCGTACATGTTGGCACATTTTGATTCTAAGAGAATTAGATGCTGCCCGTAAAGCTCTCCTGGGAGAACACAACTGAAAGTCTGTGCTTGGCCTCTCCTGGCTCTAGCCCAGGCACCTTATGCTTTTGCTGGGCTTTAACATGTAGCTTTTCACTGTAATGAACCATAACATCATGCACAAATCTTTTCTGAGTTCTGAGTGTCCTTCTAGTGAATCATTGAACAAGGTGTGGTCTTAGACACTCTTGAGTTAGGTTTGTCTTCAAAATAGGATTTACTAGAATAACCCTGACTCATTGAAATATGGTAAAAGCCTGGTTTGGATAAAAGAAGTGGTAGTGATTAGGATTTGTCTCATTGTGTACTAATTGATTAGACATTTAGTCTTCTTGATCTATATAAAACCATTTAATAGCATTCTTGAAACAACCATCAAAGAAATCTGAAATAGATCCATTCACTCTTGAAAGTATCAGATGTGAACTGACTTCAATATATAATGCTGAAAACCCAGAAGTCTTGTGTTTGTTTCTAGATCTGCCTGCATCACCCTAAAAACACAGAAGAAAATTCTTTTTTTTTTAATCCAACATAGAACTTGATAATGAGTTTTCCCTACAGGATCAGCTTTCCATTATATTTTATATGTAAGTGGCTAAGCAACCTCTTTATGATTGAGTGTTAATTAGCAACATACCTACATTATGTCTCAAAGAGCATCGTTTGACTGACATATAGTATAGGGATAGTTTAAGGGCTTCACCTATTAACAAGTTCCCCCGTGGTGGTAAGTGTGGCTTACATAGACCTATTAGTATTTATACTTGTTCTATTTCTTGTTAGTGGCTCAGTTAGATCATCTTTACAAGGCACTGCATCCATCCCTTCATTGCTGTGAGTGTTCATTGCTAAAAATCTCCCAGCTGCTCCCTTCCTTGGAGTATTTCCCTTAACAGCATGGTAGCTGCTCTGTCCAAGATGGATGGCCCCCAGAATGCCTGATGTGGTACAAATGTCTAGCATGGGACAGACTCTCATGCTATTGGTGCTACAGAGATACCAGTGGATCAGCTTGAAGCCATTATTTTTAACCTGCAACCACAGCCTCTTTTAATTTTTATTTTCTTGCCCTCTCCTGCTTCCTTCAGACCCCTTCCATCGAAAGCACTCCCTCCATAAATTATGAGCACAGGAACCCATCACCAGGTCTCTGCTTCTAGAGAATGTGACCTAAGACATTACTAATCCTGCTTTGTGGTTTGGTACAGGTAGAATTCATTTGATGTTTCTTATTGTGCTTTAAAAAAAAAGAATGTATATTCTACTGCTGTTGGGTGTAGGGGTCTACATGAACACATTATGCTAATTTTGTTCATCATGTTTTTAAAATATTTTTTAACTTTACTTGATAGATTTTTTTGTGTGTCATTTTTATTTTGCTTACTGAGATGTGCAAAAATCATTTTTATGTCTCCTAGTAATGAAATGAAAAACATTCTCAGTTCTTTAATTGATCACATTATAAATGATTATATTTAGACTTAAATCATGAAACTCAAAATCATAATCCTCAAAACAATTCTAGGACCTTATTACACTTGATCTATATCCAGAATCCTTCTGAATTATTTTATGTTAATTTTATCTTTTCTTTTTCAATCCCAGAGTACATTATTATGATTTTTTTAACATTCAGTCGGTATTTATTGTTTGACATATCTTCATTCACTTTTGTTCTTCAGACTTTATATTTGGCTATCTTTATTTCTTCCTAAAGTAAAGTACTTAGAACTTCTTTAGACTAGATTTATTCGAGAAAAACTCTCCTCCAAATATAAATTGTGCACCCATTTTTGAGAGTTATGTTTCTCTGCTATACATCCAGGTTGACCATTACATTTCACTGCCTTGCACTTTCTCTATTGCACTATGGTTTGACTACCCCTACAATAAAAATCATGAGAGCTCCTCCCACCCTTTCCGCCATGTAGAGACACAGCAAGAAAGCAGCCTTCTGCAAATCAGGAAGAGAGTTCTGACCAAGAACCCACCAATGCTCGCACACTGCTTTCGAAATAACAGCCTCCAGAACTAGAAGAAATAAAGATGTGCTTTCTAAGCCACACAATATATGATAACTTTTCATAGCAGCCTGAGCTGAGACATACCATGATACTGATTACTATTATTGTATGTACTTGGCTTCTGATATTTAAGTGCCAACACTTGGCCTCCACGTGTCTCGGTTTATCATCCCCAACACTATCAGGCTCCCAGTACTGCAATGGCACCTGTCCCTTTGGCTCTTGCCTATAGCAGGGAGGCCACCACTGCACTTTTCAAAATGACAGCATCCCTCTCACCAGTGCACATTCTTACTTTTGGTGATTTGCTTCTAATACCATAAAAGTATAATTTAGAGATAGGAAGTAGAAGCTACTCTAGCTGAGATGTCAAAGACCTACAGGAAAGTGTATATCTTAGTTTTGAAACAAATATGGGGGATCAAGAACAAGGACTATATGAAAACAAGGTTAGGATGCAAATTTTATACTTTGACTTAATCTCAGTCCCCTAATTGTGCAGGGTGCTGTCATTTCTAGGAACAGTGAGAACTTTCATCATCTAATAGACTTTTTTATATTTTTCTTATTATTATTATCATTAGTAGTATTACATTTTACATTTCCTTTGTTATTTATTTATGAAATGATAATACAAGCCTTCATTATAGTACTCAAAAGAAAGAGTATATAATGAAAAGCATGTGACTTGTTTACCCTGATCCCACCCACTTCTCCAGAGTAGAAACTGATATTACTAGCTTCAAGGGTCCCCATAGATATGTGATGTGTACATATGTATGATTGCACACAATAATTACATTTATCCCAATAAACATGTTATACACACCTTGTGTACTAATTTTTTCACTTTACAGTGTATTTTCAAGATGGTTTTATAGTGATAAAAATAGAGCTGACCTTTCCATTTATTTACTAGCTGCATAGTATTCCAGTATATGCATAGGTTAAATTTATGTTACCATTTACATAGGTAAATATATAAGTAATTTCCAATGTTTTATCATTTAAAGTGATAACGCAATGGATTGTTTATAAGTATATTTATTTTAATAGGTATATTTCATAAAGTAATCATGCTATATCAAAGCATAGAAGCATTTATTTTAAGTAATGTGGTCTAGGCATTGACATATTTAAGTAGGCACTTACTATGTTTAAAACTTGAGAAGTGAAAGTGAGAATACACCCCCAAACGAGAAGGAGCATGTATCTGCATTCTATAATTTCTTTAATGGGATGACTCATTCTTATGAAACAGGGAGCCAAAAGCACTCACAATATTACCAATAAGTTTAGCAGGAGCAGACAGTATTGAAGTGATCTCGGTGCCAACTCTATCTATGGCCCTTGCAATCCAGGGGGAATTATCCTTTTGAGTAGCAGAAATCACTTTTTTCAAGTAATTGATCTCATCATTCATCTCTTCAGCTTTCTTCATAAATCCATCTTTAATCATATCTTCTTGAACCTTAAAAAAAATGAAGGGGGAAGTAAACCATTTTAAATTCTCATTTTTTTTCAAGATGTACATTGTGTATTTAAGAACATATTCTTAAATACTTGAACTCTTTCCTTTCATTCTTAAAATTGTTCTCTCTTATCCAATCAAGGGAAATTTTGCAACAAGTTGGACCTAAACACTGAAAAAAAGCAGAGTGTACAGACTACAAATATTCACACACCAACAGGTTTTGCTAGGATGGGAAACCTGGCCTGGGGAAAAATGTAATATGTTCACTCATGATACCTGTTGAGAGGTACTTGGTCTGCTGGCACTAACTACGAGTCCCCCTTGGAATAATGTGGTCAACCAAAATGTACAAATAATGGGAACTTATACATTGTTCTAGACCTCTGTCATAAACATGTACAGATGGCCGATCGGGAATCCTTCCTTTGCCACATGATAACGTGGGTAGCCTATCCATGCCCGGGAGCAATGAAGAAAATGTAACTAACAGCTGTCGTTTCCCTGCGTTTTGAAGTCTGGACATTTCTGATGGTTTACTGTCAGCACAGATCTACCTCAGGGCCTCTGGGTGGTCGTAGGGTTCCTGCCAATAGGCAGTGATCTGGGTAAAGCAAACCAGGTGGTGCACATAATATTACATGTGTTTCAAATAGCTGTTTAACCAGGCCACAGAAGATCATTTTTAAATACCCCAGAATAACACCTTAAATCCTATTTATGTTCTCCAAGTATTCAGAGTTGAGATGTTTTTCCTGACCATTCCAGAATGTATGTACGGAATCTATTTCAAAATCATTTTTACGAAGAAGGGGAACCGGGGGGGGGGGGTTGAAATTTTAATAAAACAGAAGCAGTAAATGGCAATGGTGCTTCCTTCCATGACCTTGCTGTAACCTTCTCCAGCCCACCTGAGGTATCAGGACAATGACGATGGAGCAAGACTGAGGCCATGGCCAGACTTACGTTCAGTTTATGCTGCAACATCATATTCTGCTCTCTTATTAAGTTCTCTCTGTCTCTCTCCAGCTTCTCCCTCAGTTGAAGTATATTTTCCTCAAGACTCCTCTTCTGCGCCTCCATCTGCTGCTGCTGCTCCTGCAGTTTCTGTCTCATCAGCTCCTGTTCCTTCTCAGCTGCCTCCTTCCTGGCCCGCTCCTCTGCCCCAGGGAGGTTTGAGAGAGGGAAGGAAATCAGTGAGGTCTAGTCTCTACCTTCCTGAGCCCAGAGACCAAACCAAACTGGAAGGGGAGGTGGGAAGACTGTGAATCACCCCCCACCCCATCCACACCATTGAGAGCACATTTCAGAGTGTGATGGGAAAGGCCCCGACTGGCTGATGCACCCTGATTGTTTACAGATTTAGCAGAGTATGTCCCACAGAAGAAGAAAAAGTTCCTTGTTTCAGGAAGGGTTTGTTCTCACACCCGCTGTCCATTGTGAGCGTAGCCCTGACCCATACCTGCCATGGCCTTCTCCTGGTCCGTGAGCGCTTTGTCTGCCTGCAGGATGGATTTCTCTATCGGTGCCTGAGACCGCAGGAAGCTCTGGAGGACCTCATTCGCCTGAGGAAACAAGAACAAAGAGCCTTAATGTCACCTGGTCGGTGTGGCTTCGTGGTTGAGTGTCGACCCATGCACCGAGAGGTCGCTGGTTGGATTCCCAGTCAAGGCACATGTCCAGGTTGTGGGACACATCCCCTGTGGGGGACATGCAGGATCGGCCAATCGGTTCTCTCTCGTCGATGTTTCTATCTCTCTCTCCCTCTCCCTTCCTCTCTCTCTAAAATCAATAAAGGAAAAAAAATTTTTTTAAAAAAGAACCTCAATGTCCACTGAAAGAATAGTGCTACAAAACCAAGTACTTACATGAAATTTTTCCTTCGTGATTAAAACTCTATTGTGGCTTCACACATCGCCCAAGCTCCTTAGGGTGACCAGAGGCTCTGCGTACCCTCTGCCTCTTGTCTCCCTCCATCTCTCTCCCAATACTGCATACCTCCTTCTGCCCACTCTGGAGCCCAGCCAATGAGAACCATGTTCAGTTCCACAAACCCAAAGCCTCTGCTGCTTTTTTATATTTGCCTCCCAGGGTGGAATGTTGTCTCCAGTTAGTGCTGCTGCTCTCCTCTGCCACCTGCTGGCTGTAGCTCTTGGCATGTCATTGTAACCCACCCTCGCCCTTCAGTTCAGATGTGTTAAATGTGGACAAAAAGACTTCCGGTCAAGATAGTGGCGTAGATAAATGCGGTATCGCCTCCTACCACAGCAACATCAAAATTATAACTAAACTACAATACAACCATCATTGAGAACTGCCTGAAATCAAGGTGAATGGAAGCCCTACAACTACAAAATTAAAGAAACAGCAACATCCAGTCTGGGAGGACAGGCAGAGGCATGGACGGGCTGGCCCCACACCGTGTGGCAGATAAAAAACAGGAGGACACCTTGGCTCTGAAGGTCCTCCCTGAGGAGTGAGGGGTCCCTGTCCCACATCAGGTGCCCAGCTAAGGGTTCCAGTGCCAGGAAGAGAAGTCCCCATCACTTCTGGCTGGAAAAACCAGCAGGAACTGAGGCTGAGGGAGGATGAAGCTGTCGGAGGCCCAGGCAGCTCTTAAATGGCCCGCACACGGACTTACTCAAACTTGCTCCCTCTAAGCTCGTAGAGGAGGCAGCTTGAAAGGTGCCAGAGCCATATACGGAAGAACTGAGCTGTTTGACCTCAGGACAATGGCTGGAGAGGCAGCTTTCTCCTGGACAGATATGCTGATGTTCCTTTGGTGAGCCCTTGGGACGGCAGACAGCTGCCATATCTGGGACTCCAGCAACCTGGCTCACACTGTTTGCCCTGCCCTGTGATTCCCTGAGGCCCTGCCCTACCCAACTTTCAGGCCCACCCAAGCTGTTTCCAAAGGCATTATCATAAGATTGGCCAGTCTTGGATCCTGTTTCAGAGATTCCTAAAATCTCTCAAACAAGCAGCATCTGGTCTCAACAAGCCCCATGTGTCTCGTGAAGTGGCCCCAGACCTGGCACTAGAAGCAGCCAGCCTTGGTTCACAACTTGGCTTTTCCTGGGCACTTCCAAGCCCAGCACAAGAAGCAGCCATCAGCAGATCACTTTGTAGCTTATGCTGGGTGGCCCCAGATAGAACACAGGCCGTGGCTGACCTTGCCCCAGAGCCAGCATACCCAGTGGACAACTTCAGGCCACATCAAAACACCACCACCCAACCACCTCCACAAGTGACACACTCAATGGGTAGACTCAGTGGGTACCAGAGCCTGGATGAAGTAAGTCTTGCTCTGTGCATTAAGCCCTTACACAGCTGATCCTCCAAGTTAGTCAGAGGCCAGTGGTCAGTAGGCACAGCCAGTCTTTGCAGCTAGTCAGACTGAGTAAATTCCTCCCATTGATGTGCCCACAGCAATAAAAACTCAATTACAAATGAAGAGTGTACAGTCCACACAGGGGTGCACCTCAAGGGCCAAGCTAGGGTGATCAGGGAGGCTGAGCCACTGGATCCAATGGACACCTACAACAATAGGCCACCATATGAAGCCTAGGGATCATAGCAACTCTACCTAATATATAGAAACAATCACAGGGAAGCAACCAAAATGAGTAGATATAGAAACATGTCCCAAATGAAAGAAAAGAATAAAACTCCAGGGAAATAATTAAACAAAATGGAGATAAGCAATCAACCACATGCAGAGTTCAAAACACAGGTTATAAGGTTGCTCAAGGAACTTGGTGAGACAGTCAAGGGATTTAGTGAGAGACCTACAAGGAACTTAAGGAGACCTCCAAGGAACTTAGTGAGAACATCAACAACATAAAAAAGGACCAGTCAGAAATGAAGGATGCACTAACTAAAATAAAGAATAATTTACAGAGAATCAATAGTAGAGTACGTAAAGCCAAGAACGAAACTATTGGTTTGGAATATAAGGAAGCAAAAAACACCCAATCAGAAAAGAAAAAAGAAAAAAGAATTCAAAGAATGAGGATAGTGTGAGGAGCCTCTGGGACAACTTCAAGTGTGCTAACATTCGCATCATAAGGGTGCCAGAAGAGAAGAGAGAGAACAAGAAATTGAAAACCTATTTGAAACAATAATGACAGAAAACTTCCCTAACTTGGTGAAGGAAACAGACATACAAATGCAAGAAGCACAGAGAGTCCGAAACAAGATGAACCCAAAGAGGTCCACATCAAGACACATCATCATCAAAATGCAAAAGGTTAAATACAAAGAGAGAATCTTAAAAGCAGAAGAAGAAAAGTGGTTCATTGACTACAAAGGACTTCTCATAAGACTGTCAGCTGATTTCTTAAAACAAACTTTCAGGCCAGAAAGGAGTGACAAGAGATACTCAAGGTGATGAAAAGCAACAACCTACAACCAAGATTACTCTATCCTGTGAAGCTATCATTTAGAATAGATGGACAAATCAAAAGTTTCCCAGACAAGTAAAAGCTAAAGGAGTTCATCACCACCAAACCAGTATTATATGAAATGCTATAGGGTCTCCTTGAAGGAGAAGAACAAAAATATGAACAATAAAATGGCAATTAATACATATCTATCAACAATTGAATCTACAAACAAAATAAGCAAGCAGAACAGAAACAGACTCCTAGATACAGAGAACTTTTTGTAGCTTGCCAGATGGGTGGGGGCTCGGGGGATGGGTGAAAAAGATGAAGAAATTAAGAAGTACAAATTGGTTTTTAGACTGATGAACCTCAAAGGGAAGAGAGAAGAGAAGGCGGGATGAGATAACCAAAGAACTTCTACGCATATATGCATAACCAATGGACACGGAAAATAGTGTGGAGAAGGAAGGAAGGGGGCAGGATTGGGGAGGAGGGGTCAATGGGGAAAAAAGGGGGAACATCTGTAATACGTTCAACAATAAAGATGAGTTTTTAAAAAATGTTGACAAAAAGTATAGATTCTTCTTAATGCTACTTGAAGGACTAAATTAAAAGACTAGGACAAGCTTAATATTATGCCTTAACAATAACAGTTTGATATATATTATTTGCATTATAATAATTATTATTTTAATATTATTATGTGTTACCACCATCTAGGCAGCCAAGTTTCTCAGGTTCATAAGTATTCTTACCCTCTATGCAACTGTCTAAGGGTTTGACTTCCTTTTCTCTTTTGATCAGCCTTGAATACAAAGACTCTGATTTTAACTTGTAAATTGTCTGCCTTTGGCACACTGAACATCATGTATTTGGATGGAAAAAATTATTATTTCTCTTCTGTCTCTTAGATTTCAGAAATCCATATTCATATGGATATGAATTATGGATTATGAAATATGGATTAGGGAATAAAAATTTTGACACTCTTTAGGAAGAAAAACAAATTAATAGGCCTCAAAAGCTAAAACAGTCATGATATCCCCATGCTCTCATATTACCCACAACTGGTGCTGTGCTCTCAGATGTTCAGGGGCCCCTCTTGACTTTCATCTGTAGGATCCCCATGCTCCCCTCATTCCTCACCTTCACTCCTTTCCTGGGGACTTGGAAGTAGTCCTCTTCAATCTTTTCCTTTGTTTCCAAGTAGAGCTTATGCCCACCAGGAACAGAGAACATTCCTGCTGAAATACCTTCCAGTAGGGCCACTGAAAGCTGATCCAGTTTAGCCTGGCAGTATTTAACAGATGCCTCTTCATTCTGCTGTAAGAACCCATCCTTCTTATTCTGTATGATTTCCTGCAAGGGAAGTACAGAGGGACATCATGCGGAGGAACAGAGGAGATAAAACTCAAAATAATTGGGTAGAAAGAAGTCTACCTCTGGTCCTCATGAGAAAGCATTCTGTTGGAGGACATGGAATGAAACAGGAATTACAAGACTTGATATATGCACAACCCTGAAAATTCCATGTAAGGCATGGGACAGCTTCTAACAGCCCTATGTCTCAGGTTCTTCATCAAAAATATCACGGTTGCCCTGGCCAGTTTGGCTCAGCGGTCAGAGCATCCACCCACGAACCAATGAATCACGGGTTTGATTCCAGTCAAGGGCACGTACCTCGGTTGTGATTCTTCCCCGGCCCTGGTTGGGGTCGTGTGGGAGGCAGCCACTTGATGTGTCCCCTTCACATCGACGTGTCTCTCTCTCCCTCTCTTCCTCTCTCTCCCTCACACTCTATCTGAACAAAAATAGAAAAATGTCCTCAGGTGAGGATAAAAAAAATATATCACGGTTGCATGACTTTATCTGTGGTTTCTTGCGGTTGTAACTTTCAGTAATTCTACCTTCAGTGACACAATAATACAACAAAGAGCCATACGAGTTCAAAATAGCCTGGAATGAGGGGGTGCTGAGAGAAATTTATTTTCTGGAAATGGGAGAGTTCTCAAAAAACTGACTATCCCAGGAATGACTTTTGGGTGTTCTGGGATGGCTTGAATTCAGTAGAAGTATTCACTTCAGAAAGATATCTATACTGATTGTGCATCAGAGATCAAAGAAATGTTTGGATAAAGTACCTGAGGTTTGGGGGGGGGTGGTGGAAAATTCAGTCTTTTGAAACTCTATGCCTCACGCAGACTGCAGCCCTGGCTGGTTTGGCTCAGCGGTTAGAGCGTCGGCCCATGGACCTGAGAGGCACGAGTTTGGTTCTTGCTAAGGGTACGTACTTCGGTTCCAGAATGTTCCCGGCCCCAGTTGGGATTGTGTGAATGGCAACCACTCAATGTGTCACTCTCATGTTGATGTTTCTTTCTCTCTCTTCCTCCCTGTCTTCCTCCTACTCAATCTCAAGATAAAAAATGCAAAAATATTTGGGTGAGGATAAAAAAAAATTTTAAAAAGAATGCAGACTACTGATCCATGAGTGAAAGAGGAGTCATTGGGTCAGAAAGCTTGCCTAGGCTTCATTCTTCAAGGGAAGGGTCACAAAGGGTAAATAAGTACTAAGACAAAGTACCACAAGATTCTTCTGGAACATCTGCTTGTCATCCTTGAAGGAGCGCTCCATGAAGATGGCAATGGCTTCCCTCTCGCAGGCTGCGTGCAGGTCCAGCAGCTCCTGGAGCGAGTCTGTGGGGAAGCTCACTCGCTGGGCCATCTGCTCAGTGTAGTGATCGGCCGCCTTCTGCACGGCTGCTGAGTTCTCAAGCTCAGCCAGAGCTGTCACCGCGTTCTCCAAACAAGGCACAGCTCCACTCTTGATGGTATCCACGTAAGTCACCACCAGAATCCTCAGCCCTAATAAGCCAGGAAATGTAGGGGATAAATATCAAATTATCACCCAATGGGATCCAAGATTCTGAGACTACAATCTTCAATCTCTCTCTCTCACACACACACAAACACACACACTACTTCCTTCTACTATTGTTAGAGTATGCAGTTAGGTAGATATAACAAGAAAGGAGGGAGTGAATAGAATCTGACATCTGATTAAGCCTGATTAAGTAGGGATAAATAGCTTTTCAGTCTCCCTAGGGAGTCTACCCAACTAATGCTGCTGGGAGAAAATGGTGCAGAGGGAATTCCTTTACTAAGTACATGAGCAGTAGAAGCCTGATGATGAAGAGGAATTATGAGGCATGCGCAGTAGGAACCAAAATAGCAACCATGAAAGCAGGAAGGTACAAGCCTGGGAAGAGATTAAATAGGGGAAGGGCTCACGCCCAAAAAAGACAGGAAGGAGGGTGGATACTTTGAAGGAAAGCCTGCTTCTTCCCAAACCCAAGGATATATAAGGAAGCTTAAGAAGCAGCTGCTCTCTAGCTTACCTGCTCTCTGTCTCCCTGAAAGTGTACTGTCACTTTTTGCTTTAATAAACCTTGTCACTATCACCTAAAACTCCTCCTACATGAGGGTTCCTGAAATTCTTTTCACAGGACACTGTAGAAAAACATATTTCCTCTGGTAACACTATTATCCCGTTGACTTAATTTTTATGTGTCTTCAGACCACAAGACTAAAAAAAATTCAATGTCTACTTTTATCTAACATACTAGAAGAAATCTAGAAAACATACTTTACACTTAAAACTATTAGAGGTAAATTGTTTACATAGGTAGACAGAATAGACGGGGTAAATATGATTATATTTATTCTTAATTCTGAAGCTTCCAGTAAATTTTCGGAGTTTTATGGGCTAATATTTATTATTAACTTGCTCTAAACTCCCAAAATATCCTCTGTATTCTCCTTGCAAATCACATTCATTATAAAGGAATGACTGAAGAAGTAGTATATTCTGTTTTTAGACCTGGTTCGTGATTTATTTTCAGTAGATTTTTTTTTTTATATGTATGGATGCTGCAGATTTTACTGATGAAGTTTGTACTTTTGGAGAGGAAGTTATAAACCCCCAAAAGTGTGATAAGTATATACTTGTCTTCATGGAGTATGAATATCTGTAGTCCCATAATTCTACATAGACTCAAACAGAAATCCTAGAGAACACATCATGTAATATGTTCAACAAATGTTAGGCCCCACAGAATGTGAAATGGAGACTCACGTTTCCCAGTGACAGGGATTCCCTCTCTGAGGGTCTTAGTCCTCGCCTGGGTGAAGATGTAAGAACAGAATATCTTTGTTTGTTCCAGGAATTTAGGATCCAGTTGGTGTGTTGCAACCTTCTCAATATGGGCTAGGAGATCTTTGTCAGTTGTTGGTCGGTCAAAGACAAAACACTTTCTTTTTGGAAAAAAATGTCGGATGCACTCTCTGGGAAGATTGGATATTTGGGCTCTGGGATTCCTGCCTGAAGAATTAAAAACAAACAAACAAAAACAGATATTACTGTAGGAACAGTCTGAGGACAAGAGACCTAAATACTTTTATGACTTTTGTATCTTTGCCAAATTCTATGTGTATAATTTCTGTTTATAACTCCTTGAGCATAGACATCAAATGCTTCTTAAACATCAAATTTACCAATGGTAAAACTCTGGGGAAAATTTATGGAAGAGATCAAACATGGTAAAACAAACAAACAAAAGCACCCTACTGCTGTTATCAGACCGAAAAATGATAGAGCATTGTCTATAGTGTCTATATTGATTACTGAGTGCATGACTAACAGAAAAATAAGTCAATAAATATCTGACCTTCTTGATCGCATATGGAAATGAAGCTGGGGACCAAACTGAAGAGCCACAAACAAAGTTTAATGAAACAGTGTTAGAAATAACACTCAGATAATTTAAGGAAAATTGTTTACATACTAAAAATGATGTGTACAGCATTAACTTTTTGTTAACAAAAACCTCTGAAGACTGAAGAGTAAATGTACTTAAAACATAATTTTAAGATGTCACCACTAATCTCTAAACTCTTCAGATAAAGAACTATATTTCATTTGACAGTTTGTTCTTCTGTCTAGCCAATTTCTCACTGTTTTGAGAAAGCTTAAATAGAAACATGAAGACAGGAATGAATGAATCAGAGTTGATGTTTCTTTCAAGGTTTCATCAGATACATACATGCCCATGTAAGTGTAACCCATTCAAATAATTTATTATTTTGAAATTATAACATGGGTAAATATGCAGGAATAGAAAATAAGCTATGATATAGATAGAAAGAATTAATGTTGTTAAAATGTCCATTTTTCCCAAAGTAATCTATAGATTCAGTGCAATTCCTGTCAAAATACCAGATGTTTTTTGCAGCACTAGAATAAATAATCCAAAAACTTATCTGAAGCTGTAAAAGACCCCAAATAGCCACAGAAATACTGAGAAAGAAGAATAAATTTGGAGGTATCATGCTAACTGATATCAAACAATACTACAATGCCGTGATAATCAAAACAGCATGGTGCTGGAATAAAAACAGACTTATAGATCAATGGAACACAACAGAGAGCCCAAATATAAACCTTCATAATTATGATCAATTAATGTATTACAAAGGAGGCAAAACAACATACAATTGGGTAAAGACAGTCTATTCAATAAATGGTATTAGGGATATTGGACAAATACATAAAGAAATGAAGCTAGACCCCCTTCTTACACCATATACAAGAATACACTTAAATGGATTAAAGACCTAAATGTATGACTCAAAACCATGAAACTCCCAGAAGAAAACTTAGGCAGTAAAATCTCAGACATTTCTCTTAGCAACAATATATATACATATATATATGTATATGTATATATGTATATGTGTGTGTGTGTGTGTGTATATATATATATATGATATTCTCCTCTGGCAAGGGAAACAGAAAAATAAAATAACCAAATGGATTACATCGAACTAAAAAGTTTTCGCACAGCAAGGGAAATCATCAACAAAATAAAAAGACAACATCATGAATGAAGAACATATTCTCCAATGACACATCTGATAAGGAGTTAGTATCTAAAATATATAAAGAACTCATACTTACTCTACATAGAAACAAACAATCCACTTAAAAAATGAGTCGAGGACCTGAATAGAAACTTCTCCAAAGAAGACATACAGATGGCCAACACACATATGAAAAGATGCTCAATGTCATTAATCATCAGATAAACACACCTTAAAACCACAATGAGATATCACCTCTTACCTGTCTGAATGGCTCCCTTCAATTAATCAACAAACACCAGTGTTGGTGAGGATGTGAAGAAAAGGGAGCCATTACTGTTGGTGGGAATGCAGATTTGTGCATCTACTATGGAAAATAGTGGAGGTTCCACAAAATATTAAAAATGGAACTACCTCATGACCCAGTGACTTTACTTCTGAGTATATATCCAAAGACATCCAAAACACTGATTTAAAAAAATATATGCCCTCCTATGTTCATTAGAGCATTGTTTACAATAGCCAAGATATAGAAGTAACCCAAGGGTCCAACAATGGACAAGTACGTAAAGAAGATGTGGTACATATATACAATGAAATATTACTTGGCCATAAAAAAGAATATAATCTTACAATTTGCTACAGCATGGACGAACCTACAGGGTGCTACACTCAGTGAAGTAAGTTAGACAGAGAAAGGCAAATATCATATGATTTCACTTATATGTGGAATCTAAAAAACAAAATTAAAATAAACTAACAGATACAGAGAACAAACTTATGGCTGCAGGAGGAGAGGGGTCTTGGAGGACTGGGTGAAAAAGGTGAAGGAATTAGCAAATACACGTTGGCAGTTACAAAATAGTCATAGGGATGTAAAGTACAACATAAGGAATAGAGTTAATATTGTAGCAACTATGTATGGTGCCAGGTGGGTATTTGAAATATAGGGTGGATCACTCTGTTAAGTAAGTGATCCTAACCACTATGCTTGAGAATAATACAAAATAATATTGAGTGTAAACTGTAATTGAAAAATAAAATTATTTTAAAAATAGAATAACAATATAGAAATTAAGAATATATTGTGAGCCCTGGCCAGTTTGGCTCAGCGATTGGAGCGTCGGCCTGCGGTACAGAGAGACCCGGGTTCGGTTCCCGCTAAGGGCACGTACCTCGGTTGCAGTTTGTCCCCGGCCCTGGTTGGTCGTGCGGGTGGCAGCCACTCGATGTGTCCCTTCACGTCGATGTTTCTCTCGCTCTCTCCCTCCCGCTCTATCTGAACAAAAAATGGAAAAATGTCCTCAGGTGAGGATAAAAAAAAAAAAAAAAAGAATATATTGTGATAATTTTCAAAAGTATCACAAGTGCATAGATTTAAAAGACAAAATATACTTCAGGTTTATTACACCATAGTCATTTTTATTTTTTTATCTTTTTTAATAATTTTTCTTTATTGATTTTAGAGAGACAGGAAGGGAGAGGGAGAGAGAGATAGAAACATCAATGAGAGAGAACATTGATCGGCCGCCTCCTGCCTGCCCCCCACTGGGGATCGGGCCCACAACCTGGTCATGTGTCCTGACCAGGAATCAAACTGGTGACCTCTCGGTGCATAGGTTGATACTCAACCACTGAGCCACACCGGCCGGGCACAACATAGTTATTTTTATAGAAAACATATCTATAAAGACATTAGAAAGTTATATGCTCATTTTAGAAGAATAATGTCTAATAATTATGTGAAAGATTTTTTTTTCATTAGACAGGCTCTTTATTATAATTTTATGCCTAACAAATATTTGATCAGTTGTTTTCCTCAACAGGGATAAGCAGAAGCTAAAATAATAAACAAGCGTTTGATCTTTAAAAGGCTTTTAGCACCATTATATTCTAAGTTACAACTGGATGCTAGGTTACATATCGGTTATGACTAATTTTACTCTACTTTAAGCTCTAGTTTCCTTTTCTATCTTGTTTTTTGTTTGTTTATTTGTTTGTTTTGTTTTAGGGAGAGAAGAATGGAGAGATAGAAACATCTGACAATGAAACATCCATCAGTTGCCTCTAGCCCACTGCCTACTGGGGATACAGCTTGCAAATGGGACCTCTTAGTCCATGGTACAGTGCTCAATCCACTGAGCCAGAAGGGCCAGGCTAGTTATCTTAAGGAAAGAAAACTCCAGCCCATCTTTCAGCCACCATTTCTACAGACTTCATGTAGTCTAAAGTGTACATGCAACTCCAGAGATGATGGTTAGTACCTCCCACCCTGTATTGCACCATCAGTGCCCACCATGCTCGGGTACCTGGAATCAGTTTCAAGGCATTATCCAGGTACTGATCTTCTGTGATGGAGTGACCATTTAACTTCAGCTCCAGGGTGAAATCCCGTATAGTCCAGATAAAGTCTGGAAAGAAACTCACAAACTCTGAGGAATCGTCTACTCCATCTGGTGTAGGGGAGGACTTGGCCCTGATGAGTTCTGTCAGCTGTGTCACATAACTAGGACTAGGTTAAGGAAAAGGCACTTCCTACCCAAAATTCCCACATTTCTCTAATACAAAAAGGTTCATAAACACTCTTTGCTCTGGTTTCTTTTGGTCCAGCAAAGGCAACTAAGTGGGAGAGAAGGAGAAACTGACTGAATCTCCATTCCCACAGACCCCATGACCCCTGGTGGTTCAGCTCCTGGAAGGATACTGCAGCTGCTCCAGGGCCTGGTGGTTGATGGTGCCCATGCTGTTGTAGACAAACATGCTGCTCAGGAGCACGGCCAGGGCAAAGATCCACGAGTCATTCTTAGGGTCGCCCTAGAAAACACATTAGGGCAAGACGTTTAGGAGTTTACTCTGTAGAAATTCATTCAGACACTAAGTCTATCAGTCTTTCCTTTTTATTTCAGCTAATGTACTCACCATGCAAAGAGTACAATTGAAGATGGGAGTAAATATACATATGTGCTTTGACAATTACAAAGACATTTCTTGTGACGGCAATTTTTTTGTATATAAAGGATTCTGTCATCGCAGGGCTTTCTTTTTATTCAGTTGGATGAAATAAAATAAAATACAGAAAAACTTAGTGCCATACCTGGTGTACACTTAAGTTCAATGAAGGATGTTAGCACATGTTCATTCTACACATATTTGTTGGTTGTGAGTTATGTAAAATATACCATAGTTAACATATCTGGTGATATATTCAGGAAATGTTTATGGGGAACTACTAACGATTTCCACTGTTGTTAAATTTATAAAGCAGTTTAAAATGACAAATATTACTTTCAAGATGGCTATTTAAAGCCATCACAAACATCTATAGCAATGAATACAAAAAAGGTAACAACATCTATTAGAGGCTTCTATCTTCATAAAGTATATAAGCATTGGAACCTATAGCAGTGATATTAAATTAAAATGTGCAAGGTCCATCATAGAAGACCAGAGCTCTGAAAGTTAGAAAATTGTTTATAAAATGAAGTCTTCCTCAACATCTTTACTGAAAATTAAAGACTTGGTAGAATGTAAACTTGAAGAAATGAAGGTTATCCTGCAGGTAGAAAGACCCACAGAAGCAAAAGCAGACATGGTAGAATACAAGGGTCTTTCAATACAAGTAGAGTTATTTGATCTGGTTGCAACAGAGAGTAGGTCAAGAAGTTAGGCAGGACAGTGAGCCTAGTGCAACCAGATGAAAGACCTTAAAGGCTGGATTAAAGTGTTTGTATAACACACAGCAGTGTCTAAATATGACATAATACAAATTCTTTTCTATTATAAACAGTGTCTGAAGTTGTTCCCTAAAAGCTAAAGTAAAAAAATGCCTAGAAAACTTAATAATAAACTTTTGGAGGGAAATGCTGATTTGTCCATTAATTTTCCCAAATTCCAATTAAAAAGAAAAAAATAATTACAGTAAAAAGTGGCACTATAATAAGCAATAAGTTATTTAGACAGCAAGACTGCTGCACTGTTTAATATACAAAAACAAACTTTCTAACTCATCTTCGGGTGGAAATATAGAGTTGTAGCACTTTCCAAATAAATCTCAAACTAAAGAAGAAAAGTAGACATCATTCATTTTACCCACTAATAGAAAACTAAAATATCAAAAACCCATCTTAAAATGTTGCTGTAGCACAAACAGGTGCTTTTATAGAAGCCGTGCATTCAGAGGCGTCTCAGTCTTTTTAAATGCTCTGTGAGTACTTGATGAACTTCACAATAAGATTGCAAATGCATTGAGGGCAGAACTTTTACATTGGTCACTAGTATCTACAGTGCAAATTTAGAGACCTGGGAATACGGTGCTGAGAAATTATTTTTTATTTATTTATTTTTATTTTTTATTTTATTTTATTTTTTTATCCTCACCCGAGGACATTTTTCCATTTTTTGTTCAGATAGAGCGGGAGGGAGAGAGAGGAAGAGAGAGAGAGAGAAACATCTATTTGAAGGAACACATCGAGTGGCTGCCACCCGCACGACCAACCAGGGCCGGGGACAAACTGCAACCGAGGTACGTGCCCTTAGCGGGAACCGAACCCGGGTCTCTCTGGACCGCAGGCCAACGCTCTAACCACTGAGCCAAACCAGCCAGGGCAGAAATTATTTTTTAAATTGCATCAAATATTCACCCAGTTGCCAAGAAATTTCAAAAAAATTTTTTAAATAAAAATGAAAAACTACTTAATGTACCAGGACACCTTACCTAGAAGTAAGATACAAACAAACAAAAATTTGTCTGATATATAGTTGGATTTCAAGATTTCACAAATAGATCAAGCAGTTACATTAAAGAGTTCATTATGAAAATATCCAGATTAAAAACAGTTTATCTGTGACTCTCCTTACCTTTTCCACATCGCCCAGACCTTCGGTGTCCAGAAGGACCAGAGTGTGATCAGTGTTTAAGGGGTGAGGCACACACCACATCCAGATGCCCTTGGTTTCAGACTGCACTGTAGAGCCCAGAGGGAAACCTGTAATGGGAGGGGAGACTTAACACACAGTGACAACAGACCATCGAAGCAGCCAAGGGGCTACAAAGTCAGACTTATTGGAATGTAAGTACCGCAGAATATAAGATGGTGCTTTGTCTATTTTGGAAGAAACCTTTACTCTGTGTGTCATCTATTTCAAGAAGGAGATTGATGTTAACTGTGAGATTGATACCCAGCATGGGCCCAAAACGAAGGTGAAGGCATCCGTGAACCAGACATAATGAATGTCACTGAATACCATAACAAGCGCATTTTAGAGAATGGTCAAGCCCAAGCTGGATAGAAGTGGATAGAAGAGAGACATGTAAAGAAAAAGTTAATATAATATTTTTCCAGGCAAAGTGAGTTTAAAAAATGGCAGAGCCCTGGCCGGTTTGGCTCAGCGGTTAGAGCGTCGGCCTGCGGTCCGGAGAGACCCGGGTTCGGTTCCCGCTAAGGGCACGTACTTCGGTTGCAGTTTGTCCCCGGCCCTGGTTGGTCGTGCGGGTGGCAGCCACTCGATGTGTCCCTTCACATCGATGTTTCTCTCTCTCTCCCTTCCTCTCTCTCTCTCCCACTCTATCTGTACAAAAAATGGAAAAATATCCTCGGGTGAGGATAAAAAAAAAAAAAAATGGCAGAGAATGGGGGAGGTTAGTAGGCACAATAAGATAGAAATTCACAAAAATTTTTAAACCTGATGATAGATATTTAAATATCTTTATACGTTGATGCAAATATTCCATAGAAAAAGCAAAACATGTTATGAGAGAGGAGACCCAATTCCAAGATCCCAGTGCTTGCACAGGTAAAATAAGGTAGGCGTCTGCGCAGTGGGAGGAGAGATTTTCCTTAACAGTAGTAAAATAATGAAGCTGTTACAGACTATATTAAGGTACTGATTTAATGGTTTAGTGAGCGGAGTTTAGTTCTCTCTTCATGTAACCAGGGAAGAAAACGAATAAGCTGTGATATGTTAGAGTAAAAAAAATGGCCCCTGCCTGAGAAAACACTCACCATGGTTCTGTCCTGCAAGTTGATTCATCAAGTAGGATTTGCCTGTACGATACATTCCTACAATGGCCACGACCACCACAGGCTGAGAAATCTGGTCAAGAATCTGTAGAGCTTCCTGATTCACTGACAGCTGCCCATTGCTGTTTCCCACCAGACAAATGGGGGCCATCATGTTGGGTCTAGATGCCATGACAACCTGCTAACCCAGAACATCCCAGTAGACATATGATTAGAGTGTTAGTCTCTGATACAGAGTTATACAAAATACCCATCATCTTAGGACAGTGTGCGTGTTCTGCTTTGTTTCTGGCACAGTAAGAATAAGCTAAGGTTCTTTCCTTACAGTGACTCTTTGCAAGGGCCAGTGTTCCCAGTGCTGTAAGGATGTGAGATTGAATGTCATTGCCAGCACTAGGCCACCACATCTTATAATTTTGTAGAGTAGCTCTACTCAAGGCCAGGGTCATCACTGAGAAGCAATACTATCACCTCATGTGAACATCTTCTCCTTGAACCTAAGAATTTACCAACTGCTAAGGGGACAATGAGGCTAATACTGAAGAAAGCCCTAGGACCAGGATGACCTGGCGACACAGCCATAAATTAATTAGTAAACCACAGATTTCATGCATCTCTTCTGTCTCACGGTCCTGGTTGTTGAGAAAAGCTACAGAGCTAGTGAGGAGCATGACTAGTATTCATCAAAATCTGAGTTTTTGTGCTATTTGTCCCACTGACCTCACTTCTAGGAACATATCCTAAGAATCCCAAAACTCTAGTCAGAAAGAAGATTTGCACCCCTTTGTTCATAGCAGTGCAATTCACAATAGCAAAGATCTAGAAACAGCCCACATGCCCAACAGTAGATGAGTGGATAAAAAAGCTGCAGTATGCCTGGCAGGTTTGGCTCAGTGGTTGAACATCAATCCATACACCAAGAAATCACAAGTTTGATTCTCAGTCAGGCCACATGCTCAGGTTGTGGGCCAAATACCGAGTGGGGGGTATGCAGGATGAGGCCAATTAATGTTCTCTCTTATTGATGTTTCTATTTCTCGCTTCCTCTCTCTTTATTTCTCTCTAAAATGAATAAAGAACAAAAAAGTTTTAAATAAAAAGGTGTGGTACATTTACACATTGGAATACTATGCAACTCTAAAAAAGAAGGATCTCTTACCCCTTGAGACAGCCTGGAGGGACCTGGACAGTACTGTGCTAAGTGAAATAAGCCAGTCAGAGAAAGACAAGTATCACATGATCTCATTTATATGTGGAATCTAATGAATGAAGTAATCTGATGAATAAAATAGGACCAGAGATATGAAAACATGGAACAGACTGATGAATTTCAGAGTCAAGGGGAGGGGAGGCGGGAAGAGATTATCCAAGGAACTTATATGCATGCATTGCCCAGGGACACAGACAATAGGAAGGCCTAGGGTGAATTTGGAACCAGGAGGAGTGGGACAAGGAGAAAATTTTTTTAAAAAATTTAAATATCTAAGTTTTTAAATTGACAATTTGGTTTGACATATGACAGACCAATGGAATGTAGCCTCTATAACACCATTTATGATGTTGAAGGGACTGAAGGAGTTTGGGGTTCCAGAAGGGAAATAGCTTTTGATTTTTCTCCTTTGTTAGAGTATTCAAAATCCTTCTGGCCACAGTTTAACAGCCATCCCTTGTTCAGAGAAACTGAATTACAGGATATTTAGTTTTTCAAATTGAACTATTAATCAAAATTTAAAAATAGATGTATGTTATAATCCAGTGAAAGGTATATATTAATAAAATAGTCAATAAAGAATAAGAAGAAGACCTCCCAATTTCTGCACCCTCCATGTACTGTTAAAAATATCGATGTGAAAATATCAAGTGATTCTGCATAATTCCTGAACATGTCTGACACAGGATTTTGTTAGGGAGTAGAAAGCACTACTTATATTCCAGGGAATGGTGTACTGGTACTTCCCAATTTTCAAAACACACAAGAATGAAGGTGAACCAGGAGGTGTCCTAAGAAAGTCTGGACCTGAGCAGTGATTTATAGGCTAGTCCAGGAGACAGCATGCTTATTTCCCTACTTTTAAAAATAAAACTGGGAGCTGGAGGAGAGGCTATATAATCTTTATGCAGCCCATTTGTGTCTGGCCTTTTTTTTTTTTTTTCCTTGCTTTTTTTTTTCATCTAATAAATAAAGGCAAGTCAGAGCTCTTTGTGCCAAGTCTGCTCTTAATTAAAAAAAATAATAATAAATTTTAAATTAAATTTTTAAAAAAATTGTGTGGAGGTGAATCTAATGTGGAATCAGAAATAAGAATCATAAGTCCATCCTAATGGACATTATAGTGAGGAACATTGAACTCATGAATGAAGAAACTGCCTCCACGGCCCCATCCCATCCCATTAAACGACCAGCAGCACACCCTAAACTCTCATTTCTCCATGCACCCATCTTCGCCCCACTCTACTTGCTGCTATCTTGGTCATGTGACATGTTGCGAGGCTGTCACCTCACAGAGACCACTGCTCCCCATGGAGAAGCTGATCTTTCCCAGAACTAAAGGCAGCCATGGACCCCTGCAGTCCAGCCTACCGGGCTACAGGGACCCTCGCCTCTCTATTCCTCAGAGTCCAAATTGAGAGGTTTAAGCTCAAGACCAGGTTGCATGCAAAAGAAAGTTGAGTTAGCATTTCTGCCCCACAGCTCCGCGGGTCCCTGAGTCCAAGAACAAGCTCCCAGTTGCTTCCACTCCTCCTTGCTCCCCTTCCTCCTCCCGCTTATTGTACGTTGAGGATCATCTTTTCTCTGTGTTACCAGTGTCCAAAGGGGGAATGCCTGAGGTGGGAGGAGGGAGATGGAGGAAGCCACTCCACCAGCGCTTCTGTGGGAGCCCAGGTTCGGATCCCCAGTCCCAGAAAGGACTTCAGCCCCTTCAAGCAAGTGATGTAGGACGTACTCCTTTTCCCACGTCTGGCTCTTTGAGCAGCCCTGGCTGGGTGCCCAAGAGGGAGCAGTGCACCCCAGGGGCAAGGCGTGCCCGCTGTCGCCTTGCAGCAGTCTGGGATCCACAGACACTGAGCTTCCAGCACTGAGCCCCGCGGGCCGCACCTCCTCGGGCCCCACCAGCTGCCAGCTGCCTCCTGCGCTGCCAGTGCCGAGCCTGCGGGGGCCTCCGTGAGGGATGCGCTGGAGCCCGCGCTGTTATTGGTGATGGTAGTTAAGGAACGTGTGCAGGGAAGTCCGAGGCTATGAGCGAACTTACGTGTCTCCGCCGCTGCAGACCGGCGACAAGTTCTCAGCAGCCCTCGCTGGCTTCGCTCGCGCTCCTCGTGCGTCTGGGTCCTCCCGGGATCCACTGTTCGCTGCAGAAGCTGAAAAGGCAGCAGGATGTTACCTGCAAGCGGTTGTGAGTTAGGTTTAGAAGAGCCGAAATCGAAAGGACACAACCTTTTCTGGGGAAGTTAACTGTTGGGTTTCACACTCTTTCCCACCACCTGAAGGCATGACATGGGCCAGGGGAGGGGGAGGGTCATGTTTCTTCCAGCCCAGTTTGGAAATTCCAGGCTGGTCCCTTCTCCTCAGGGGGCTTTTCAACCCTGACCCCACAGTGAACACAGAGCAGCAGGCTGACTGTGAGCCAGTAACAGCAGGCTGACCTAGGTCTGCAGTCTGTCTGTCAGGGGTAATTTTTGAAAGGCAATAAGGGTTTTGGTTCGTGTGTGTGCGCGTGTGTGTGTGTTATTTAATGCTTAGACTCCCTTTTCATTTCTGGCATTTTTTTCTTGCACTTTGTTAACGTATCTTCCTTCATTATCAATAACTGCGTAAAACTATTTTTCTGGGCAAGAGATAATCACTAGTACTTTGTAGCATATTCTCCCATTTACATTTGGGGGGGTGGCTCTGTGGGGGATTATAAGAGTCCTGAAATTATATTTTGAGTGTTTCTTTAAATAAAATAATATATAAATACAAACTCAAAAGTGAGCATTCAAAATGAACAAAGAAATCATAACCATCAACACATTCTTAAAAGTTGACAAGTGCCACAAATAGTGTATATGTTTTCAGGATTTATCTTCTGTTGAGTTTCATTCTCCCATATTTGAATTTTAATATGAATAATAATTCAGAAACAGATTATATGTCAATGTAAGGAATTCCACTATATCAGACTATTGAACAAAACTATGTCATCAAATTTGTCATTTGTTGCACTAATTGCCTTCTGGATGGATGTAGGTAGTTGTGTTATTGGAACAATTTTGAGTTCGTTTCATTGCCTATGTTTCTCTGCCTAGAATATGCTGAGTTGGCTTAAAAGACATTAAAGTCTTTATTCCACTTTTTCTAATATGTTTGATTGAAACTGACTCTTTGACAACATGGTAAAACAAAGTAGCAACAGCTAGAAGTTAGATTCAATTTTTATAGATCCATCATAAATAGATTTCTAAAATGAAAAACTTATTCCAAGAAAGCTGTTACATTGAATACAATATCATAAAATAAATTAAAAATTTGAAAATTGAAATTTTCTCATTTAATATGCGATATAATACTACCAATCATATTCTTATGGGAATATTTGTCCTTTAATATGAATTTATATCCTAGACTTATTATTAGAGTTATAATGTATTCTTATTGTTTTTAATAGTTTGTCAGTCTTGTAACTTGCCTATATTTGGTGTTTTAATTTGGGCAATGCTATTGTTTTCCTGCAGTACATGGTGGTACATTTCACTGGTATAGGAAATATAATTGTGAGGCCCATTGTCTTTGCATATTTATTTATTTTTTGTTAATTTATTTTTGCTACAGATGTTTTTCCTTTTTCCCCCCATTGACACCCTTCTTCTCATCCCCCCCACCCACGCTGTCCCCAGCTTTGTTGTCTATGTTCCTCGGTTATGCATACATGCATATTAGTTCTGTGGTTTATCCCTTCCCCCGCCTTTTGAGGATTGTCAAGCCAAGGAGAGAAAGAAAAATATCACATGATCGCACTTATTTCTGGAATATAATGAACTAAACAAACTTATGAACAAAATAGACCCAGAGTCATAAAAGTAGGGTACAAACTGACAATTGTCTATGCATATTTAAAGATGAACAAAGTAAGGGTCTCACCTTTGGATAATCTATATTCTGAAAGAGGCAAATATAAAATAAAGCAAGAAGTAATTACCAAAAAAAAAAAAAAAAAAAATGATGTTACAAAAAAAAGTGCTTGTGTCTACAAAAGCAACAGTTCATTATATTAAGAAAAGTTATAAAGATTTATAGATGGCTTCACAGGAAAATCTGTTTCTGTTGGATCTTAAAGAATGACTCACTTTTTTAAAAAGAGTGACTAAAGGAAAAATATTTTAAAGCAAAGGAAGGGAATGAGCCAATATACAAAGTAGGGGCTAGATGCTAGAAATCAGCCAGGTCCACTGTAACCACTGCAGCAGGCCTACTGAGAATAAAGTACAAAGATCGATTGGGACCTGGATCATGGACAACATTGTACAGGCAGGTAGAGACATGGTTACTAGGCAGGCTCAGAGACATGTTTGAAATCCATTTCTCTGATGGCCAGAGGAGAGAGTGAATGAATTGAGGACACTGGAGATCAAGATTACTTAACAGGCTGGTGCTACAGCTTAGAAGTCAGATCACAGTCCAACCAGTCTAAGTTCCACAGAGTCATTCAGAGATTCAGGCTCCCTCTATTCTGTTGTTCTACATCCACTAAGGCATTGCACACGTCTGTAAGGTCAAAGGTTGAATGCTGTCACATCTGATATCCAGACAATAAATGGAAAAAAGTAACTGGTGACAAACAAGCTCAAAATTCTCTGACCCAGACCCACAAGTAACGTACTAATAATTCTGCTCATACTCGATGTGCACATGGCCACATCTGGATGCAAGAGCACCTAGAAAGATTTCATCTCTACCTGGGCAGCCATGGGATCATCTTTTTAAATAGAATCATACAATATTTAGAGCTGAAAATTCTGTCATATCTCGAGACCTAGATGTTTCTATTGTGATTTCTACAAATAATTGAGTAAAAATAATATTAGTTTTATACAAATACTTCCAGACTTAAAAAGTAGGCTATATTACCCAACTCGTTACTTGATATAAAGCAATTCTTTACACCAAAATATAACCAAAAGATATACAAGAAATGAAGGAACTTATATCACTTATAAATACTGAGCCCAAAATTAGAAATCAAGTATTAAATAATATGTGGGGGAAAAAAAGGATAAGACATCATAGTTTGGTTTATCCTCAGAAGGTTACTTTGATCAAACTTAAATAATCACTCATATTAAATGATGTGATATAAGGTAAGTAAATTATATGATCATCTTAGATGAAATCTTAGCATCCAATTTTATACAGTTTTATAAAACTTATCAAACTGGAGAGAAAATAAAATTAATCTATTAGAATAATCTAATAAAAATATACCTAGAAAATTATAGTAAACATAGGTTAAATTATACTTTTGTAATTAAGAACAAGACTGGAATTCCATCTTTTATTACTTCTTTTCTTCATATTCTGAATGGTCTGTCAATTGCAGTGTGCAAGCAAAATGAGGGGGGAAGTACAAACATTTGAAAAAAATGAAAGAGAACTGTCATTATTAGTAAATCATGGTGGTGGTAGTGATGGTGGGGTGTATGTGTGCATGTGTGTGTTCTCCCAGATTTTTTTCTTATCCACGGTCATTGCCTTATTTACTTATGCTATTCTCTAAAATATTTATCATTTTTCCTTTCCCATTTAGATTTAATTCATTGAGAATTGATTTTTTTCATGCGGTGTGAAATATGGGTTCAAAGTATATTTTTGGAGGTAGTTACCAATTTTCTACAATTTAATCATAAGAATGAGGGAGGAGCCCGGCCGGTGTAGCTCAGTGGTTGAGTGTTGACCCATGCACCAAGAGGTCGCCGGTTCAATTCTCAGTCAGGGCACATGCCCAGGTTGTGGGCCCGATCACTAGTGGGGGGCATGCAGGAGGCAGCCAATTGATGTTCTCTCACTGATGTTTCTGTCTCTCCCTCTCCCTTCCTCTCTCTCTCTCTCTCTCTAAAATCAATAAAGAAAAAAAAAATTTTTAAAAAGAATAAGGGAGGAATAACCTAACATGTATAAATAACTTCATGATTTGGATTTTGAAAAAATTTTTACAGAACACTCACAGACACACACATATACCTACCACCACCTTCATAAAATAAAATGTGTTGTTTGACTACATCAAAGTTAAGTACATCTTTTGTGAGAAAACCAACCACAGAATAGACATCATGTGCAAAACATCTAACCAACAAAACAAAAAAACTCAAACCCAAAATACATATAAGGAAATAGAAGTCAAAATGAATAACAGAGATAATGCAATAGAAAAAAATACTTATAGCGATTTCATATGAAAACAAAATAGCAAGCAAACAAGAAAAGTTGCTCAATTGTATTTGTATTAAAGAAAGTGAAAATTAATATCCCAGTGAGATATCACCACACAGCCAGTAGAATTTATCAAGATAAAAACTGTGATGTGCAGAACACTCATAATCTCCTGTTTAATGTTACATACACCTACTTTGAAATGTTCAAACTTATCTAGAAACACTGAAGATGCACATACCCTATGACTCAGGATTCAGCTCTTAGAACATTCCCCAAGGGGATTTTATCTAGATGTATATATGTTTTAAATTTTTTAAAAATATATTTTGTAATAGAAAAACTTGTAACCCAGATGTGTCTCAATGGTAGAAGTGTTATATCTTCAAACAATAGAATGGAGGGTTAGGGGTTTGGTGGATGAACAAAATGTAACCTTGAGATATGCATTCTCAGGGCCCCGCTAGCCAAAGACACAAGTATGTGTGAGAAATATCAGGCTGGAAAGCTGCCCACCAAGAGGGTGGATGTGTGGCCAGAACAGTAAGAAGGGTGGGTCAGCAGAGATGCTATCTCAAGGACATAAAGACAGTATAACCAAGGGAACCGCTTTACAAATAAATCTGGCTGCATCCAGAAATCAAGAGTATTTGTTTTCTTACAATGCTCCCCCTCGCTCCAAGCCATGTCTGTTTGCAGTACATCGCCTTGTGTCAACCCCCGGCAGGCAGAGAGTCAGCCATAGAACACAGAGCTTACAAGTGCAAATAAAATTATTGAACAGAAGAAGCAAGGCACAAAAAAATACATAAAATATAATTCCATTTATATAAAACAGGAGAGCAGGCCAGACTAAAATGTATTATTTGGGGATGCACATATACTTGATAAAATACAAGAAGTAATGGACAAAATTGTTATAGACTGGTTCTAAAAGGTGTGTCAGGTCTATAATAAGCACCTGTAGTCACTGACAAGTTCTGGTCTGTGCCTGGACAGTGAGTGAAGTGTTCACTTTATAATTATCAATTATACTGTATTTTGTACATTTTATAGTTTATAGTTTTCTGTGTCATGTTTCACGTTTTAGCAAAAAATAATAAACAACAAAGGGGATTTAAGTTAGCAAAACATTACTTTGAAAAAAGAGCAAAACAATTCTCATTGGAAGCCACGAATGTCAGAAAGAAATGCTACAATATTTCCAAGTACTGAAATGAAAGAACATCCAACCCCAAATTCTCTGTCAGTGAGCTGATCCATTAGGAACAAAGGGGAAAGCAAGCATTCTGATGTAAAGAAAACCGAGAATACTTTTTTTGCTATCAGGTCTACTCTAAAAGTAAGGTTAAAGAAAGTAATAAAAAAAAAAGAAGTAAAATGATAAGTGAAGGAAACTTGAAATATCAAGAAGGCAAGAAAGAAGAACAGAAAGTAAAATTAAAAGAATAACAGAAATAGCAAAAACAAACAAACAAACAAAAAAACCTTCAAACAATTCAGTGATATAGGAAAACAAAGACGAGGGAAATAAGACAAATAAAAAACAACAAATGAAAATTGACAGAAGCCCTGGCTGGTGTGATTCAGCTGGTTCGAGCGTCATCCCATTTACCGAAAGGTCACAGGTTCAATTCTCAGTCAGGTCACATACCCAGTTTTTGGGTATGATCCTTGAGGTATCTATAGAAGGCTTCTGATCAATGTCTCTCTGTCTCTTTCTCTCTCTCTCCTTAAAAAAAATCAATAAGAAAAAATTTGAAATAATAGTAAAGCTCTAATGTATTAATAATTGTATTAAATATAAATTTTCTGAACACACCAATTAAAGAGAGAGATATACTGGTTAAGTTGATAAAACATGACCCAAAACATGCTGTCTACCAGAAACTGACATCAAGAGTACATTGATGAGAATGATATAAGGAGATTAAAATTGATCACACAGAAAAAAAGGAAATACTTTTGCCCTGGCCAGTTTGGCTCAGTGGTTAGAGCGTCAGCCGATGGACCAGAGAGTCCTGGGTTCGGTTACCACTAAGGGTATGTACCTTGGTTACGGTTTGTCCCTGGCCCTGGTTGTTGTCGTGTGGGTGGCAACCACTCGATGTGTCTCTCTCACATTGATGTTTCTCTCTCTCTCTTTTCCTCCCTCTCTCCCTCTGGCTCCCTCTGACAAAAGACTAATGGGGTGGATTCTTCCTTGGAGGATGGGAAGGAAGGAGGGAGGGTGAAGGAAAGAAGTAGGAGAGGAATATGAGAACATACATTTTTTTATCAGAAACAGTTGGATTGACCTTTCATGAATCAACTCCTGGTTCACCAGGGCACACTCACCCTTGCTCTGTTCTGCCAGATGGTTTACAGGTTGCATTTTCCTGTCTGATACATCCCTGTAAGGACCACCACCACCACACACTCAGAGTCTTGTGGAGATTTTTTAAATTGCTTCCAATTCACTGACAGCTGCTGATTTCGGTTTTTTACCGAACACATGGGAGCCAACACAAGGGGTCCAGACTCCAGTAACCCAGAAGAGCTTCTCAAGATTAGACTAATAGAACATAAGTCATCTGGACACAGAGTACCCCTGACCTAGTGGAGGATGGATATCCTGTGTATTTTTGTTTGTTTTATAAATGCTTTTTTCATTTTATTACTACTACTTTTTAAATATTTTTTCTTTATTGATTTTAGAGAGAGAGAAAGGGAGAGGGAGAGAGAGATAGAAACGTCAATGAGAGAGATCATCAATTGGCCGCCTCCTGCATGCTCCCCATTGGGGATTGGGCCCACAACTTGGGTATGTGCCCTGACTGGGAATGAACCAGTAACCTCTTGGTATATGGGTCGATGCTCAGCCTGTGAGCCAAACCAGCTGGGCTAGCCTGTGTTTTCCCGTTATGAAGGCCAGCATGGGCACAGTTCTTTCTTCATCATGGCCTTAATTGTTACTGATGACTTATTGTATATTATGTCTCCAAGATTTATTCATGTAATAACATTCTGATTCTGCTTACCATTTGTTGAATTTCTCACTGTGTCCAGCCCTGGTCCAGGTGATGCTGGGGGGCACCTGGGGAGGCCGAAGGAGGCCTCAACCCGATACCAGGGTCCAGCTTTTCATCACAGCCCAAGAACAAATTCCAGAGCATGACAGAAAGATTTAGCAAAGCACAGTAAATTTACTAAAATGATAGTACACACGCAAGAAGTGAAAGCTGAAGATCTCAGAGAACAAGACACCCCTATTAGGTCTGAGGGAAAGGTTTTCATTGAATGTGGGTCAGCGGGTGGATAGACTGGTTCTTGGCTTCTGACTGCAGTGGGCTGATGCCCATGTGGATGTCCCTGCCTTTCCGCTCCACACAGCGATTTCCTTTTTGGTTTTCCTGGAAGGGCCATGGCTATTGCGGGGTTGGGGGTGATCCCAAAACCATAATGAAAATTTATTTAAATGGTATTATTATGGACATAATGGTCACTTTTAAGTCAGTATGGCTTCCAAGTCTGCTTGAGACTGGTTTTGTTTGTCTCAATTACAGGAAATTGGCGAGAGGGAAAGGGGGAACCAGTGGTCAATGAAGGTCACACTTTTGATGTGACAGCCAAGAAGGAAAAGGGGAAGAGTAGAGCTTGAGATCTTTGTTCCCTATTCTAGCTTTCTTCACTGAACACTATAGACCAAATTTTCTAGGATTCTGATGCATGTATCTGGACTCCAGACCATGAGACTGGAAAAGAGAGAAAGTCAAAATACTGAATGTCATATGGCCAAGACAGGAATATGACAAAATCTATGTGTTCTCATATTTCATTGTGAAAATTTAAACAAAAAGACATACCTGACCGCAATATAGGAAATAAAGACTCTATGTGTGTGGCCATGTGTTAAGAAAAAAGGACAGCCCTGGCCAGTTTGGCTCAGCGGTTAGAGCGTCCACCTGCGGTCCGGAGAGACCCGGGTTCGGTTCCCGCTAAGGGCACGTACTTCTGTTGCAGTTTGTCCCCGGCCCTGGTTGGTCGTGAGGGTGGCAGCCACTCGATGTGTCCCTTCACGTCGATGTTTCTCTCTCTCTCTCCCTCCACTCTATCTGTACAAAAAATGGAAAAATATCCTCGGGTGAGGATAAAAAAAAAAAAAAAAAGGACAGAACACACATTTTTTTTGGTGTGGAAGAAAACCAGAATCTGCTACACCTCTTAAAATAGAATCACACTATATTAGAATACTCACTAGAAATAATGACCACAGAGAAATAGTGCAGTGTAGTTTGTAATAGTATATGTTTGGAACCGAGGTGTGTGTTTTCGATTGCATTTCTGCATCTGTGATTAGTGACTTTGAGTCATTTACCTAACTTCTTTCTGTCTTAGTTTTTTTATATCATAGCCTTCTCATGAGAATTAATACAATAATATCTTTAAAGTACTGGGTGCATAGAAATTCATACTTTTTTGCTATTGTTAAGAGTGAAATGAACTCAAATTGGTATGGTGGTCAGATCAGTGGTCAGATTATTAGTCATGTGTGTGCTCACCCTGCCCTCCTTTCAACTCAGAAACTACCCTCTTCTCTTGTGAATTGACTTGCCCTGTCCTACTTGTTATTATTAGACCTCCAAGGCCTTCAAGATGAGCACTTGTTTTTTTTTTTTGTTTTTTTTTATCCTCACCCGAGGACATTTTTCCATTTTTTGTACAGATAGAGTGGGAGGGAGAGAGAGGAAGAGAGAGAGAGGGAAACATCGATGTGAAAGGGACACATAGAGTGGCTGCCACCCGCACGACCAACCAGGGCCGGGGACAAACCGCAACCGAGGTACATGCCCTTAGCGGGAACCGAACCCGGGTCTCTCCGGACCGCAGGTGGACGCTCTAACCGCTGAGCCAAACCAGCCAGGGCAAAATGAGCACTTGTTGATGAAATGGAATTACTAGAAGTAGCACAGTCTCAGAAAAAGGCTCGCTCCAGGAAGCATGCAGGGCGTAGCATTCCTTGATCCAGGCTCCTCCTGAGCACTCTCTGCAGAGTCCCAGGTCCCAGGATGTCCTGAGCTCTGTATGTACACGGGCTTCTTTCATGTAACTTGAGGTGCTCTCACCCCAAATTGAACACAAGTTAGGTCAGTGAGTGGCACCTACCCAGGAATTACCCTTCCCAAACTGTAGAATATGACCAAACCTGAAGAAGGACATCAAGTCTGGTAACTGAGGGTTGCTGTTATTTTAACATGGTGCCCAATTTTTCCCAAGCTTATATGTCCAGGGCATTTTACCAAAGTTGGCAGAAGCATCCTTTGTTCCTTTCCATCTGTTGCTTTTCCTTCTCCTGTCTGCTCTCTTCTCCTCTCTCCTCTCCAACCATCTTATGCCTCCTGCTCCTTGGGATATTATGAGAGCCTGTTGAATCACACATTTCTGTTTACCACCAAGTTCATTCCACATGTTATTCTGCTTGTCATGGCTTGATCATTTCCAAACAAATATAAACTGTATGTGTTATCTGCCACTATGAAGAGGTGGAATCATTAAATAGACACAAACTTTTTGAGACTAGGAAGACTCTAGAAAAGCCATTTCTCTTTTAGAAACCATTGTAAGTGTCACGATGATTTGAAGTACTCTCAGGAAAACTATTTGGAAATATATAAGTTTAACCAAAGTTCCCTATGACCTGGCCATTTCATTTCTAAGCATATGTCCAGGAAAAATGTGGACATATTTGGTTATATTTGAATATAACTAAATGTCCATCTAAAATAGCTAAATAAACCGTGGTGTATTGGAATATGTAATAGTAATGAAAATAATCAAACTATACTTAAACCCCAAAACATAAATTAATCTGATAGTCATATGGGGAGTAAAATAAACTGCACACTATAGAATACATGCTGTTTATTCCATTTACATGAAGTTCACAAACAGACAAACTTAGTCTCTGATTAGAAAAGTAATGACTGTCGCTACCTTCCCGTCAGAGTGGGTAGGGGGTCACTGTGAGGAAAAGGTACAGAAAGTTTCTTTTGTTTGGAAGTACTCTCTTTTTAAACCAAACTAATAATTACAGGGATGGGTTTACACACCGTTTGATTCACCTGCTGTATCCTTTGAGCTAAGCACCTTTCTGTTTCTATGTTCTGTTTTACTTTATAGGGTTAAAAGTTATTGTAATAATAATGTGGTGACTTAGGAGATTTCATTATAAATACTCTGCCTCAAAAAAAGAGAAAAAATAAAACAGAAGAAAAATTGTTGCCTCTTTTATGTCAATTAGCAAATAGAATTCAGACACTTTATGAGATTTGGACTATTTAAAACATGATCTAAAATTTAGATTCTTACCCTAGCTATCAGTATTGTAGACTCAGATGCAAAAATGACCACTATGTCAATACATTTGGGGGTTATATACATCTCTCATCTGAGAGGAATTGGGGAAAAATCTCACCAATTCTGCCTGCCTCTCCTCTTGCCTTCCCTAACTTTCTGTCTGATTAATATTTTGCAGAGGATAAGGTCTAAGGTTCATCCCCACCTGCTTGTGAATGCAAAATTCTGTTGTTGATCTCAGGACAAAATATGATACCTAACTTTCAATTAATAAATGTGAGAATGCACGTAAAGTAGAGCAGGAATACTTTGAAACCGGACTAATGCTAAGAAATCAGCTGCTTGCTCTTCTGACCAATAGTGTCTTTGTTTATGTCAGGGAAGCAAAACAAGCTCCAGGGGCAACTGAATGTTTTTGTGAACTTTGTGAACTTATATTCTTGCCAATCCTCCAAACTCTTTTCAGATAAGCTAGAGTTATTTATTGCATGCACACAAAGTTGGAAATATACCTAAAATAATTTAATTAATGGTAGGTAGAGTAGAAGTCTATTTTTTTTAATTTGTAAGTCAATAAGGTGTAGATAAACCCTAGAACAGGTATACTAAAATTAACAATATTTCTAGGTAATTAAAGTTTATTTTTATAATTTTTTGTGTTTTATGAATTTATTTTCAATGAATGTAAATTACTTTTCATCATAGAAGTACATATATATATAATAAAATTTTCCATTTTGAAAAAGAAAATTATTTATTTCAAGTAATTTTATGAATAATTTCTATGTAATAGGTACTGCAAGTCAATTGGTCATTTAGCTGTTAGACAACTATCTAATAAGCACAGACTACATCTAAAACTCTACCGCTCATTAGGACCCAACTGGGTATTTTTATGTCATTTGTATTAATTTAGGTCAGGTTTTAGGAAAGGTGGCTTGGAATGAGCAGTTGTATTGGCCCCTGCGGTGTGAACAGAAGCTGGGCATTTGATTGAGTTTTACATCCCCAAAAAGGTGTTTTAACCTGGTAAGCAAAAAGAAGGCAAGATTTCATGATACTAACAGGTTGGAACTGGGACAAATTATTTTTTTGTCTGTGTGATAATTTAAATTATGCAGTGTGGGGTTGGGGGGGTTGAAGATGGATGTTTTGTAACCTTGTATTAAGTACTCTCAACCTTGTGTTAATGCATTCTCGGAATCCTGGCCCGAGGGGGAAACCTGGCCTGTTCATGTGTATTGGGTGCTTTATTTGCATGTGAATAAGGGTTTGTTATCTTTTGGCTTCAAGGTCTCTACCCGTAAAAAGCAAGAGACAAAGCTAGGGTGTATAGTTTGCAGTAATGCCATTTCAAGGATATAGTTTACATAAATCCATTTGTAACCTGGGGGTACTAATCTGCAAATAAAAGGGACTGCATCCAGAGATCTGGAGCATTTACTCTCTTGCAAAGCTCCCTCTCACTCCAACCAGCATATGGTTGTAGGTTTATTGCGTTGAACCGATCCTGGCAGGCCGAGAGATGGCGATGCAGCTTCTACATTTCTCTTTTTTATACTTTATGATAAATCTTGGAGATTTATTCATATTAGAAAAAATAGTATTTTGTTCTTTATTTTAGTGACAGTAGAGTATTCTTTTATACATATAGCCTATGGTTTACATTATTTGTACCTGACAGATGACTAGAGTTGTTTCAATCTGTGGCTGTTTCAACAACACTGCAACTAATATCCTAGAACATCCTAGTACATATGTCATCTTCCTCTAGAGAAAATATATCTAGAAAATAGATTCCTATACATGGACTTACTGGGTCAGAGGTTTAGGTGCATTTAAACCTCAATGCATTATATATGCTGTATATGCATTTAGGTGCACATATATATAACTGCACCAATTTTCACTGTCACTTGCAAATATGGGAGACTCCCCAAATCTTGCCAACTCAGTATCACAGTAAATGTGTTATTACTTGCTAATTTCAGAAGTAAAACAGGTAGCACATACTTTTAATATACACATCATCTTATTATCAGTAAATGTAAACATCTTTATATACTTCTAGTGTTCCTGCCAATTTTTTTTAATAGGTCCATTGCTCTTTTTCAGATAGGTAGATTGATTGATGATAGATAGATAGATAGATAGATAGATAGATAGATAGATAGATCCTTAGAGCATAAAGAAATTTTCTTCTTGCCTGACATAGATTACAAATGTTTTCTTCACTTGCCATTTGTTTTTTGTTTTTTCTTATATATTTTAATAAAGAATTTCATTGTTCTATGTAGGTGAATTTATCAATCGTTTATTTTATGTCTTTATTTAATGTCATAGTTAAAGGTAGTCTCTTTGCCCTGGCCATTTTGGCTCAATGGTTTGAGCATTGGCCCACAGACCAAAAAGTTGCAGGTTCAATTCCAGTCAAGGGCATGTACCTCAGTTGCGGTTTGTCCTGGCCCTGGTTGGGGTCATGCGGGAGGCAGCCAGTCGATGTGTCTCTTTCACATCAATGTTTCTCTCTCTCCCTCCCTTCCACTCTATCTGATGATAAATAGAAAAATATCCTCAGGTGAGGATTTTAAAAAAGTGGCCTCTCTACTACAACATTATTTTTTAAAGCTCAGATATATAAGTTTTTCATGTTGTATCTTGATCTGTCTGAAATTTATTTTGGTAAAAGGTATAAGTGATTCTCCAATCTTATATTTTTGTATATGGCTAACTATACTCCAAATATTATTTACTGAATATTCCATAATTCAGAACACCAAGTCCATCACATTCTGAATTCTCATATGGATGTGAGTCCTCTTCTAAACTTTCAAGTCTATTTTATTGAAGTTTAAATATTTAGGGGATTGTTGTGCAGATTGTTGAAATGTTTTATCATGTGATTACGGTGAGTCCTTCCGCATTTATCATCTTTGTTTCAGAATTGCATTAGAAATTTTTGCATTTAGTTTTTCCATATCTAGTTTAAGTATTTCCACTTCCAAAAAAAAATATTTTGCCATAAAATTTCAATCATATGAAATGCATTCATTTGCCTGGATGGTTTGGCTCAGTGATTGAGCATCCACCTATGCACTAAGAGGTCACTGGTTCAATTCCAAGTCAGGGCACATGCCCAGGTTGTGGGACATACTCCCAGTTAGGGGCATGCAGGAGGCCGGCACCCCGGAGGCCGGCAATCTATATTCTCTCTTATTGATGTTTCTCTCTCTCTCTCTCTCTCTCTCCCCCCCCCCTTCTCCCTTCCTCTCTCTCTAAAAATAAATAAAGAAATTTAAAAAAAAAAAAAACAATTATGAGGTGTCATGTCACACCTGTCGGAATGGCTGCCATCCACAAATCATCAAACAACAAGTGTTAGCGAGGGTGTGGAGAAAAGGGGACTCTAGTACACTGCTAATGGGAATGCAGACTATGGAAAACAATATGGTGTTACCTCAAAAAATTAAAAATTGAACTGCCATTTGACCCAGTGATCCCATTTCTAGGAATATACCCTAAGAAGCCTGAAGCATCAATCAGAAAGAATATATATACCCCTATTTTCATAGCAGCACTATTTATAATCGCTAAGATCTGGAAACAGCCCAAGTGCCCCTCAATACATGAGTTGATAAATAACCTGTGGTACATATACACAATGTAATACTATGCAGCTATAAGAAACATCTCTTATCCTTTGAGATGACATAGAGGGATCTGGAGAGTATTATCCTAAGCGAAAGAAACCAATCAGAAGGACAAATATCACATAATCTCACGTATTTGCAGAATATAACGCAAAAAACAAGCTGATGAACAAAACAGACCCGTAGACATATTAGTGGGGTACAGACTGACAAACCTCAGAAGAAGGGGTTGGGGTGGAGGGAAGAGATAAACCACAGAACTTACATGTATGTATGTGTAACCATGGACATAGACAACAATGCTGGGGACGGGGCAGGGGAGATGGAGGGCGGAATCAGGAGGAGGATGTCAATGGGGATAAAAGAAGACACATCTGTAACAAAAATGAATTAATAAAAAAAGTATTAAAGTCTTGCCCTGGTCAGTGTTCTAAGTGGTTAGAGCATTGGCCCATGCACCAAAGGGTCTCGGGTTTGATTCCAGGTCAAGGGCACATACCTGGGTTGCAGGTTCAATCACCAGCCCGAGTCGAGGTATGTGCAGAGGTAACCAATAGATGTGTGTCTCTCACATTGATGCTTCTCTCTCTCTCTCTCTCTCTCTCTCTCCCCTCCCTCCCTTCCTCTCTATTAAATAAATAAATAAATAAATAAATGGATAAAACATCCTTGGGTGAGGATTGACAAGAGAAAATAAATACATAAATATATATATTAAAGGCTGGGACAGTACTTTTATCCACCTGGCCAAGGTGGTTTTACTTGTTAGTAAATTAATCTAATGCTTTAATGTTCAACTTTTTCTTTCTTTCAGCCCTGTCACTTTCAGATTTTTGGGGAGATAAAACCTCCATTCAAGGTCATGTTCTTTTGCCCAGTCTTGCACATCATGACCCTAGATCACTATCTATTTGATGAGGGTATCTACACATGGTACTCAGCTTCTTTAATGTCCTAATGGTTGCCATTTGGTTTGCATAGTGACAGGGTAAATCTTGGGTTAAACCTGACAGTGTCTACACAAACCAAGACTATTTAGAACCCTTACTCACAGGGAGGGGACCAATATAAGCCATTTTCTAATTTCTTACCAGTGGGGAACTCAGGTGGATGGCCCCAGACTCCTTTGTTAATTGCATTGGACATTGTTTAGAACAAACAGGACATGCAGTTACTGCATTAATTAAATCACTGTTTTAAGAGCAATCCTGCATCCTTGACGATGCACCATCCCATCTGGGCGCTGCAGTGACCACTCTTTCTATGGACCCAATCTGCTGTATCTACTAAAGGGTCTGTTGCTAAATCTTGTGCAGAACAAAGGCATCAGCTTCCTGATTACCAGGGGGTGTCAGCACCTCAGCTGGCATGTGGAAACCCAAGGATTGCCTCAGGCTCTTGCAAGCAAACCCAAATGTCCCTTCGGTCGTCCTGACCCCACAAAGGCTCACTCAGCAATCATCCACCCCTCGGCTTCTCATTGTCTAAGCCATAGTCTTAATCTCCTTAGAACAGCTCAGCTGTCAGTGTAAAGGGTTAATGGCCAAAGCTCATGAGTGATCACCAGCCAAAATGCTGAGTTTAGCCCACCGGCTGCTGTGGTTCATTCCTTCCTGAGAGGCTTCACCTGGAGGAGCATTGTGTACACTGCTGGGAACGGTTCTATGGGGATATATCGTGTTTCCCCCTCAGAGCTGACTCCGGAATCCTAGGGGTACCCTCCTTTTCTGTTGTCTCTGCCACAGTGCCTGGCCCATAGTCTCACACATCTCAGCTGTTAGCCCTGCCTGGGAGCTACCCAGAGCTTCGTCTGCTTTACTAGTATTTTTGCCATCTCAAAGGTGGCTTGCTGCTCTGGTGCCCAGTCCTTCCTTTACCAGGTGGCCTAAGGGATGAAAGCCCTATGCCAGGTAGAGAATAAAAGTCTTCCCAAACCCCCAGATCCCTTGCACAGCTTTTACATTCTTAGAGGTTGGATAAACTTGCATCTTATCAAACACACATCTCACCCCACCAAACAATTCCCGAGACCTGACGCCGGCACCAGGACTTAAATTTTCTGCGGGTTCACCGCCCATCTTCTCCCCTGCAGATGTGCCAGCAAAACCTGCAGGGCCTTGCAGCAGAGGCAAGTCTTCACTTGCCAACATTGTGTCATCAATGTAATGGCCCTGGTTCACTGATGTGGGCTCGTGTTCACCCACACGATCCCAACCGGGGCCAGAGACAAACTGCAACTGAGGCACGTGCCCTTAGCGGGAACAGAACCCGGGTTTCTCTGGACCTCGGGCCGACACACTAACCACTGAGCAAAACCGGCCAGGGCTCTTTGCCTTTCTTATTGTGAAACATTCATTTTACTTTAGGACAAAATTATTTTCTTTGTGAAAAAAAAAAAAAAGAACAAAATAAACAAACAAATGTCCTTTATATCTTTATTTTTTTTATTCTATGTTATTTTCTTTGAACAAAAAAATGCATCCCCACCCTGGCTGGTTTAGCTCAGTGGTCAGAGCGTCAGCCCACGGACCAGAGAGGCCTGGGTTTGGTTCCCGCTAAGGGCACGTACCTCAGTTGCAGTTTGTTCCCAGCCCCAGTTGGGGTCGTGTGGGTGGCAACCACTCAATGTGTCTCTCTCACATCAATGTTTCTCTCTCTTCCCCTCTCTCTCCTTCCACTCTATCTGAAGATAAATGCAAAAATGTCGTTGGGTGAGGATAAAAAAAAATGCATCTCCTTTTTCTTTTTTTCTTTTTTTGCATCTCCTTTTTCCGAACTTCTTTTAATGGAAAACATACATCCTACTTCCATATACAGCCATTTTTATCATTATTTTCCAATAATAAAAAACCTTAGCTCCTTGTAAATCCACTTTATTGTGTTTTTTTTTTTTTTAGTTTTTATTTGCTTTTTATTTATTGAGGTGAAATTACTTTGCAAAACAATGCAGGTTTCCAGTGTACAACTCAATAAAACATCATCTGCACACTGGAGCATGTGCCCATGGCCCCAAGCTTAGTCCTTCTGGCCCCATCCCACCCCCCTTTGCCCACCTCCACCTACCCTGCCCCTCTTTCACTCTGGCTATCACCACATTGTCGTCTCTGTCGGTGTTGTTACAGCAATCGGTATTTTAAAAGCCGTTTTAATTTTTCCTTCAGTTTCAGTAGACACAGTTTGGGTTAGCTCCTAGGGTGTTAACATTTAAGAGACATGATAATATTTACAACTTCAAGACACAGGCGTGAATGCAAGTTTTCTCCTAGGAGTTTTGAGTTAATTGCTATTTAAATTTTTCCTTTGTATTCCGGGTCAGAGGCCGTGAGGCACTACATCTGCTTCACTGTCAATCACCTTAACATCCTCCCTTTTGCTCTCCTCACTTTCCCAGGGAGTCCACCCCTTAGTGTCCTAGTCAAGCTTTGTCACAAGCCTTCAGACCTTAATCTGAGGCAGTTTGCACCCTCCGAGCTTTGCAAAACTGCATGCTAAGGTCTCCAATGTACTATTCTGCTCTTTCACCAAATCTGCTAACCTCCCAACCAGAATAAATGAATAAACAAAGCAAAAGAGGAACAGACTCATAGATACAGAGAACAAGCTGATGGTTGCCAGAGGAGGGGGAGAGTTGAGGGCATTGGAACAAAACATTTTTGAAAAAAGAAGTGAATGATATTGTAAATGTGTGTGAAATATCTAATTCACACTTAGAACAAAGCAAGTTCACAGTAAGTGTCCTGGGAGTGAACAACAGCACATCCTTCTCTTATCTCAGCTCTTTTCCCAACTTTCTACCTTGAGTTAGGCATCGGTGTCCAGCAGAACTGCCCATGGACAGGCCAGTCCACTGAAACAGCCTTTTGTTGTACTTCTTCGCCACATTCCCTCGAACAGGAGCATTAAAGCAGCCAGTGGCAGCTTCCCGAGTGTAATCTGGAAGTGTAACCAGCCCCATGCGCGGGAAGCACAGGGAGAGACCAAAGAGAAAAGCAGACCACTCCAGATTGATCCAGGGTGACAGGTTTATCAAAAAGGGAAGTGAATTAAGAGGCTTCTTTTGGCAGCTGCAATACAATTAGATTTCTGCAGCCACCCACCAATTTAAAAGTTTATACAGAGGTTTTAACTAGGCTCAGTCACGCACATAAGAGGCATTAAAATGGCTCAGTCACATACCCAGTCCAGATGCTCTTGTTACCACATTACTACCTCAAGGCCTTGTCCTTGGGCAAACCCAAGCAGGGGATATATTACAAACACAGGGGAGGGAGTGGGGATCTTTCTATTGCCAGGGTCTAGCTCTCTGGTAAATCTTACCGTCACCTCTTTTTTTTTCTTTTCTTTTTTTTTCTTTTTTTATTAATTTATTTTTGTTACAGATGTTTCTCCTTTTTTGCCCCCAATTGACACCCTCCTCCCCATCTCCCCCACCCTGTCCGTCCCCAGCTTTATTGTCTATGTCCACCAGTTATGCATACATGCATATAAATTCTGTGGTTTATCTCTTTCCTCTCCCCCCAACACCCTCTTCTGAGGGCTGTCAGTCTGTACCCTACTTCCAGGTCTCTGGGTCTACCCTGTTCCTCAGACTGTTATGTTCATTATATCCCACAAGTAAGTAAGATCATGTGATATTTGTCTTTCTCTGCTTGGCTTGTTTCATGATATGGAGGGACCTGGGGAGTATCATCCTACAGTCACTTCTTGATGACCTTCCCCTGGTGGCTGATGGTGTTCATGCTGTAGAAGTACAAAGATCCATGAGAAAGTCTTATAGTAAACCTAGAAAGCATATTGCAGAGAGGGATTTAGGAGTTTATTCTTCATTCATTCATTCATTATTTATTTATTTATTTTGGTATTCATTCATTTATTCATTCACTATTTCAACTGCAGGATATATAGCTAAATAGTAGGGCAAAAAACACAAGTTTTGAAGACAATCTCATATGTTCAAACCTCAGCTTTGGTATTACATGAACCCCACTCAGGTCCTCCACTTTTTTAACTATTGAAAGAAGTAAATGATTGTTATTCAACAATAAAATAGAATGAAATCTTGCCTTTTGCAACATGAATAAACTTAGAAGGTATTATGCTAAGTGAAGTGAGTCAAACAGAAAAAGACAAATACCATATGATTTCACTTATATGTGGAATCTAAAAACAAAACAAATGAATAAATAAAGCAAAACAGAAACAGACGCATAGATATAGAGAACAAGCTGGAGGTTGGAAAGAGGAGGTGGTGGTGGGATGGGAATTTTAAAAAGTGAAAGATGCTGTCAATGTGTTCGAAATATTTAATAAATCCGTAGAACAGAGCAGGTGCACAGTTAGTGGAGAAGTAATTTTTTAGGAAATTTTTATTAGTCTTGGGCTACCTTAGGGACACAGATGCTATAAGTTAAATCCAACACTATTTTTGGGGCATCTACTATATGCCAGGTACTGCATTTCCTGTCTGAGAGGGTCAGAATTCTCCCTCAATATTCATCTTTAGTTCTTATGGTTGGACTAATAATATAACAATATAATTGACTCAAGACTATATTAACAAGAGAAAAGCTGATTTAATACAGACAGGAAAATTACTATATAATGGTCACATCATAGAACAAGACTCAACAAAATAACTGAATCAGACATCTTTTTATACAAAGAGACAATAAATGTGTGGAAAATTGACAGAACAATGAAAGTGCTCATGAGAATAAAATTTAAGAAAGGTTTGGGTATTCATTAGTGAGAAATCTAAAGAGTAGTAAATTAGAAAAAAAGGCAGTAAGATTTGATTATACAGATTTTTTGGTTCTGAGTTATTTAACCATAGCAATAAGTAGGAAGAACACCTTTGCTGCGTTCAAGGAGACAAGGGAGGGTCAAGGTGACCTTCTGACACCAGCTGTTTGTCAAGCAACTTTAATTCAAAGTAACCAATATGCATTGTGGGATATTTGGGGGTGACACATCTTGGGCCGTGACAGTTCCTTCCTCTTCAATGTCCCTGGAAGTATCACATATTAAAGGTTGGGGCTGCAGCTACAAAGAGAGAAAACAAGTAGAAATAAGCATTCTTTAGTCAGGCTTCTGATAAATTATTAATATACGTGCAAAAGAGTATTTATTAATTGTGTGTGTCTAAGGGAGGGGGTGTTAAAAGGGAAGGGTGATAGGGGAAAGCACACTTTCTTGATCCTTGATCTTGGGAAAAGCTGTCTATTCATAGCATCATTTGCTTGTGGAGCCTGGAAATTGGCCCTGGAAATCCTTTACTGAGGATCAATTGTAGGGACTCTCTCCCAGTGGTGTTGAGAATAATGGTCTGGATCTATTTTTGTGTGGCTTGCATAAATCCAGAAGGATTTTTCTTTTATTTTTATGGCAGTGTAGGTGGTTATTTTATTCTATTTTATTTTATTTTATTTTATTTTATTTTAGTACATGCCCTTAGTGAGAACTGAACCCAGGACTCTCTGGTCTGCAGGCCGACGCTCCAATCACTGAGCCAAACTGGCCAGGGTGGAGATCCTTTCTATGGAAATGATAATGTGTGCTTTTTATCTAAAAAAAAATTTAATGTAACCAAGACTCTTTTTCAAAAGGGGTGGCAAGACTCATCAGTTGGTTAAGACTATGCCTCTTTTATCTGCTGGCTATATGCTTCAAGTATGCTAGTTAGTTCTTGCAGAGCTAATCATAGCATCAACTTGTTCGCTTAAATTCCCATAAAGTTTACTTAAACTAAGAATGGAAGATTTAGAGATGCCAGTAGGCATAGGCTGTTCAAATACTATTTTAAAAGGGGTCAATCCATTTCTCTTATTTTGAGTATTACTGATCTTTATAAGGGCCAAGGTCAAAGCTTCTGGCCATGTAAGTTTTGTTTTTTGATAGATCTTTTCTAAAGTCTTTTTTTATTTTAGATTTTTATGTTTCATTTGCCCTGATGATTGAGGATGATCTGGGATATGGTGTTTTCATTAGTACCACAGAGTTTGTACAAGGAGGTAGTTTAATCTCTGTTGTAAAATAAATGTCCTGTTCTGTTTCAGTCCATAAAAACAAATGCAAAACACGGCTTATCTTGGTTCTTAATTCTTGTTACTACCATTGTGGTATTAGAATATCTAGTTGTATAGCATTCAGTTCACCCCCTGGACACGTAGATAATGACCTGACTATGAGAGTAGCCTGCGGCTAGGGACATCTATAAAATCCATTTGAAGGGTCACAAAGGGCAGTGTGGACCTAGGAGGACTTCCTGATGGTTGTTTCAGAAGTTTGGTGAGATTTCTAAGTTGTTTACTACAAAATAATTTGGTCAGACATTTTTTGGATGCCGGGGAAAAGCCAACTAAGTCTTTTAGTTTCTTAATGAATGGGACACACATCTACACGTGTCCCATTTGGTGGGATGTAAGTAGAAGCCACGAAGTCAAAAGGAAAGGAGCTACCAGAAATGTATTTGGCCCAATATATCATCCATCTGATAATTGTTTGGCACCCACTGTATCTATTTTTTTCTTTCAGATTGTGGGGCTTTTGCCTGTTAGTTAATAATATTAGGGATAAAGGTAGATTTAAAAATCGGGTAGCAATTGCCTGGCCAGTATGGCTCAGTGGTGGAGTGTTGACCCATGCACCAAGAAGTCACTGGTTCAAGTCCCACTCAGACCACATGCCCAGTTTTTGGGCCCGATCCCCAGTGAGGAACATGCAGGAAGTAGCCAATCAATGTTCTCTTTCATTCATGTTTCTCTCATTCTCTCCTTCTCCCTTCTTCTCTCTCTAAAATCAATAAAGAAAAAAAATTAATAAAAAATAAAAATCAGGTAGAAAAAGAATAAGGTGGACCCTTTTGAACTGCATGTTTAGCAGTTTTGTGAGTCCCGTTGTTTCCTAAAGATATGGAATCATTCTCCGTAGAATGAGTGTAAGAGTGAAGAGTAGCACTTTTAGAAGGAAGATGAAAAGCTTGCAACAGGGTATCATTTATATGCCCCTCAACAACAGGGGTACCTGCCGAAGTTAAGAATCCATGGAATTTCTAAATTGTTCCAACAGCATGACCAACTCCAAAAGCTTATTTAGAATCTGTGTAAATAGTAGCAGTTTTATGAATCCAGTTTTTTCTTAGAGTCCTGTAATTCTTACCCAGTTCAGTTTTACTATCTTAAAGTTGTCAGAAAACTGTATTCAGAGTTCCTTTCATGAGCCTTATAGAAGATAAAGCACTTTTTATAAAAAGCATCAGAGGAAAACAATAACTTGTCTGTAAATGTCAAAAGACTTAAAATGACAAGGCTAAAGATTTTATTACAATGCAATTGACAAGGAGATTTGGTTATTCCTATAATACACATTTTAAGATAGTGACTAGATGCCCTGGCCGGCTTGGCTCAAAGAACATCAGCCTGTGGACCTGAGTCACCAGTTCGATTCCAGCCAAAAGTGTGTACCTCAGTTTCAGTTCCTCCCCAGCCGCAGCCAGCATCTTGCGGGAGGCAGCCTGTCCATGCGTTTCTCTCGCATCAGTGTTTCTCTCTCTCTCTCTCTCTCTCTCTCTCTCTCTCTCTCTCTCTTCTTTCCCTCCCTCCTATTCCCTCTGAAGATAAAAGGAAAAATATCTTCTGGCCTGGCCGGTGTGGCTCACTGGTTGAGCGTTGACCCATGCACCAAGAGGTCACTGGTTCAATTCCCAGTCAGGCACATACCCAGATTGTGGGCAGAATCTCCAGTAAGGGGCAAGCAAGAGGTGGCCAACCGATGTTCTCTCTCATCAATGTTTCTCTCTCTCTCTCTCCCTTCCTCCCTTCCTCTCTCTAAAAAATCAATAAAGAAAAGAAAAAATTTTTTTTGAAAAAAGGAAAATATCCTCTGCTGAGGACTTAAAAAAAAAAGATAGTGAGTAGAATTATGATCAATAACTTTATACCAGGACATATCAGAATTTTAAAATTGTTATATAATTTAGAATGTTTATAGACTATATAGACAAAATGTATAGGAAACAATATTATTTCTTAATTAACAAGTTTCCCATATAGTTTAACATCAAATAAGCTTAGTAAATTTAACATCTTTTATAAGAAGAAAGAAAAAATGTTGATGTATTCCAGGTGCCCTTTGGAAAACTTTGAAGTTATTTTAGGGCATAAAGAAAAAAAAGAAAACCCTCTAAAAAAATGTGAATTTTGTCAAAATATTTCAAAAGATCACAGATCGTTATGAAACCGTACGTATCTATCCTTAAATGAAAATTAAAAGACTTTAAAGACAAATACCGAAGGTTCCATAATTGTTAGCAAAACTTAGATCTTACTACTGAGAAAATTCAGTTTGCCTAAGAAATCAAGGACCTGATTAAGACCATAAAACACACAGTCATTTTGATAAAATATAGAATTTTTTATTTCCAGCAGAAGACGTCATTACTATCATCCCAGGAACAGACCAACAGTACAGGAAAGCTTTGCTTTTTAATAGAGAGAACAAAACTTTAATTCTGCACCAGCTCACTTTTGATATTTAAATTTTTTTACTTAAATTTCTCTCAATCTTATTTATCTTGACCACATTTAAATTTATTATCTCAGGATTCCTCACCTAAGCCTTCTACAACTTCCCTTGTCCAATTTAGTTTGTTTTTTCTTCTCTTAATCATTCAGAAATAATCAACTTATTTTAAGACAAACCACTTTCTTTTAAATTCCCTTAAAATGCATTTCTATATTTTAACATTTCTATGATCAAAAACATTACTTCTATATTAATTAGAAGTCTTAACCATAAAAAACTTAAATTTCTAATGAAAACTAAGAGTAACAATTGTACTAGTCTTTAAAGACAAATCTGAGAGCCCTGGCCAGTTTGGCTCAGCAGTTAGGGCATTGGCTTGCGGACTGGACAGACCCAGGTTTGGTTCCCTCTAAGGGCATGTACCTTGGTTGCAGTTTGTCCCCGGTTGGGTCGTGTAGGTGGCAACCACTTGATGTGTACCTTTCACGTGGATGTTTCTCTCTCTCTCTCCCTCCCACTCTAGCTGAACAAAATATTGAAAAATGTCCTCAGGTGAGAACAAATAAATAAAGACAAATCTATGATTACATTTTATAATTTCTAGAAACATAGCCTATTTTACTGGCAAACATATTTCATAATTTTTAGAAACATATACTTCCACAAAAATCACATAACATTTTTCTTAATGGGCCTAAATTTGTCTTTTAATTTTCTGCAATAAGAAAACAAAGCAAGTAAATATATGTTTTGTAACTAATGTTTTATAATCTTACCTTATTTGTAAATGGTCTACATCCTTAATGAGTTTTTTTATTTAACTTAACCTAGTAAAACTCTAAGGTTTCAAGTTACCAAAAAGGTTTGATAAACTTTCTTAAGTACATATACTAGACCCCATAATATTTGTTTATGTTTTACTTAAAATCTCTCATTTTATTTATATCTGCTTAATAATGTATTGCTTTAACAATAATTAATATTATCCATGAGAACTTTATGAGTCATTAGGCAAAATCAATTATCATTCTAAGCTATTTTTCCTACTGACAAATAAATGCATTTGAGTTTTCATACAACTAGGTAGACTATAGTATTATAGTTAATGTTGAAAACTCTAAGACGTGTCTGTTTTAATTAAATGAACATATCTAAATAAGCTTTAATATCAAGTATTTTTCCAAAACCTGACAAACATTTGCATTAGTTTTTGTCATATATTTTTAATTTACATAAGTACTTAACTCCTTTAAGAAATCTTTCAAAAATTAATTTTTAGTAATACCATTCAGAGGTAGAAATACCATATCATAGATAAAACATATAAACAAACAAACACAGATCACAAATAGAAATTACAAATACAGAGTTACTAGTATTCATAAGGAAGTCACTTCAATTTTTTTATTTGCCTTTTACAAACAATTTTTAAGGAGGCTGGTGGAGGCCAAATCTAGGCAAGGGAGACTTTTCAGCTGTTTGTACTTATAAAAGCTCTCCTGTTCTATTTTTTTCTTAGGTTTGCTCAGTCTGAGGCCATTGTGGGCTGTATGTACATTTCTGATTATCCACAAGTAGGGTCTGGGGAAGAGCTCAGTAGGCTTTTAAAAATTCCTATCAGACTTCAAAAAATCATTTTCCAATTTTGCCAAATCTAATCATAGAGTTATTAAATTCCTTCCTGTGTCTTCCTACACCTGTAACACCTTGGGATGATATTAAATAATTCCATGGATACAAGGGGTGTCAAGTTTATTACCTTTCAGAGATATTCCCTCTGATAGCCAAGAAAAAGGACTGAGAGCCTGCAACAGAAAGTTCAGCCAAGCTCTCAAGAAGATGACTTCCTGGATGGGCAGATAAACATATAAAACTATTAATACAAAATAATTATAATCTCCTCTAGGAGTAGAAACAAAAGTTATAATGTAAAAGAAAATGTGGTGATTCTAATAAATGGGAACAAGTGCTCTGCTAGATCAGAGCAAGAAGGGATCATGTCCTACCGTGAAAAATAACAGTGGGTCAAAAATGGTTGGTCTTTAAAGACGTTACAAAATGTGGACACATATGGGTGAAAGAATCACATACCTGACCTCTTTGATATTTATAAGAACACTATGAGTTAGACCGTATTAGACTTACTTTGTAAATGTTGTAGATGAAGTTCAGAAAGGTAGAGGATTTCCCCCAAATGGATATAGTGAATAAGTGTTGCACCCAAAATTTGAAACCTGGATGAGATGTTTGACCATGCCTTGCTTGCAACCACTAAATGGCAGAATAATTTTTAATTGTTTTTCTTTATTTATTTTAGAGAGAGAGAAAGGGAGAGGGAGAGATAGAAACATAAATGAGAGAGAACATCGATTGGCTGCCTCCTGCATGCCCCCCACTGGGGTTTGGGCCCACAACCTGGGTATATGCCCTGACTGGGAATCTAACCAGTGACCTCTTGGTGCATGGGTCGACACTCAACCACTGAACAACACCTGCCAGGTACAGAATAATTATTTAAAACAGCGATTACCCCATGTACTCCTTCATTAATAAACTACAGGGACACTCTGTTGATTATCCTATACCAGCAGCACACTCTCTAAGCAATAGCGTGACCATACGGACTACTTTACTTCTGCAGAGTCAGGCCCTTGTCCCACAAGCTCAGCAACTGCAGATGGGGCTCTTTCCTTGTATGACTAATTCCTCTTTGGGATGTCCAGTTCACCTCATATTTAGTAAAAGTATTGCTTTCATGTTTTTAAGTCTTAATATTAGACTCCAAGCTTGCCAAGTGTATTTTCTCTTGCCTTTCTAAATTCTATGTCATGACAAATTATTTTATCAGGCCAAATTATTTTCTTTCTTTTTCTATTAATTATTATCTTCGTTATATATGTTTCTTCTTTTTCCCCCTTGGAGGAGGGAGGCCAAATAATTTTGTATTTTAAAAAATTAATATATAGCCCTGGTCAGTTTGGCTCAGTGGTAGAGCATTGGCCCACGGACCAATGAGTCCTGGGTTTGATTCCAGGCAAGGGCATGTACCTCGGTTGCAGTTTGTCCCCAGCCCTGGTCAGGATTGTGCAGGAGGTAGCCAGTCAACATGTCCCTCTCACATCGATATTTCTCTCTCTCTCCCTTTCTTTCCCTCTCTCTCTACCTGAAGATAAATAGAAAATTATCGCCCTGGCCAGTTTGGCTCAGCGGTTAGAGCGTCAGCCTGCGGTCCGGAGAGACCCGGGTTCGGTTCCCACTAAGGGCACGTACTTCGGTTGCAGTTTGTCCCCGGCCCTGGTTGGTCATGTGGGTGGCAGCCACTCGATGTGTCCCTTCACGTCGATGTTTCTCACTCCTCTCCCTTCCTCTCTCTCTCTCCCATTCTATCTGTACAAAAAATGGAAAAATATCCTCGGGTGAGGATAAAAAAAAAAAAAAAATAGAAAATTATCCGCGGGTGAGGATTAAAAAAAATTAATTTATAAATCACATACATAAAGAAAAGTATGGAATTATACTCTTACAATAAATGGTTTTTTAAAAGTAGTAATGCTCTTAACCATAACCAAAGTCAAGCAAGTGATTATTACCAAATACACCAAGAAGCTTTGAAAAGTAATGAAATGTTGGAGAGTTCCAAGGTGGAGTAGGTTGAAGCTACGTTCATCTTCTTCCGGGACCAAACTGGAATTACAATGAAAATATACAGCAATCAGCTTGATTAACCAAATAAAGACAAGTTAAAGAGACATTTATAACCAAGCATTTACTGAAAAAGCCACACCTAGCTTGGTAGAAAGAGCAGAGTTGTGGAAATGGCCAGCCCTGCTCCCACAGGCAGAACCTGTAATTCCAGAGAAATACTTCAGCTGCAAAGGTCCTCCCTGAGAGGTGTGGGGTTTCAACCCCTCACCAGGCTCCCAACCCAGTGCACCAGGGCTGAGAAGCTCCTGTATAATATCTGGCTGTGAAAATCAGCAAGGATTCTGTCTGCCAGGGAGAGGCAGGAGTTTGGTATAGACATAGGTACACTCTTAAAGGGCCAACACACAAAATCTCATTTGTAGCCACTCACCCTGGGTTCTGGCAGAGAGCACAGAATGTACTAAAGTCATGTGAGGAAAGTCTGGGTTTTTGGCTCTGGGAGCAGAACTGAGGGGACAGCCACCAGGACCCCCTGTGCTGAATCACTCTACTGCACTGCAGATGCCACTTTTCTTGGGTGGAGCACAGCCCACCTTACACAATCAGCCTGAGTGAATGCAATAGCCCCACCCTCTGAACTCTCTTTCACCCCACCCTGCCCAGCTAGCACCCTGCTGAGGAGTCAGCTACCTAGACCATAGTGTAGAGGTCTGGACAGACTCAAGCGGTGTCAGTGTGGCTTTGAGGGGGTGTTTGTGTGGCTTTGAGGGGGGCCATTACCCCGACTTTCCCATGAACCTAACTTGTGCCTTTGTCTTAGGGGAGATCCAGCAGCCCCACTCTCCAGTCTCCCAGAGGTCCCACCCTCTCTTGCTGACTTCACCTTGATGGATGTCTGCGAAGAATCTGGGAAAGACTGAGTTGAATGGCTCTGGAACACCCCCACTTTTCCTCAAGCCTCACCTGCATCTCCCCTTCTCCCAACTCCCAGTGGCCCACCCTGCTGAGATTGGGGTACTGGCCAAGTTTGGGACAGACTGAGTTGTGTGGCTCTAAGACAAAGATAATTTTTCTTTGTACACCCTACCGGTGCAGGGCCTTCCCTTCACATGCCAAAACTAGGCCTGTTAGAGCCTGGAAAATCTCTACTGGCCTCACCCTGATGGCTCCTTGAGAACCAACCCTACTACAAAGGTATGTGAGCACACAGCATGTGGCAGCTAGACTTGATATACTTTGGGACATGTGCTCAGTGGCCTCAGACCCAGCACTGGCACCAAGTTGGAACCTATGTCAATATGGTGAACATCAATCACCCCTACCTGGTGATTCACAGAGGACCTATTTCATGCAACTTGAATGCTGCCAGCGGTTATTTCAGTGACTTAGCCTAACAGGCAGCGGGCAGGCAAAGGCAGGCAGAGGAAGATCCTGGGATTCCTTGGAACTTCCACTGGCCTATCCCAGGGCCTGGTGCTGGTAAAAGCCAGTCTTGGTGAGCAGCTTGATCTTTCTTGTGCACACGCAGTCTTAGCAGAGACAGCCAAAAACTGTGCATCTCTTTGTAGTTCCAAAGAGGTTGCTCATGGCCAGTCACAGGCAGTGTCTGACATTGGCCTGCACCAGATTCTCTCCCAAGAGGCCCCAGAACCAATAAACACAGTGGCCAGCTTCAGTCAACATCAGAGCAAGTTTCAATTAGCTTTACAAGCAGCCTATTCAAAGAGAGAGCTCAGCAGGGACCAGGCTTGCTGAGGCAAATTCAGAACCTACACAGCAGCTCGTACACTGTGGTCAGGATTGATCCTCAAAGTCAGCCAGCCTGTGCATCAACCCCATGCACAAGAGGGCCAATAGCAATCAAGACTCAATTACATAAAGAGGGCCCATATAACCCACATAAGTGCCGTTCCTGGAGCACCCAGCACAGGTGATCAAGCAGAATTTGCCACAAAGTCCCACGAAACACCTCATACATAAAGCCAACATAGCAAGACAGGGAGACACAGTAGATCTACTTCATACATTAAAATAGACACCAAGAAACAGTCAAAATGGGGAGACAAAGAAACATACCCCAAATAAAAGAAGAGGAGATATTTCTAGAAAAAGAGCTAAATGAAATGAAGGCAAGCAATTTTTCAGATATAGAGTTAAAAAGAATGGTTATAAGGATCCTCAAAAAACTTAGTGAGAACTATAATAACATAAAAAAGGACACACACACACACACACACACACACACACACACAAACATAAAAACCAGTCAGAAATGAAGAATATAATATCTGAAATGAAGAATCTACTTGTAGAAATAAACAGCCGGATGAAGCACAGGATCAAATGAGTGATTTGGAAGACAAGGTAAAAAGAAACAACACCAAATTAGAGCATCAAAATGAAAAAAGAATTTTAAAAATGAGGACCGTTTAAGGCACCTTTGGGACAACATAATCAAGCCAACATTGACATCCCAGAAAGAGAAAAGAGCAAGCAAGGGATTGAGAACCTGTTAAAAAATATACAGACTGAAAACTCCCCTAACATGGTAAAGGAAAATGACACACAGGGAGTCCCAAACAAAATGAACCCAAAAAGGCAACCATGCATGTACACTGACCAGGATTCAAACCAGAGGCCTTTTGGTACACAGGCCAATGCTCAACCAACTGATCCATACTGACCAGGGCCATGGTTTTTACATAGAAAATCCTAAAGTCTCCATGAAAAAACTATTAGAAACAATATTAAAAATCCAGTAAAATTACAGGATACAAAATCAACATACAAAAATACACTACATTTCTATATACTAACAATGAAATTTTTAAGAAGGTGGGAAATTTTATTTGCAATTACAACAAAAAGAATAAAATACCTAGAAAAAAACTTAAAAGATGTCAATGATCTATACACTGAAAACTACAAAGCATTATTCAAAGAAATTGATCCCTGGCCAAGTAGCTCAGTTGGGTAAAGCATCTTTCTGATACACCAAGGTTGCAGGTTCAATCACCAGTCAGCACACATACAAAAAGCAACCAATGAACATATAAATAAGTGAAACAAGTCTGTCTGTCTCTCTCTCTCTCTCTTTCTCTCTTTCACTTTCTCTAAAATCAATCAGTTTTTTAAAAGAGATATTGAAAAAGACATAATAAAATGGAAAGATCTTTCATGTTCATAGATTGAAAAAAATCAACATAGTTAAAATGTCCATATTACCCAAAGCAATACACAGATTTAGTGTAATCCCAATCAAAACCTCAATGACAGTCTGACCAGTGTGGCTAAGTGGTTGAGGGTTGACCCATGCATCAAGAGGTCGCCGGTTCAATTCCTGACCAGGGCATATACCCAGGTTGTGGGCCAAATCCCAGTGAGGGGCACGCAGGAGGCAGCCAATTGATGTTCTCTCTCATCAGTGTTTCTATCTTTCTCTCTCTAAAATCAATAAAGAAAAAAATTTCAAAAACAAACACCTCAATGACAAAAAAAGAAGAACAAAATATCAGATTTGTATGTAACTATGAAGACCACAAATAGCCAAAGCAATCCCATGAAAAAAGAACAAAACCTGAGGTATCACACTCCCAGATTTCAAATTATACTATAAAGTGACAATTTATTTTAAAACATGGTATTGACAGAAAAACAGACACACAACAATGAAACAGAATTGAAAGTCCAGAAATAAACCCACAGGTATATGGGCAAATAATTTGTAATAAAGGAGTCAAAGACATAATGGAGAAAATAAATCTTCTTTAATAAACTGTGCTGGGAAAATTGGAAAGCCACATGCAAAAGAATGAAACTAGACTACTGTTTGTCCCCATATACAAAAAGTAAGTATAAAAGGAGCAAAGTGCTAAATATAAAACCTGAAACAGTAAATTACATGAAAAAAAACATAGGTACTAAACTTATGGAACCTGGTCTTTTTTAAAAATCAGAATTTGACCCCAAAGGCAAGAGCAGTAAAGGCAAAAATAAATAAATAGGACTATATCAAACTAAAAAGCTTCTGCACAATAAAAGAAACCTCCAACAAAACAAAAAGGAAACCAGTTGAATAGGAGAAGATATTTGCACACAACGGCTCCAACAAGGAGTTAATATCCAAAATATATAAAGAACTTATGCAACTCAACACCCAACAAATAATCCAATTAAAAATGGGCAGAAGGTCTGAACAGACACTTCTCCCAAGAAGACATACAAATGGCCAACAGATATATGAAAAGATGCTCAATTTCACTAGCTATTAGGAAAATACAGGTCAAAACTACAATGAGATACTACCTCACACCTGTTAGAATGGCTATCAACAAGAAGACAAGTGTTGGAGAGGTTGTGGAGAAAAAGGAATCCTTATTCACTGTTGCTGGAAATATATACTACAACCACTCTGGAAAACAGTATGGTGGCTCCTCAAAAAATTAAGAACAGAGTTACCATATGACCCAGCAACCCCTCTTCTGGGTATCTACTTCCAAAATTTGAAGACATGTATTCTCAAAAAATATGCACCCCATGTGATCATTGCAGCATTATTTATGATGGCCAAGACATGGATACAACTGAAATGTCCTTTGCTAGAAGAGTGTATAAAGGACAGGTGGTGCATATATACAATTGAATACTATTCAGCCACAAGAAAAGATAAAATACTGCCATTTGAGACAACTTAGATGGACCTTGAGAATATCATGGTAAGCAAAATAAGTCAGACAGAAAAAAGTTAAAACCATTTGATTTGACTCATATGTGGAATAGGAAACTGAAAGCAACAAATGAACAAACCAGATAGAGAAACAAACAAAAACTCATACACAAACAACAGTACGGTGCTTAGCAGAAGTAAGAGGGATGGGTGGTGGTAGAGAGTAAAGGGGGTCAAATATATGGTGACAGAAGGTTTGACTTTGGCTGGTGGGCACACAGTGCAATACAGGTGATGTATCATACACATGAACACTTGAAACCTATATAATCTTATTAACCAATATTACCCCAATAAATTGAATTTAAAAATAAAAAAAGACAATGTTAAAGGTTAGGTTCCAGACCACCACAATAAAAAAAAGCACAATAAAGTGAGTCCCAAAAATTTTTTGGTTTTATAGTGCATATAAAAGTTAGTTTTACACTGTAGTGGAGTCTATTAACTGTGCAATAGCACTAAGTCTAAAAAAATAAAAAACAGTGTCTATCCTTAATTTAAAATAATTTATTGCTAAAAAAAATGCTACTAATCATCTGATTCTACAGCGAGTCTCAATCCTTTTCCTTGTGAAGGGTCTTGCCTCAATGTTGATGAAACGTGCTATCTATGAATCACAAGAAAACAAAACACAGGAAAGCAAGGTATGCCTGTAGTTCCGTAGTTGACATGAATCAACTCTCCATTCATGTGTCAGCCTGTTTCTGAGCTCTCAAGTTTGTTGAATCTGTGCATCCCTTCAAGTGTGTACCTATACCATGCTATCTTATTTACTCCAACAAGTTTTGATATCTGATAGAACAAGTTCTCTCATTTTATTCTTACTTAAAATTCTCTCACTTTTTGCATTTCCACATAGATTTTAAAATAAGCTAACCATTTTTAACAAGTATATACTTTGATATTTTGTTTGGAATTACAATGATTATGTACATAAATTTGGGTATAGATGGTGTTTTTGTTTTTGTTTTTTAACTTATCTTTATTTCTTAATGTATTATACATGTCTCCCTTTTTTCCCCCATTGACCCCCTCCTTCCCAATTCTGCCCCCCTCCTGCTTTCCCCACACTATTATCAGTACCCATTGGTTATGCCTAGATGCATAGAAGTTCTTTGGTTTATCTCATCCTGCCCTCTCTCCCCCCTTCCCTTTGAGGTTTATCAGTCTAACACCAATTTGTACTTCTTAACTTCTTCATATTTTTCACCCATCCTCCCAGCCCCCACCCATCTGACAAGCAACAAAAAGTTCTCTGTATCTATGAGTCTGTTTCTGTTCTGCTTGCTCATTTTGTTTGTAGATTCAATTGTTGATAGATATGTGCTAATTGCCATTTTATTGTTCACATTTTTGTTCTTCTCCTTCAAGAAGACCCTTCAACATTTTGTATAATACTGGTTTGGTGGTGATGTACTCATTTAGCTTTTTCTTGTCTGGGAAACTCTTTATATGGTCATCAATTCTAAATGATATCTTTGCAGGATAGAGTAATCTTGATTGTAGGTCATTGCTTTTCATCACTTGCCCCTCCTTTCTGGTCTGCAAAGTTTCTTTTGAGAAATCAATGGACAGTCTTATGGGAGCTCCTTTGTAGGTAATGAACTGCTTTTCTCTTGCTGCTTTTAAGATTCTCTCTGTCTTTAACCTTTTGCATTTTGATGATATTGTGTCTTGGTGTGGACCTCTTTCGGTTATTCTTGTTTCTGACTCTCTGTGCTTCCTGGACTTGTATGTCTGTTTCCTTCACCAAGTTAGGGAAGTTTTCTGTCATTATTGTTTCAAATAGGTTTTCAATTTCTTGTCCTAGCTCTTCTCTTCTGGCACTCCCATGATGTAAATGTTGGTACACTTGAAGTTGTCCCACAGGCTCCTTATATATCCTTATATATTTTTTGGATTCTTTTTTCTTTTTGCTGTTCTGATTGGGTGTTTTTTGCTTCCATATATTCCTCACCGATGGTTTGCTTCTTGGCTTCACCTACTCTACTATTGATTCCGTGTAAATTATTCTTTATTTCAGTCAGTACATCTTTCACTGATCATTGGTCCTCACTAAGTTTCTTGGAGGTCTCCTTAAGTTCCTTGAAGGTCTCACTAAGTTCCTTGAATATCTCATTAAGTTCCTTAAGCAACCTTATAACCAGTGTTTTAAACTCTGCATCTGATTGATTCCTTATCTCCATTTTGTTTAGTTCTTTTCCTGGAGTTTTTTCTTTTCTTTCATTTGGGACATGATTCTTTGTCTCCTCATTTTGGCTGCTTCCCTGTGATTGTTTCTATGTATTAGGTAGAGTTGCTATGTCTCCTAGGTTTTGTAGGGTGGCCTATTATTGTAGGTGTTCTGTAGTATCCAGTGGCAGAGCCTCTCTGGTCACCCCAGCGGAGCCCTCAAGGTGCACCCCTAGTGTGGACTGTACACCCTTATGTTGCAATTGAGTCTTGATTGCTGTTAGAACATCAATGGGTGGGATTTACTCAGGCTGATCAGCTGCAAGGACTGGCTGTGCCCACTAACTACTGGCCTCTGACTACCTTGGAGGATCAGCTGTGTAGGGGCCTACCACCCAGAGTAAGACTTACTTTATCAGGGCTCTGGTACCCAGAGTCCACTTATTGAGTGTGTCACTTGAGATGGTTGGGCGCTGGTGCTTAGAGATGGTCTGAAGCTGTGCTGGCTCAGCCACTGCCTTGTTCTATCCAGGGCCACCCAGTATAAGTTACAAAGTGATCTGCTTATAGCTGGTTCTTGTGCTGGGCTTGGAGGTGGCCAGGAAAACCAAGTTGTGAACCAACTCTGGCTATTTCTAGTGCCAGGCATGGGGACACTTCAAGAAGTATGGGGCTCACTGAGACCAGATGCTGCTTGTTTGAGAGATTTTTAGGAAACTCTGAAGCAGGATCCAAGACAGGCCTATCCTATGGTAAAGCCTTTGGAAACAGCTTGGGTGGGCCCAAAAGTTGGGTGGGGCAGGGCCTCAGGGAATCACCAGGGTGGGGCAAACAGTGTGAGCCAGGTTGCTGGAATCCTAGATAGGGTTTGCAACCCCAGGGAAGGGCTCACCAAAGGAACATCAGCCTCCATCAGCATAGTTGTAGGACTTCCATTCACTTTGATTTCTGGTGGTTCTGAATGATGGTTGTTATGTAGTTTAGTTGTAATTTTCATGTGGTTGTTGGAGGAGGCAATACCGTGTTTACCTACCTGCCGTCTTGCCTGGAGTCTGCTTTCAGTTTCAATATGAGTTATGGTTCCAGAAAATGCTATTTCCAGTAGCCTTAAATGACCTAACAGATTGTTTTGCTGGCTGAAAAACCTTCATACTAGATTACTTAAAAACCTAATTACTGTTCACCTTAAACTTACAGAATGTTATATATAAATATATATCAACTGTATCTCAATAAATCTGGAAAGAATAATGACCAGAAGCGTGTGCAATTTTGAGGAAGCAATGGGAGAAACATTTTATTTAAGAGTTCCAGCACCTCTCATTGTCATCATCAAGAACAGGTATATGGCACTTAGCATTTTAAATCTTTAACTAACAGGCTGGTAATTTTAAGAAATTGCTGGTTGGCCTGTTTTTAGGGCAAAGACATGGCCAGAAATAATTAGTTTGGGTAGTCTTAATTCATGTTCACACAGTAGTGATGGTTAATTTTTTAAAACAAATATTAAGTTATATTTCCTACACAAAAGGGTTAAAAACGTACATTCTCCAGACCATGGCTGCAAGATGCGATACTATCGGGCTTCTTTCTGCCCTTCTACTCATCACATGTTATCTCAGCTTCAGCACAGGGACTTTCATTCAGGTACCAAACACTCCCAACTCTTCACCAACCAGGACTTTTATACACAAATTGCCCTTTTTTCCTAATTATGCCCATACTAAAAATTCATATTAAATCTCATTTCATCAGGGGAGGTTCTGGCTGACTATTCAAAATCAGGTCTTCCCTCTACACTTAACTCATGAAACCCTGTACTATTTTTTTTACAATGCTTATCTGAAATTCATGGTTACATTTGCTTGTATAACTTGTTTTAATGTCTTATTTCTGAAATAAAAAATGCACAAGCACAGGGACCATGGCTGTCATGCTAACCACACAGTCCTCAATGTCTTCCCAATGCCTTCTCCAGTGCGTGGCCCATGGTCAGTGATCAATAGATATTTATGGAGTAATGAAATGCAGTCATGTTTAAAAGTACCCACTTTGATGTCCGTCGGGAACACATGAGTTTTGCTCTCTGCATTGTAACCTTGAATAAATATGGAGAATCTCTCGACAATACGCATGCAACACATGAAGTGACGAGGGTGTGCTCTTGTAGTCTTGTATTTGTTGCTGTCGTCATCATCGGCATTAGCTTTGCCCTCGATGGTTCTATGCCTCAGAAGAAACACTGTCTCTAAGCGATAAGCAAATAGTACAAAACAATGTTTAGTGACTTTGCCTAGATTTGTTAGTAGTAATAATGAGAGTTTTAAACTTTTTCTGAGTTCAATTATTTCCTTCATATTACTCCTAATAGAAATATAAAAGAACGGGCTTCTGGTCAAGATGGCAGCGTAGAGAAATGCAGTAGTTGCATCCTCTCACAATATGTCAATGTTACAACTACACTGGATAACAAACATTATTCAGAACCACCTGAAGTCTAGCTGAATGGAAGTCCTATAGCTAGGAATATAAAGAAGAAGCCACATTGACACTGGTAGGAGGGGTGGAGATGCAAAACGGCTGGTACCACAGCCACACATAGCTATTAAAGGTCAAGAGAAATGTCTCAGCTATGGCGGCCCCCACTGAGGCATGGAGTCCCAGCCCTCAACAGGCCCTCCAGCTCCGGGTTCCAGTGCCAGGAGGAGAAGTCCCCATTATCCTGAGTGCTTAAATTTATAGAAACATAAAATTGACTAGTGATTACCAGAGATTTGGGGAGAGGAAAATAGGGACTTGCTGTTTAATGGATACAGAGTTTCCTTCTGGGATGATGAAAAAGTCTGGAGATGGATGGTGGTGATAGTTGCACAACAGTGTGAATATATTTAAGTCTACTAAATGGTATGTTTTAAAATAGTTAAAGTGGTGAATTTTATGTTGTGTATATTTCACCCAAGTAAAAATGTTTTAAGTATTTTAATGGAAGAAAAACAGAATGTGATAGTTTCTGCATTTTATATATTGATGAACACTCAATAGGGACAAAGAGAGATTGGAACCTCTCCTAGTCAAATTATATCTGGGAAAATAATTCATTAATTCATACTATTCAGGGTCTTTTTCTGGACCAATCAACTGGGCAAAGAGTGAGCATGATATTTAGTCTAGCATGGGACCAATGAACTCAAAAAGATGGTCATGGTAGAGTTTTTCAAGATGGTGACTGAGTGGTGGAAGCTGCAATCATTTCCTGCCAGGACCAAACTGGAAATATAACTAAATTAAAGTATAGTGATCTTAAATGACCAACCAAAGACTAATTGAAGAGGAGTGTTATAACCAAGGATTTACAGAAGAAGCCACATTGAGACTGGTAGGCAGGACAGAGATGCAAAGGGGGTGGCCCTGCTCCTACAGGCAGAGGCAGAGGTTCTAGAGGGTTATCTCAGCTGTGGGGGCACACTCTTAAAGGGCTAATGCACAAAATTTCTTTTGCAGCCACTCACCCTGGGCTTCAGTAGAGAAAGGGAGATATGGACTAGAGTTGCCTGAGGAGAATGTGGGGTTTGAGGCTCTGAGAAGGAGGCTGGGGGCCAGCAACTAGGACCCCTGTACTGAGTCATTCTCCAGTACCACAGTCACTATTATACTTGGGTGGAACATTCCCTCTTAGTGGCATTAGCTGAGGAAAAACAATTACCCCACCCTCTAGACTCCTTCACATCCCCCCTGCAGAGCTTAGAAACTGCTAAGGAGTCAGCTGCATTGGCTAGGATGTATAAGTCAGGGCAGACTGAGGGAGAATCTGTGATGGGCTTTGGGGTAGGGCCACTCTTCTCCCATTTTCCTATGAACCTGACTGGTGCGTGCCCCCCACCGAAGATTCAATAGCACCATCCTGGGCATCTGGCTTCTGGTAGACCCAACATCTGGGCTCTGGAGGACTTACCCCTTGACTACTAGGGTCTCTGCCCTGTCAAGGTCAATCTAGAACAGACTCAGTACTGTGGCTCTGGAATGGGAACCACACTCACCACCATCCCTGAAGCCTAAACAGCACCTCCTCCATGCAGGAATTACACCAGCCCACTCTCCTGGATTCACCAGAGGCTCTTCTTGTGACTGAGCTTAACAGACAGGAAGCTCAGAAAGTGTCCAACAAGATGAACTCAAAGAGGCCCACAACAAGACATATCATAATAAAAATGGCAAAGGTTAAAGACAAAAAAAAAAATCTTAAAAGCAGCAAGAGAAAAGCAGTTAATTACCTACAAGGGAGCTCCCATAAAACAATCCACTGATTTCTCAACAGAAACATCCCAAACCAGAAGGGATTAACATGAAGTATTCAGAGTAATGTAAACAAACACCTACAACCAATACTACTTTACTCAGCACGGGTTTCATTTAAAATTAAAGGAGAAATAAAAAGCTTTCCAGACCAAAAAACAACAACAACTAACAGAGTTTGTTACCACCAAACCAGTATTATAAGAAATGTAAAAGGGTTTGCTTTAAGAAGTGGAAGAAAAAATAAAAATAAATAAAAAACAGAGAAAGAGAGTTAAAAGAGTAAAATGGCAATAAATACATACCCATCAATAATCACTTTAAATGTAAATGGTACAAATGTTCCAATCAAAAGACACAGGGTAGGTGAACGGATAAGAAAGCAAGACCCATATAGATGCTGTCTACAAAATACCTACCTCAAAACAAAAGACACACAAACTAAAACTAAAAAGATGAAAATAGATATTTCATGGAAATGAAAAAAAAGCTGGGGTAGCAATACTTATATCTAACAAAATAGACTTTAGAACAAAAATTATAGAAAGAGACAAAAGACACTACATAATGATTTAAGGAGCAAGCCAACAAGAGGATTTAACTCTGGTAAACATGTATGCACCCACCATAGGAACACCTAAGTATGTAAGACAAATCTTGATGGACATAAAGAGAGAAATTGACAGTCATACAGTCATATTGGGAAGTTTCAACACCCATCGACGTGAATAGCTAGATCTTACAGACAGAAAAACAACAAAGAAACAGTGGACAATGGCACACTGGATCTGATTAAATTAATTTAATCTTCAAAACATTACACCCAAAAGCAGAAGAATATACATTCTTTTTAGGCACACACAGAACATTTTCTAGGATAGACCACATGTTAGGTTACAAAAGACTCTCAGTAAATTTAAGAAGGTTGAAATAATACTAAGCTTCTTCTCTGACAATAATGGTATGAAACTCCAAATCAACCACGAGAAAAAACAAAAACGAAAAGACCCACAAAGTCATAGAGGCTAAATAACATGTTACTAAATAATGGATGGGTTAACAATGTGATCTAGGAAGAAATCAAATGTTACTTTGAAACAAATGAAAATGAGAACACAAGAACACAAAAGCTATAGGACACGGCAAAAGTATTCCTGAGTAGGAAATTCATAGCATTACAGGCCAACTTCAGGAAACAAGAAACATCTCAATAAACAATCTAACTGTACACTTAAAGAAACTAGGACAGGGTATGGGGGGAGCCCAAGGTGAGTAGAAAGAAGGAAATAATAAAAATCACAGAAATAAACAAAACAGAGGCTAAGAAACAATGCAAAAGATCAATAAAACCAAGAGCTTGTTCTTTGAAAAGATAAACAACATTAATCAACCTTTAGCCAGACTCACCAAGAAACAAAGAGAGAGAGAGCCCAAATTAATAAATCAGAAAAGAAAGAGGTGAAGTAACTACGGACACCACAGAAATACAAAGGATTGTAAAAAAAATACTACGAACAATTATATGACAACAAATTCGACAACCTAGGTGAAATGGGAAAATTCTCAGGATCATATACCAATTCAAAACTCAGGAAGAGTCAGAAGACCTAAACAAACCAATAACAAATAAGGAAATGGAAGAAGCAATCAATAAAATCCCAGCAATCAAAAGCCCTGGTCTAGACAGCTACACAGGGGAGTTTTACCAAACATTCAAAGAAGAACTATCACCTATTCTACTCATACTAATCCAAAAAATTCAAAAGGAAGGAAGACTTCCAAGCTCTTTTTATGAGGCCAGCATAATCTGAATCCCAAAACCAGATAAAGATACTACAAATAAAGAAAATTACAGGCCAATATCCTTGATGAACATAGATGCCAAAATCCTCAACAAAATTTTAGCAAATCAAATCCAGAAATATATTTTTAAAAACTTAGACACCACAATCAAGTGAGAGTTATCCCAGGGATGCAAGGCTGGTACAATATTCATTAATTAATAAATGTGATACACCTTATAAACAAAATAAAAGATAAAAACCATATGATCATATTAATAGATGCTGAAAAAGCATTCAACAAATTTCAGTACCCATTTCTGATAAAAACTCTCAGCAATGTAGAAATCAAGGGAACATACCTTGATGTAATAAAGGCCATATATGAAAAACATACAGCCAACATCATACTCAATTGGCAAAAACTAAAAGCATTCCCCTTAAGAACAGAAACAAGACAGGGATGCCTACTTTCATCATTCTTATTTAACATAATACTGGAAGTCTTAGCCACAGCAGTTAGACATGAAGGAAGCATAAAAGGGATCCAGATTGAAAAGGCAGAAGTGAAACTGTCATTATTCAAAGATGACATGATATTGTATATAGAAAACTCTAATGACTCCATCAGCCCAACCAGTGTGGCTCAGTGACTGAACATTAACCCATGCACCAAGATGTTCCTGGTTCTATTCTCATTCAGGGAACATGCCCAGGTTGTGGGCCCAATCCCCAGTGGGGAGCATGCAGGAGGTAGCCAGTTGATGTTCTCTCTCTCTTTGACGTTTCTATTTCTATCTCTCTCCTTCCTTCTCTCTAAAAATTAATTTTTAAAAGTATTTTTTTAACAAAAGACTCCATCAAAAATCAATTAGATTTAATAAATGAATTTGGCAATGTAGGAGAATACAAAATTAATGTCAAGAAATCAACCGCACTCTTATACACAAACAATGAACTCACAGAAAGAGAAACTAAAAAAACAATCCTATTTACCATTGTAGCAAAAAAATTAAGATACCTAGGAATAAACTTAACTAAAGTTTTGCAGAAAACTACAGGACATTGCAAAAAGAAATAGAGGAAGATATATAAAAAAGTGGAAGCACATACCTTGTTTATGGATTGGAAGACATAACATCATTAAAATGTCCATACTACCCAAAGCAATCCATAGATTCAATGCAATCCTCATCAAAACACCAACAACATATATCACAGAACTAGAACAAATATTTCAAAAGTTTATATGGAACCAAAAAAGACTTCAAATAGCCACAGCAATCTTGAAAAAGAAGAACAAAGTAGGAGGGATCACAATACCAAATATCAGATTATACTACAAAGCCATTGTAATCAAAATAGCCTGGTACTGGCACAAGAACAGGCATATAGATCAATGCAACAGAACAGAGAACCCAGAAATTGACCCAAGTCATTATGCTCAATTAATATTTGACAAAGGTGGCAAGAGCATGCAGTGAAGTGAATATAGCCTCTTCAATAAATGGTGTTGGGAAAATTGGACAGCTGCATGCAAAAAAAATGAAACTAGACCATCAACTTACTCCATATACAAGAATAAACTCAAAATGGATAAAAGACTTAAATGTGACTCATGAATCCATAAAAATACCAGAAGAAAATGTAGGCAACAACATTTCTGACATCTCAGAAAGTTTCAGTGATACAATGCCTAAAGCCAGAGAAACAAAGAAAAAAATGAACACATGGGACTACATCAAACTAAAAAGCTTCTGCACAACAAAAGAAAAAAACATGAAAATGGAAAGGGAACCCACTATATAGGTGAGCATAATTGCCAATGATATATCAGATAAGGGGTTAATTTCCAAAATACGTAGAGTACTCATACAACTCAGCAAAAGGAAGACAAAGAACCCAATTAATAAATGGACAGAGGACCTAAATAGATACCTCTCCAAACAGGAGAGACAAATGACCAAGAGACATATGATAAAATGCTCAATGTCACTAATCATCAGAGAGATGCAAATTAAAACAACTATGAGGTATCACCTCACACCTGCCAGAATGACTGCCATCAACAAATCATCAAACAACCAGTGCTGGCGAGGGTATGGAGAAAAGGGGACTCTAGTACACTGCTGGTGGGAATTCAGACTGGTACAACCACTATAGAAAACAATAATGGTGTTACCTCAAAAAGTTAAAAATTGAACTGCTATTTGACCCAGTGATCCCACTTCTAGGGATATATCCTAAGAAGCCTGAAACACCAATCAGAAAGAATATGTGTACCCCTATGTTCATAGCAGCACTATTTACAATCGCTAAGATCTGGAAACAGCCCAAGTGTCCATCAATAGATGAGTGGATGAAAAAGCTGTGGTACATTTACACAATGGAACACTATACAGCTGTAAGGAAAAAAGGTCTCTTGTTTTTTGAGATGACATGGAGGGACCTGGAGAGTATTATGCTAAGTGAAATAAGCCAGTCAGAGGAAGACAAGTATCACATAATCTCACTTATTTGTAGACTATAATGAACAAAATTAGGTGATGAACAAAATAGAATCAGAGGCCTAGAAGTAGGATTCAGACTGACAAACTTCAGAAGGTAGGGGGAGGGAATAGATAAACCAAAGAACTTAGCATATAAGCATAACCAATGGACACAGACAAAATGCTGGGGGCGGGGGGGAACATCTGTAACAAAAATAAATTAATTAAAAATAAATGAAAACCATTTTATTGTAAACTTTAAACAGGTGATGTATTTCATAAGTATCAATAAAGCTGTTAAAAAAGCAAAAGGAGCCCTGGCCGGTTTGGCTCAGCAGTTAGAGCGTCGGCCTGCGGTCCGGAGAGACCCGGGTTCGGTTCCTGCTAAGGGCACGTACCTTGGTTGCAGTTTGTCCCCAGCCCTGGTTGGGTCGTGTGGGTGGCAGCCACTCGATGTGTCCCTTTCACATCGATGTTTCTCTCTCTCTCTCCCTCTCACTCTATCTGAACAAAATATCGAAAAATGTCCTCGGGTGAGGATAAAAAAACAAAAAACAAACAAAAAAAAAAAGCAAAAGGAGGGAGGACCCAAATAAGTAAATTCAGAAATCAAAAAGGAGACGTAACAACTGACACTAAAGAAATACAAAAGATTGTAAGAAAGTACTACAAACAACTATATGCCAACAAATTGGTCAATCTGGACAAAATGGATAAAGTTCTAAAAATATATAATCTTCCAAAACTGAATCAGAGAAGATCGGAAAATCTGAATAGACATATTACATCTAGTGAAATTGAAGCAGTTATTTAAAAAAATCCCCCAAAATAAAAGTCCTAGACCTGATGGCTTCAAATGTGAATTTTACCAAACATTCAAAGAAGAACTATGTATTTTTCTCAAACTATTTCTAAAATTTCAAGAGGAGGGAGTACTTCCAAGCTCATTTTATAAGGCCAGCATTATCCTAATTCCAAAAACAGATAAAGACACTACAGAGAAAGAAAATTATAGGTCAGTATCCCTGATGAACACAGATGCTAAAATCCTCAACAAAATATTAGCAAACCAGATCCCACAATACATTTAAAAGATCCTACACCATAATAAAGTGAGATTTATTTTGGGGATGCAAGGTTGGCACAATCTCTGCAAATCAATAAACATGATACACCACATAAACAAAATGAAGAATCAAAACCACATGACTGTTTTTATTTTGTTCGTCATTTTATTTTATTCATTAGGTTCCATGTATAAATGAGATCATATAGTATTTGTCTTTATCTGACTGGCTTATTTCACTTAGCATAATAATCTCCAGGCCCTTGCTTTCACAAAAGGTAAGATTTCCTTCTTTTTTATGGCCATGTAATACTCCATTGTGTAAATGTCGCACAGCTGTTTTATCCACTCACCTGCTGATGAGCACTGGGACTGATTCCAGATCTTGGCTATTGTAAATAATGCTGTTATGAACATAGGGGTGCACATAGTCTTTTGAATGGGTGTTTTGGGATTCTCAGGATATATTCCAGGAAGTAGGATTGCTGGATCAAAAAGCAGTTACAGAATCAATCGAAGACCTTATGAGCAAAGACCAAGGTTTCCCGAAAAAGAAGAAACTCTGCCTCAGACTGCAATATAGAAACTCTGCCTGACGTTCCAACTTTCGGACTCAAGCTGCAACATCAACTTTTACCTGTGTGTCTAGGCTGCCAGCCTGCCCTGTAGATTTCAGACTTGCCAGCCTCTACAATCATGTGAGCAATTCCTTAAACCAAAGGCTTCCAGTCAGCCTTCTGCATGTGGGTTGTAAAGGCGGCAGGATTCGGGAGGTGTCTGACATGAAAGAATCATTGAGCCTTTCTGAAAATGTCTATAATTGGATCAAATGTTCCAACTTAGATGCCAGACAATAACTGTTTCAATCGGGATTTACGCTATAACAAGAAATAGTTACATTCTTGTCATTAGGGGAATTTGATTAATCTTTCATTGTTGATCCAATTCTCAGCTATTGACCATAATGATTGCTAAATAAATAAATACAAAAACTCAACAAAAAAAAAGCAGTTACATTTTTAATATTTTGAGGAAACTCCCTACTGTTTTCCACAGTGGCTGCACCAGTCTGCATTTCCACGAACAGTGTACTAGGGTTCCCTTTTCTTTATATCCTCACCAGCACTTGTTGTTTGTGTGAGGTGACATCTCATTGTGGTTTTGATTTACATCTCTCTAATGACTAGTGATGTTGAACATGTTTTCCTAATGTCTATTGGCTAGCTGTATGTCCTCTTTGGAGAAATATCTATTCAGGTCTTTTACTCATTTTGTAATTGTATTGTTTGCCTTCCTGGAGTTGAGTTGTATATGTTTTATATTTGGGGGGAAATTAACCCCTTATCAGATGTATCATTGGCAAATATGTTCTCCCACACAGTGGGTTCCTTTTCTATTTTGTTGATGATTTCTTTTGCTGGGCAGAAGCTTTTTAGTTTGATATAGCCCTCATGAATCTGATTCCTGCCCTTATAACAAAGAATCATTTGAGTTCCCCCTACCCTTTCCATCATGTGAAGACACACCAAGAAAGCAGCCCTTTGTAAGGCAGAAATAGGGCCCTTACCAAGAACCCACCAATGTTGGCACACTGAACTCATATTAACAGCCTCCAGTGATACAGGTTTGTTGCCTAAGCCACCCAGTCTATGGTAACTTGTTATATATAGTAGCATAAGCTGACTAAGAAACCATGATGCTCATTACTATCATTGTATGTTCTTGGCTTCTGATATTTAAGTGCCAGCACCTAGTTTCCATGTGTCCAGATTAAGCATCCACAACACTATTAGGCACATGTCCCTTCTGTTCCTGCCTATAGCAATGAGGTGACCACTGCACTTTTAAGGATGATAGAATCCCTCTCATGATTGCATATTCTTAATTTTGAGTCATTTGCTTCTAACACCTTAAAAGTATAATTGAAAGGTGAGAAGTAGAGGCTATTCTTCTGAGATTTCAAGGGGCACATGAAAGTTTATATCTTAGTTTTCTAAGCAAATATAAAAAGAGCTTAACAAGCCAAAATAAAAACAAAACTAGGATGCAAAGTTTGTGCTTCCCTGTACTCTGAGCTTAGCATTAGCCCCCTTGTTGTGCAGACTGATGCGATTTCTAGAAACAGCAAACACTTTCATCACCTGACAGCCAATTTCACATTCCTTGTATGAGCAGTAATACTGTTAAACTTTATATTTGTGTTATTTATTTATAAAATGTTAATACAAGCTTTATCTACAAGATTCAAAAGTTAGTGTGAAAAATGAAAGGATGTTTCTTTTCTACCCTGATGCTACTCAGTTCCTCCCAGAATAACCAAGGACACAAATTTCTAATGAACCTTTCCAGAAATATTCAATGGATACATATATGTTTGCATGTAATAATTATATTATTCTACAGTGAATACACCTTGTGTTCACTTTATGATATATTTTTAAGATTGTTTTATATTTGTAAAATAGCCCTCCACTCTCAGTGTATTTACTGACTACATGGTAATCAGATATATGTGCATGCTAAATTTATATTACCAATTTACATAGATGAATATTTTAGTAGTTTCCAATCTTCTGTCATGTAAAGTGATGTCTCAAATGAATTTCTTATATAGGGGGTAGGGCAAAAGTAGATTACAGTCGTATCTATTTTCAAATACCATAATTAATAAATAAATATTATTTGAAATATATATAATATATGATTTTGCACATGCATATTTCCCAAAGGTGATCATGCTATATCAAAGTCTATGGGCATTTATTCTATCTAATGTGGGCCAGGCACTGATATCCTCTAGTAGATACTTTTTTGTTTGTGAAATTTGACTGAGTGAGAACGAAAAGCATACACACCAAAAACAAGCTAGATTATGTATCCACATTCTAAAAATGTTATTAAAAAAAGAGATAATTCCTTTTAAATAGTGAGCTTAGGCCTGTCACCATTTTACCAATAAGTTCAGGTGGAGCAGAAAATATTGAAGTCATCTCGTCCCTATGTCCATGACTTGCGGAATCCAGAGAGAATCATCATTTTGAGTAATATCAATCACATTTCTCAACTGATTTATCTCTTCATTTGTCTCAACTTTCATTCTAAATCCTTCATTAAACAGATCTATTTGAACCTAGAAATAAAAAAGTGAGGCGGTAAGTACAACTTTTAAAATCCCCGGTTTTCTAATAATTATATTGTAAATTTAAGAAGTCGGCCAAACTGTCTTTGTTTTACCACTAAAATTGTGCTCTCCTACATAATCAAGGAGAATTTGGGGTTTGTTGTTGTTGTTTATTTTGTTTTTATTAATTAATTTTTTTGTTGTTGTTACAGCTGTTTCTCCTTTTCCTCCCATTGAATCAAGGAGAATTTTAAAACAAGGAGTATGCCCTGATCATGAACAGGAAGCATAGTTCACAGCCTCAGTAACATTCACACACCATTAGGGTTTTGAAAGAATGCTAAACCTGACATTAAAAGAAATGTAATATGTTCCAGTCAAATAACACCAGTTGATAAGTAGCATTAGTCTGCTGGCACTAATTCTCAGTCCTACCTAGGATAATAGAGTCAATCAAATTCTAGAAATAATGGGATCTTACAAGCTGTTCTAAGAATCTGTTATAAACATGTCGAGACCAAAAATAAGAGAATTCCCCCTATGCCGTATGATATCTTGAGTAGGATATCCACATTTAGGGACAATGCAGCAAGTTTAAGAACTGTCAATTCCCTGTGCTTTTAAGACGGGATATTCCTGATAGTATTATGTCAGCATAGATCTACCTCAGGGTCTTTGGGGGGTAGTAGGGTTCCTGATAATTGGCAGAGATATTGATAAAGCAAACCATGTACTGGTCATATGAAATACATGTGACTGGAATATCTGTTTAATCAGGTCTCTTGAATTTTTTTTTCCAGTCTCTATGTCATTTATTTCTGCTCTTACCCTTACTATTTTTTTTTCTTCTACTTGCTCTGGGTTTTTCTTTTTGTTTACTTTCTAGTTCTTTAAGTTGTAGGGTTAGAAAGTCAATTAGGAATTTTTCTTCTTTCTTGAGGTAGGCCTGTAGTGCTATGAACTTCCCAGGACTGCTTTTGCTGTGACCCATAGATTTTATGTTGTTGTGTGTCCGTTTTCATTGGTTTCCAGAAATTTTTAAATTTCTTCCTTGATCTCATTAGTAACCCATTCATTGTTTAATAACATGCTATTTAGCCTCCAAGTCTTTGAATGTTTTTGTGTGTTTTTGCTGTAATTGAGTTCTAGTTTCATGCCATTGTGATCTGAGAAGATGCTTGATATGACTGCAACCTTCTTGAATTTGTAGAGACTTACTTTGTGTCCTTATATGTGGTCTACTTTTGAGAATGTCCTGTGTGCACTTGAAAAGAATGTATATTCTGCAGTTTGGGGGTGAAATGTTCTCTAAATATCAATTAAGTTTAACTGATCTAATTCATCATTGAAGGACTCTGTGTCCTTGTTAATTTTTTGTCTAGAAGATCTATCCAGTGGTGTCAGTGGTGGGTTCAAGTCACCCACTATGATTGTATTGCTATTGATCTTTCCCTTGAAATCCTCTAGAAGTTTTTTAATGTATTTTGGTGCTCCCATATTTGGTGCATATATGTTTACCAGGGTTATATCCTCTTGTTGGATTGGTCCTTTAATATTATATAGTGACCTTCTTTGTCTCTTATTATGGTCCTCATTTTGAAGTCTATGTTATCAGATATGAGTATTGCTGCACCAGCTTTTTTTTCATTTCCATTTGCTTGGAACATTTTTTTCCATCCCTTCACTTGCAACCTGTGTGAGTCTTTTGTTGTGAGGTGGGTCTCTTGTAGATAGCACATATATGGGTCATGTTTTCTTATCCAATCAGCTATCCTATGTCTTTTGATTGGAGCATTTAAGCCACTTATATTTAAGGTTATTATTGATTGATAGTTAATAGTTGCCATTTTTATTTTATGCCTGTGTTCCTCTCTCTCTCTCTCTCTCTCTCTCTCCCTCTCCCTCTCCCTCTCCCTCTCCCCCCCTCTCTCTCTCTTTCTCCTTCTTCTCATTCTTCTCCTTCTTCTCCTTCTTCTTCTCCTTCTTCTCTTCCTTCTCCTCCTCCTTCTCCTCCTCCTTCTTCTCCTCCTCCTCTTCCTCCTCCTCCTCCTCCTCCTCCTCCTCCTCCTCCTCCTCCTCCTCCTCCTCCTCCTTCTTCTTCTTCTTCTTCTTCTTCTTCTTCTTCTTCTTCTTCTTCTTCTTCTTCCAACAGTCCCTTCAGCATTTTTTGCAGTGCTGGTTTGATGGTGGTAAATTTCTTTAGCTTTTATTTTTGTCTGTAAAGCTCTTTATTTCCCCTTCAATACTTAATGATAGCCTTGCTGGATAGAGTAGTCTTGGATTCAGACCCTTGCCTTTCATTGGTTTGTATACTTCATGCCATTCCCTTCTGGGCTGAAGTGTTTCTATTGAGAAATCAGCTGACAGTCTAATGGGAGCTCCCTAGTAGCAAACTTTCTGTTTCTTTCTTGCTTCCTTTAAGATTCTTTCTTTGTCTTTAATGTTTGCCATTTTTATTATGATGTGTCTAGCTGTGGGTCTTTGGGGGTTCATCTTGCTTGGGACTCTCTGTTTCCTGGACTTGTGTGACTTTTTCCTTCACCAATTCAGGGAAGTTTTCTGTCATTATTTCTTCAAACACGTTCTCTATGCCTTTCTCTGAATCTTGTCCTTCCAGTACTCCTATAATGTTGTTATGTTTTGTGTTGTCCCAAAGGTCCCTTAAATTCTCCTCTTACCTTTCAATTGTTTTCCCATTTGCTGCTCTATTTGGGTGTTTTTTTTCTACCTTGTCTTCTAAGTCACTGATTTGGTCTTCAGCTTCTTCTAATCTACTATTGATGCCTTCTAAGGTATTTTTCACAACAGCTATGTCATTCTTTATTTCCTCTTGATTTTTATGCATAGCTTCTACCTCTTTTTTTAAGCTGATGTAGTTCCCACTGAGCTCTTCATAATTTTTATTAAGTTGCTTGTATTTCTCACTAAATTGTTTGAGCACCCTTAAAATCATTGCTTTGAATTCTTTATCTGACAAATTGCTTTCTTCTATTTCCTGTAGTTCCTTTTCTGGTGATTCCTCCTTTTCTTTCATTTGGGTGTTGTTTCTTTGTCTCACCATGTTAGCAGCCTGGTTGTTATAGGCCTGGTGATGAATCTTGGAATGTGTAGGCAGGTCAGTGTGTGTCAACTAAGGCTGCTATACCTCCCAGACTGTTTTGGTGTGTGGCGCCTCTTGCCTGCTGTGGGTCCTGGAGGACTGAGAACTGGTGGGTATTTTCTGTCATGGTAGATGCTTCTTGAGTGCTTGAGTCCAGTTGATGTGCTGCTGGGGTGGGTGGGTCCAGCTGGTGCCATGCTGGGGTTTGTGGGCCCTGCTGGTACCTCACTGGGGCACATGGGAGCCTCTGGTGCATTGCTGCAGTGCATCAATCCCGCTGGGGCACTGCTGTGGTGCACTGCTGCCTGGTGGGGCTCAGCTCCTGATCAGTCACTGCCAAGGGCAAGTGTAAGCTCTGGGTTTTTTGCTTTGTTTTGTTTTATTTTTGGTACGTACTCCTAGTGGGAACTAAACCCAGGACTCTCTGGTCTGCAGGCGGACGCTCCAACCACTGGGCCAAGCCGGCCAGGGCTCAGCTCTGGTTTTGCACTGCTACTGCTGCTGCTGTTGCCAGGGGGTGCCCTCAGCTCCCAGTCCTCTTCTGCTGTTGGGGGCTGAGGATGCTCTGCTCCTGGGACTTTGCTGCTGCCAGGGGGAGGGGCTCCACACCAAATCCACTGCTGCTGTTGTCCGGGGAAGGTCTTGGCTGCCCGAGTCTTGCTGCTGCTTGGGCTGGGTCACCGCTCCTGATCAGCCTCTGCTGATGCTGCTGGAGATGGGCCTCAGCTGCTGACCTGTGCTGCTGCTGCCTGGGGATGGATGTTGGCTCCCAAGCCTCTGCTTCTGGGGGTGTGTCTCAGCTCCCGAGCCTCAGCTGCTGTTGGGGGTGGGGCTCCACTCCTGCCCAGTCACTGCTGCTGTGGGGGAAGGTGCTGAGTTCCGATCAGGGTTCTGCTGTGGGGGATGGTACTTGGCTCCCCACTGGTTGCAGCTACTGCAGCAAGCACCTCAATAGCACCACTACTGGTCCACAAAGGAGGGGAGAGGGGAGAAGTAAGGTGATTAAAAGGAGAGGAGGAGGAGGAGGAGGAAGAAGAGGAGAAGGAAGAAATCCTCAAAGCATACAGGGTTATAATAAATCATAAGCAGTAAATGTACTTCCTTCCATGACCTTGCTATAACCTTCTCCATCCCACCTGAGGTATCAGGACAATGACCATGGAGCAAGACTGAGGCCATGGCCAGACTTACGTTCAGTTTATGCTCCAACATCACATGCTGCTCTCTTATTAAGTTCTCTCTGTCGCTTGCCAGCTTCTCCCTCAGTTGAAGTATATTTTCCTCGAGACTCCTCTTCTCCGCCTCCATCTGCTGCTGCTGCTCCTGCAGTTTCTGTCTCATCAGCTCCTGTTCCTTCTCAGCTGCCTCCTTCCTGGCCCGCTCCTCTGCCCCAGGGAGGTTTGAGAGAGGGAAGGAAATCAGTGAGGACTAGTCTCTACCTTCCTGAGCTCAGAAGGGGAGGTGGGATGTCTCTGAATCCCCCATTTCTCCACACCATTGACAGCACATTTCAGAGTGTGGCGGGAAAGGACCCGACTGGCTGATGCACCCTGGTTGTTTTCGGATTTAGCAGAATCTGTTCCACAGAAGAAAACAAAGTTTGTTTCAGGAGGTTTTACTCTCAAACCTGTTGAAGAACACTGCAGGAACATACTCACTGATTGTGACCATAGCCCTGACCCACAGCTGCCATGACCTTCCCTCCACAGGTGAACACTGTCTGCGTGCAGGATAGATTTCTCTACTGCCACTCCAAGTGCAGGGAGCTCTGGAGGACCTCATTCACCTGAGGAAACAAGAACAAAAGAACTTACATTTCCTCTGTGTGGAATACTACTGCAAAAACAAGTATTATGTCGATGTAATTTTTTGTTCATGCTTAAAACTCTATCATGGCTCCACACACAGTGTCCAAGCTCCTTGGGGTGACCAGAGGCTCTGCGTACCCCCTGTTTCCTGTCCCCCTCCATCTCTCTCCCAGTGCTACTTCCTCTGCCCATGCTGGAGCCCAGCCAGTGAGAACCACGTTCAGTTCCAAAAACTCACAGCCTCTGCTGCTTTTCTGTATTTGCCTCCCAGGGTGAAATGTTGTCTCCAGTTAGAGCTGCTGCTCTCCTCTGCCACCTGCTGGCTGTAGCTCTTGGCACGTCATTGTAACCCACCTCCGCCCCTCAATTCACATGTGTGAAAATGGACAAAAATGTAGATGCTCCTTAATGTTACTTGAAGCACCAAATTAAAAGTCTAAGGAAAGAGCTTAACATTGCATCTTTAACAACAACAAATCAATATATATTACTTGCATTGTTATCATCTTTATTATTTCTTAATATTATTACATGTTACCACCACCTGTGTAGCCAATTTTCTCAGGTTCATAAGTATTCTAACCCTGTAGGCAATTGTCTAGTGTGTGGCTTCCTTTTCTCTTTTGATCAGCCCTGAATACAAAGACTCTGACCTGACCTTGTAAATTGTCTGCCTTTGGCATACTGGACATCATGTTGTTGGATGAAGAAATGATTGCTTCTCTTCTGTCTCTTATAGATTTCAGAAATCCATATTCATTTTTGAGAATCTTGACCCTCTTCAGGAAGAAAGAGCAAATAGTAGAACTTAAAAGCTAAAACAGCCATGATATCCCCATGCTCTCATATTACCCACAATGGATGCTGTGCTCTCAGATGCTCAGGAGACCCTCTTGACTTTAACCTGTAGGATCCCCATGCTCCCATGCTTGTGAAAATATCTGCAGATGGATAGTGATGATGGTTTCATAACAATGTGAATGTACTCAGTGCAACCACTGATGTCTATCTTAAAAGTAGTTAAGCAAATTAAAACCACAACGAGATATTACTTCACACCTGTCAGAATGGCTATCATCTATAAATCAACAAACAAATGTTGGTGAGAATGAGAAGAAAATGGAACCCTAGTGCACTATTGGTGGGAATGCAGATTGGTGCAGCCACTGTGGAAAACTGTATGGAGTTTTCTCAAAAAATTAAAAATGGAACTGCAACAAAAAATTAGAAGTGAAACTCAGCAATTTGCAATTCCACTTCTAGGAATTTATCTGAAGAAATCTGAAACTCTTATTCAAAAGAATATATATACCCCAATGTTTATTGCAGTGTTATTTACAATAGCCGAAATTTGGAAGCAGCCCAGCTGTCCATCAGTAGATGAGTGAATAAAAAAGCTATGATACATTTACATAATGAATACTACCTGCTATAAAAAGGAAGAAAATGTTACCCTTTGTGACAGCATGGACGGACCTGGAGAACATTATGCTAAGTAAAATAACATTATGCTACCTGAAATAAGCCAGTCAGAGAAAGACAAGTACCCTATGATGTCAATCATACGTGGAATTTTTGAACAAACTAAACTACAAGCAAAATAAAGACAGACTCACAGAGAGCAGTCAGACAGCTCTGGGGGGCAGTGGGAGGATGGATTGAGCAAAAAGAAAACAGAGAACTCATGGGCATGGACAAGAGTGTGATGACTGTGGGGGGTGGGAGGTGGGGAGGTGGAAGAGGGCACAGAGGTAAATTTTTTTATATAGGTTTTACCACAAGAAAAAGAAGCAAAAGAAAAGAAAAGCTGGACATGTATTTCTCTACTCATTACTACTGCAACGATTTACTTGGCAGAATAATCTTCCCCCCAAACATTGGTTATCCTATAAGTTTCTTTATCAATAACCAATGTAGCTTGCTGGTGAGCACCATTTACCAAAATGTGCTCTCTGTCATGCTTCAGTGTGACGCTGTGTGCTCATCTCTTATCTGCAGGCGTAGGAGAGTGATGGGCAGAAGAGCAGTCAGTGGAAGAAGGAACAGCTTGTGAATGAAGGCACTGTAAAGATGCAGACCCCATTTCAAAGAGGAAAGTCAGGAGAATGTCCTGAATCTTAAGACACACAGGCTCAAGTACTTCACTGAGAAGGGTCAGGATTTCTGCATCTTACTCCCACGAAGGAGAATAAAAATTTAAAAAAAGAATTAAAATGCAAATATCATTATATATTTGGTAGGAAGACATATACATATATGTATTTAGAGAGCTAACAAAAATCTAGCAAAAGGTCACCAGTGGGTGAACCTCATGACAGGTAATATGAGATATCTTTGTGTTTTTCAAGGAAAAGTTTCATTTAAAAAACTAAGATTTAAAAGTACAATATTCTGTAGGTCTCCTAACAAGTTTTTAATTGCCATTATATTAAAATGCTTCCCTACAATATCTATGCATGCTTCATTATCAGAATCCATGAACATGATAGTATATTCAAATATCCCAAATATTTTGTTTTATTTTTAAGCGCAATATTCAACATGCATTTAATACCGTTAAAAACACCAGCTCTGTTAAGTACCTCTCATGTGACAAACAAGTAACCTCTCCCAGCTCCACCTAAGTTTTTAAGGATAATTATAGGGAAAACGTAAGCAAAATAAGTCCAGCCTTAGAGGATATTTGGACAATAAAAGTAGATACTCTAAGCTTATATCTTAGCATAGCGTGCAACAAAAAATAATATTTCAGTATCTGTGTGTTGAATTAGATGGAGATTAATCTACAATAATTGCATTGAACAAAAAGGTCCATTGGGTTATGCATACAACACGATCTGCAAACCACAGATTACTAGGAAACAAGGTAAACCACAAAATTTTTTACCAGAGCAAAACAGAAAGCAAGTTCAGACACACTGCTCCCACACCACTTCCTTGCATCTGGTTCTTCAGTGTGGGAAGCAAAGAATAGGGGGTCAACTATGAGCCTATAACTGCTGCATTAGAATGATCAAAACTGACAGTCCACGCTCTAGAGTGAAGATTAAAGGAAGCTGTAAGGAGATGTGGCAAAAACAACTTAATAAAAACTAGGTCTGTGGTTTCTCACATATAAATGAGCCACAAAAGTGTTAACTTCAAAGTCGGGAGTGCGACCGTTTAATCCTGTTCAGGGCTGGTTTTCAAAATTTCATCCACATCAACATCACCTGAAGGGGTTGTTAAACCCAGATTGCACACGTTTAACAAATGCTACACATGACCCCAGGGTTCCTTTGAAAAACAAACTAACAAACACCAGAGAGAGAGGGAATCTGAGAGAGAGGGATGGGGGGATTGGGTGCAGGCAAAGGGAAGAAGTTTTACTAGTTATTTTTAACTAATAAAGACCAGCAATGTGAAGATTAAAGTTATAGATATTACAGAGCTCTTACTCTGAAGCTTTCTCATATAACTAATAGAAGGAGGAAAAGGAAACTATCTCTTGAGGTTATAATTGCATGTAAGCATCTTGTTCTGTGCATTCGAATACCTGCCCCAGAGACCAACACAGCAGGGCAGGCAGGCTCCCAGGGAGGCTCTTTGCACTCCACTTGCTGGCACCCTAAGTTGAGGTTCCGGAGCAGCATCTCCAGGGGAACACCATGCTCCCAACCCTTTGCAAAGAGGCTAGGCTTCCCCAAAACTAAAGCCAAGCCACAGACCCTACAGGTCAGATAATAGGCAAGCTGCCCCTCCTGCCCACTGTTCAGTTGTCACTGAACCCAAAATCAAGTCTGGAGTTCCAGATGAAGTGACATGTGAACATGGGCAGACCAGAGCCCCAGCCTGAGGATTCAAGGACAGTGTCAGCCATCTCTCAGCTCTTACTTGCTCCTCCCACTTTTCTGTGGGTCCTCTATGGGCACCAAAAAAGACTGAGGAAGCTAGTCATTGTCCCAGTAAAATGGTGTGGTAAAGCTGAAATTGAAAGTGAAAGCAGTTCGCCCGGACATTGTGGCTCAGTGGTTGAGCATCGACCCATGCACCAAGAGGTCACAGGTTCAATTACCGGTCAGGGCACATGCCCAGGTTCTGGGCCAACACCCCAGTGTGGGGCATGCAGGAGGCAGCCAATCAATATTTTCTCTCATCGATGTTTCTACCTCTCTCTCTCCCTCTCCTTTTCTCTCTAATATCAATAAAGAAAAAAAAAATTGTTTTTAAAGAAAGTAAAAGCAGTTCATGCTATTTTTTAGAGTTAACAGAGGCTTATTGAACCAGCTGAGAGGGGCATGAACATGGGTGTTTGGTACAGGGTGAGAGAAGATTACAAAAATCCAGGAACTCAACAGTCAGTCACACCTTAGCAACACTCCACCAGCTGTCGTGTGTCCTCTCTTCTCAATACTCTCTACCTATTGGTTAATTTTCCTTGGCACGCAAGAAAAACAAAAATTCACAGCGGAAATGTAGGCAAAGTTGTATAAACCAAGTATATTTCAAGCATTTTTCTCTTAGTGGAATTCCTGGGTCTCTGGTTAGTAAAGAGCTATTAGCATTTTGAATATGTTCCCTAATATATATTTAATTAAACAAGTACCTTTTATAATACAATCATTAGAAAATAAAGATAAGTAAGATAAAAATGAATATTCATTCATTGATTTATCCAGAGACGCTCACTATTGACATTTTGCTCAGCAGTTATTATTAGACTTCCCCGATACACGGACCCTCTCCCAACAAACGCACCCCCTGTCTACAGAAACTTAGCCAACCAGCCCGGCTCCAAAGGAACTGATTCAGTCAGATAACAAACTGACTGGGCATGTGCCCTGACCGGTGATTGAACCCATGACCTCTTGGTGCATGGGTCGATGCTCAACCACTGAGCCACAATGGCCGGGTGACCTGTTTTCACTTTCAATTTCAGCTTTACCACACCATTTTACTGGGACAATGACTAGCTTCCTCAGTCTTTTTTGGTCCCCATAGAGGACCGACAGAAAAGTGGGAGGAGCAAGTAAGAGCTGAGAGACGGCTGACACTGTTCTTGAACCCTCATGTTGTTTGTGAGGACAGAATGGAGCATGTATACAGCAGGAAAATGAGAGGTTCCGTAGGAAGGTCACCTGAGGAAGCTGGGCTATGTGAGGATGAAGGGACTTCTCCTTCCTCCTCCTCTTCTCCACTTACTTTATTATCCTCCTTACCTAGGGACTCTTCTTCGTAAGGGTCCAGACCTAAGTAAATATTTTAGGGTTTGCAGACTTAGTGTCTCTGTCACAACCATTCCAGGGCAGCATCACAGACAATAGGTAAGCCAATGGGTGTGGCTATGTTCCAATAAGACTTACTTACCAAACCAGGCAATGGGACAGATTTGGCCTTTGGGCCATGGGTTGCTCACCCCTGACTTCGGGAAATGTGATACACTAACATGCTGGGGCTCATCACGGAGTGATCATCCCAGGTGGCATTGTCTTACAGGCCAGCGGCCCAATTCCAGAATCTCCATCTGGGGCTGCTTCTTGGGACGTTTGGGTCAAACAGTATTTGGAAATTCTTAATGCATTGGAGCAGAGATATGGAAAAAGAGTGTAATTACTCCACTTACACTCCTTATATTCACTTGAGCATCATCCAAGCGAGTCCCGAGCTGGGTGCTTGGGCCATGCATCCCCAGGTCGGCACAACCCATTGTCTAAGTCCCACCAACATAGCACCGCCAGTAGCTCCTAGAGAGGCCAAAGGGAAACAAGTGGTGATGGAATATAGTCTGTGGTAACAGAGAAGAGGGAGGGAGCAGGGAGACACCTGCCCAGGACTGCAGGCCTTTGTGATTGAGTGAGGAAGCGAACCTTTGGGTACATACCAAGGTGACTTCAGCTAGCCTGACGGGGGTATTTCTGCCTGCATTCTCTAGATATGGCCTGTCCATCCCAAGCACAGATTAGGAAAAATGCAGTCTCTGTAAATGCAGCCCAAGGCCATACCTCAGCTACAAAAGCTTCCAGGCACTGCCATCATGTGGTAGCTCACTATCACTTTTCCTATGAAAAGTGTTTTATTGATATCAATATAGAATTTACAGAAATTTGATTATAATAAAGTAAAAATTCACATATATAAATATATCAGATGCACGTTATAATTTTGCCTCTGCATTTCCTGACATAAACATTGGCTATAATTGTAGGTTCGTTAAAGGTCCATTGAGCCCTGGCCAGTTTGGCTCAGCAGTTGGAGCATCGGCGGCCTGCGGTCCAGAGAGACCCGGGTTCCCGCTAAGGGCACGTACCTCGGTTGCAGTTTGTCCCCGGCCCTGGTGAGTCATGCGGGTGGCAACCACTCAATGTGTCCCTTTTACATCGATGTTTCTCTCCCTCTCTCTCCTTCCTACTCTACCTGAACAAAAAAAAGAAAAAATGTTCTCAGGTGAGGATAAAAAAAAAACGTCTGTTGAAATCATGAGAGAAGTAGTAAGGTCTTAAGCTTCTGTGGAGAGAACATGTTTTTACTTGGTTTCTCCCTCCCAAGAAAGAGAGATGTGGATGCAGGGGATTTATTTGGGAAGTGATGGCAGGAAGCCAGAGGAAGGAAGAAGAGAGAAAGGGAGATTAAGATAGAACAACTAAAAAAGTCAAAAAGGTGGGTCACCTTTACCATTGTGGGAAACTGAAGATCAGTCCCAATTTGGAGATTCTGAAGAACAACATAGAATCCATTTTCAACTTATCCCTTTGAGGAGCAGTGTGGGCATTTATCCAACAACACGTTTCCCATTGGTGGTGAGTTGCCATAGGGAACTTCAATACCTCCTAAACTGACAGGCTGTGCTTGTGCAAAATGGCTGTCTTTGACAGTGTAAAGAAAAGCCCAGGAGAATAGAAGAAAAATACTTGAGAGAGCATTATATTGACTGGTATCATGATTTCACTGCTATAGTGGGTTTGAGATCAGAAGCAAGAGACAGAATGAGCAGACAATAAGTATCAGAAATGACTAAAGCCCAAGTATTGAAAAATTTTAAAAATTATGGATTTTAAAAAGCTTAAGCTTCTCAAAAACATTTTAAAAATTGGGAAATTAGTAATGAATGACATTACTAAGTCAAATTCCAAGGGAAAGCAGGGCCCCAAAGAGTTAGGTGGACGTTGAAGCTGCTTTTCCCTGACAGCATGTTCCAAATAAGAGAATTACCATTATTTTTGAGATAAGGGGCCAGAGTTCAAAAGCCAGAGATTGTTTAAAGAGTCTGTGGGGCTGGGATGTACAAAATTGTATAGCTGAAAGTTGCTAAGAGAATAGATCTTAAAGGTTCTTATCACAAGAAAAAATTTACAACTCTATGTGGTGATGGACGTTAACTAGACTTATTGTGGTGATCATTTTGCAATATATGCATATATCAAATCATTAAGTCTACACCTGAGACTAATATAATGTTATATCAATTGTATCTTAATTAAAAACTAGTACAAAAAGCCAGACAACAAATTAACAAAATAATATGATTCTGGAACAAAAATCGCCAGTCTTTTGCTAGCAATAAGAAAAATAAAGGGAACTTGGTTTCAATAACATGATATTAAACAAATGTGAGTCCAGCTGGTGGGGATAAGTGGATGAGCATTGATTCATGCACCAAGGGGTTGCCAGTTTGATTCCTGGTCAGGGCACATGCCCAAGTTGTGGGACCGATGCCCATTGGGGGGCATGCAGGTGGCAGCCAACGGATGTTCTCTCTCATTGATGTTTCTAGCTCTCTCACTTCCTCTCTCTCTCTAAAATCAATAAAGAAGGGACTTCCAGTCAAGATGGCGGCGTAGGTAAACACAGTATCGCATCCTCCAACAACCACATCAAAGTTACAACTAAACTACAGAACGACCATCATTCAAAACTGCCTGAAATCAAGCTGAATGGAAGTCCTACAACTACGGAATTAAAGAAGCAGCCACACCAAGACTGGTAGAAGGGGTGGAGGTGGATGGGCTGGTCCCACACCCACGGTGGTGGATAAAAATCAGGAGGATACCTCAGCTGGGAAGGTCCTCCCTGAGGAGTGAGGGGTCCTCATCCCACACCAGGTGCCCAGCTCAGGGTTCCAGTGCCAGGAAGAGAAGTCCCCATAACTTCTGGCTGGAAAAACCAGCAGGAACTGAGGCTCAGGGAGGCTGAGGTGGCTGGAGCCTCAGGCAGCTCCTCTTAAAGGGCCCACACAAAGACTTACTTGGACTAGCACCCTCCAGGCTCCAGCATAAGGGAGGCAGCTTGAAAGGCACCAAACACATATGAGGAAGAACTGAGTTGTTTGGCATTGGAGCAAGGGCTGGAGAGGCGGCTTTCTCCTGGACAGATGTGCTATCAGAGGCCTTTGTTCCTTTGGTGAGCCTTTTCCTGCAACAGCAGAGAGCCACTATATCTGGGACTCCAGCAACTTGGTTTACACTGTTTGCCCAGTCCTGGTCATTGCCTGAGGCCCCGCCCCACCCAACTTTCAGGCCCACCCAAGCTGTTGCCAGTTGCTTTACCATAGGATTGGCCTGTCTTGGATCCTGCCTCAGGCTTTTATAAATTCTTTCAAACAGGCAGCATCTGGTCTCAGCTAGCCACATACTTCTTGTTAAGTAATGCATATAAAGAAACACAGGGAGGCAGCCAAAATGAGGAGACAAAGATACAAGTTCCAAATGAAAGAACAGAAAAAAAACTCCAGGAAAAGAACTAAGCAAAATGGATATAAGCAACCTAACAGATGCAGAGTTCAAAACATTGCTTATAAGGATGCTTCATGAACTTAGTGAGAACCTCAGTGAATTTAGTGAGGGCCTCAAGAGCATAAAAAAGGACCAGTCAGAAATGAAGGATGCACAGTCAGAAATAAAGGTGGTACTAACTGAAATAAAGGATAATTTACACAGATTCAATAGTAGAGTAGGTAAAGGCAAGAAGCAAACCATCGATTTGGAATATAAGGAAGCAAAAAAACACACAATCAAAACAGAAAAAAGAAAAAAGAATCCAAAATAATGAGGATAGTATAAGGAGCATCTGGAACAACTTCAAGCATACCAACATTTGCATCTTGGGGGTGCCAAAAGGGGAAGAGAGAGAACAATAAATCGAAAACCAATTTGAAACAATAATGGCAGAAAACTTCCCTAACATGGTAAAGAAAACAGACATACAAGACCAGGAAGCACAGAGAATCCCAAACAAGATGAACCACAAGAGGCCGACACTAAGACACATTATCATCAAAATGCAAAAGTTTTAAGACAAAGAGAGAATCTTAAAAGCAGCAAGAGAAAAAGCAGTTAGTTACCTACAAGAGAGTTCCCATGAGACTGTCAGCTGACTTCTCAAAAGAAACTTTGGGAGATCGAAAAAAATGGCAGCGGAGTGAATGGAGCTACACAGACCATCTCCCAGGACCAAACTGGATTTACAATGAAAATAAAGAGAAATCGTCAGGAAGGGGCAACTGAAAGACACCTTGGAGGACCACATAACCAGGGACACTGACTCAATCCTGGTAGGCTTGCAAGGACGCGAGAGGGGGCCGGGAGCCCACGGTACGCAGTGGCCTGGGCAGGGACCAGGGGACTCTGCAAGAAGCTGTGACCCCGCATGAGTCCTGCAAACTCTGCTGCCTGATAAGCCCTCGGCTGGTGCCACACGGACTGGCATGGACTGGCTGAGACCAGGGGACTCAGCGGGAGGCTGCTGCCACCTCGGCTACGACCCTGGCTGAGTCCTGCAAACTCTGCGTGCTAAACCCTCAGCTGGTGCCGCATGGACTTGCTGGGACCAGGGGACTCTGCTGGAAGCTGCTGCCACCTTGTCAGTGTCCCGCTACTGCGGGTTAGTCCTGGGGTTTCTGCTGAGTGCAACACCCTCGGCTAGTGCCAAAGCCAGAGCCGCCCTTGGCTGGAAGCAGCGCCTTCGGGTTAAAGGCTCCACGACGCAGAGTCTAGACAGAGCTAAATTGGCAGCAGCCACTCACCTAGGGCTCCAGCACAGGGAAGGCAGACTGGACTGGAACTGTGTGGGGACACTCGGGTTTTGGAGGGTGCTAAGAGCTTTTGCTGAGTGCAGCCGCGCAGGACTGTGGTCATTTTCCTCCTTCCCAGGACCCTAGGGAGAGGCGGAGGCCCCTCCCTCAGAGATTCAACCCCATCTGGTGGCCATTGAAATGCTAATTGAGGCTCATTAACAACCAGCAACTGCCCCACCCTCGGGAAATCCTCTTAAAATGAGCACCTGAGGGAGTTTTTCAGGCAACTCAGAAACCAAGGGTCTTCAGGTGACCTCTACTAATAGCCTCCAGGCAAAAAATGCTAGAGGAAAACTACCATTCCCTGGGTTAGCAACACTAACCAGAAAAGCTAAGACTTGATGGTGGTCTTTAAAGTGGGTCTTCCCTGGTTCATCCAAACCCAGAAGAGGGAGCTACAAACAGCAAAACACCAACACCCACAGGGAAAATTTGGCAGACTCCAAAGCCCACTGTGATAGCCAAAATGGTGAAAAACAAAAACAAAAGCCAAATGAAAGAACAAAAGACCTCTACGGAAGATGATATAAATGAGGTGCAGTTAAGCAAGTTAACAGAACTAGAATTTAGAGCCATGATGTTGAGGAAGCTCAACAGCATGTGTAAGGATATGAGCACCATGAGTAAAGACATAGAAATGTTGAAAATCAATCAGTTGGAAATTAAAAACCAACAAGAAGAAATGAAGAATGACATATCAGAAATGAAAAACACATTGGAAGGTCTAAAAAGCAGAGTAGGGGAAGCTGAGGACCGGATCAGTGAATTAGAAGACAGGGTAGAAGAAATCAACCAATCAGAAAACCAAAAGGAAAAAATGATTAAAAAACAGGAAGACAGCTTAAGAGAACTGTGGGAAAACTGGAAACGGAATAATATTCGCATCATAGGAGTCCCTGAAGAAGAAGAAAATGAGCAAGGGTTAGAGAATATATTCAAAGAAATAGTGACAGAAAACTTCCCTAATTTAGTGAAGGAAGAAGGCATTCAAGTTCAAGAAACACAGAGAGCCCCATGTAAGAAGAACCCAAACAGACCCACACCAAGACACATAGTAATCAAACTGCCAAAAATTAAGGACAAAGAGAGAATCCTAAAGCAGCAAGAGAGAAGCAACAGGTTACCTACAAAGGAACCCCCATAAAGCTCTCAGCTGACTTCTCACAAGAAACACTACAGGCCAGAAGGTAATGGCATGAAGTTATCAAGGTCATGAAAAACAAGGATCTAATCCAAGACTACTCTACCCAGCAAGGCTATCATTCAAAATAGAAGGTCAAATAAAGATCTTCCCAGACAAAAAAAAAAGCTAAGGGAATACATTAGCACCAAACCAACACTGCAAGAAATGTTAAAAGGACTGCTGTAATTAACAGGAGAGATGGGAAGAAAAATAGAACCACAGTAAACAAAAATGGCAATAAATAAGTACATATCAATAATCACCTTAAATGTAAATGGATTGAATGTTCCCATAAAAAGACCCAGAGTAGCTGATTGGATAAGAAAGCATGACTAATCTATATGTTGTTCACAACAGACCCACCTCACAACAAAAGACTCACATAGATTGAAAGTGAAGGAATGGAAAAAAATCTTCCAAGCAAACAGAAAAGAAAAAAAAGCTGGGGTAGCAATACTCATATCTGATAAAATAGATTTCAGAATGAAGGCCATAACTAGAGAAAAAGAAGGCCACTACATAATATTGAAAGGATCTATCCAACAGGAAGATATAACCTTGATAAACATATCTGGACCGAATATAGGTGCACCGAAATATATTAAAAATCTTCTGGAGGACTTCAAAGGAGAAATCGATAGCAAAACAATCATAGCAGGGGATTTCAACGCCCCGCTTACATCACTGGATAGATCCTCTAGACAAAAAATTAGCAAGAAAACAGAGACTCTAAATGAAGCACTAGACCAAATGGATTTAAAAGATATCTACAGAGAATTACACACCAAAACTACAGAATTCACATTCTTCTCAAGTGCACATGGGACATTCTCAAACATAGCCCACATGTTAGGGCACAAACTAAGTCTCTACAAGTTCAAGAAGACTGAAATAATATCAAGCATCTTCTACGATCACAATGGCATGAAACTAGAAATCAATTGCAAGAAGAACATACAAAGACATTTGAACACATGGAAGCTAAATTGCATGTTATTAAACAATGAATGGGTCACCGAGGAGATCAAGGAAGAAATCAAAAACTTCCTGGATATCAATGAAAATGAACACACAACAACACAAAGTCTATGGGATGCAGCGAAGGCAGTTCTGAGAGGGAAGTTCATAGCACTATAGGCCTACCTCAGAAAAAAAGAAAAATCTCTAATAGATTATCTAACCTCACAACTTAAAGAACTAGAGAGCAAACAAAAAGAAAACCCCAGAGCAAGTACAGTATAAGGAAGGAAATAGTAAAGATCAGAGCAGAAATAAATGACATAGAGACAAAAAAAAAAAAACAATTCAAAGGATCAATAAAACAAAGAGCTGGTTTTTAGAAAAGATAAACAAGATTGATGGACCCTTAGCTAGACTCACCAAGAAACAGAGAGAGATCCCAAATACACAAAATCAGAAATGAAAAAGGAAAGGTAACAACTGACACCACAGAAATACAAAAGATAGTTAACAACTACTATGAACAATTATATGGCAACAAATTTGACAATCTAAGTGAAGTGAACAAATTTCTAGAAACACATAGTCTCCCAAAACAGGATCAGGAAGAGATGGAAAACTTGAACAGACCAATAACAACAGAAGAAATTGAAGATGTAATCACGACTCTCCCAGCAAACAAAAGCCCAGGTCCGGATGGCTTCACGGAGGAGTTTTACCGAACGTTCATTGAAGAACTAATACCCATTCTCCTCAAACTATTTCAAAAAATTCAAGAAGAAGGAAGACTTCCAAACTCATTTTATGAAGCCAGCATAATTCTAATTCCAAAACCAGAAAAACTCACAACAAAGAAAGAAAACTACAGGCCAATATCCCTGATAAACATAGATGCCAAAATCCTGAACAAAATACTAGCAAATCGGATCCAGCAATACATCAAAAAATTATTCACCATGACCAAGTGGGATTCATCCCAGGGATGCAAGGCTGGTACAATATTCGCAGGTCAATAAATGTGATACACCACATAAATAAAATGAAGAATAAAAACCACAGGATCATACCAATAGATGCTGAAAAAGCCTTCGACAAAATCCAGCATCCATTTCTGATAAAAACGCTCAGCAGTGTGCTAATAGAGGGATCATACCTAGACATAATAAAGGCCATATATGAAAGATCTACAGCCAACATCATACTCAATGGGCAAAAACTAAAAGCATTTCCCTTAAGAACAGGAACAAGACAGGGATGTCCACTTTCGCCACTCTTATTTAACATAGTACTGGAAGTCTTAGCCACAGCAATCAGACAGGAAGAAAAAATAACAGGGATCCAAATTGGAAAGGAGGAAGTGAAATTATCATTATTTGCAGATGACATGATACTATACATAGAAAACGCCAAAGACTCCATCAAAAGTTTACTAGACTTAATAAATGAATTTGGCAAAGTAGCAGGATACAAAATTAATGTCAAGAAATCAATGGCATTCTTATACACCAATGATGAACTCACAGAAAGAGAAACTAAGAAAACAATCCCATTTACCATTGTGGCAAAAAAATTAGGATACCTAGGAATAAACTTAACCAAAGAAATAAGGACCACACAAACTAAATCTCTACAAGTTCAAGAAGATTGAAATCATATCAAGCATCTTCTCAGATCACAATGGCATGAAACTAGAAATCAATTGCAACAAGAACATGCAAAGACATTTCAACACATGGAGGCTAAATAGCATGTTATTAAACAATGAATGGGTCACCGAGGAGATCAAGGAAGAAATTAAAAACTTCCTGGAAACCAATGAAAATGAACACACAACACAAAATCTATGGGATGCAGCAAAAGCAGTTCTGAGAGGGAAGTTCATAGCACTACAGGCCTACCTCAAAAAACAAGAAACATTTCTAATTGACTGTCTAACCTCACATCTTAAAGAATTAGAAAGCAAACAAAAAGAAAACCCCAGAGCAAGTAGAAGGAAGGAAATAGTAAAGATCAGAGCAGAAATAAATGACATAGAGACCAAAAAAACAATTCAAAGGATCAATGAAACAAAGAGCTGGTTTTTCGAAAAGATAAACAAGATAGATGGACCCTTAGCTAGACTCACCAAGAAACAAAGAGAGAGAACCCAAATACACAAAATCAGAAATGAAAGAGGAGAAGTAACAACCAACACCACGGAAATACAAAAGATTGTTAACAACTACTATGAACAACTATATGGCAACAAATTCGACAATCTCAGCGAAATGGACAAATTTCTAGAAACACACAGTCTCCCAAAACTATTCCCGGAAGAGACAGAAAACTTGAACAGACCAATAACAACTAAGGAAATTGAAGAGGTAATCAAGACTCTCCCAGCAAACAAAAGCCCAGGCCCAGATGGTTTCACAGGGGAGTTTTACCGAACATTCAAAAAAGAACTAACACCCATTCTCCTCAAACTATTTCAAAAAATTCAAGAAGAAGGAAGACTTCCAAACATATTCTATGAGGCCAGCATAATTCTAATTCCAAAACCAGAAAAAGACACTACGAAGAAAGAAAACTACAGGCCAATATCCCTGATGAACATAGACGCCAAAATCCTGAACAAAATACTAGCAAATCGGATCCAGAAATACATCAAAAAAAATTATTCACCATGACCAAGTGGGATTCATTCCAGGGATGCAAGGCTGGTACAATATTCGCAAATCAATAAACGTGATACACCACATAAACAAAATGAAGAATAAAAACCACATGATCATATCAATAGATGCTGAAAAAGCATTCGACAAAATCCAGCATCCATTTCTGATAAAAACGCTCAGCAATGTAGGAATAGAGGGATCATATCTCAACATAATAAAGGCCATATATGAAAGACCTACAGCCAACATCATACTCAATGGACAGAAACTAAAAACATTTCCATTAAGAACAGGAACAAGACAGGGATGTCCACTTTCGCCACACTTATTTAACATTGTACTGGAAGTCTTAGCCACAGCAATCAGACATGAAGAAAAAATAAAAGGGATCCAAATTGGAAAGGAGGAAGTGAAACTGTCATTATTTGCAGATGACATGATATTGTACATAGAAAACCCTAAAGACTCCATCAAAAATCTATTAGACTTAATAAATGAATTTGGCAAAGTAGCAGGATACAAAATTAACGTCAAGAAATCGACGGCATTCTTGTACATCAATGATGAACTCACAGAAAGAGAAACTGAAAAAACAATCCCATTTACCATCGCGCCAAAAAAATTACGATACCTAGGAATAAACTTAACCAAAGAAGTAAAGGACCTATTCGCAGAAAACTACAGGTCATTGAAAAAAGAAATAGAGGAAGATATAAAAAAGTAGAAGCACATACCCTGTTCATGGATTGGAAGAATTAACATAATTAAAATGTCCATACTACCCAAAGCAATCTATAGATTCAATGCAATCCCCATCAAAATACCAATGACATATTTCATAGAACTAGAACAAATACTTCAAAAGTTCATATGGAACCAAAAAAGACCCCGAATAGCCACAGCAATCTTGAAAAAGAAGAACAAAGTTGGAGGGATCACAATACCAGATATCAGGTTATACTACAAAGCGACTGTAACCAAAACAGCCTGGTACTGGCACAAGAACAGGCATATAGACCAGTGGAACAGAACTGAAAACCCAGAAATGGACCCAAGGCAATACGTTCAATTAATATTTGACAAAGGTGGCAAGAGCATACAGTGGAGTAAAGACAGCCTCTTTAATAAATGGTGTTGGGAAAATTGGACAGCTACATGCAAAAAAATGAAACTAGACCATCAACTTACACCATACACAAAAATAAACTCGAAATGGATAAAAGACTTAAATGTGACCCGTGAATCCATAAAAATTCTAGAAGAAAATGTAGGCAACAAAATTTCGGACATCATACGGAGCAGAATTTTCACTGATACATCACCTAAGGCAACAGAAATAAAGGATAAAATGAACACATGGGACTACATCATACTAAAAAGCTTCTGCACAGCAAAAGAAACAATCATCAAAATGGAAAGGCAACCCACTGTATGGGAGAACATCATTGCCAATGATGTATCAGATAAGGGGTTAATTTCCAATATATACAGAGTGCTCATACAACTCCACAAAAGGAAGACAAAGAACCCAATTAAAAAATGGGCAGAGGAGCTGAATAGACACCTCTCCAAACAGGACATACAAATGGCCAAGAGACATATGAAGAAATGCTCAACATCACTAATCATCAGAGAGATGCAAATTAAAACAACTATGAGGTATCACCTCACACCTGTCAGAATGGCCGCCATCAACAAATCATCAAACAACAAGTGTTGGCAAGGGTGTGGAGAAAAGGGGACTCTAATACACTGCTGGTGGGAATGAAGACTGGTGCAGCCGCTATGGAAAACAATATGGTGCTACCTCAAAAAATTAAAAATTGAACTTCCATTTGACCCAGTGAACCCACTGCTGGGAATATACCCTAAGAAGCCTGAAACACCAATCAGGAAGAATATATGTACCCCCATGTTCATAGCAGCACTATTTACAATAGCTAAGATCTGGAAACAGCCCAAGTGTCCACCAGTAAACGAATGGATCAAAAGCTGTGGTACATATACACAATGGAATACTATGCAGCGGTAAGAAAGAAAGATCTCTTATCCTTTGAGACGACATGGAGGGACCTGGAAAGTATTATCCTAAGTGAAAGAAGCCAAGCAGAAAAAGACAAATACCACATGATCTCACTTATATACGGAATATAATGAACATAACAATCTGAGGAATACAGTAGACCCAGACACATGGAAGTAGGGCACAGACTGACATCCCCCAGAAGAGGGGATGGGGGTGGGGGGGGTGGGAAGAGATAAACCACAGAACTTATATGCATGTATGCATGACCAATGGACATGGACAACTAAGCCGGGGACAGGGCGGAGGTGGAGTGGGGTGGGGGGTGCCAATGGGGTAAAAAGGTAAAATATCTGTAACAAAAAAATAAATAAATAAATAAAATTTAAAAAAAAAAAGAAATAAGGACCTATTCGCAGAAAACTACAGGTCATTGAAAAAAGAATTAGAGGAAGATATAAAAAAGCACATTCCCTGTTCATGGATTGGGAGAATTAACATCATTAAAATGTCCATATTACCCAAAGCAATATATAGATTCAACGCAATCCCCATCAAAATACCAATGGCATACTTCACAGAATTAGAACGATTATTTCAAAAGTTCATATGGAACCAAAAAAGGCCTCGAATAGCCACAGCAATCTTGAAAAGGAAGAACAAAGTTGGAGGGATCACAATACCAGATTTCAGGTTATACTACAGAGCCACTGTAATCAAAACAGCCTGGTACTGGCACAAGAACAGGCATATAGACCAGTGGAACAGAACAGAGAACCCAGCAATGAACCCAAGGCAATATGCTCAATTAATATTTGACAAAGGTGGCAAGAGCATACAGTGGAGTAAGGACAGCCTCTTTGATAAATGGTGCTGGGAATATTGGACAGCTACTTGCAGAAAAATGAAACTAGACCATCAACTTACACCCTACATGAGAATAAACTCAAAATAGATAAAAGACTTAAATGTGACTCATGAATCCATAAAAATCCTAGAAGAAACTGTAGGCAACAAAATTTCAGACATCATACGCAGCAGAATTTTTACTGACACATCACCTAAGGCAATAGAAACAAAGGAGAAAATGAACACATGGGACTACATCAAACTCAAAAGCTTCTGCACAGCGAAAGATACAATCATCAAAATGGAAAGGCTACCCACTGTATGGGAGAGCATAATTGCCAATGATATATCAGATAAGGGGTTAATTTCCAATACATATAGAATGCTCATACAACTCCACAAAAGGAAGACAAAGAATCCAATTAAAAAATGGGCCGAGGAACTAAATAGACACCTCTCCAAACAGGACATACAAATGGCTAAGAAACATTTGAAGAAATCTCATCATCACTAATCATCAGAGAGATGCAAATTAAAACAACAATGTGGTATCACCTCACACCTGTCAGAATGGCCGCCATGAACAAATCATCAAACACCAAGTGTTGGCGAGGGTGTGTACACTGCTGGTGGGAATGCAGACTGGTGCAGCCGCTATGGAAAACAATATGGTGTTACCTCAAAAAATTAAAAATTGAACTTCCATTTGACCCAGTGATCCCACTTCTAGGAATATACCCTAAGAAGCCTGAAACACCAATCAGAAAGAATATATGCACCCCCATGTTTGTAGCAGCACTATTTACAATAGCTAAGATCTGGAAACAGCCCAAGTGTCCATCAGTAGACGAATGGATAAAAAAGCAGTGGTGCATATACACAATTGAGTACTACGCAGCTGTAAGAAAGAAAGATCTCTTATCCTTTGATACTACATGGAAGGACCTGGAAAGTATCATCCTATGTGAAACAAGCCAAACAGAGAAAGACAAGTTTCATACAATCTCACTTATTTGTGGAATATAATGATCATAACATTCTGAGGAATGGGGTAGTTCCAGAGACGTGGAAGTGGGGTACATACTGACAATCCCCAGAAGGGGGGTGGAGATAAACCACAGAACTTATATGTATATATGCATAACCAATGGACACAGACAACAGTGTGGGGAAGGCTAGAGAGGGGCGAGAGTGGGGAGGAGGGGGTCAATAGGGGAAAAATGAGGAGCATCTGTAATACATTCAACAGTAAAGATAAATTTTAAAAAATAAAGAAAGGAGGTGATATCTGAAAAATAAATAAATTTAAAAAATCAATAAAGAAAAAAATAAATAAACAAATGTGAGAAATGAAGGCAATATAAAAAAAGATGGATAATTCTATACTCTTGCCTTCCAAGAACACCAAGGAGCAAGATGACAATAGAGGTCCATTTGACACCAAAAATGGCAATGAAACTTCAATAGAAAAGTGTCTTTATTAACAAGGAAATATATTTTGTTTGAACATTAAAAACTCTAAGCTGGGAATTCCCCATTCTGGAGCCCTAGCAAAATAGCCTTGCTGGTATTTTAGGGGCTTACACTTCTGTTTCAAAAAATAATTATGGGTCAGCATGCTTCTTAAACTATATAAAGTAAATAAGTAATTGCTTTTTTTGTTTTTGTTTAGCTTTACAGAGAATAGATAGTGTCTCATTCTTCTGAACATGATGCATCATCTCACATCTCTGAAGTCATTAGTTAGAACTCCAGCCTCATTCAACAATAAAACCAGGATGTGATATATAGAAAATATAATACCACTGTACTATATATGAATCGCCTGCCATATTCCAGGCACTGTGCTAAACATGTTCTGTGTTCACATATTAAGTATGTTCACTACCACACCTCCTGTGACTCTCAGTGTGACGGTGCTACTCATCAATTCATTGCCTCTCCACTCTAAATCTAACTTTATTCCCTGTCCCTAAAAAGACAGAGATAAACCCTTTAAATATTTTTCTTTTTCAAAATTTCTAAAGGGTAAGCTTTGTCAGTAGAGTATGCTGGGAGCAGGAAAAAAAAGCAAGTCTGGTAGAAAACTTCCTTTGGATGTTAAAAGACAAATCAGTGATATTTAACATGTGCTCCCATAAACATCAACTGGGCTTCTTAAAAAAAAAACTCATACTTGAACTCTGGATCCATCACAGAGACCCTAATTTAATTGGTCTGGACTTGGAGCTGAGCATGAGTGTTTTTTAAAGATACCTCACCAGGTGACTCTAATTGCAGTCATGGAGGAAGACAGAAGAGCAAACCTTCAAAGAAAGTGTGAACTGGAAGTAACCTGCCATCCCTCATGCCTAGTGGATCATGCCCAAGGATGATATGGTGCAATTTTGGAAGGAGAAAGAGCAAAGGGGGGCAGCGGGGATCCCTAAGGAGCTATAATGACAAACTGACTAACATATATTTGCAGCCTAGAATTTGTTTTAAAATGTATGTTTTTATATTATTATTCAAATAGGATAAGGCCAAGAGATCAGGAGACAATTGCCATTGAGGAAGTATTTTGTTTCTCAGTCCCCAAGAGAAGGGGGCATGCCATGCCACGCGGAGCCACACAGAGAAGCATGGAGGCAGCGGGAGCAAGGGGAAATGTGGGTTAGAGCTGATATGTCTATAAGAATGAATGGGTGAGGCGGGTAAGCATGGTGAGGATTGGCTGGTTTAAATAATTTCAGCAGGCTCTGTGGCATAAAAGGTGTCTATCGTTGTCTAATATCTGACCCTCAGGTAGTTAAGACAGGTGGATAGTGGCTCAGAGTGTGAGAGCTAATAGAGGAGGTGATTTCAATATGGGCTTTGCATTGGCTGATTTGCATATGCAAAAGTACAGTTTGGGGAATTGCAAACACAATTTACATACCTGTGCTATGATCACAAAATAGATAAGTTATACCAAATCATAACATGCAAGACAAATTACCTAAGCTCCAACTCTTTTAACGCCAGCTCTTTTCAGCCCATAGCTTTTGGAAGAAACCCCAGTCCTACTGATCTAACAATAATTCATGAGGGACCCATGTATTCTAAAGATAAAATGGCATACTATATCAGCAACTTGATTACTTTACAAAGTCTAAATAATCCCTGCCAAGACTATCTTACATTTAACTCCAACATGTTCCAACCCTCCCTAATGCCCCTATTTTGAGATGCCTCATGATTTTCTATTGTGTGCATTTTCCCTTGTTGCAATAAGCTAACAAATCTAACTTTTTCCCTGGTGTATTTTGGTTGGTGAGAGTTTTAAATATAAATATAGCCCAGCCAGTGTGGCTCAGTGGATTGAGCATCATCCCAAGGACTGAGAGGTTCTGGTTCGATACTCATTCAGGGCACAGGGCTGGGTTGATCCCCAATTGGAGGTGTGTAGGAGGCAGCCAATTGATATTTCTCTCTCACATCGATGTTTCTATCTCTCTCTCCCTTCCTCTCTATCTAAAAAATCAATAAAAACATATTTAAATATATATATATATATAAAGAAATATCTTTATAATACAAACTTTAACTGAAAAATTTTAAAGTGTATGTATAATAGTTTGGCCCACTAAAAGGTCCTTGAAGCAGTAGCACTCTTATAATAATGAGCAAATCCAGCACCCAGATTTTTGTTTTGAAATAATTTTTGTCCACTTTAAGTAAAAAAAAAAAAGGCAAATAATGCTTCTTCCGAAATTATGTATTTCAAGTGTAGGGGAGAAAACAAGATGTGACAATGACGTATTTCTGTGCCAGAAGGCAAGAGCATGCTTCAAGATTAGTGGGGACATATCTAACAGGATAGGAAAGCTAGCTTATTGAGGCACCTCATAGAAAAATTTGGAACAATGTTAACATCAGAAAGAATAATGACTATAAATGATTATAATCATATTATCTAGGCAAATGTCCAGATCTAACCTCCAGTGTGAGGACACATGAGGGGAAGAAAAACAAGGTAAATGACATCATGAGAAGATGAACAGGCAGATCCTATGGTCATTCCAAAATGGTGGTGGAGTGGATGGAAGCTACACAGACCATCTCCCAGGACCAAACTGGAATTAAAACAAAAATAAAGACAAGTCATCAGGAAAAAGTAACAGAAAAGCAGCTGGAGAGGGGCCATATAACCAGGGACAGAAAAAGTACACTAAATCAAGTCTGGTAGAAACTGCAGAGGTGCAAGAGGGCAGGCTGGGAGCCCATGGACAGCAGCTGTTTTAGCTGTGAGCAGCTCCCTCAGGGTTAAGACCCCAAGCTGGCTCCACAGTGCAGAGAGCCAGGACACAGCACTAAATTAGCTACAGCCACTCACCTTGGGCTCTGGCAGAGGGAGGGAGGACTTGGTTGGAACTGTGTGGAAACTCGGGCCCTTGGAGAGTTGGGAGGACATTAGGAGTTTTTTGCTAAATTACCCCCTCATAAAACAGTAGCTATCTTACTCAAAAAGCCCCTTTCCAGAGCCCCAGGCAGAAGCAAAAGCCCCTCCCTCAGAAATTTAACACCAACTGGCAAGGCCAGAGAAATACAAATTGAGGCTTATTAAAAGCCATCAAGCATCTGCCCCACCCTCTGAAAATTCTCTTACCCTAAACACCTGAGGAAGTTTTTCATTCAGTTGAGGGCTACAACCCAAGGCTCATCAAGTAACTGAGACTAATAGCCTCCAGGCAAAAAGATACAGGATAACTAAACCTTTCCTGGGCTTGTTTATCTACCCAGGAAAGTAGGACTCGACAGTGGTGTTGAACCACCTCCCATACTCATCCAAACCCAGTAGAAGGAGCCACAATCAGTAGAACACCAACACCCACTGGGAAAATTTTGCAGGCTCCAAAAACCACAGAGACAGCCCAAATGGTAAAACAAATAAACAAATTTCAAATGAAAGAACAAGAAAACTCTACCAAAGAAGAGATAAATGAAATGCAGTTAAGCAAGTAGTCAGAGGTAGAGTTCAACGTGATGTTAATGCTGAAGCTCAACAGCATGAGTAAAGACATAAAAACATTGGAAACAACCAGCTGAAAATGAAGAATAACACCGCAGAAATAAAAAAACACATTGGAAGGAATAACCAGCACAGTAGAAGATGTTGAGGACCAGATCAGTGAATTAGAAGACAGGGTAGAAAAAAAAAAAATCACCAAATCAGAAAACCAAAAAGAAAAAACAATTAAAAAACAGGAAGACAGCCTAAGAGAACTGTGGGACAATTGGAAATGTAACAATTTCCACATCATAGGAATTCCAGAAGAAAAAGAAAATGAGCAAGGGTTAGAGAATATATTTGAAGAAATAGTGACAAAAAACTCCCCGAACTGTGTGAAGGTAAAAGGCATTCAAGGTCAAGAAGCACAGAGAGTTCCGAATAAGAAGAACCCAGAGGCCCACACCAAGACACATAGTAATTAAAATGACAAAAATTAAAGATAAAGAAAGAATTCTAAAGACAGAGAGATAAGCAACAGGTTAGCTACAAAGGAACCCCCATAAGGCTATCAGCTGACTTCTCAACAGAAATACTATAGGCCAGAAGAAAATGGCATGAAATAATCAAGGTAATGAAAAACAAGAATCTGAGTACAAGACTACTCTATCCAACAAGGCTGTCATTCAAAATAGAAGGTGAAATAAAGCGTTTTACAGACCAAAAAAAAAAAGGTTAAGGAAATATATAAGCACCAAACCAGCACTGCAAAAAATGTTAAAAGCACTGCTGTAGCCCTGGCCAGTTTGGCTCAGCGGTTAGAGCATCAGCCTGCGGTCGGAGAGACCCAGGTTCGTTCCCGCTAAGGGCATGTACTTCGGTTGCAGTTTGTCCCCGGCCCTTGTTGGTCGTGTAGGTGGCAGCCACTCGATGTGTCCCTTTCACGTCAATGTTTCTCTCTCTCTCTCTCTTCCTCTCTTCCTCTCTCTCCCTCCCACTCTATCTGTACAAAAAATGGAAAAATGTCCTCGGGTGAGGATAAAGTGAGGATAAAAAAAAAAAAAAAAAAAAAAAAAGCACTGCTGTAATTAGTAGAAGAATGAGGAAGAAAAATATAACCACAATAAACAAAAATGTCAATAATTAAGTACATATCAATAATAACCTTAAATGTAAATGGATTAAATGCTCTGATCAAAAGACACAGAGTAGCTGAATGGATAAGAATACATGACACACACGTGTGTGTGTGTGTGTGTGTGTGTGTGTGTGTGTGTGTGTATTGTTTACAAGAGACCCACCTCACAAGAAAAGACTCACATAGGTTGAAAATGAAGGCATAGAAAAAAATCTTCCAAGCAGACAGAAAGGAAAAAAAGAGCTGGGGTAGCAATACTCATATTTGATAAAATATAATTCAAAATAAAGGCCATAACTAGAGACAAAGAAGACCACTACATAATATAGAAAGGATCTATCCAACAAGAATATATAACCTTGATAATCATATATGCACCCAATATAGGAGTGCCTAAATTTAAAAACTTCTGGAGGATTTCAAAGGAGAAATTGACAGCGATACAATTATAGCAGGGGACTTTGACACCCCATTGACATCACTAGATAGACCCTCTAGACAAAAAATTAACCAGGAAACAGAGACTCTAAATAATGCACTAGATCAAATGGTTTTAGTAGATATCTACAGAGAATTACACCCCAAAATTGCAGAATTCACATTCTCTTCAAGTGCACATGGGACATGATCAAAGATAGACCACATGTTAGGGCACAAACTAAGTCTCTACAAGTTCAAGAAGATTGAAATCATATCAAGCATCTTCTCAGATCACAATGGCATGAAACTAGAAATCAATTACAACAAAAACATGCAAAGACATTTAAACACATGGAGACAAAATAGCATGTTAATAAACAATGAATGCATTGCTAAGGAGATCAAGAAATAAGTTAAAACCTTCCTGGAAACCAATGAAAATCAATACACAATAACACAAAATCTATGGGACACAGCAAAAGCAGTCCTAAGATGGAAGTTCATAGCACTACAGACCCACGTCAAGAAACAAGGAAAATTTCTAACTGACTATCTAACTTTACAACTTAAAGAACTAGAAGATAAACAAAAAGAAAAACCCAGAGCAAGTAGAAGGAAAGAAATAGCAAAGGTCAGAGCAGAAATAAACAACAGAGAGACCAAAAAAACAATTCAAAAGATCAATGAAACAGAGTTGGTTCTTTGAAAAGATAAACAAGAGTGATGAACCCTTAGCTAGACTCACCAAGAAACAAAGAGAGAGGACCTCAATACACAAAATCAGAAATGAAAGAGAAGTAACAACTGACACCACAGAAATACAAAGGATCGTTAACAAATACTATGAACAATTATACGCCAACAAATTGGACAATCTAAGTGAAATGAACAAATTTCTAGAAACACATAGTCTCCCAAAACTGAACTGGGAAGAGATAAAACTCTTGAACAGACCAGTAACAACTAAGCAAATTGACGACATGGTTAAGAATCTCTCAGCAAACAAAAGCCCCAGCCTGGATGGCTTCACTGGGAGTTTTACCCAACATTCAAAGAAAAACTAATATCCATTCTCCTCAAACTATTCCAAAAAATTCAAGAAGAAGGAAGACTTCCAAACTCGTTTTATGAGGCCAGCATAATTCTAATTCTAAAACCAGATAAAGACACAACAAAGAAAGAAAACTACAGGCCAATATCCCTGATGAACAATGATTCCAAAATCCTGAACAAAATACTAGCAAGTTGAATCCAGCAATACATCAAAAAAATTATTCACCATGACCAAGTGGGATCCAAGGGATGCAAGGGCTGGTACAATATTCACAAATCAATAGATGTGACAAACCACATAAATAGAACGAAAGATAAAAAACCATATGATCATATCAATAAAAGCTGAAAAAGCATTCAACAAAATCCAGCACCCATTTCTGATAAAAACACTCAACAATGTGGGAATAGAGAGATCATATCTTAACATAATAAAGGTCATATATGAAAAATCTACAGCCAACATCATACTCAACTGGCAAAAAATAAAAACATTTCCCTTAAGAACAGGAACAAGACAGGAATGCCCACTTTCACCACTCTTATTTAACATACTACTGGAAGGGTTAGCCACAGCAATTAGACATGAAAAAAAAAAATTAAAGGGATCCAAATTGGAAAAGAGGAAGTGAAACTGTCATTATTTGCAGATGACATGATATTGTACATAGAAAACCCTAAAGACTCCATAAAACATCTTCTAGATTTGCCCAGCCAGTCTGGCTTAGTGGTTGAGCATTGACCCATGCACCAAGAGGTCACCAGTTCAATTCCCAGTCAGCGCACATGCCCAGGTTGTGGGCCTAATCCCCAGTGGGAGCATGCAGGAGGCAGCCAATTGATGTTCTCTCTCATTGATGTTTCTTTCTCTCTCTCTCCCTCTCCCTTACTCTCTCTCTAAAGCAATAAAGAAAAAAAAAAATGAGCAGAGGACCTAAATAGACACCTCTCCAAACAGGAGACACAAATGACCAGGAGACATAGGAAAAAATGCTCAATGTCACTAATCATCAGAGAGATGCAAATTAAAACAACTATGAGGTATCACCTCACACCTGCCAGAATGGCTGCCATCAACAAACCATCAAACAACAAGTGCTGGCGATGGTGTGGAGAAAAAGGGACTCTAGTACACTGCTGGTGGGAATGCAGACTGGTGCAGCCACTATGGAAAACAATATGGTGTTTCCTCAAAAACTTAAAAATTGAACTGCCATTTTACCCAGTGATCCCACTTCTAGGAAGCCTGAAACACCAATCAGAAAGAATGTATGTACTCCTACGTTTATAGCAGCACTATTTACAATCGCTAAGATCTGGACACAGCCCAGGTGTCCCTCAGTGGATGAGTGGATAAAAAAAAAACAAAACTGTGGTACATATATACATACAATGGAACACTATGCAGCTGTAACAAAGCAAGATCTCTTATTTTTTGAGACAACATGGAGGGACCTGGAGAGCATTATGCTAAGCGAAATAAGCCAATCAGTGAGAGACAAATAGCACACGATCTCACTTATTTGTGGAATACAATGAACAGAAAAAGCTGATGAAAAACATAGAGCCAGAGATATAGAAAGGAGTATGGTTCATACTGACAAACCTCAGAGGAGAGGGGCGGGGGGGATGGATGAGTGAACCAAAGAATTTATATGCACGTATGCATAACCAATGGACATAGACAACAATGCTGGGGGGTGGGGAGGTCAGGAGGAGGGTGTCCAGGGGAGGAAAAGGAGAAACATCTATAACAAAAATAAATTAATAAAAATTGCAAAAAATAAATTAGAAAACTAATCAAATTCTTTAAAAAGTCAATGTCATGAAAAAGTGAATAAAAAACTAAAAACACAGGATGACTCTTCTAGACTGAGTCTAAATAGATATACAAAAATATACAAGGTGCAAAACTCAGTTTGATCCTGGTTCAAAAACTGAAACCATTAAAACAGCCATGAAATTATTTTTAGAGGCAATTGGGGCAATTTAAATATAGGCTATCAGGTTATATTAGAGAGTTATTAAATATTATTAACTTCCTTGGTGTGCTACTTGCATTGTGTTTATTTAGGAAATTGTTTTTATTCATAGGGTGAAGAATTATTAAGTCATTTTTAAATGGTCCATCAATAAAAAGGTATGCAAAGAGAGAGGGGGGGGAAATAAACATGGCAAAATATTAACTAATTTTTAATTTTGATGGAAGGTATATAGGTATTTATTACACTGATCTTTCTACATTTTCATATGTTTAAAATGCTTCCATTTAATGTTGAGAGAGAGAAAAGAACTGTCCATGTGCATAAGATTTATTATAGTGCTGTAAAAATAATGCAAATACAAAGTACAATCTAAATATTCTGTAATAAGAAATGGTTTAAATACATTTGGTACATTCAGTCCAGCCAGAGAATGAAATCAGTCAGTCAACAAGTATCATCTGAGTAAATTATTTTCATCAAATCCTACTCTAAGCCCCGAGGACAGAGTGATAAAAGGGCAGAGAAGGTCTTGGCTCTCCGGTAGCCTACATTCTACCAGGGGAAAAGCCAAAAGCAAGCAAACGCAAAAATGAACAAGATCATGTCAGAGAGGAGTGACACAGGGCATGGAGGAAATGACAAATGACACAGGGCGCATGGATTGAGGGGCGATGGAAGGCTACACTGAGATGACAGTAGCTGCGCTGAGGCTTGAATGACAAAGAGCCAACCAGGGGCCACCTCCTAAATCTTCCTGTGCTCACAAAGGAAAGCCCAGGGCTAAGGCCCTGATGGAGCAGGAGAAAGACTACACAGCGTGAACGATCATGTGACTCACACAGAAAATATTTGCAGTGTGTTGTTTTGTGAAAAGCGTGATATAAAACCAATTCTATTCCACAATAGGACACAGTTTTTCAGAGATACATGTACAAATAGGATGATCTGTCCACTGGTGACGTTTATTGTTTGTTTTACTATCTGCTTTTCTTAAAGAACGTAGAAATAAAGGTGTTACTTTTATGATAAATATATATATATATATATATATGCCTCACCCTGGGGAGTTTTTTTAAAAAGCAGCAGCAGAAAAAGCTGTCAGTACGAAGGACCATTCCAATCCCACCAATGTCAAGCTGCCCCATCCAAAGTGAGAAGGTCACTCTCCACGAGGAGCAGCCACATACGTGTTAACAAAAATGCTTTTGCTTTCTACCTTGACTCCAAACCTTGGGACTGAGACAGGAAAATAGGAGAAACTACTTTTATGATACCAGCAATAGGAAATTAGCTGAGTCTATCCAATTAAATAAAAAAACTAGTGTAGCTGTAACTGTCGGTCAATGTCCTGACTCCCACCAGAGAAGTAAACTACCTCCAAGGAGCTCACTGGTGGGAGGCAGGTGATAATCCCACCAATTGTCTACCATTTTACCAGCCAAGTTTCATTAGCTTTGAGGAGTAAGCCTGCTAATCATCAGGTATCCACAAGAGGGCAGCAGAGGAATGTTTGTTTAGGTTTGTTGGTTGGTTGGTTGGTTGGTTGGTTGGGTTTAAGGGCTGCAGCACCCTTTGCAGAACCTGAGAGTGACAAAGAAGAGAGACAGAGGGAGAAGGAGAGACAGAGGACAGAGGGAGGGGAGTGAAGAAAAGAGAGGAAGATTTAAAAATAAATGTTATAAAGAAGCAAGTTAATAAATTTTCAAACATTTTATAAAGTTTGTAAGAAGAGAATCCAGGCAAATGAGCCAAATATAGTATAAGGAAGAGGTAAGGACATCTGATCCACCGGAACCTGCAATTAGTGAAGCAAAGTTGGGACTAGAAAAAGTCAAGAAAAAAAAACAGAAATCAATCTTTGGGGAAATGGTTGGAAATATTAGTAAGCAAACCAAATATTTTAAGATATTGTGCTCAGGGGTAGTTTTATGTACGCTTGGGGACAATTGCAAATATAGTGGCATCTGAAGGGCCCCCAAATTTTTGTCTATAAATATCTCCCTCCAAGTGCCCAACATTTTATTTATTTATGTTATTATGATTATCTGGGATTGGATCACCTACAAATACATATGTACTTAAAAAAATATGTTTAAGTCTTTAACTTATGAGTTTCTTTTCTTCTCCCTATATTTTTCCATTTCTCTCCCTCTTTCAAACCAGTAGCCGCCTCTGTGTTTCATTGCTTTCAGAGAGGCTGTGGCAAGGCCCAAAGCAACAATTTCCAGGTTTATTTCACAAAGCTCAAACCCTTGGGAGAGTTTAGAAGATGCGTAGAAAAGAGAAATTACAAGCAGAGTGAGTGTCATGGAGAAGCAAGCAGGACAGAGGGAAGTTCCCCAGCCCAGAGAAAGGACTTGCCCTGAGAGGTGGGCTTTGGGAGGGACAAGAAATGGGTCCCTGAAGCCTGAGGACCAGAGAGGAACCAAGATCCAGAAAGCAATGATTGTGCCATTTGAGGCAAATGAGATCAAGGCCGGAGTTGTCAGAGGTCGAGCCCAGAAGGGCCCAGCGAGGTCCCCCTTGGGCTCAGGACACTCGTTCCTGGCTGAAGCAAGTGCAAAGGCAAAGGTGTGTCATTGCAGTGTGCGACGGGGCTCACCTGCAATACCATCGCCCCAGGAGTGAAGACCACCTCTTGTCGCATAACTACAGAGTGGTCATGCTCAGAGACCCTCACCAAATGCAGAGTGGGAAGAATAAAGGGGTGAAAGAGATCAAGAAACCCACCCTTCCCCGATCATGTCTGGTTCTGATTTTCCCCCTGAGGTTTATCACCCAGGAATGAGCCACCGAGGCTCTTTGCTTTTCACTTGGACCCCTTTCCCTGTTTCCCTGGTCACAGGAGCAGAGGTGGTAGAAGAGAAGGTGGGGACACTCAGGATAAGCGCTTCCTAGTCCGTGAAAAGGGGTGAAGCATTATCACGGGAAAAGTAAGCTATTGTCTATGGGTTTCATTTTTCTCCTACTGTTCTTATTGCTTACTGACTATGAAGTAAGGAGATCTGCCTGCATCTTATTGAGTGTTTGATTAAAAACAAGACCAGTTACTACTGCTTTCTGGACTGTTTTAATTTCCAGACGTCTAGCAGGCCCAGGAGTCTGAACATCCACTGGAGTAGACCCATGTCTTCTAATCTCTTAAGTATTCGAATCCCTTTTCCCTTTAAAGTACCTCCTTCTCTTTTCTCTGCCCTCAGGTCCCTTCCTCCACATTCCCAAGCTTCACTCTGTCCTATATATTGACATTCTTTCAGATCCAGTGCCAGGTGACAGCTACTTTGCCTGATCAACTAATCCATGGCGCTATGTGTTTTGCACGTCCTGGTTTCCAAGCATGAAAGTGACTGGCTATAAGTTAGAAGGCTTTTACCCCCCAGTGAATTTACGTCTGCACATGCTTTTAACTGAGGGGCCTCATTGCATAGCTAGATTATGACGTCGCTCCCCTGCACTAGTCTGCTGATGCGATCCCATCATTTAGCAAATATTAATTAAGCATTCTTATGTGTTGGACACTGTGCGGAATGTTAGGAAATCAAAACAAGTAAGCTATTGTCTCTATTTTTGAGAGGTTCCAGGTAACCAGGAAGGAGCAGAAAGGAAGTTATTCAGCTCCACAGTTAACTTTCTGAGATTTTCACCAGAAACAAGGAGGGCATGTCCAAAATTGCCTACAGAGTGAGATCATTTTTTTCTCTTGATCCGTGGCTGAGGAATGCATTCTTGTCGGGCAGGGCATTTTTGAAATGGTTGACTGTGTCCTCAATCCACACACATACGTACGGCCCTGTTAATCATTTTGCACTGCTTAATCCGTGGGCAGCCTGGAATGGCAGAGATCTGGAGAGTACGCCCCAAATCCTGAGCTGAACTCAGCATGACCCCTTGCTTTCTACTTTCCCACTGGCCCTTTCCAACCCCAACACTGCTTTGGAAAGTTCAGTTGACACTTGGCAGAAACTGGGTGCTGAGTAATTGTTGATGTAAGGTTGTTTCAAAGCTTCAGTTGAATCATTCTGAGTAAAATTTAACCAAAACCACCGTCAAATTCCTTACAGTTGAACTACTCTAGTAGTCAAGGGGTGTTTCTTCTGAACTTACTGATTTAGCTGGAAGGAACCTCTTCTGTGACTGGTTACTTTGTAGAAAGGCTGACTGAAACCATATTTTCCTTTTCCTTTTATAGGCAGTTGTAATTACCTAGGACAAATCCAAGGACACGACCTTTGGAATTCTCGTGTCTTTAGAAGGGCTTTAGGCCAGCAAAGCCAGGATGTGCTCGGGTGGGTCCCACAGCCTTCGCAGACCTCTGCTCTGTGCCTGGGCCCCTCCTCAGGCTCCTGCAGAAGGCCTGGGGGGAGGGGAGTGACGAGGGGTGACAACCGTCACACCATTCACCGAGAGTCTCACCACAAAGTTAGCGTGTTGGGGCTGGGAGAACAGGACAGGAATTACACTGAGTTTTGTAGTCACAGAGGCAACCTGGTAACGGTGCCTTTTTTAAATTACTGGCGGATAGAGCCGAATTTTGGGTTGTGGTTTGTTGCTGGCATCCTTTTCTTAGCTCCAAAGGTGAGGCTGTGCATAAATGGAATGTGCATTGCAATTGTCCTTTTAGAGACTTCAGAGGGTGTCACTGCCCGTCTTTGACCATCCGTATCTTTAGTCTGAGACTGAGATTTCAGCTCTAATGCAGATATTGCTGGGAAAGCCCGCCATTATACCTTCTGGATTATTGACCCCTTGATCTGAATGAGTTTCAGATTAGTCCTGAGAGCCACCTGATAAGGGGCAAGGAAGACGAAGAATCTGAGGAGTGGGAGGTGAGCACTTCACAGGACATCGACACAGATCTATGTAACAGGTGTGTCCTGTATGCCAGCCCAGATCTATTTAGAATAGAGCAAATACATTCTGGCTGACTCCTTCTCATGGTAGCATTAATTTTCAGAATGTGTGTCCCTAGAGATAGAGACCTGCGTTCATGAGACAGTCAGAAAGCTTGTGTACATGGTAATATTCAAAGAGCTGTGCCACCAGAGTGTAATAAATGTTCAGATGACTATAGATACACAACCCAAAAGCATACATTTAATCTCTTGCTGCAGAATGAAGGCTTTAGACTAAAAACACAGCAGAAAGAACCAAATAACCCACAGGGCTCCCATTGTATAGAAAGAAATCAATAACCATGAAATCTCTGAAGTTGGAAGACTATGTTTGCAGCTGTGTCTGTATATGGAAGGACTTCATGAAGTGCTATACTTTTATGACGATGGAAACATTATAACATTGTACCTTTTGCTGTAATTGCAGGCTAAGCAAAAAGCCTCAGTTTGTATTTCTTTGGTTTGTTCGTTTATTTTTAATATGCTTTTACTGATTTTAGAGAAAGAAGAAGGGAGAGGGATAGAAACATTGATGTGAGAGAGAAACAACGATTGGCTGACTCCTGCATGCCCCTTACTGGGGATAGAGCCCGCAACCTGAGCATGTGTCCTGACTGGGAATCAGACAGGGATCTTTTGGTGCTTGGGTCGTCACTCAACCAAATAAGCCACACTGGCCACGGCTATGTCTTTTGGTTGTTTTTGTTTTATTAAAGATGCTTATTTTCTTTTTTTAAAACGTATCTTTATTGTTGAATGTATTACAGATGTCGCTCTTTTCCCCCTCTTGACCCCCTCCTCTCCAATTCCGCCCCCCTCTGCTTTCCCCACACTTTTGTCTGTGTTTATTGGTTATGTATATATGCACATAAGTTCTTTGATTTCTCTCTTCCCACCCCACCTCCCCCCTCTCCTCTGAGGTTCATTAGTCTAACAACCAAATTGTACTTCTTAATCTCTTCATGTTTTTCACCCAAGCCTCCTCCCATCTGGCAACCAACAAAAAGTTCTCTGTATCTATGAGTCTGTTTCTGTTCTGCTTGTTCATTTTGTTTGTAGATTCAATTGTCAATAGATATGTATAGATATGTTTGTTCATATTTTTTATCTTCTTTTATTTCTAGAAGAACCTTCAACGTTTCATATAATAATGGTTTGGTGGTGATGAACTCCTTTAGCTTTTTCTTATCTGGGACACTCAATTCTGACCATGAAATTGATACGACCATCAATTCTAAATGGTAGCTTTGCAGGATAGAGTAATCTTGGTTGTATGTCCTTACTTTTCATCACTTCAAATATTTCTTGCCACTTCCTTCTGGCCTGCAAACTTTCATTTGAGAAATTGGCTGACAGCCTTATGGGAGCTCCCTTGTAGGTAACTAACTGCTTTGACCTTGCTGCTTTTAAGATTCTCTCTTTGTCTTTAACCTTTGGCATTTTGATGATGTATCTTGATGTGGAATTCTTTGAGTTCATCTTGTGTGGAACTCTCTTGTGCTTCCTGGACTTGTATGTCTGTTTCCTTCACCAAGTTAGGGAAGTTTTCTGTCATTATGTTTTCAATTTCTTGCCCTCTCTCTTCTCCTTCTGGCACTCCCATGATGCGAATGTTGGTATGCTTGAAGTTGTCCCACAGGCTCCTTTCTTTTTTTTTTTTTTCTGTTCTGATTGGGTGTTTTTTGCTTCCGTATATTCCAAATTAATGGTTTGCTTCTTGGCTTACCCTACTCTACTATTAATTCCCTGTAAGTTATTCTTTATTTCAGTTAGTGCATTCTTCATTTCTGACTGGTCCTTTATCATGCTCTTGAGCCCTCCACTAAGTTCATTGAGTGTCCTTATAAGCAGTGTTTTGAACTCTGCATCTGTTAGATTGCTTATCTCCATATCATGTACTTCTTTTCTAAGAATTTTGTTCTGTTCTTTCATTTGGGACATGTTTCTTTGTCTTCTCATTTTGGCCCCCTCCCTGTGTTTGTTTCTATGAATTAGGTAGAGTTGCTATGTGTCCTAGGCTTCATAGGGTGGCCTATTGTTGTAGGTGTCCTATAGGATCCAGTGGCACAGCCTCCCGGATCACCCCAGCTGGACCCTCGAGGTGCACCCCTCGTGTGGACTTTGCACCCTTCTGTTGTAAATGAGTCTTGATTACTCTTGGCACATCAATGGTTTTACTCAGACTGATCAGTTGCAAGGACTGGCTGTGCCCTATATCCACCAACCTCTGACTACCTTGGATGATCAGCTGTGTAGGTGCCCAACACACAAAGCAAGACTTAATACAGCAGGGCTCTGGTACCCACTGAGTCCATTCCTTGAGTGTGTCACTTGTGGAGGTGGTTGGGTGGCGGTGCTTTGACGTGATCTGAAGCTGTCCACTGGATGTGCTAACTCTGGGGCAAGATTAGCCACTGCCTGTGTTCTATCCGAGGCCACCTGGCATAAGTTACAAAGCAGTTGGCTGGTGGCTGCTTCTTGTGCTGGGCTTGGACATTCCCAGGTGAAGCCAAGCTGTGAACCAAGGCTGGCTGCTTCTAGTGCCGGGCCTGGGCCCACTTAACAAGAAGTATTGGGGTCGCTGTGGCCAGATGCTGCTTTGCTTGAGGTAATTTAGCAAAATCTGAAGCAGGAGCCACAACAGGCCAGTCCTATGGTAAAGCCACTGGAAATAGCTTGGGTGGGCCGGAAATTTGGGTAGGGCAGGGCCTCAGGGAAATACCAGGGTGAGGCAAACAGTATGAGCCAGGATGCTGGAGTCCCAGATATGGCCACCCTCTGCCTTCCCTTTGGGGGAAGGGCTCACCAAAGGAACAAAAGCCTCCACCAGCATGTCTGTCCAGAAGAAAGTTGCCTCTCCAGTCTTCGCCCTGATGCCAAACAGCTCAGTTCTTCCCCCTATGTTTCTAGTGCCTTTCAAGTTGCCTCCCCTCTGAGCTCAGAGGGAGTAAGTCTGTGTGTGGGCCCTTTAAGAGGAGCTGCCTGGGGCTCCAGAAGCCTCAGCCTCCCTCAGCCTCAGTTCCCGCTGGTTTTTCCAGCCAGAAGTTATGGGGACTTCTCTTCCTGTCACTGGAACCCTGAGCTGGGCATTTGGTGTGGAACGGGGACCCCTCACTCTTCAGGGAGGACCTTCCAAGCCGAGGTATCCTCCTGATATTTATCCACCACACGTGGGTTTGGGACCAGCCCGTCCACGGCTCCACCCCTCCTACCAGTCTCAATGCGTCTACTTCTTTAATTTTGTAGTTGTAGGACTTCCATTCAGCTTGATTTCAGGTGGTGCTGAAGGATGGTTGTTCTGTAATTTAGTTGTAATTTTGATCCTCAGTTTATATTTCAAAGGGAATTTCTGGTCCCTATGCATAAATGCACTATATATCCTTCAATGTTTTATAGTAAATGCTAAAAATAGGTCTCTAGTACAGACATTGGCTCTTCGTGTCTCATCCAGTGCCAAGATTCAAAGATTACCTGTCACCCTGGCTGGTGTGGCTCAGTTGGTTGAGTGTGGTCCCCTGCACCAGAGAGTGGCCAGTTCCATTCCTGGTCAGGGCACATGCCTGGGTTGTGGGTTTTATTCCCGGTAGTGGATGTGCAGAAGGCAGACAATCATCGATGTTTCTCTCTCTCCCTCCCCCTTCCTCTTTCTCTAAAATCAACATAAACATTTTTTTCAATGATTACATCACTTTCATTTAATTACAATCAAACTTACAATAGAAATTTTAGGGGACCTCAGCAAATTTAGGATATAGAACAATAAAAGTTCATGAATACCAAAATTGTTCTTTAAGTATAGAAAAGAGGAGGACTCTGCCAATTAGAAATTAAGACATACTATATATCCATAGCAATTTTTAAACATACATGGTACTCACATAGAGACAGACAAATAAATTGATGGAATTAAATATTAAGTTCAGAAATAGGTCCATCCACAAATGTGAGCTTAGAAGGGTTAAGGAACTAAAAGTATAAAAGAATATGTAACACCAATAGAGGAAAATATAGGTGAGCATCTTTATCTTGGGGTAGGAAGAAAATACTAAATAAGACCCAAACTCATATACCATAAGGAGGAAAATGTTTTAGTTTCCTTTCATCATAGGAATGCCCTCAATCTGAAAATACTGGTGATTGGGCAAAGATAGTTATAGCACCTATAACTGACATGATTAACTATGTCTGAGTATATCTAAATATATATCACAGATAAAGTTAATGAAAAGATGGAGATTTGGACAAGAATTTTGAAATGTCTAACCCCAACAAAGAACATTCAAGGGACACCAATAAGCTAATTTTAAAAAATAACAAAAAGTTAGTTAAACCCTAAAAAATGAAGAAAGATTTTATATCCCTATAAATTATATATTATTTGTGTCCATAAAAAGAAGAAACCTGGAAAACAGTAAGTAGAAAGGTTGGCTTATTAACTCCATGAGTGTTCAAAGAAATCAACAAATAAATGACAGCACTTTGTAATTGTTGAATGGCAAAATTCAGAGGCAGAAAACACCAAGCTCTGGCGCAATCCTCTGAAGGTACGTGTGAACAGATGCTGGTCTGTAAACAGAGGTGATGTTGTCACCACAGGTGGATAACTGACAGGCTAGGATGGATAAATCTCGAACAATACAATCATGAGCATAAAAAGGGTAGACATGAGCATACTCAGTAGTATAATCTATAACATTTCATTAAAAACATATACACGTATTACATAATACTGTATATTTTGAAAGACTATGTGAGAATTCACCAACACATAGCAAGCATGTTAGAGAGGATTCATTGAGAAGATAGGGGAAGAAGTAGGAATGAGAAACAGAGGAAAAAAGACAAGTATTAAATTTTGACTATATTAAAATTAAACAAAAGTGATACCTTGCACAGACTAATACTGAGGACTACCGTAAACTTAACTCTGCATGCAAGGTCTGATTTTTAAAAATAAAAATGTAGGCCAGGCCGGTGTGGCTCAGTGGTTGAGCAATGACCCATGCACCAAGAGGTCACCGGTTTGATTCTCAGTCAGGGCACATGCCTGAGTTGTGGGCCAGATCCCCAGTGGGAGACATGCAGGAGGCGGCCAATCAATGTTCTCTCTCATCGATGTCTCTCTCTCTCTCTCCCTCTCCCTTCCTCTCACTCTAAAATCAATGAAGAAAAAAATGTCTTTTAATAATAAAAGTAGGGGAACTTGCCTGTGGTCACACACTGAATTAGAAGCAATATCTGGATTTTGGTAGTGTTGATAGCCTCATTCATTGAGACCTTGACTTATACTCCTCATTATGTTGATAGCTTGACATATATTATCTCATTTAATCCTCAAATGAAAAAGAGTCTATATTATTATTCCCATTTTACAGATGAGGAAGCAGGGACTCAGAGGGTGTATGCTACTTGCCTGGGGTCACACAGCTGGTAAGTGGAACATCTGGGATTTGAATCTAGATCTATATGACTGCAGTTCATCCACTATATTCCTTGCCATCTGCTCACAATTTGAAGAAATAAGTAAAATTACCAAAAATAAGTTTATTCTTTTCTACTTCATTCCCAGTCCTGTATCACTGACCACCTTGGTTACTGTGGTGGGCAGATTAGTCCCCTCTACCCCACCACACCCCACCCCAGATATGTCCACGGCCTGATCTCTCAAACCTCTGAATGCTTCCTTAATATGGCAAACAGGGGCTGTGCAGATGTGACCTGGTCAAGGATCTGGAAACGGAAGCTGTGCCGATTGTTCGGGTGGGTCCCATGTACTCACACGGGGACTTATAAGAGAGGCACTGGGGGAGGCAGTTAGAGGAGTGGGCGATGGGATAAAGGAAGTGACAGGGGAGCGAGGCCCGGAGGAGGCCGCCAGCCAGGGGGCCGAGGCAGCCTCTAGAAGCTGAAAAGGGAAGAAAGTGGGTTTTTCTGTGGATTTCCAGAAGGAGCCAACATCTTAGTTTGAGTCCCGTGAGACCCATGTCCAACTTCTGACCCCCAGAAATACAGGAAGATAAATTTGTGTTGTTCAAAGGCATTACGTTTGTGGTCATTGTTTCCAGCCACCATAGGAAACCAACACAGTCAGAACGACTTCAGACTCACTTCAAGGTTTTCATAGCTGTGAGAGAGGTAGTGGGTACGATCCCAACAAGGTCTAACAACTAGTTAACACCAAGCTGCGCGACTGGAATCTGGGCCTCATGATGCCTTCCTGCCAGGCTCTTGCCCCTCCATCGTCCAGTCAACGCGCATAAGTCTCTAGCAAGAGGGAACTTGAAATGAAATAAAATGTAGACAAGGGAGCACAGGTTTGAACACCAAGCACAGAGACCAAGTAGTGCCTGTGGTTCTGTTACAGAGAATAGCCCACGATACACAGGGAAACCTTTCTATGCTGAACGCCCTGTGACTCGCTATTTGTGAAACAGAACAACTCAGGTCTGATTGAACTGTTCTAGCAATGCTACCTACACATGCTGATGGGTTCTTAATAAGGATCACTTTGCAAGGTGAGGACAGGTACAAATGATACTATTATGGAGGTTGTAATATTGTTTAAAAAGAAAAAAGCGGGTCAGGATGGCGGCGTAGGTAAACACGGTATTGCGTCCTCCCACAACCACATCAAAGTTACAACTAAACTACAGAACAACCATCATTCAAAATCACCTGAGATCAAGCTGAATGGAAGTCCTACAACTACCGAATTAAAGCAGCAGCCACATCCAGACTGGTAGGAGGGGCGGAGGCAGAGGGATTGGTCCCACACCCACGTGTGGCAGATAAAAATCAGGAGGACACCTCGGCTGGGAAGGTCTTCCCTGAGGACTGAGGGGTCCCCGTCCCACACCAGGTGCCCCGCTCAGGGTTCCAGTGCCAGGAAAAGAAGTCCCCATAACTTCTGGCTGGAAAACCAGCGGGAACTGAGGCTCAGGGAGGCTGAGGCGGCTGGAGCCCCAGGCGGCTCCTTAAAGGGCCCGCGCAGGGACTTATCGGACTCTCTCCCTCTAAGCTTGGAGGGGAGGCAGCTCGAGGGGCGCTAGAGACATACAGGGAAGAACTGAGCTGTTTGGCACTGGAGCGAGGGCTGGAGAGGGGGCTTTCTTCGGGACAAACATGCTGTCAGAGGCCTTTGTTCCTTTGGTGAGCCCTTCCCTGGGGCGGCAGACAGTCTCCATATCTGGGACTCCAGCAACCTGGCTCACACTGGTAGCCCCGCCCTGGTGACTCCCTGAGGCCCCGCCCCACCCAACTTTCAGGCCCACCCAAGCTGCTGCCACTTGCTTAACCCTAGGATTGGCATGTCTTGGATCCTGCGTCAGGTTTTTCCTAAATTCTTTCAAACAAGCAGCATCTGGTCTCAGCGAGCCCCATACCTCTCATTAAGTAATACACAGAAACAAACACAGGGAGGCAGCCAAAATGAGGAGACAAAGAAACAGGTCACAAATGAAAGAACAGAACAAAACCCCAAGAAAAGAACTAAGCGAAATGGAGATAAGCAACCTAACAGATGCTGAGTTCAAAATACTGCTTATAAGGATGCTCAATGAACTTAGTGAGAACCTCAGCGAACTTAGTGAGGGCCTCAAGAGCATAAAAAGGGATGAGTCAGAAATGAAGGAGGCATTAACTGAAATAAAGAATAATTTACACAGATTCAATAGTAAAGTATGTAAATCCAAGAAGCAAACCATCGATTCGGAATATAAGGAAGCAAAAAACGCCCAATCGAACAGCAAAAAGAAAAAAGAATCTAAAATAAGATGAACCCCAAGAGGCCCACACCAAGACACATCATCATCAAAATGCAAAAGATTCAAGACACAGAGAGAATCTTAAAAGCAGCAAGAGAAAGGCAGCTAGTTACCTACAAGGGAGTTCCCATAAGGCTGACAGCTGATTTCTCAAAAGAAACTTTGCAGGCCAGAAGGGAGTGGCAAGAAATATTCAGAGTGATGAAAAGCAAGAACCTACAACCAAGATTATTCTATCCTGCAAAGCTGTCATTTAGAATCGATGGCCATATAAAAACTTTCCCAGACAAGAAAAAGTTAAAGGAGTTCGTCACCACTATACCGTTATTATATGAAATGATGAAGGGTCTTTTTGAAGAAAAAGATAAAATATATGAACAAACAAAATGGCAATGAATACATATCTATCGACAATGAAATCTACAAACAAAATAAACAGGCAGAACAGAAACATTCTCATAGATACAGAGAACATTTTGTTGGTCGCCAGATGGGAGGGAGGTTAGGGGAATGGGTGAAAAAGGTGAAGGGATTAAGAAGTACAAATTCATTGCTAGACTGACAAACTTCAAAGGGAAAGGGGTTGGGGGGTGGGAAGAAATAAACCAAAGAACTTATATGCATAACCAATGGACACAGACAATAGTGTGGGAAAACGCGGGAGGGGGTGGGAGCATGGAGGAGGAGGTCAATGGGGGAAAAATGAGGAACATCTGTAATACATTCTACATTCAACAATAAAGATTTAGGGGGGGGAAAAGAAAGAAAAAAGTTGACATTGAAATTGGGTTCAACTTCCAACTCTGCCATTAGCTCTATCACTTGGGTCGTCAGTTGTCTCTCTGGGTCTCAGCTTTCTCATCCATGTAATGACCTGCAGTCTATTAAAGCTCTTCTACACTAGACTAAGTTAGTCATTGCTCTCTAAGGAGACAGCACTCTCCTAAGCCAGGCACCAAGCTTGGGAGCCTAAGAGAGGATCCCTGATGTCCATTGAGTGCCTCCTGAGAGCCTGGTGCTGTGTCCACAAGGTCGTGCTCTGATCCACATTTTTCAGCAGAGGAGACAGAGACCCAGGGAGTTCAAGTCACACACTCAAGTTCATGCCTCACACATTAGTTAGAATGAGCTCTGTCTGACTTGAAGTGTTGTGGTCTAAAACCCTGTGCCGTTTTCAATCTCCTCCCCAAAGGTTAAATAATGTAATATTCACACAGACTTTTCAGAGTACAGATACTTCCACACCCATTACTTCATTCAGTCCTATCAACAACCCTATGGCAAAGACAAGGCAGAGGAGGAAACTGGCTCAGATATGTTTAAGCAACCTGTGCAAGGTCATAGCACTACGAAAAGGCAGAGGTGATGAAACTTGAACTGGAGTCTCTCTGACACCTTGCTCTTTGTATGTACCCCAGGACCCTACTCTGCCACCACTAAAGGGACCTTGGGTAAGTCACATAACATCTCTGAACTTCAGTTTCTTCTATTTGTAAGATCTCACTTACGATACCAGCCCCTGAGGCCATCCCGAGAAGTAGGTAAACCTGAGAAAGTGTTTTTGCAAGTTTTAAGAATACACAAATGACAAGAGTATTTCAGCTTCCCTTCAGTAATCATTATTTGTGTCACCTCACTTAGTTCTGTTTTGAAAGGTGAGACAGAACTGTTATACCATGTCAGAAACTAAATACCTCTATCAAATATAATTCTATAATGCCTGGCACAGGCTGGGGCTCCATCAACATGTGTTTGCAATTCTTAGTAAGAGAAGAGTCTTTAATCAGTAGCTGTTGCGAAAGACAAGCTAGCAAATGCTCCAATCATCAGCAACAGTGTCTAAGGCAGGAGACAGTCCATTGAACAGTATTGAAAGCACAATTCCATGTCGCTACATTTCAGTGCGAGAGAAGAACCCATTTGCCAAGGATGCACGTGGGTATAACACTGAGTTTGCTGGGGGATGGAAAACACTAAACCAAATTAACATTAAACCTGTAGTATCAGGGCAGGTCGTACAACATGGTTTCTCCAGCCGTATTGGTAAATGAAGATACTATGCAGTGAGCAGACACTTTGTATACTGTGAACCACAAAGGACCAGCTGCTGTCCCCGCCTGCCATTCCTATTGGCCAGTTCCCACGTGAACGCACCTCTCATGGGGACTCACATGAGATACAACCCAGCATCTTTTTTCATGAGATTGACCTAGTTCTTGTCAATCATTACATTTTCTTTCAATGCAATTGTATTAATTTTTTTGTAAGTAAAGAGGCAACTTCTTTTGCTTTGTTTTGAACAATGTATGTAAAGTATGTGGAAGAAGGAAGAGAGGGGAGAAAAGGAGGAACGGGGGGGAAGACACAGGGCAGGAGAAAAGAAGAGAGATCAAGAAGGTCAGTTCCCAAAAAGAAACTTTTTAATTCATGAGAATGATGTACTATTTCTAAGATTTTGTAACAGAGCCTGGGAATCAATTCTCAACACATTGCAAAGGGTTGAAATCATTATAGACTATATATATCTTTGGCCTCAATAAAGTGAGCTAGTAAGCAAAATTTAAAAGTAACTGGGAAAATATTTATATATTTAAATAACCCATAGGTCAAAAACAAGTGACGGTGAGAATTAGAAAATACTCTTGCCCTTCTTTGTAATGACAAATGGGATACAGTCGGCCCTCGTTTATCGCGGTTAATCCGTTCCAGACTCTACCACGATAAATAAATTGGCGTGAAGTATACAGTCGTCCCCCACCACTTGCCCTTCGACGTTTCCCAGCTTTGCTCTATCACCGAAGGGGGGCGGCCAGGGACCACTGCATGCTTCCTACTGTGCTGGCAGCCTCGGGTCTCCTCTTTGCTGTGTAAACGCCGGCACTTCTGCACTCGGCTGCAAACACCCTGCCTGGCCCTTTCACCCGAATGTAATTCCCTGCTTGGTGAAAACAGTCAGAGGATCCGAATTGAACCTCCACTGGTTTGACGTTAATAACCGCCCACTCGGTCTCAAGTTAATTCTTCTAGGCTAGAAGCGAGGTGCCTATTTTTAAATAAAAATGGGAGAACATGCAGGTACAATTACTTTATTTCAGCTTTGTACCATGGCTGTCAAATCGCTGAAGGGAAAATGGTTTTTTGTTTTTTGTTTTATTTTGCATTTATCTTTAGAGTGGTAGGGAGGGGGGGGAGAGAGAAACATTGATGTGAGAGAGACACATTGACTGGCTGCCACCAACACCACCCCAACCAGGGCCAGGGACAAGCTGCAACCGAGGTGGGTGCCCCCAGCAGGAACTGAACCCAGGACTCTCCCGTCTGGGAGTGGACACTCTAACCGCTGAGCCAAACCGACCACGGTGAGCAAGGTCTTCTTGATGTGATTTTCTATCCGTCTAAATACGTCAGCTTTTGAGTAAAGGCAATATGCTATCAAAATCATGTCTCAACCTGATATATTAAATGACAGCTTGCTATAGTGGGAATAATTTCAATTTCTAAAATCTTATGAAGAACAATCCAAAGAACAACTTTTTTAAATTATTTTTTTAATAATAGATTTACCTGATGATGAATTTCTTTGACTAGCATTGTAGTTCACTTTGATTATGAATTAATAACATATTTAAAAGAAACCACCGAACCACTGTGAAGAGTTGCTGGAGAATTACAGATGGTGCCTTTTATAAGAATGTTACCAAAATAGTTTAATTAGAAATGTTGAAATATGCATGGTGACAGAAATTAGGACTTATTTAAATTCCTATACATCCCCCAAACTGCTGCTTCCCTCAATCCTTTAGTCATTGCATAGATTCTGGGGGAGGAAGGTCCTGTCCCCGCCCCGTGGGAGGTCCTGGCTCCGCCCCCAGGAAGGTCCTGGCTCTGCCCCCAGGAAGATCTGAGCTCTGCTCCGCACTAGCTCCATGCTTACACTGTAAGGCTTATTTCCTTATCTGTCATATGGGCATAAGGTTGACACCTCAAGGGTTTATCCTTATCAGATCTTGTAATGACTATGAAAATGTTTGATAACTTGTAAACGTTAATCAGTATTGAATGTTAATAAATAACAAAACCTATTTGTTCAATTTCTAATAGAAGTTATTGGCCTTAGAAGAAAAGAGAATACTTACATATTAAGTACTTCCTTGTTCTGCTACAATATTGAGAAAGCAAAGAGAGGTATTTAAAACACTCAGCAAATAAAAGGCATGATTTAACCTGGGTCTAACTAAATCTGTGGAATACTGAGTGCTCTAAAAGTTGTCTCCGCGTTATTTTCCAAGCTAAATGTGCAGGGAAAGTGTTAATATAACTCAGTAAAAAATTATATGAATACTACACAGAGGTGATAAATAGTGGTGTGTGTTATGGAGACTAGAAAGATAAATAAGGTAAAATCTCTGCCTTCAAGAGCAAATAATAATGAACAGTCTTTAGTCATCAGTTAGGATAATTGTTTCCAAAATTATTCTCCCAAGAGTTCTCACCCTCTTCCTCTCCTTCTCCCTCCCTGTCTTGCTATGTATCAGTATACATTTAACATTTAAACATATGCATTTGTATATATGCATAATTTAGCATATACTGATATATCATCTTAATAGCCTCTGGGATCATTTCTTACCCACCAGATTACTTATCCCAAAACGTATTCTTATCTCACTCTTTCCCATGTCACTAAATGGCACCACCATTCACCTGGTTGCTCAAACTACAGGGAGCCATAAAAATAAACATTATTTTATAAATAACCTTGAAATCATAAGAAAAGATATGATAATAGTAAATAATAATTGAAGGTTTATATGTCAAATACTGCCCATCTCATTTAAATCTCAGAACTAAGCTATAAAATAGATATTTCTGTCAATCCAATTTACAGATGAGAAAACTGAGAATTGTAGTTTTAGTAGATTGCCCAAGGCCATACAGGTAATGTGTGATAAAACCTAGGATTAAAATTTACATTTCTCTCATTGTAGAAACCATTTGTGTGTGTCTCTGTATGTGTGTATGTATATATGTGAGTATGTGTGGTGTTCATGAAAGTATGTGTAGTTATTACAAACATGTAATAAGGAAGGCAAACATAAACATCTGATTTGTAATGTGAAAAGTACCACTGTGCCTGTTGATAATAATTAGGTACATGTTAAAAGGACAGTTTCCATAAAAGGATACCTTTTAGGGCGATGAACTGATTTCTTTTCAGGAATAAAGGAACTCATCAAAAAAATATTTTAATGGACTGGTCTTGCTATCCTGATGTGGTAAATTTTTTCCAAAAACAACCACTGTCTTCTCACTGGTGGGCACCCAGACCACTTCACCCTAAAGAGGTGGAATCTATTTGTCCTTCTTTTGAATGTCCTTATGACTTGTTTTGTCAAAAAGAGTATATGGCAACAGTGACTCTTTGACAGCTCCAGGCTATGCTTTTAAAACATGGTTGTTCCCATTTTCATTCAGTTGGAAGGTAGCAGCCATTATAAAGAGGTTCAACTATCATTTAGAGAGAGCAGCTACTTACATGGATGGATGGATGGATGGATGGATGGATGGATGGATGGATGGATGATAGATAAATAGATGATAGATAGATATAGATAGATGATAGATAGATGATAGATAGATAGATAGATAGATAGATAGATAGATAGATAGATAGACCGACTATTTGTATAGTGGGGAGCCCTAGATAACAAGAGACTTTGAAGGAAAAGAGAGAAGGCCGGTCAACTCCCAATTGATCCAGCCACCCAGGTGACCAGGTGAGGCCCCAGACAGGTAAGTGAAGCTTGTAGATCTTCCAGCTCCAACTGAACCACCCCAGTCAGTGTGGAGCAAAGACAAGCCATCCCCACCTATCCCTGCCCAAATTGCAGAATTATGAGACATGAATAGCTGTTATTGTCTAAGTTACCTATTGCTGTGTAATAAGCTGCCTCAAATCATAAGTAATATGCAACTGAGACACCTAGAAAATTGGTTTATATTATGCTCTACACTGAGTAACAGAACCAAAAGTCATGAATGTATAATGACTTGCGGGGTTTTTAATCAAGCTGAAGGTAAATAAGTTTTTATTACTCGCAGTTTAGTGGTGGCTATAAATCTTTTGTTAATAAAATGCCAGTAGTGACTTATTTTTGTTGTTCAAATTTGGAAATTGCAGGGCTCTGGGCAAACATCCCACTTACCTCTCAAGGGTAATATAACAGATTTTGAAAGGTTTATCTTAAAAGCCCGAGTCCTTAGAGAAATATGATTAAGAAACTGGGATACCTAAACAAATTATAAATAGAAAATATTCCTCCCAAAGCCTTTTACAGTTTATTTAGTTTGAAAACATCATAAATTAAATTTACAGAAGCTGGAAAGTTTAAAAGGAAAATAAGAAAAGCTTTTATTTTATTTTACTATTTTATTTTATTTTATTTTATTTTTTAGTCAGAAATCATTCTACAACAGCTGGAACAGAGTGAAGTTGACATATACACTTTTTCACTCCCTGCCAGCCTGGGAAAGACAGAGGAGCAAGCCCTGTGCCACCATCATCTTCATATGGGGTATTAGTTTCAAATGCCACCTCTACTCAAGTTCAACCAGAACTATTTAGAGAGCAGTATTTCTGGGGATTGGATTTCAGGTCCCAGTCTGCCTTGCCTGGTCATCTAGTTGAAGTGGAAATGACCAGGACTCGAACAAAACCCAAGGCTAGGAAAGGTTTCTGGATAATTAGTAAATATTTTACATGACTGAAAAGTTGACTCAGAAAACCTCTACAGACATTCTGGAGGCACAGGCCACTGGACCGCCACGTGCATCGCCAAGGCTGCTGGCTGAGCGAGGTAGCGGAGGGTCCCAGTCTCCCACATGAAGCCACAGGTCCCTGCCAGTGCTGCCAGCTCCTCCAGGACAGGACTCCTCACCACAGATACAAGAGCACGTGCCTCCCTTCCAGGGGACCTTACAATAATCTATCTGTAACAGGGAAGTCAGGAACCCTTTCTAAATCATATTGAAGGGCAAGGAACCTCACATTCCAGAAAGCTCTAGTATTGTCACCCTTCCAAATCTGGTTATGTGATAATCTAACAAACTCAAACTATGTAATACATTTAAAAAGTAATCAGGCCCTGGCCGGTTTGGCTCAGCGGTTAGAGCATTGGCCTGCGGTCCAGAGAGACCCGAGTTTGGTTACCGCTAAGGGCATGTACCTCGGTTGCAGTTTGTCCCCGGCCCTGGTTGGTCATGCGGGTGGCAGCCACTCGATGTGTCCCTTTCACGTTGATGTTTCTCTCTCTCTCTCTCTCTTCCTCTCTTTCCCTCCCACTCTATCTGAACAAAAAATGGAAAAATGTCCTCGAGTGAGGATAAAAAAAAAAAAAAAAAAAAAAGTAATCAATATATGCTCCAGGCTCTGAGCTAGAGTATAAATAATAAAAGTCAGAACTTTCTAATAAATAAAAACAAAGTAGTTAAGTCACAAATTATTTAAACCTCTAGCTATAAAGTTGTTTAGAGGCTCTCTACCTTGATCATTACTATCAGCACAAAAAGTGTTTTTGATGAATCAAGTTCTCTGATACAAAATGAAATAACAACACATTATATATTTTTTCTTAGATGATGTTCCTTTTATTTTTAATAGTTAAATATTCATATGGTTCAGCCCTGGCCAGTTTGGCTCAGCGGTTAGAGCGTCGGCCTGCGATCCGGAGAGACCCGGGTTCGGTTCCCGCTAAGGGCACGTACTTCGGTTGCAGTTTGTCCCCGGCCCTGGTTGGTCGTGCGGGTGGCAGCCACTCGATGTGTCCCTTCACATCGATGTTTCTCTCTCTCTCCCTTCCTCTCTCTCCCTCCCACTCTATCTGTACAAAAAATGGAAAAATATCCTCGGGTGAGGATAAAAAAAAAAAAAAAAAATATTCATATGGTTCAAAATTCAAATGAGAATAATATTTAAAGTTGAATTCCTCCCAGCCGGTGTGGTCAGTGGTTGAGCTTTGACCCATGCACCAAGAGGTCGCCGGTTCAATTTTTGGTCAGGGCACATGCCCAGGTTGTGGGCCCAGTCCCCAGTGGGGGGCATGCAGGAGGCGGCCACTTGATGTTCTCTCTCACTGATGTTTCTCTCTCTCTTCTCTTAAATCAATAAAGAAAAAGAAATTTTTTAAAAACATTTTTAGTTTATTGATTTTAGAGAGAGAGAGGGAGAGATAGAAACATCAATGAGCGAGAACATCAACTGGCCGCCTCCTGCATGCACCCCACTGGGGACTAGGCCCACAACCTGGGCATGTGCCCTGACCGGGAACCGAACCGGTGACCTCTTGGTACATGGGTCAATGCTCAATGCTGAGCCACACCAGCCAGGCAAAAAATTTTTTTTTAAGTTGAATTCCTATTGGGTCACCCCGCCATACAGTTCCCCTGCCTAGAGTTTCTTGTGTATTCTTCAAAAGATATTTTATGTCTTTATAGACATATCTTTCTCCTTCCCACATGTTTTTAAAATATAAATGGCTGCCTTATATTTGCTACAATGCATATTAAGATAAATTATGGGGTTTTTTGGTGTTTTGTTTTTTTTGCTTTTTCTTCAAAATATCTTTTTTTAATTTTATTGAATTTTGGGGAGTGACATTGGTTAATAAAATGATATAGGTTTCAGGTATACAATTACATTATTAATCACCTATATATTGTATTGTGTGTTCACCAACCACCCCCAACCCTCAGTCAACTCAAGCTAAATTATGCTCTTAAGCCTCAAAACTCCATAGGCATTTATTTCTAATTTTAGAAATGATGACACTCAGAAACATTTTTTTTCCTTCATTGATTTTTAGAGAGGAATGGAGAGGGAGAGAGAGATTGAATCATCGATGAAAGAGAACATCGATTGGCCGCCTCCTGCATGCCCCCATTGGGGGTTGGGCCCACAACCTGGGCATGTGCCCTGACCAGGAATCAAACCAGCGACCTCTTGGTGCATGGGTTGACACTCAACCACTGAGCTGCACTGTCTGGACAACACTGAGAAACATTTTAAAAATACTTGCTCAAGGCAATGATGGTACATAAACCTCACTCTTTTTATTTCAATCAACATTCCTTTGCACTTCAGCATCCTTATTTATTCATTCATCACTCCATTTATTTTGCAAATATATATTAAGTCCTATTATACGCAAAATAGTATGTTAGATGTTTTGGAGTCTATATATTTTAGTGAGATAAAAATCTCTTCTTCCCAAGAGCTTAAATTGTATAGTGGAAATAAAAATGGTTTAGATAAGATAGAAAGTTACAGTGTGATTTCATAGCTATACATATTAATATGGAGGTCCTAGATTATAACTGTTTTGCCTTGAAATATCAGAAACGACCTTCGTGTCAAGTCTTGAACTACAAGTAGAATAGAAACAACTCAAACATAGCTGTACAATTAAAATACATTTATTTACAAAGTATTACAAGCATGGCAAAGGCATTTAGTTAAGTGAATAAAGAATTTTCCACAGCAATAAATAGAAAGGCCCCTCACTGTAGCTCACCACAGCACAGGTGACTCTCACAAATAAAATGCTGTGCTGAGCAAAAGATGTCAGACACTGAAGAGCACATGCTGTGTGATTTCCTTCATCTAAAGTTTTAAAACAGCCGAAAGGATGCTAGAAATCAGGATGATGTACACTGCTGGGAAAGAAGGGAAGAGACATCGAGTGAGATGGATGAAGATAATATTCTGCCTTGTTAGCCTGGGCGGTGATTACACAGGTGAGTTTACTTTGTTATGGTTTATTGAGCTTAACACATAATTTATTCATTTTTTGAATTGAAACACTTAATTCTAATTTTTTAAATTAAAAAAATAAAACTGTGGATAAAATACGGTACAATGCATTTCTTACTTTTGTTTATTAGAGTCCTCCAGTGGGAAGTATGAGTTCACAAAGTATGAGGTCACAATGCTGCTGTTGTGTCAATGAGCACATCACAGACTTTTCAATGTGATGCTTCGGAAGTTCCTCTTTCGTTACTATTACAAATCACCATCGGATATATTTACCTACTTAATGACATTATTTACTCCTGAAAGCTGTAGGTTGTTCCATATACCCCAATATCTTGATAATTAAATGATTTGGGAAAATTAGATATTTTGTTAATTTTATAATCTTCTATAAGATTATGATTTTGTCAACTTACATATATTGGGATTTCTTATAATTTTTGTTTATAATTATCATGCATTGAGGAAAACAAAGGAGAACAAGCCCTGAATTCTTTTAGGGACTCCAAGTACAACAGTAACAATCCAACCAGTCAGTACTGACAAGGATGCCTCCATTTCTACAACTGTTGAACACATGAAGCATGTGAATTCACAACAGTTAGGTTCCCACTTATAATGAGTCGGTCGAACGAGCAACTGAAAAGTAATCCTTTATTTTTGATGTAACTCTTGAAGAGGGATTTGTGAGAAACCAGGGAGCAAGTCTGTAAAAAGATTGAGCTCTGGCCACAAGAGGGCGTTGTGAGAGGTGCAAAATAGCTGATTCCAAGGCTATGAGAAATCACTTTCACCACCAGCTTTCTTCATTCCAAACCTTGAACAATATTTGGCCAGGGCCAAGAAGGGTAGATTAATTTTTCTAAAAAGTCAACCCATTGCAGTACTCTTCCTGTTTGTCAACTCTACTTAGTAAATAAGCCTCTTTTTTTTTTTTTTTAGGACCTGATGTTGAAGACAGTTTAAACAGCCCATGTGGATATATTAGGGAAGAATAGAACAGAGTTCCGTTCTCCTTTTGAACTCCAGTTCCTACCAAAACAACGCCAGCAGAACTGCTCTAGAATCATACCAACTTTTTATGATTATTAAGTGTTCTTTATATTTATTGATCTGACACTCCCTTGCTCTGCATTTATGTAGAAAAATGGTAAATGTGAATAAAAATTACAAAATTGTCAAGGTTCTATAACAATGCTGTACCTCTCTGAGAGGTACAACAAACTCTACCATGTCTATGCCATGTCTTTAATAATATTTCATTGTGGCTTTTCTATCATTTTTATGCATTATTTTCAAACTCATGAATTTTCTCTATGAAAGACTTATTGGATTGATTGCTCAAAGTTAACTAGAAGTCAACAAAGAGGAAGTATTTACAACACAAGGCAGGTGATGTAAACCCTTTCACCATATATTTAACCACAAATCTGGCAGAGAGAAACCACAAGATAAGCCATCAGCAGGAGTTGGCCATTTCTGCTGCTAATGCAAGAATATGCCTAATGGAAAGTGGCCTTTGGACTAGCAAATTCCACTGGAAGGAAGCAGGCGGAGAAATCGCTCAGCTGTAACACATGCTATCTTTCATTAAAAGGGAGGATTACTCAGAGGACAATGCCAAGGGCCCAGAAAAAGTTCCTGAGAACCACAAAGAATCATTCCCAGGTCTAGAGACCTAATCAAAGACCTTCCAAAACATGTCTGACTGAATTTCATAACCGCTCTGAACAGTGACTCCCATTTCCCCCTTTGATACAGCAATGTCTGCAGCCGTCATCCTGGGCCTTTCCCACCATTATTTATTGTTGGTTTTGTTTTGTTTTGTTTTGTTTTTGAAGAGGGACAGACACTTGTCTCTTTTGTTCACAAATGTACAGATGGATGTACACAAATGTAACTGAGCTATTGTACCTAAGAAAATACACCTAAGAGGCCTGGGCCTGACTTAGTCGATGGGATTCCGGACTTTGGTCTGACACTGCAGTGGGGTCCTAGAGGACGTGCGTCAGCTTCCTAGAATCCCCAGTGATGATCTCCATCTCCTGCCATTCAGGTCTTTTGTAGTCTCCTCCCACTATGTACCAGGGTAGGTCTGTGACCAAGAACATATGACAGAAGTCATGGAGTATTCCTTCCAAAATTAGATTATAAAAGGTTAAAGCTTCTGTTTGGGGAATTCTCCCTCTCTCTCCCCCTCCCTCACTCCCTCCCTCTGGCCCCTCCCTCCGGCCCCTCTCCACCACCCCCTACTCCCACCTTGGACCACTCACTCCGGAGGGAAGGACATGAGCAATCCCATAGAGTGCTCCATATGAACAGTAACTGAAGCCTCCCGCCAACAGCCATAGCTATCAGCCAAGCCTATCCTTCAGACCCACACTGAACTAGAGTGTGTCTCAAGTCTGAGGACTGTGACTGGATTCTGTGGCTGCCAGACCCAGGGTCAGGACAGAGATATCTAAGAGATTTGCTGCTCTTGTCTCTTCAACAGAGAAAGAGAGCTGGTAGAATGTTTTCCTGGACTCATTTTAAAAGAGATCTCACTGCTCAACCAGGGCTTTGGCCAGAAGGCAAGAGGTCCCAACAGAGTCCAGGCGTGGGCTGAACTGGCAGACATCGGGAAGCTAAGGAATACCCATAGTCAGCGGAATGAGGGGCACTGCTCACCTTGTGAGTGTTTAGGTCAAAGGGACCTAGCATGTGCGATGCCAAAGAATCCAAGACAGTCCCAGAGAAAAAAAGTCGTCTTTAAACATCAGCCACCCCAGAGAGTAAAAAGACAGAATGAAAGTATCGGTCAAATAAGAACTTTCTGGTCCTTTTCCCCTTGTCCCTCCCTGAGCTCCACACCTCACAGTATACTATTCAGGAGAGACCTGTGGTTGCTTAGGTGAGAGAAGTAACCCACAGTCCCTCCCTGCCAGGTCTTTTGTAGTCTCCTCCCACTATGTACAAGGCTAGGTCTGTGACCAAGAACATATGACAGAAGTCATGGAGTAGCAACCCCATGCCAGGGTTGCTAGGAAGCAGCAAGGGATAGCAGGGGAGAGAAGAGGGGGACATCTTGCCTTTAAATCAAAATCAAAATTGAGACTTGACATGCTCACTTCTGAATCAAGCTCTGTTTTGCAGGCTAAAGCCACCATGGGACTTCCTGTCACTGGGTCCCCTTGAGCTCTTCCAGCAGCAAGAAGACCATTTGTCTTCCTGAACATACTTTAAGGTGACAGCAGGAGAAGGAAATAAATTCTCTTTCTTATTCCATCTCTCAAAACATGCTTATTCAACATACCAGTAGTGTTTCTTATAATGGAAATATTATTCAAGCTAAATTATGAAGAAACACAAGAATGTAAATGGAAAATTGCATTGCTATCATAAAACACATGATAAACAACAGCCACAACGCCTTACACTGAAAAAGATTTTTACAAAAGCTTGAATCACCTTCACGTCTGTCTTTCATTATCTTCACAACACTTCACAGTAGTAGCAAAAGGGATTCATTGAGCAACACATCGAAAGGCCTCTATAATCAGCTCGGCCTGGGTCTCCATTTTGATACTTATTTCTCCCCACCCAGAATCACTGGATCTGGGTCCAGGTCCTCACCAGCTGGCTGGGTTCCTAGGCTGGCCTGGGACTGTCCCTGACCCACATCCTAGGGTTCTATGCCGTTCCCCTTATTCTGAATCTGACTCTGGCACTAGCCCAACTTTTGTTGTCTGGGCCTTCATTGCATTTCCAAGTTTTAGCCTCAGCCTCTGTGGTTTACAGTTGGCTTCTGCCCATCCTCACTTGCTTATATTCTTGTTCCTTCCCAGGACTTCTTCCAAGGTCACTTCCAAAAGATTGGAGGCCTCTCCTAGAAATCCACCTAGATAACTGAGCCTTCGTATCCCTTGACAACTCTTCCTCACGACTTTGCTGTGTCTTGCTCAAATGCCCGAGCTCCCTACTATTTCATTGTTAATCCTGTTGCCAGCTATTTGCCTGGTTGAACCTGACTATAGGCCCCAGGAAGGGTGCTCACTTAACAGCCTAGACCTCCACCCAGCACATGTATCAGGTTCCAGGTCCCCTGTGGGTGGGTTTATTGCCAGGTCCTAGCCCCTTCTAGGAGCCTGTTCTGATGGAAGTAACTGACATGCTCTATCAACTTCCAGTATTACTGAGTTAATATATTGTTACATTCCAGTCACAGTGTGAAATCTATTATTTTATTTGGTTTTCACAACACCCCTATGAGGTAGGTACTAATTGCCTATATAAATGAAGAAATTGAGGTTAAGATAACTAGCTCAATATTAATTGCTCATAGGTAGAACAGACATGACCCAGCCATGGAGAATTTTATAGCAAAATTGATCTTTTAATGCATACACATTCACCACCAAATGGCATGTAAACATGTATAGAAAAAGAAGGCTAAGTGTATTTTAGGAAAAGGAAAGACAAATGAGAACTAATGATAGATTTGTTGATGTGCAGGTAAGAATATAAAAAGGAAAAAAATAAAATTGAATCTGCTAACTGGGCAACTGGAGATTTGGCAAGAGACACATGAGAAAAAGACTGGTTTCTGGAGAACAGCCTTTGGTAGCCAAAATCCTGGAGAAGGAAGAGGCCTGAACTCCGTCCTGTTTGGACAAGAGCTGGAACAGCTCCAAGGTGCTGTGGGAGGCTGCGGCTCTGGCACATCGAGCACTTTAACTCCCTGTCCAGGAGGGTTTGCTCCCGCTCATGAGGAAAAAACAAAGTAATATAGTTGAGTTTGGAGTCAACAGAACTAGGGTGCACAGAATCAAGGCTCCACCTCTTCCTTTACCATCATCAACTAGTTTTTCTGAGTCTCAGTTTCCTCAGTTATAAAATGGGAATATTAGTATCTACTATGCAAGAGTATGATGTTGATGAGAGCTTCTTATGTAAATAACCACCACAGTGCTGAGCACAGTACAAATGCTAGGCAAATGCTTTGTGGCATCGTTATGATTTGTGGAGAAAAAGGAGAAAGACTACCAGATGCCAAGAAAAGGACTGTGAGCTGCATTCTTAGCTCCTAGCCGAGTCCTGGCACGTGGAAGGCAATCAATAAACATTTGTTGAGTGAATGGAGGCATAAAACAAAGAAAGAATGAATCCTAGTGACACTGCCTCAAGATCTAGAATATGGTTGCTCGCACAGAGAAGGCAGCTGCTATCACCCAAATGTGTCCTTCTTTGTGTCTCATGGGGCTTCTGGGTCTTGCAGGGTTGGGGGCAGGGGCCAGGTTGGCTGCTGCACAGGGATGTTGTGGGATGCTCCAATGCTTTTCTTTAGCATACAGGATCCATTGAAAGTAATAGATGTCACGTCTGTCATTTCAGAACTTTCATGTGTCTAATGAGTATGTTTCCAGGCTTTACCTTGGAGATAGGGTGGGTTAAGAAAATAATCATTTTATAGCCTAGATTACTCAGTTGCCTGAGTAATCTCTTGGTCCAGATTCACTTAGTGGTAAAAGGGTGGTAAAGGGTACTAATTGAATATAGACACAGGGAAGTTCTGAAGTGGCATAAATGTGACAACTCTTACATTGAAAAAGAATTGAAAGTTGAAGAGAAGCAATAGGAGGAATTCCAGGAGTAAGCAGGGTGGATTAAAGGAAAGTCTGTATAGAATGAAATCTTCTAAGAAAAATGCCTAGTGATGCAGCAAATTATCTTTCACCACATTCTGAGAGATTGGCTATGCTTACTCCATATTGCGAATGAAATAAAATACAGCATCATAATGGCCCAGAGAGTTTTAGCCTTGTTATCTTTTCATAGAGGGAACAAAGGTTTATTTGTGCTGATGGCATTTGAAGAGTATTTGAAACTAGCAAATGATGCCAGCTCATACTGCAACTAGTAAAATATCCAAGACCAGTGATATGGAAGGTGAAACCAGATGCGTTCAGGGACCCACCCTTTGTGTGGGACTGAATATCCAGAGCACAAATGAATACTGATGAAGAGTGTTGGCTAAAATAATGGATGACTGGAGCACTATGGTTGTTGGTTCCGTTCCAGCTCAAACAGCAGACCAATCTGTGATACTCTCAGATTTTTCTACAGGCTGGCACCATGCAACAAATAGCTCATCTGTATTACTGGGGATGGTACCGATGAGAGCAAACCTCTATTTACATAAAGGCGGACTTCAACAGCCATATGACCCTGTATTGGGCATGGCTCACTCATAAAAACTGAGCACTTAACATGCCAGTAAGCTACAATTGGTCCACTGAATTGTTTTCTTTATGCTTGTTATCTTTTCAATGTTTTTCAAGCTAAACCCACAATTTACAAGGGCCTAAATTGTTTTCTCTTAAAGCTAACTAACCAGAAAAGAGAAATTATTTTACATGTGGTTGAAGTATAAAATCTTGTCCTTTGTACTCAAAAATATTGATTTATTATTTCCTTTCAAAAGTAAGGGTTCTTTTTTAGTTGCTTTTCTTTTATGGTTGATACATGTTTATTACTATTTTTTTATGTATTTAAAGACCTGGATTCTAAACTTCTTTTCAGTCCTTACTAGCTGTATAACCACAGTTATACGTAGGCCTCTCTTCCTGATCTACAAATAAGGAACAGGGATACTCACCTCAAAATATGTTTGGCTTCAGTGGGTCACAGAAAGAGCACTTAGTATAGAATCTGGGAAAGTTAAATATTAAGTACATACTAGTAACCTCTGCTTCCTTCTTCTCTGCCGCAATGTTACGAGAGAATCGAACACAATGTCTTCAAAATTTTGAAAAGTAATTTGACCTAAATTTAGCACTCTGTCCAAATGTATGTATTTTTTCAGAAAGTAGCTCAGGTAAATCTATGCAGCTACAATGGTAATAGGTATACACTGCAAGTCAGGGCACAGATTGAAGTTTCCTATCCAGTGAGTAATGAGCTCACTTTTGAAAATCCTGAAGTACCCTTGTTTAAAATAAATAAGCACCCCTAATTAATCTGTTTTGCAATATCAATTATTTGTTTGTTTGTTTTTTGCTTTGTTTTGTTTGGGTTTTTTGTTTTAATTTTGAACTATTTTTGTCATATTTTTTATTAGAATTATGTACAACAGATTTATAGAAAAATTTAGAATGTTTTTATTTTACTATATTCTGTTGTTGTTTTTTTAATTTTATTTTTGTTACAGATATTTCTCCTTTTTTACCCCATTGACATCCTCCTCCCCATCCCCCCACCCCGTCCCTGGCTTTGTTGTCCATGTCCATTGGTTATGCATACATGCATATAAGTTCTGTGGTTTATCTCTTCCCACCCCTCACCACCCCCTATTCTGAGGGTTGCCAGTCTGTACCCTACTTCCGTGTATCTGGGACTACACTATTCCTCAGACTGTTATATTCATTATATTCAATATATAAGTGAGATCATATGATACTTGTCTTTCTCTGTTTGGCTTGTTTCACTTAGGATGATACTTTCCAGGTCCCTCCATGTCGTCTCAAAGGACAAGAGATCTTTCTTTCTTACAGCTGTGTAGTACTCCATTGTGTATATGTACCACAGCTTTTTTATCCATTCGTCTACTGATGGACACTTGGGCTATTTCCAGATCTTAGCTATTGTAAATAGTGCTGCTACAAACATGGGTGTACATATATCATTTCTGATTGGTGTTTCAGGCTTCTTAGGGTATATTCCTAGAAGTGGGATCACTGGGTCAAATGGCAGTTCAATTTTTAACTTTTTGAGGTAACACCATAGCGTTTTTCTTGTTTCTTGAGGTAGGCCTGTAGTGCTATGAACTTCCCTCTCAGAACTGCTTTCACTGCATCCCATAGATTTTGTGTTGTTGTGTCTTCATTTTAATTGGTTTCCAGGAAGTTTTTGATTTCTTCCTTGATCTCCTCGGTAACCCATTCATTGTTTAATAATATGCTATTTAGCCTCTATGTGTTCAAATGTCTTTGCATATTTTGTTGCCATTGATTTCTAGTTTCATGCTACTGTGATCTGAGAAGATGCTTGATATGATTTCAATCTTCTTGAACTTGTAGAGATTTAGTTTGTGTCCTATCATGTGGTCTATCTTTGAGAATGTCCCATGTGCACTTGAGAAGAATGTGAATTCTGTAGTTTTGGGGTGTAATTCTCTGTAGATATCTATCAAATCCATTTGGTTTAGTGCTTCATTTAGAGTCTCTGTTTCCTTGCTAATTTTTTGTATAGAGGATCTATCCAGTGCTGTCAACGGGGTGTTGAAGTCCCCTGCTATGATTGTATTGCTATCGATTTCTCCTTGAAAGTCCTCCAGAAGATTTTTAATATATTTTGGTGCTCCTACATTGGGTGCATATATGTTTATCAAGGTTATATCTTCCTGTTGGATAGATCCTTTCAATATTATGTAGTGGCCTTCTTTGTCTCTAGTTATGGCCTTCATTTTGAAATCTATTTTATCAGATATGAGTATTGCTACCCCAGCTTTTTTTTTGCTTTCCATTTGCTTGGAAGATTTTTTTCCATCCCTTCACTTTCAACCTATGTGAGTCTTGTTGTGAGGTGGGTCTCTTGTAAACAACATATAGATGAGTCATGCTTTCTTATCCAATCAGCTACTCTGTGTCTTTTTATCAGAGCATTCAGTCCATTTACATTTAGGGTGATTATTGATATGTACTTATTTATTGCCATTTTTGTTTATTGTGGTTCTATTTTTCTTCCCATTTCTTCTACTAATTACAGCAGTCCTTTTAACATTTCTTGCAGTGCTGGTTTCGTGCTAATGTATTCCCTTAGCCTTTTTTTGTCTGGGAAGCTCTTTATTTGACCTTCTATTTTGAATGATAGCCTTGCTGGGTAGAGTAGTCTTGAATTCAGATCCTTGTTTTTCATGACCTTGACTACTTCATGCCATTCCCTTCTGGCCTGTAGTGTTTCTTGTGAGAAGGCAGCTGAGAGCCCTATGGGGTTTCCTTTGTAGGTAACCTGTTGCTTATCTCTTGCTGCTTTTAGGATTCTCTCTTTGTCTTTAATTTGTGGCATTTTAATTACTATGTGTCTTGGTGTGGGTCTGTTTGGGTTCTTCTTACATGGGGCTCTCTGTGCTTCTTGAACTTAAATGCCTTCTTCCTTCACCAAGTTAGGGAAGTTTTCTGTCACTATTTCTTTGAATATATTCTCTAACCCTTGCTCATTTTCTTCTTCTTCGGGGACTCCTATGATGTGAATATTATTATGTTTCCAGTTGTCCCAGAGTTCTCTTAACCTGTCTTCCTGTTTTTTAATCTTTTTTTTTTCCTCTTGTTTTTCTGATTGGTTGAGTTTTTCCCCCATCTTCTAATTCACTGGTCGGGTCCTCAGCTTCCTCTACTCTGCTCTTTAGACCTTCTAATGTGTTCTCTATTTCTGATATGTCACTCTTGATCTCTTTTTGGTGGTTTTTAATTTCCAATTGGTTTATTTTCAGCATCTCTATGTCCTTACTCATGCTGTTGAGCTTCCTCAAGATCATGGCTCTGAATTCTAGCTGTTAACTTGTCTAACTGCTCCACTTTGATATCATCTTCAGTGGAGGTCTCTTGTTCTTTCATTTGGCTTTTATTTCTGTGTTTCACCATTTTGGCTATCACAGTGGGCTTTGGAACCTGCAAGTTTTCCCTGTGGGTGTTGGTGTTCTGCTGTTTGTGGCTCCCTCTCCTGGGTTTAGATGAGCGAGGGAGGACCCACATTAAACACCACTGTCAAGTCTTACTTTCCTTGTTAGAGTTGCTAGCCCAGGAAAGGTACTGTTATTCTTTAGCTTTTTGCCTGAAAGCTAGCAGTCCAGGTTACTTGAAGAGTTTTGGGTTGTCAGTTGATTGAAAATCTCCCTCAGGTGCTCAGCATAAGGGGATTTCAGGAGGGTGGGGCAGATGCTGGTTGTTAATGAGCCTCAATTTGCACTTCAATGGCCCACAGGGTGGGGTTGGATCTCCGAGGGAGGGGCTGCTGCCTCTCCCCAGAGCCCTGGGAAGGAGCAATATGGCCACAGTCCTGAGTGGCTGCACTCAGCCAAAGGTCTGAGCGCCCTCCAAACCCGGAGTGTCCCCACACAGTTCCAGTCCAGGCTGCCCTCCCTCTGCCGGAGCCCAAGGTGAGTGGCTGTGGTGTTTCAGCCTCTGTCCCGGCTGCGCTGTGGAGCCGCCTGGGAGTGTAACCCGCGGGCGCTGCTCCCAGCTGAGGCCGCTGCCGAGCTGCCGACCGTGGGCTCCCAGCCCCGTCTCGCGCCTTTGCAAGCCTACCGGGATGGAGTCAGTGTCCCTCATTATATGGTCCTCGCAAGCTGCTTTTCTGTTGCTTTTTCCCGTCAATTTGTCTGTGTTATAGTTGTAATTCCAGTTTGGTCCTGGGGGACGGTCTGTGTAGCTCCGTTCACTCCGCCGCCATTTTTATTTTACTCGCAATATTAATTATTTGAATACATATGAATACTTTGTCTAAAAATGGGATTATCTCTTAGTTCTTTGTGAGCCAATCATTACATATTTTTAATTTATTTGGTATCGTGGGACCATAGTTACACTTCAATTTTCTGTGGTAAGCTTGGTGTGTGCATGTGTGTGTGTGATAACATGGAATATAAGCTACATAGTAGATGCTTAATACTTTTGTGGCAGTTTGTTGGTTTTAGCAAATATTAAGTATGATCAGCCCCTGACAGACACTGTTTGAATTGCTATAACTAGGGCAGAGTCCTGAGGGTTAGCAAGAGGAGAAGTAAGATTGAGAGCATAGATTAGTCTTAGCCCCTCCATTGAGGGTTTACTTTGAAGAGTTGTGGAGCATGCAAGGGAAACATAGAGCTATTGAAGTTAAAAGTCACTGCAAATGGAATATATCTGAAAGAAAACACTTAGAAATATTAAAAATCGGTATATGCAAAGTAGAGGTTATTGTCCTGTTATAATGTTATTATCCTAAAGTATTGTCTATTGTTCTAGTTGCACCATAAAATCAAAATATTAATAAAATAATGGGGAATTCCAGGACAGTCTAATTTTGTAAGGAATTAAACATCGAAAGTGGTCATTGATCAACAGATACCTATCATTAGTACCATTGCTTCACACGTTCTGCTTGGTCCAGCTGTGGTTTCTGAATCTATCTCTACAGGTACAGCTAAGAAATCATTTCCTAAGGAGAATTTAGTTTTGAGCTCTCCTAGAAACTTCTGTAAGGAACTTCTTTAAAAAATACTGAAATTCCATCTGCTAAAATATATTCTGGCCTGATGAATTTAAACAATGTGAAGCCCAAGAGATGAAAAATGTGGTGCAATCATGTCACCAGTGTTGGCTGACACTAAAAATGCAGATGTTAGAGAAAATTTCAGAAAGTATTCCATTTGAATACAATAGCTCTAAATTTTTCTCAAATGCCTTTGTTATAACTCTCACATATTCATATGCCAATGAGATCGCTGTGATTTCACTTTTGGAGTAATTAACTCGTCCGATCACACTGCTTCTTCTGCATCGCCCATCATGACGTCTGTTTTAGGAGAATACAAGAGTTACTGCTTTGTGGTTAAAATGACCACTTTCAAATATTTCTGGGGTATTCCAACAGCACGCCATTTTGAGTCACAGGTGCTATTAGGGAGAGTTACTTATCTTCTCATATATTTTATTTGTTTTTTGTTTTGTTTTGTTTTGTTTTATCCTCACCTGAGGACATTTTTGCATTTATCTTCAGATAGAGAGGGATGGACAGAGGGAGGAAGAGAGAGAGAAACATCGATGCGAGAGAGACATATGGAGTGGTTGCCACCCACCTGACCCCAACTGGGGCCAGGGACAAACTGCAACAGAGATATGGGCCCTTAGTGGGAACCAACCCGGGACTCTCCAATCTGCAGGCTGACGCTCTAACCGCTGAGCAAAACCAGCTAGGTCTGCTCATATATTTTAAACAGCAAGATAAAGTGAGAAAGCGGTGTCTAATTCCAACTACACATTCACTAGCATAGTTCTATTTAGATAGACACCTAATGAATCAGTCTAGTGAAATCTTTTTTTTAATGAGTGGAGATTTCTCTTTAAAGCAAAGGTTTTGAAGTGGTTCTACGATCTACTTCATGCAACACCTCCCATGGCAGAAGAAAGCATACATAACAAGTATACATAAGTCTGTAAATCCTCTTTCACTTTGTGCTTATTAAGAAATATCAGCCCTGGCTGGTTTGGCTCAGCGGTTAGAGCATAGGCCCACGGACCAGAGAGTCCCGGGTTCCGTTCCTGCTAAGGGCACATACCTCGGTTGCAGTTTGTCCCTGGTCCCAATCGGGGCCATATGGGTGGCAACCACTTGATGTTTCTCTCTCTCTTCCTTTCTCTCTCCCTCCCGCTCTATTTGAAGATAAATGCAAAAATGTCCTCGAGTGAGGATACAAAAAAAAGAAATATCACATCGTCACCTATTAAAGAGCGACCAGGTGCATGCATACTCTATTTACAAAAGTATAGCTCCTTCTGAGGAAATTGCTACAGGGTGCTGCTTAAACTAATGTTCATGTAGCATCTTAATATTTAGCACTTGAACCACAATGGGGCTTAGGGGGTATGGAGTACCACTTGAAGTCTCTCCATGGCCAATTAACTTGAAGGGAAATATTTGCCATACAGGGTTCTTGCTTAGAGAAATAGCTCTATCCCTTGCTAAACCAAATAATTTAAGCATATTGAGTGGGAAATGGGCCCATGAGCAATGTTTTCAAAATTCTCATTCTTTGGATGATATTAAGATTTGAGTATTGTTGAGCTCTAACAAGGCTAATCTCAGAAAGCTTAGGCCAAAGTCAAGGGATTTGTACCACTGAATGGCCAATGGGCAATTGGTCTTACCTAAGCACTCCCATGCATGATCGTGTTTTTTGCTTACTCTTTTTTTCTTCTCTTCTTGATTTTTCTTTCCTTTATTCTCTTTTTATTTGTCTCTTCTTTAATTCTTCTTGGACAGTTTTCTATAGGTAATAAATAGAGGACAGGCCTTGGAGTCAGACAGGCTATATTTGAGATTGAGCTCAACAACCCAGCTGAGGGGCCTAGACTGGGTCAGGTCTAACCTTTTCATCTGTAGAAATGAAGGAGTGATATATAATTTACTGTACTGTTATGAGAGTTAGAGATAATTGTGTAAATACGTAGAAAGTAGCCCATAAAAGTAGCTGTTGCATTATTTTTTATATACTATTATTATAATTATTTTTATGAGGTCAACTTAGATTCTTGTAGCAGCCGCTGCTGAACTCCACTCTGAGTCTCTGCACTAAGACAGTGTATCCTAGAAGCTGAGTGTTGGCTGCCACAGGCTCATACCACCTCCCTCAGGAGAAGCCTAGGATCGTACGTCCTTCCATGTCACCACTTCTTCTAAGAGAACAATCACAGGAATTTCCATCTTAGGCTTTGCTTCTGAGATACTAATCTAAGGATATTATTACTATTGCAAATACATTTCAGGCCTTCCATTAGCAACCAAAGGTGCTTCAAGCACTCAGCCAAAGACAATGCTAATCTATACTGAATCCCAATGTCTTCTTCCTGGTTCCACCTCTGGAGTGATAGTTTGCAACTCACACTCACTCCTCAGCAAAATGATAACAATTATTTTTTATTTTATTTTTTTTATCCTCACCCAAGGAAGTTTTTTCCATTTTTTTGTTCAGATAGAGTGGGAGGGAGGGAGAGAGAAACATCGATGTGAAAGGGACACATCAAGTGGTTGCCACCTGCACGACCCAACCAGGGCCAGGGACAAATTGCAACCGAGGTACGTGCCCTTAGCAGGAACTGAACCCGGGTCTCTCTGGACCTCAAGCTGATGCTCTAACCGCTGAGGCAAAATGGCCGGGGCGACAATTATTTTTTAAACAATCATTTTCAAATGGTTAGATGTATGTACAGCAAATGAGGAAATATTTACTCAAAAAAAAAATCTACTGAAACTCCATAAAACTGAAAGAGCCTGGGTGTTTGAACCAAAAGCCTCTCTCCCAACTCCTAGCCCAAAGAGCTGGGGCTCCACTCCAGACCAGTACAGACAAGAACACTCGGCTCTGACACCCCCCAGCTCCCAGGTAGAAGGCTGCCTTCCTGGGAGAGACAGGCCTTTAGCATTTCTCATTCTGACCCCAGATACTTGCTGCTGAGGCAAATTCTGGGCAGGTGCAGCCCAGAGGTGGGGACTCCATTCTGCTACCAAGCCCCCACTCACGGAACACAGGCTCTACCTTGGGCACGGTAGAACAGGGAGATCCCAATCACACCTGCCTCGGCTCAAATGGCAGGGAGACAAGCCAATGACACCTGGAGCTGTTACTCCCACATCCACTGAGGGCTCAGTGCTTTAAGCTGAGATGTCACTTAGAGAGAAGTGGCCTATTGTCCCTTCCCCCAGCAAAGCAAAGCAGTGCAGAGATTTTGCCTGGGAGGGAAAACAGGCCTTAGAACTGAGCTCAAAAATCTCTCCCCCAAAGGAACCAACTTCATTTGCAACAGAATATAAAGTTTAAGTCTAAAGGTAGTTTCGAGTTTTGATAAAAGGCAGTTCGGGGAAGATTAATAAATTCATTGAAGATAGAAGCCGAACTGTAAGCCAACTGGCTGATGTAGAAAAAGGAACAAAGAATTAACTGTAAGAGTCTTCTTAGAGTCTGAATAAACTTCAAATAGTGACTTAGAGTACTATCCCTTCAAAGGAGCCAGAAGTTGATTAGATTAGTGTATGAAGCAATTTATTTCCCGGGGCATTTTTACAAACAATAGAGCAATAACCAACAATTAGTGGAACTTTACAGGTGGGTGTGGTCAGGTAACCTGGAAGACCAAGAGCCCCTACCAAAATCACTGTCCTCCCTGAGTGACTGTGGGCATATATCCAAGGATGCACTCCTAAGGAACAACATCAGAGGCTTGTGTGCCTGGGGCTCAGTTGTGTGTGTGCCTGGGACGATGGGGGCTTGAGGGCACAGTTCACTGAAATATACTTACCAATAACAGCAAAGAGGTAGGAGGGAACAAAGCTGTACTGGCCTAAGAATTGACTTCAGATGTTAACTTGAATCTATAGAAACAAATGCAGAGAACCTGAATGGTCAGTAAGGTGGCTAATATAACAAAAGCTATAAGCATATACTCAATCTTCTCTCTTCTCTTGTTGTAGACCAACGAGACAGACCAGACTCAGACTCTGAACTGGGTTCAAATTAAGAGAGATTAATTAGCCGCGCGGCGACTGTCCCATCCTACTCAGAGGAGAGAGCAGCCCTGAGCTCAGGGGGAGGGTTGCTTATATAGTTGTCTTAGCCCCTGTTAAGGAATTTGGATTAAGGGTATGGGAGCAAGCAAGCATGTACAGAAGCAGATATTTACAGTTAGCTATTATGCCTGAGGGAACAATCAGTTTCTGTGTACACAAAGCAATGGTTAGCTATACAATGCAGTGGTTATCTGTTAGCAGATAGTTTTTGCCATTCCCTTAAAATCCAGGGGGAGAGGTCATGTGTTTGTCCTTTATACTCTGAGCTTCCTTAAAAGATAAAATTATGCAAAATAATAATAATTATAACAATGTATTGTTGATTGTATAACATGTACAGAGATAATACATAGAACAATAAAACCACAATAAGAAGGAAAGAGAATATGGGAATGAGGTTTCTATCATCTCATTGGAATTGGTAATATAATTCTGAAGCTGTTTTTAATAAGTTGAGTATGGTAAGCACTAAAACAACCACTAAGGAAATAACTAAAATAGATAGGAATAAAATCATTAAAGAATTAAAATACGTTAAAAAATAATGAATGCAAAAGAGTAGTAAAGAAGAAATAGATAAACAAAAAAGACTTGAGGCATGTAGAAAATAACTACAATGGCAAATGTGAATGGACTAAACCAATCAAAAGGCAGATTGTCAGACTAGGCTAAAAAAACAACAACACAGGATCCAATTACATATATGCTGTCATTAGGAGACATAGTTTATTGTCAAACTTATAAGTAGATTGAAAGAAAGAGGATGTGTTGTAGGCAGCAGGAACAGCACCAGGTATTAGACCACTGGGGTCAGACCAGACCTGCGTTCAGCAACCTCGGTACTTGAGTTCTGGCTAGGAAAGTATTCAGAGCCAAGACTCAAACCATAAGACATTAATTTGGAAAATCATAGAGGTAGAAGAGGTAAATTGTACAATAAATGGGCTTAGGAAACAAGTTATAGAGGTAAAGGAAGAGCCCTTGGAGCTTGGGAGTGAGGAAGGTCATGGTAACAAGCTGGGGGTGATAGGGAGGGAGAGGCAGAAGAAAAAGCCTCAGGCACACTTCCAGGAGGGAGAGAGCAGCTCCTCCATGCTACAAGTTTTAAGGGAGGGTATTTTAGGGGAGGTCTCAGGGGGAAATTTCAGTAGAATATTCAGCAGCTTTCCAGGTGTGTCCTTTCAGGGTCTAGGTCTCCAGTGAATAGTTATTCAGCATCAGAACAGGGAATCATTATCCAACTCAACTGGTCCTGAGGTCAGCTATGTGGTCACTTGTCAGCTATGTGGTCACTTGTCAGCTATGTGGTCACTTGTCTGGTTTTGCTACTTTTCTGGGCCTGGAGCCGAATTACAACTGAGGCCTCAGGGGTGCTAAACTGCAGAACCAGCAATATGCTAGGCAAGGAAAGGTCACCCTGGGGATAAGGTCCCACCCTGCAATTGTCCTTTGCTAGGCACCCAGGACTTCTGCCCTGCTGACCGTCTGTACCTGGCCCATCATTCTTGCTCTGCTCATGTCTAACTGCCTACCACAGATGGAGAAAAATATATCATGCAAACAACAACAAAATTAAGCAAGATAGGGTGTGTGGTGAAATAGTTGCAACTGATAAGGGCTACAAGGACTGTCAAGGAGATAGTGAGACCAACTCTCACCAGATTTAGGGCTTAGAACAGGCAGAAACCAGCTGGATCCAACATGGTGACTAATTTAACCTTACGATGTCCCCTAGCCTTATTAAGTGCTCATTGGAATGCACTTGCATACTAAATGACACGCCCTGAGCTGCCATGAATGGGAAACGGAAGCCCATATAAGAACACAAAATGATCAGTGGAGCTCTTCCCAGCAGTCTCCACCCTCTCCCTCTCCCCACCAAAGATCCTGATATCCCTCCCCCTTATTGAATGTCCTACTTCTCCATTAAATAAGCCTCAGTAAAATAAATAAAGCCCACTAGGGAGGGGAAGCTCTGTCTGTGAAGTAGCCTTCTCTCTGCCTCGCTGCTTTGCTAACAAATTCTCTTTCACTTTAAACTATGTCGGCTGGCATTTGAACTCTTTACTTGGTGAGAAGCCAAGAAGCCAGTGAGTCTCGAACCCTCAGGTCCCCAGACTGTCAGGACACCTGCATCGGAAGGTTTTATAATGATAAAACTATCAATTCATCAGGAAGATATAACAAATAAACATACATGCACCTACCAACCGAACACCAAAGATACGAAACAAAAATTGACAGAATGAAGAGAGAAATATATGTTTAAAATTCCCCCTCCCATATCATCCTTAAGCCCTGGCCATCATTTATTATAAGAACCCAAATGGAAAATACTTGATGTGGGATTCCTTTTTTAATACTTAAAAAAATTTAATATACCTAATAGTTTGCCTAATAAAAGGCAAACAATATATAAAATCAATAAAACCAAAATAACCAGTTAAATTGCTTTTTCACTCCTTAATTCTTTTGATGTTATACAAACAGGAGCTCAGATTATTTCTTCAGTTGAACAAACAAACAAGAAACCAACCCAGAAATCACTTAACAGGCTTGGCTTTCCAGAAGACATTTACATGGGAAAGTCCAGGTTCAAAAGATCCACCAAAGCCTGAAATTTTGTCCTATGGTTATTGGAATCAGGTGTGTTCAGAGGACATTAATTTTGTTTAATAGCAGTTACACTGAGATGCAATAAACAAAATTCGCTTTTTAAAGTGTACTGTTCAGTGGGTGTTTTTTTCACATATATATTCAGAGTTGTGCAACCATCACCACTATCTAATATCAGAAAATTTTTATCACCCCAAAAAGAAACCCTGTATCCATTAACAGTTGCTCTCTGCCCCTTCATTCCCAACCCAGAAACCACTAACTTATGCTTTTGTATGTAAATTTGCCTGTTCTGGGCATTTTACATAAATAGAATTATAATGACATGTGACCTTTTGCGACTGGTGTCTCTCACTAGCATGTTTGCAAGAGTCACCTAGGTTGCAGCACTGATCAATACTTCATTACCTTTGCCCTGGCCGGTTTGGCTCAACAGTTGGAGCCTCAGCCTGCGGACCAGAGAGTCCCGGGTTTGGTTCTTGCTAGTGGCACATACCAAAAACAAACAAACAAACAAAAAACAACCATCACCACTATCTAATATCAGAAAATTTTTTCAAAATTTATCAAAATATACTTCATTACTTTTTATGGCCAGAAAAAAAAAAAATGTTCCATTGTATGGATCACAATTTGTTCATACACTCATCAGTTGGTGGAAATTTAGTCTTTTTCTATATTTGGTTACTATGAATAATGCTGCTATGCATTTTTTCTTTGTGCCCATACAGTTTTAATTCTCTTGAATATATACTTAGGAGTAGAATTGCTGGGTCATATAGTAATTCTATCTTCAACATTTTCACAAACTGCCAGGCTGTTTTTTAAAGTGGATATACCATTTTACAATCCCATCAACAATGTTACTAGACTTCCAAAATCTCCACATCCTCACTGAGACTGTCTTTTTATTTTAATCATCCTAATGAATTTGAAGTAGTATCTCCTGTAGTATTAATTTGCATTTCTTTAATGACTACCGATGTTGACCATCTTTTTGTGTGCTTATTTTATTATCCATTTTATACATTTTTTTAGAACTGTCAATTCAAATATTTTGCCCATTTTTAAATTGGGTTATTTTCTTTTTATTATTGAGTTATATTTGTATATATTCCAGATACAATTCCCTTATCAGGTGTATGATATGCAAGTATCTTCTATTATTCTGTGGTTTGTCTTTTCACTTTCTTAACAATGATATTTTAATGAATGCTGTCTCTTACTTCTTACTTACATTGAATAAAAAAGAATACAATATTTGTACAAGTGTTCTGAAGGAAGAGTCGGAAGAGAAGTCAAAGAAATGAGACTTGGCATTTGAGTGTGAATCACGTCATCCTCAATACCATAACACCAAATCTGTACTTTCAACACAGAAAAGTATATCTGCCATATCCTACTTATAAAATCCAGGACTTCTAAACTCAAATCAGAATCTGCCATCAAAAACCCAATCAACTATGAATTCTTGCACTACATATGCATTTCTCCAGCAGAGAGCACTAATGTCTTCTGAATATTTTGTGTAACTAGCTTTAAAGCTAGAAAAGGCTTAAGAAGCAGGTACACCCTATCCCATGCACACCCATCTGGAGCATAAGACACAAGGGTATTTATCCCAAATTCATTAATAGTTTATTGACCACGCAGTATTCCCAGGTACCATGTTAGTCCTTGGTATGCTGAAAAGGAAAGAATATACTTCTTACCCTCAAGGAAGTTAGAGTTTAATGAAGAAGTTTGTGCCCTGACCAGTTTGGCTCAGTGGTTAGAGCGTCAGCCTGTGGTCCAGAGAGACCCAGGTTCGGTTCCCACTAAGGGCAGTTTCCTCGGTTGCAGTTTGTCCCTGGCCCTGGTTGAGTTGTGCAGGTGGCAGCCACTCGATGTGTCCCTTTCATGCCTATGTTTCTCTTTCCCTCTCTCTTCCTCTCTCTCCCTCCTGCTCTGTCTGAACAAAAAATGAAAAAAATGTCCTCGGGTAAAAAAAAAAAAGAAAGAAGTCTGCCTCCATCTCCCAATAGCCTCTTCTTTCATCAATCATGGAAAGCATTTAATAACTAATCATCCACTTCCCTCTCTCTAACCACACACACACATACACACATGCACGTATGCACACACTCATATACATGCATGTCCTTGGTTGAAGATAGTAAGTTCAGGAGGGGTTTAGAGATAATCTAGTCAAAACCTCTCATTTTAGCTCTGGCCGGTTTGGCTCAGCGGTTAGAGCATCCATCCACCTGCGGTCCGGAGAGACCCAGGTTCGGTTCCCGCTAAGGGCATGTACCTGGGTTGCAGTTTGTCCCCCTCCCTGGTTGGTCGTGCAGGTGGCAGCCACTTGATATGTCCCTTTCACATTGATGTTTCCCTCTCTCTCTCCCTCCCACTCTATCTGTGCAAAAAATGGAAAAAATGTCCTCGGGTGAGGATAAAAAAAAACAAAAAAAACTCTCATGTTATACATAGAAACTCTACACCCAGAGTGGGTAAGTGATTTATCCAAGATCATAATAAAAACTAAGATTAATATGGGACTTACTACATGTCAGGAACTGCTCTGACCTTATTATTCATTTAATCCTCACTGCACCCATTTTTCAAATAGAAAACTAAGATGTGGAGAAATTAAGTAAAAACAAAAATAAAACAGCTCATAAGAGAAAAGCCAAGATTTGAACCCAAGTAGTCTTGTTCCAGAATCCATGCTTTAGATGCTATGCTATATTTAGATAGCTATTTCTAAAGGTAGTCATAATTTTCTGACTCATGTCTTTATGCTTGATATTTTATGCTAATCATCATGGTTTCCAGCATCTCCAGAGTCAATTCTCTGGTCTAGAATTATCAAAGGAAAAATTACAACTAAATTATAGGACAATCAACTTGAATAACCAACTGAAAAGTAGCTGAACTGAAGTCTTATAATCAAGGATTTACAGAAGAAGCCACCTTGAGACTGGTAAAAAGGGTGGAGATGTGGAAAGGGCTGGCCCTGCACCCACATGCTCTGGTTGAGAAACCAGAGGACTATCTCTGCTGCAAATGTCCCCCCTAAAGAGCAAGGGGTCTCAAACCCACACCAGGCTATCAGCCCCAAGCACCAGTGTCAAGGAAAGGCGCCCTCATACCAACAGGCTGTGAAAATCAGTATGGATTCCATCCACCAGGGTGAAACCCAGACGCCCTCTTAAAAACCCAGTGCACAAAATCTTGTTTACAGCCAACTGCCCTGAGCTCCAGCAGAAGGAAGGAGGCTCAGGGTGGACCACAGTCATACAGGGCAGGGAGAGACTGGGTTGTGTGGCTTCTGGGAGAGGGCTGGAGGGACAGCACCAATATTTTTGTGCTGAGACCCTCACCCACAGACATCATCTTTCCTGGGTCAAGCACTCCCATCCATGTGGGAATGCACTAGCCCCACCCTCCCAACTCCCTGTGGCCCTGTCCTCCCAAGAGCATTCTACAGAAGAATCTGCTGGTTATAGCCAGCCTGGGCATGCAGAGCCAACTTTCTTGGAAGGCTCTTGAGGAGGACCAGTTAGATTCAGGGAGTATTAGAGATGTAGAGATAAAGACTGCATGTGTGGCTCTAGGGCAAGGGCAATTTTTCCTTTGTGCACACCCTTCCAACTCCCTGTCACCGCATCCTACTAAGCTCATGCCCTGCAAAGGAGTCTGCTGCCTGAGCCTGTGGTATAGAGTTCCTTGAAGTGATCTTAGTGGTTAACTCAGGGGGAGTCAGAGGCTGAGTTGTATGGTTCTATGGCAGTGGCAATTTCCCCTCCCACCCAAGCCAATGCACCAGACCAGCAATGCCCAGTCACCTCAGGCCAGAGCAGCAGCACCCATCAAGCCAGTGCAGTGTTATTCTTCCCACCAGTACCAAAACAGCAGCATCCCATTCCCCCATGGGAGATTGACTAGCACCACCACAAGAGATTCACTAGCCACCACCACAAGAGAACCACTAGCTCCACCCTCCCAACTCCCAGTGGCCAGCCCACATGAGCTTGAGCAACATCGTCAACAGGCTGTGGCAGGCCTGGTAATCAGTGCAGAAAACTCCAGATTTTGGCAGACTCTGGGAAAACATGTGTGTGGTTCTTGGTTATAGACCATTTTTCCCTCCCACGCCCACTAGTGTCACCCATTCCTGTGCAGAGTGCTCCCTACATATGGCCAAATCTTGAAACCGCACCGTAGCACAAAGGTCTGAAGGGACACAGAAGATGACAGATGACCTTGGTGTACCCTGAGAATGTTGCTGAGTGGCTTAAGATGTAGCACTGGTGCAGGACTTGACTCTGTAGAGCATTTGCCCCTACCTCATGACTCACTAAAAACCAACCCCACACAACCCGCATACCACCAGTCCCTTTCAGTGAATGAGACTAACAGGCGGCTATGAGGCGAAGTCTGATATTAAGGAGACTTGGGCCTTTTGCTGACCCGCCCCCAGGCTTGGTGCTGGTGGAAACCAGCCTTTATGAACAGATCGGCCCCTCCCACCCACACCCAGGCCCGTAAGAGGCGGCCATAAACTGTGGAATGCTTTGTAACTTTATAAGGTAGCCCAGGGCCAGTCACAGGCAGCACTTGATATTGACCTGCCCTGGAGCCCCTCCAAAGTGGTGCCAGAACATACGTACCCAGAGGCAGGATTCAGACTTCATCAGAACACAACCCCATAGCTCTACATGCAGCACACTCAAAGGGAGACCTTGGCAGGCACCAGACCCTGTTAGAGTGAATCCCACCTTGGGTAGTCAGCACCTGCGCGGCACCTCATACACTGTGGTCAGAGTAGATCCTCATAGCCTGCTGGAGGGGCAACTCCACCCATGGATAAACCAACAGCAATCAAGACTGAAGCACAACAGGAGGGTCTCAAATAATCCACACAAGGGATATTCCTGGAGCACCTAGTTCAGGTGATCAGGGAGACTGTTCCAATGATCCCCACAAGACACCTCTGACATAAGGGCACCCTATCAAGACTGGGAGGAATAGCAGATCTACCTAATAAACAGAAACAAATACAGAGAGGCAGACAGATGGGGAGAAAAAGAAACATTTCTAAATGAAAGAAATTCCTAAAAAAAGACACTAAATGAAATAAAGGCAAGCAAGCTATCAGATACAGAGTTCAAAACACAGTTTATAAAGATGCTTAAGAAACTTAGAACTTCATCAAAGAGAGAAAGCATAAAAAAGGGCATATATATTATAAAAAAGAAGTAATCAGAAATGAAGAATACACTAAAAGAAATCAACAGCAGGCTAGAAAAAGCAAAGGACTGAATCAGTGATTTGGAAGACAAAGTAGCAGAAAACAGCCAATCAGAGCAGCAAAAATAAAAAATAATGTAAAAAATGAGGACAGTTTAAGGGACCTCTGGGACAACATCAAGCATAACCACATCCACATAATAAGGTTGCTGAAGGAGAAAAAAGAAGCAAGGAATTGAGAACCTATTTAAAGAAATGATGGCTGAAACAACCTTAATTTAGAGAAGGAAAAAAATATATATGTCCAGAAAGCAAAGAGAATCCCAAATAATATGAATGTAAAGAAACCCACACCAAGACACTGCATAATTAAAATGGCAATGTTTAAAGACAATAAGTGAATCTTAAAAGCAACAAGAGAAAGACAGTTAGTTACTTACAAAGGAGCTCCCATAATACTGTCAGATGGTTAATCAACAGAAATATTTCAGGCCATAAGTGATTGGCATGAAATATACAAAGTGATGAAAATAAAGGACCCACAGCTATCATTTAAAATTGAAGGTGAAACAAAGAGCTTCCCAGACAAGAAACAGATAAAAGAGTTCATTATCGTCAAACCAGTATTATAAGAAATGTTAAAGAGTCTTTTTTAAGAAGAAAAAAAGAACATAGCTTTAAAAACTAAAATGACAATAAATATGTATCTGTCAATAATCGTTTTAAATGTAAATAGATTAAATGCTTCAATTAAAAGACATAAGTTACCTGAATGAATAAAAAAACAAAGCCCAGGATGGGAAAAAGGATATCTAGGGGGGAAAAAGGAGAAACATCTGTAACAAAAATAAATTAATAGAAATTGAAAAATAAACAAACAAACCAAAAAACAAAGCCCAAATAATGCAATCTATAGGAGACTCACCTGATAACAAAAGACACACACAGACTAACAGTAAAGGGTTGGAAAAAAGTATTTTATGGAAATGAAAAAAAAAAAAATAGGGTAGCAATACTTGTACTAGAAATAATAGATTTCAAAACAAAGGGTATAATAAGAGACAAAGAGAAATGTTACATGATGATAGAGAAATCAATCCAACAAGATATATAATCCTTATAAACATTTATGCACCCAACATATGAATATTTGAATATATAAAGCAAACATTGATGGACATACATAAAGAAAGAGATTGACAGTAATATAGACAAAAAGGGGATTTAACACCTTATTTGCATCAATAGATAGATCTTCCAGACTGAAAAATCTACAAGGAAACAGCTAAGATATGGAAGCAACCAAGTGCCCATCAATAGATAAATGAAGAGGTGCTACATATATACAATGGAATATTACTCGGCCATAAAAAATAATGAGATCTTACCATTTGCAACAGCATGGGTGGACCTAGAGGGTTATTATGCTAAGTGAAATAAGTAAGTCAGAGGAACCCAAATACCATGTGATCTCATTTATATACGTAATTTAAACAATAAAATAAACGAAATTGAAACATTCATAGATACAGAGAACAGACTGATGATAGCCAGAAGGGAGGGGTTTGGGAGACTGGGAGAAAAATGTGAAGAGATTTAAAAGTACAGATTGGTAGTTACAAAATAGTCACAGGAATGTAAAGTATGGTATAGGGAATATAGTCAATAATATTGTAATAACTATGTATGGCACCAGGTGGGTATTTGAAATATCGGTGAGGGGGACACTTTGTAAAGTATGTGATTTTCTAATCTAACCACTGTGCTGTGTATCTGAAACTAATGCAAAATAATACTAAAATTAAACTTTATTAAAAATAAAGAATTATCAAAGAAATATCAAGATATTATGACACTTTAAAGTCACAAGACACTCAACTTGGGAAAAAAGGCCCAATTCCAGTGTGTATGTATATGTTAATAGAAGTAAGAGATGAAGATATCCACAGCCATGAGAAACACAATAAGTAATCTTGTAATAATTAATTTTTTAGCTAACATTGACAAATGTTGCCACTTGAATATAATTCCTTTGTCTTCTCTAGTCACCACCATGTACTCCTTCACACTTCCAAACCCGTCTGTTAAATTTGTTGAACATGTTAAACTGTGAGGCCTAACGTGGGAAGAGCAACAGTTTTAATCCTGAGATGACCATAGAATATACAACATGGAGAAGATGTGTGTTTCAAATGTCTCAGAGACTTCACTTTATTTCATTTCTTCATTCATCACTTGGCACATATTTACTCTGTGCTACTATGTGCAAAACACTGCACCGGTTTCTGGAGATGCACTAGTCCATGGGATGGATGGGGCCTTTGCCCTCCCAAGGTCCACACTCTCACAGTGTTCCTCCGGAGGATGTTAGGGAGCTGCAGTTAACTAATTTCCATCTTTCACCTATTATGCCTCTGAATGATGGCTGAGCTGCAGGAAGTTTAACAGAGTTAACTCCATAAAGGTAGGGACTGCAAACAGATGGCATCACTCTTAGGTATACAGACTATAGAGGCAAATGCATTGTTTAGAAATGCCTATAATATGTTATTTGAGTGAACTATAAAGTCGTTTGCAAAGTGAAATTATTTGCACGATCATTGTATTTTGTCAGAATGCACAAATGCCTTTTGTCCTTGAGGACCCTGAAGAACAAAACATTCTATCTGCTTATTGAAATGCTAAGTAAAGTAAATAAATCCAGAAATTTTGACAATTGAGTTCACTAAAAGACAAAGTTAAAATTGTAAAATTTCCACCCACCTATATATCTTTTTTTATCCTTCAGTATGCTTCCCCCTTATCTTTATTTATAATCAAGCTGTCTGTAACTTTCCCACCCACACCAGGCCTTTATCAGCCACCAAAAGCTATTCTATTCACTGTAACAACAGGCTTTCTTTCAAATCCTAAATTCTTTAATTTACTCATCAGGTCTCAATGTTTCAGAGGAGTCTTAGCCACTTGAACCCACTCTCTCCTCTCTCAATGTAAGACCTGATTACCTTTGCCCTCAATTTTGTAATGAGATAAAGAACATCTGGTTTATTATTTTACTACTCTTTTTAATAAAGTAATCAGGTTATAGTCAGCTATCATAAAGCATATTCGAGTCATGGGCTCTGAGCCATGTTAATATCCTGTGTTAGGAGATTCTACTGGGCCAATATTTGTTCACATATCTGGCTACATATTTGCCTCTAATTTTTTTTAAGTTTTAAAAAATGTAAGCTTTTTGAGGGCAAGTGTTGTATTGCTTCATATGCTCACCAAATCACAGTTGGGTGGATAGTGAATCGGAATGTAAAGAAGTGTGCAGAGATAAGTTAGTAGAAGAATAAGCAGGTAATTGGAAGGTGTGTCTGTATTTGGATTTGTAGGATTCAGGAGACAAAGCCAAAGAGGATGGTGGTGTGGGACAGACTGGAATTGGGTTATAGTTAGTCCTCATTGATTTATCACGTGCAGCCTAACGTCCTCTGGAGGAATGATGACAGGCTGTGGACCGCAGAAGGGCAAAGGCCACATCCATCACATGGGTCAGTGTATTCCCCAAAATTCGTACAGTGCTTTGCACATAGTATACACAGAATAAATATTTTTGGATGATGAATGAGTGAAATAAAATAAAGTCTGAGACTTCTGAAACATAAACTATACCCATCTTCTTTTCTTATATAGTCCAAGATTGATAAAATAAACACATTGGAAAAGAGAGACCCCTGCCTATGTTGTTAGGGATTGCCCTGTGTCTCTTGGCCAAAGGAGCCACCAGTAGAACTCAAGACTCCAAGTCCAGTGCTCTTTCTGGCACATATCTCTTTCTTCTCCAACCCTAAAATATTCTGGATCTTGTTCTTTTAAAGCATTTTGCTTTTTAAACGTTCTTAATAAACCACAGATGTATTGCCCCTGCAAATCAGGTTAGATGAGAATTGAAGTCCAGTATTCAATGTATAATTACAATTAGCAGATGACCTTATAATAGACCAAGAAACACACACACACACACACAGTTGCTGAGGGAAAATCAAGGTCTGGCTATTGCTAGACCTGGGTAACTCAGAACCAAAGAAATGAAAGTGTTAATTATGAGGATCCTCAGAAACCAACTGCTTTTACAGTTCCACACAACCTCTTACCCAGATTTCAACATGGTTCGGGGAACACTCCCTGAATCCAAGCAAGCACTGTCTCAGGCACAAGCAAAACTCATCAGACCACTTCGCAGAAGCTGAGGAACACCAGCTCTGCTTTCATTCTAGGCTTTCATCCTGGCTTCACTTGCAGATATTTTCTTGGAAGTCTCCCTCTTTATGGACAGGAGTCAATAATGGTTGGCTGCTGTGTGGTGGATTCCAATATGTGACCCAGATGACAGTATATTTATTCTTTTAATGAGATGCATAGGAAACTTTCAAAGAAACATTTGGACAACTTCCCAGAAGGCAGATCAACTGGGGATGTCAGGCATCCTGCCCCAGGAATTGGTGTTTTTCCTTTGGAGAAGAGGCTGAAGGTCATCTTCTTAGCACCTGTCTCATGAGGAAGGGGCAGTGTATAGTTAAAGCACAGTTGGTGATGAGAACAGAGTAACTTGTCATGAATATTTCAGAATGGGATCGTGATAAGAGATCAACTCACACAGAAATGCTCAGCCAGCCTTGCACGATTACAGTTTGGATTTCTAGGTCAAGCTACATTATTTCAAGCACATGTGAGATGTCCCACTCCTCCTGTTCTCGGAATTCTCATCACAGAGCTCACTCTCGGGGATTATTTTCAGGATTTACCCTAGGCCCAAGGAAAGCTCATGTTAAACATCTGCAACCAAGAGATTGAAAATGTCAGAAAAACATGGTCAAGTGGCCAAAAATAAATAAAATTCTATATCAGTGACAATATACTCAGTCATACACAGCTGAACCAGGGGGATTCTGACAAACTTTCTGAGAATGCAAAATCGTGAATAACTTCTAACTTTTGTTATTTTTGTCTGAAATGACATCTAGGTAGAACTAATAAACTTGAGCCATGATGCTGAGATAATCTTTAAAAGCACTATTTTAATTTGGAACCTTAAAGCTAGTCAAGCTAGTCAAACTTCCTTAGAACCATGTTCATTATGATTCTTCTTCAGCACGACATAGCCCATCAATCTCATCTCCCCTTTACGATGCTGTATGCTCTCTGGATATCCCTTCCCCACTAGAGCATACTATATCTTTAAGTAAAGGAGTTATTATACTTATTTTGGCACATTCCGTTTGATCAGATCTCCAGTTCTATCTTGTATACACTGTAGACATTAAATGTTTAATTAATTTAAAGAAGTAGAGGATTTTTCATTATCATAAATAATTTTAGAATGATGAATTGGAAAAGAACTGTTAATACTGGATAATATTGTCTTCTACTAATCATAAACATTTTCTTAAGACTCAGAGAAAACTAAATTCTCATTGAGGCAACCACAGGAAGCATAGTTTAGTGCTCATGTCACTCAGAGGTGTCTTTCTTTCCAGGGAACTAGCTCAGAAGGGATCTGCCAAACCTAAGTGTCAGCTGATTACTTCATGTGGGCCATGGAATTCAGTCATCAGATTACCAAATTGTAATTTGTACAATTTGTGACTTTGTACAAATTGTGACTATTATTTGTGACTTTGCTTGCGTCTTTGGATAGAAAAACGCCACATTTGCTGTTCAGTCATCCCTTGTCACAGGAATGGGAAGATCCTACAAGTAGCTCTTTTTCTACTCAATGGAATATGTAGAAAGCAGAATATTTTTACTTCTGATTCTTCCAGAGCTTCTCAGCTCACCAAAAAGAGATTGAGCCCTGAGGATGGGTGATCATTTTAAGACAATACTGGGGGCAGATAAAGCAAAGGGATAGAATTTAGTCTCCCTAGATCTTCTTTCAATGCTTAAAGTTTCCCTTTCTTCATAAGGCTTTTTCTGACTACCATCACCTGCACTGTTCAATCTTATCACTTGACCATTAAGTGGCACTTGATTGTTTTCTGTGTGTTTGTCTAAATTGTGAGTGGCTGAGCTCAGGGATTAGGACCGAATTTGACATGTCTTTGGTATCACCCCTGATGTCTAGCATATTGATGGACATATAATCCGTGTTAATATCTATTATGAGATTTTGAATCACTAGTTTGCATTTGGTGGTGGAAATAGTGACAAGGCCTTTTAGAACTTTTACCAAAATAAATTGATCAGAGAATCCCTTAGAGAATATCAGATATTCTGATTTTCTGTAGGGACTGCATATCTTCTAAGACTCCACGCAGTCCTATTTTCTTTTCTTTTTTTTTTTTTAATCCTCACCCAAGGACGTTTTTCCATTTCTGTTCAGATAGAGTGGGAGGGAGAGAGAGGAGGAGAGAGAAACATCAACGTGAAAGAGATACATCCAGTGGCTGCCTCCTGCACAACCCCAACTGGGGCCGGGGAAAAACTGCAACGGAGGTACATGCCCTTAGCGGGAACCAAACCCAGGTCTCTCTGGACCGTGAGCCTATGCTTTAACCGCTGAGCCAAACTGGCCAGGGCCACACAGTTCTATTTTCAAAGAGGTTGACTGGGCACAGGCATGAAAAGTCAAACAGTATTTGTATTTTTCATTCTAAGGCCTACCATGAGATGCAAATAATTTATAGTGACTAAAATACTCTCTTTCCTTTATGAGCCCAAATCCTATGCATAGTGTTAAAGTTCTCTGAGAACTGCATTTAAGATTATTTATCTTTTTTCTCACTATAATGCAAGCAGGAGCTCACATGAAGCCTTACAGAAGGAAGAAAACAAGAGAAACAGCTATTTGATGTTGGGTTGCTGAGGTGGCTTCCTCAAAGCAATATCACAAATTTAGACACCCACTTTCTCCAGCGTCAGTAATAAATGCTGTCGCTAGGGAGGGCGATTTTGTTAACGAGAATTAGAATAAAATAAACACACATTTTTAAACTACCTACCTGGGATTAACTCAAACCTAATACAGTTTTAATGAGCTTTATCACTTTAACTTCCTGCTAATGGTGACTTGTGTTTCCAAGCATGCAAGTCACTTTTTTCAGTCATAAAATCATTGTAATTGAAATCTTAACAGATCATTTAGTTTATAAGATCTTATTTTATAGATGAAGAGACTGGCACCCAAGGAGGTTAAGTAACTACCCCAAGTCACACAGGTAGTGATATTGCTGTAGTAGAAGAATAAATTGTCTATTCATGGATTTGGAAGGGGAGAGAACACTGCTTTCCAAACATTCAAAGATACATATAGAAAATTAGACATTCTCAATTTTTAATATCATGACTTTACAATTTGTGTCTCTTTTAGCATTCACTGTTTTCCTTGTTTCATATTTAATTCTGTGTATTTTTTTAAATCTTCCTCTCCAAGTAGTAAGTATATGAGGACCAAACCCAGATCTAAATTAGCTTAATAGATCTGTACATAACACAGTGCCTCTCACACGTAAGCTTGATAAAAACTCTGTGAACGATCAAATCAAGGAAGGTTCTTTCAGCCTTTCCTCTACGGCTCAGTAAGAAGACAGCTGCCAGCCCAGAATGGCAGAGGCCAGAAAAGAACAGAGCAGTGTCATAAAGACAGCCTTCTTATTCCCTTTCAGGGTAATTCAAACCGTGGTCCTAATCTGAACACTCTTTGTGGGGCACAACTCACGTCTCCCATAACTAACTCAGTTGTGCCATTTTCTCCCATTTACACAACTAATCAAATATGCTTCCAGTGCTGAACGTTTTATAGTTCATTTACTTTTGAGAGTTACCTGTACAAACATTTTTTTAAAAGGGGGATCTGGTCACCATAGCAACTTAGAGATACAAATATAGTCTAATTTAGTCATTGTTGAAGATAGTTTCGGCAAAAAGACTGAATTAAATCTGGGGTGGGGAGGAGAGGGAGGTGAATGTGGATGATAAAAATATTAAGTTTCTCAAATTCCTGGGTTTGGATATTTACACGAAGGGCACCTGAACTGCAGAGGGAACCGGTGGGACAGCAGATGGGGTGGACCTGCAGTGTGTTAGCAGTTAAACGCTCGTTATGAGTACAGGATGGCCCCTCTACCATGTTGTTCCCGCTCCATCCCGAGGCCATTTGAAAGATGGGTGGTACTGGAGGCCCAGAATCCTAATTTAAGCTGTTCGGTTTGCTGCAACTGTAAACTCGCCCGCACAAGCTCCGCCTTGCAGTCTTGCCAAGCACTCAGTGTAGAGAAAGGTAAAGGAACTCGTGTAAGAGGTAGGTTCCCGCGTGCTCCACGGGAGCCTTCCCTTAGGGCCCAACACCAGTTATGTAAATCACAAATGACTGGGGACGCACTCGTGAGAAGGTGGGGCGACACAGGGTACTTCCAAAGTGCCCTGCACGGTGCGCTCTCCCTCCCGTCCCTGGAAAACAGACCCGCTCTCGGTAGACGGCCCGCCCCCTCCCCCACCTGGAGACGTTGGGCTGCGCTGCTGCCTGCGGACCAGAGGCTGTAGCGAGCCGGCGGGACGGCCACATGGCGCGCTCCCGGGTGATGGCAGTGGCGCTTTGTTTCGATCAGCCAGGGGTGAGTCACCGGCCCCCAGAGTCCCAAAGCTGGACAAACACTGGGGCCAAGGCGGCTGTAAATTTAACAGCAGGAGCAGCTACCGAAGCAGCCGCAACCTCTCTCTCTTCCTCCTCCTCCTCCACGGCCACGGCCACCGCCACCGCCACTGGGGGCCGTCGCTGCCTCCGCCTCCGCCCCCTGCCTCCGCCCAGTCCCCTCCTCCTCCTCCCGCGAACTTAGTCAGCGGTTCGCGCCGCGGCGCGGCGATTGGCCGGCGGAAGGCGCCGCGTCACAATGGAGCCGGTCGGAGGCGGCCAGCCTGCCAGCGCTGGGGCTTCCCGCTGAGCCCGCAGCCGCCGGCAGCGACAAAGTGCGGGCGCCCGGCCGCCGCCTGCGCGCCCGGAGTGGCGCAGGGTGGACGCCGCGGGGACGCGGGCGCGTCCGGGGCTGGATTCGCGCTGGTAGGTCCGAGTGGGACGCCCCTGCTCTCCGAGGAGGTGCCGATCCGACCCAGGTGGTGGAGGCGGAGGACGGGGTGAGGGGACGCAGCAGGTGGGGTTGGCCGAACAGGTGCGGTTACCTGTCCACGCCTCACCTGGAGCCGGGCTTGCGGGCAGCTGGCTGGGCCACAGAGATGAGTCACGGCCTCGCTGCGCCTTCGTCCCCACCGCAACGAGGCGGTCCCCTCTCTGCCTTGGCGTTCTGGGCGCTGCACCTGAGTGTGAGTCCTGGGGCGGTGTGGGAACGGGGTTCTGGTTTTCCAGGCTGGGGTCTCACCTCTGGGTGATGAGACCTCTCCCGAGGGAGTACGCGCGTTTGGTCGCTCTTGTTTGCTCCCTGTTCTGGCGCTGTTGACAAACATTTTGTGCTCATTGGATACTCGTTCGCCTACAATTTGATGGTGGTGGTGGCATTCGTTTGTTAGAGAAGGGGCAACCTATACCCATGTAGAGAGAGAAGTTAAGAGTTTTCCTTCTCCCGGGGTACAGTTGAGCAGGTGCTGAGAGGTCAGAAGGGAAAAGGCACAGTGTTGGCTCATTACTCTGTGTCCTCAGCTGGCTTTCCAAAGTCCATAGATTGCCCAGAGATGACATTTGTGGAAGATCTTTCTTTGTGGTCAGAAAGACGCCCTCTTAGCACCTCCTTCTCCCCCCTCCCCAAGAAAAGGCCAAACCTAAATTTAAGAACAACCTACGTGTGAACTTCCTTGAATAAATTTGTCTTGCATAAAAACTTTTTAAAAACTCTGTAAAGATACCAGTATGAAAATTTTAAGTTGCAAATACGCAGCCAATTTAAAATAGGAAAAATTTTCATCTCTTTTTAAGAAGAAATTGAATGGCCAATGTCTGTCAGACTGTCCTGTCTCCTGAACCTAAGTGTAGGCTTGAAGCACACACAAAAGGAACCAAAGTGCAGTATAATTATTTAACAATTCCAGTACCCTTGATGTGTTCAGGTTACACCCCCTGAGGACCCCAAATATTCTTTGACTTGAGGATGCCAAGGTGACTTTCTTTTGCCCCTGGCATTCCTAGGCCGAAGCTCCACTCTGGAAGGCAATGTAAAATGACAGCTAATCTCTTACATAATTGGGCCAGTGTGATTTAAGAGTATAAACCCTAACAGGTCTGATATCCTCTTAATTCATGTAGTGAAGGGAACAGAGTTGTCACTGAATCTACAGTTGACTTACGGCACTTTTCTTATACCTACTAGCCCCACAAAATGTTTTTCTTATAGAAAAAAATATCTAAATGTTAGAATTACATTTACTGTTCTTCGAAATTTACTATTTTTTCTTCCGTTGGAAAGGTGTTATAATGTTTTGTTTTGGTTTTTTTTTTATCCTCACCCGAGGACATTTTTCCATTTTTTGTACAGATAGAGTGGGAGGGAGAGAGAGGAAGGGAGAGAGAGAGAGAAACATCGACGTGATGGGGCACATCGAGTGGCTGCCAACCGCACGACCAACCAGGGCTGGGGACAAACTGTACGTGCCCTTAGCGGGAACCGAACCTGGGTCTCTCCGGACCGCAGGCCGACGTTTTAACCGCTGAGCCAAACCGGCCAGGGCGGAAAAGTGTTCTAATGTTTTAACATGAATATTTTCACATCTGGAGTGATTTCATTTGACCAGTTAAGAGTTGCTTTTTAAAAACTATTCCTCGTTGTTTCATTCTTCAGAATCCTCATAACGAAAGCAACATTAATTTAGATGAAAAGGGCCCTGGTCAATATAACTTGAAGAGGTACCAGGTTGTCCAAATTTTTTTGTTTAATAGACTTTATTCTTTAGTTTTAGGTTCACAGTAAAATTGAGAGTAAAGTGCAGAGATTTCACATATACTCCCTGCCCCTACTCATGCATAGCCTCCCCCATTGTCAACATGCCCCACCAGAGCTGTCCATTTGTTACGATGGAGGAACCTGTATTGACACATCATCATCACCCAAAGTCCATAGTACACATTAGGGTTCTCTCTTGGTGGTGTGCATTCTATGGGTTTGGACAAATGTATAATGACATGTATCCACCATTGTAGTATCATGAGTATGATACTATATCATAGTATCACTGCCCTAAAAAAGTCTCTGTTTTCCACCTGTTCATCCCTCCCTCCCCCAACTCCTGGCAACCACTGATATTTTTACTATATCCATAGTTTTACCTTTTCCAGAATGTCATATAACTACAATCATGAGTTTGTATCCTTCTTGCACTTAGTAATATGCATTTAAGTTTCCTCCATGCCTTTTCATGCGTGATAGCTCATTTCTTTTGCATGCTGAATAATATTCCATTATTCCTCCAAGATTTTTTTTAGACTGGGGGGGTATTTTCCTACAGTGAAATTTGTGATTTTGTTTTGTTTTCTGAATTTGGGGGGGCACATATAACATTTAGAAGATTCTTGCTTTAATCTAAGTTTTCATTTGTACATAAGTTTTTATTTTTAAATTTTCAAATCCTTTTTGATGACCTATGAGTATTTCTTTGCTCCTTTTTTGATTTTTTGCTGCCCATATAAAAATAGCCTATTTAATCCCCGGTTTCATTTATTTTCTCTCAAGATGAATTTCTGAATTTTATTTTATTTAGTGTTATTTTGTTTATGCTATTTAACAGTGTGTTCCCTTTGAAAGTCTACCAGGAGCCGAGGGGAGTACCCCTAACCATTGCTTGTATAAATTTTTTTTTTCCTAAGCCTCAGCTGATGATATGTTTATTATTGATTTTTTTTTTTTTCTTTGCAGAGAGAGAGAGAAACATCAGTGAGAGAGATACATGGATTGGTTGCCTCCTGCATGTGCCCTGACCGGGAATTGAACCCTCAACCGAGGTATGTACCTGACTGGGAATTGAACTAGCAACCTTTTGGGTTATGCTCCAACCAACTGAGCCACCCAGCCAGGGCCCAAATTTTATTTTTGTTCTCCTTTTCAACATCCTTCGAGCATACCCTGATATTTCAGCAAGGAATGTATGCTGACTCTGTCGTGTCACTCCTGACTTGGTGGAATGATGTGCATTGCTTTCTGTATAGAAAGCATGTCTGTCCCTGCAGTCCCGACTCCAGAGTACAGGATCTGCAATAGTTCAGACCTGTGACCACACAAAAGGAATTTGAGAGGCCCAATTACAGCACAGAATTTATTTAAACGATTATAAAATTCATTCCAGTATGTGTCATGTCTGTTTTCCTATTGCTGCCTTTTCTTTCATTGCCATTGCCTATTTTCATTTTCTTTTCCTCTCTATTTGCTAAACTTCCTACATACCTTTATTTGGACTGTTTTGTTCTAGTGTTTAAAATACTGTCTTTGGTAGGCATAGCTTATTTTTTCTTTTCTGGGTCATTAAGATCTTAAAATTAGGCCTAACTCCAGTCATTGAATCTCTCTTGTCAATTCTTAACACTGCTGTTCATTTAGAAATTCAACAAAGGGCAATAATAAACCCCCTGTTCTATGACTGCCTTTCATTTAGGATTCTACTCAATTGTACCATAATTTAAATTCACTTCAGTGTTGTGAACTGTGCAAAGGAAATGAATAAAAAGTTGTCAGAACTTCAACCTTGATCTTTCCTTTTGCCTTTTGACCTTTATGTTGTCTTTGATATGGGTCACATGATTCTGCTTGTCCTTTTCCAGACCATATCTTTGAACTTCATCTCCTACTTCAGTTTCAGAGTTTCTTGTAACTCATCCTGTGGCCATTTCCAGGGCTCCATTCTACAATGCCTACTCCTCAGACAACAGCACCTTTCACAGAAGCTACCAGCTGCACAGCTTCTATTTCTCTTCTGGTTCCAGCTCCATGCAGGTGCCTGAGACCTTCCTCTGCCCATCTCTAATGGGGGCTAAACTCTTCACTGTCAAGTAGCACATTCCTTCAGATTGTTTCTCAGGTATGCCAATTTGAGAGCATATTCAAACCTCCCATCTTCTGTCAAACTCCTTTGCAGCATTTTATACTACCCCCGCCCCCAATCTATTGCAGATTATAAGCAGGAGTTCTTCAGGCTTCTGCCCAAAAGCATGATGGACTTTGCAGACTGATAGGTCTGGGTTTGGATGAGTTGCTGGATTAGTCAAGATTAGCTGCCAGGCCTGGCTAGTGTTGCTCAGTGGTTGAGTGTTGACCCATGCACCAAGAGGTCACTGGTTTGATTCCCACTCAGGGCACATGCCCAGGTTGTGGGCCAAATCCCTAGTGGGGGGATGTTGGAAGCAGCCAATCAAAGTTCAGTCTCATTGATGTTTCCATCTGTCTCTCTCTCCTTTCCTCTCTCTCTAAAATCAATTTAAAAATAAAAATAAAAAAAAGATTAGCTGTCAGTTTCAGAGACCACAAAGTACAGTAGCTTAAACAAAGTGATATTTGTTTCTCTTTCACATAAAAAAAAAAAAAAAAAGTTGTTAGACAATCTAGGGCTGATATGATGGTTTTACAGTCTTTTGAGACCTAGGCTGGTTTTACCTTTTAGATCTACTATACATCAGGTGAGACCCTTAATCTCATGGTCCTAGGTGGAGCTTCAGCCATCACGTCCAGGTTCCAAGTAGTGGAAAGGAGGAAAGGAAGGAGACAGAAGAAAGGCAAAAGCCTTTCTTAAAGAAGGTCTCTTAAGAAATTTTCTGAGCCTGTCATACACTTCTTGTGACATCTCATTGGCCAGAACTCAGTGATGTGACCTCACCTAGGTGGAACAGAGATATTATAATATTGTCCTTATTCCAGACAGCCTTATGCCCAACTAAAATATGGAAGGTTCATATCCTTAGGAAGAAAGGAAAGAATGAACATTGGGTAGCTAAACACCACAGTTACTCTACAGCCCTTTTCCATTACTAATATTCCCCATCTCACAGGATTCTTAGAATTAAAAGAAATATTATACATTAAAGCATCTAATACCAGTTGACATAACACAAGGTTTCAGTAAATGTTAGTTCATGTTCCTCCTTATTCCTCTTCCATGAATTGCCTAGTTTCCCTGCTGCAACACCATCTTCATCCAAACCCTATTTTCAATACTTAGGCATTTGCCCGATTGGTGGTATCAGATTGTATGCTTGTATCTTTTTTCTTTATTGATTTTAGAGAGAGAGGAAGGGGAGGGAGAGAGAGATAGAAACATTGATGAGAGAGAACATCAATTGGTCCTGCATGCCTCCCACTGGGGATCTGGGCCCACAACCTCGGCATGTGTCCTGACCAGGAATCGAATTGGTGAGCTCTTGGTGTGTGGGTCGATGCTCAACCACTGAGCCACACCAGCCGGGCTGCCTATATCTTTTCATAGACAGGAGCAACACATTGTTACTCAAGGTCAGCATTTATTTCTTAGCTTAAAACTTGGCTTAGATTATAAGCATAGCCCTTGGGATCAAATAGACCCAGATGTGAATCCTGACTTTGCCACTTAGTGTATAACCTTAGCCTCTTGCACCCTCAATTTTCTCATCTGTAAACTGGGAGTAATAATCAGATATGAGGATTAAATGAAAGAAAAAAAAAGGGTACAGTGTTTAATACTGTTGCTGATAAAGTAAGTGGTAGCTTTTCTTTTTTAATTTGGCCTAATCTGGATGAAACTTTTTCAAAGTGAACTCTTGTTCTATTACAAAAAAATGTTTTAATAACGATCATCTCCAAACATATCCAAATGAGTGTTATTAAATTGTTAGTCATACTTTTTTGAGAATTGTCTCCATAATCAGTTTAAATGCAAATAACCGCAAAATCCTTCTTGTATTTCTTTAAATAAAAAACAGAATAGTTCTGTCTTAAGCTTTCTCAGCCTTGATTTGATCATTTGGGGCTGTTTCAGTCTCAGAAGCTGAAACATTTCTATGATTAAATATATTTCATAGTGTTCTTTTCAGCAGCTATTAAGTACCTACTATGTGCCAGACACTGTGCTAGGTTCTGGGAATACAGGGGTAAGCAGAGGTACATCCCTTGCCATCGGGAAGGTTGCAGATTTCTGGGAGTCAGCAAATACATTAAAAATGCCACTACGAAAGTTAGGAAGGAGACATACAGGTGCTGTGAAAGCATGTGTCTTACAGTTTGAGGTTGAACAGAGTCTTTAGGAACAAAATATTGGCCAGTGAGCTGAAAAGTAAAGAGAAGGCCATTCAGTCATGTGGTTTGAAATGCGCGGAAGGTGCCGGTTTCCAACAGTGTTACAAAGAAGGTGTTTTGTGATGTTTGGAGCCATCTTTAAAATAAGTGTATATAATATATATCTTCTCGGTGTGATACTCTGAAAGGGGCAACATAATTCAGGAATAAGTTATTATTTTACAATGTAGTCATGCTGTATTGGCAAACTTTAAATATAGATACTTCTTGATACACCAAGCAGATGCGTCTGAGAGTTGGCGGTAAAGTAAGATCTTCTCAAAGAGGGTCAGAGGCTGCATCTGCATCACCCTTATCAAGTGGAGTTTGAAGCCATTTGGCCAATTTGGGGCCATATGAAAGATGGTCGGCAGAAGAATTAGTAGCCCTTTGTATAAAACAGTAGTGAAAAATGACCTCAGGATGGTAAGTGTGGGCAGAGTGTTCCAGAGAGCTAGCTGGGCTGCCGGGCTGGGATGTCCTCTCTCAGGGTCAGTGGGCAGCTCCAGCATCTAGTGCCTTCCAGGCTGTCAGGTATGCGTAGGCAGGAGCTCAGCTCCACCATTTCTCCTTGTCCTGTCCTGCTGAGCTATTTGGGGATCCTTGGGAGGAAATGTTGCCTCTTTAATCTCTTTGAGAGCCTAGGAGGGTACTGGGCATGACTTAGCCTTGGGGACAGAGCTGCCTGCAATTGGACTATAAGTTGTTTCTTGCTCTGAGTAGATAAATTTAAGATGAATTTTGTTCCTCTAAAGATTTTAAAGTTCATCTCTCTAGGCAAAACTAAATGAGTTTGTTCCTGGCCCTGTTTCAATGCTGAAATGGGCAGTCCTCAACTAAGCAATGATTTGTCTTCCAAAAGTCTCTGTGAGTCATGATGCAGTTTCTCAGACACAGTGTTCTGCGTGGAGCTTGGGTTCCCAGACTTCCCCAAGAGAGTCTGTGCGGTGCCAGCACCGCCCTAAGGTGCCACAAGCCTTTCACCTTCACCCTCCCAGGAATGCCCTTGCTACTGGACTTTCTCTCGCTCCCCACTTGCCACGTGTTTGGAATTCATCGCTCAGTGGCACACCAGGCTTGCTTCTACCTCAGAGACTGCTCGCTTGCTATTCTCGGCCTGGAATGCTCGCTCTTTATGAATTTGCATGACTATTTGCTTTTCTTTAATAAGGAGTCAATTCTGATGTCACCTTAGAGATACTGTCCCTGACCACCTCAGGTAAAGTCCCCACACCCCCCACCTGCCCCCATCATCATCTTTCAGACCTCGGCTTATTGTTTGCTTGCTGGTTTGTCTTCTATTCCCTTTACCTCCCATTAATTAGAATATAAGTTCTGTGAAAGCATGAACCTATCTCCCTGTTTACCTGCTTTTAAGCCTGGTTTACAGTAAGCTTCCTGATCTGCTACATGTGATAATTGGTAAATAATTTTACACCTTTGAGAATAAAATGGAGCTAATAATACCTGTGGTACTTGCCTTATAGAACAAATAAGGGCCTGGGGTTAGTAGACTGAAGATTCTTTCTTTTCCCCAAAACTAGCTATACATCTTTACATTCCGTATTTTCCAGTAACAATACTGTTTACCCAATTAGTTGACCCAGAGAAACCTAGAACTCATTCTAGGCTTGTCTTGGCCGCATTCCCCACTCCCGACCACCACCTAAACTGCTCCTGATACAGCTGGTAAGCAACTTGTCCAGAGACCGTATGTTTAAGGCACCTTCCCTACACAACCCCTTTGCTGGTGTGAGTCTTTTCCAGGATCACTGCTAATTGTCTTCCAACCAATAGTTCAGTTGTAGTCTTTCCTAGGTTCCACCCTGCCGCCTCCAATTTGTTGTCCACAGCACAGGGAAGTCATTTTTCTGAAAGGCAAATCTCATACCATCACTGCCCAGTTTAATAACCTTTAATGACTTGCTTTGCCACAGGATCAAGTCCAAACTCCTTGGTGAACCATCTAATGTGTCTTCCTCTGTTGGCTTCTACAACTCTCCAGCTTCACCTCTTGCCACCCTGTCATTTCTTAATCCCCAGTGTGGACCATGGACACAGCATGCACAGTCACCTCACGCACCAGCCATCCAAAACTATTTACAGTGCAGGGAGGAAGTTGGCTTTCTTCCTTCCCTCTGGCTGGGAGTCACGTATCCCCTTCAAACACCTGCCCATCTTTCAAGAATCAGTTCAAACATACCTGCTTATTCTCAAAAACCATTCAAGACGCCTTCCTTCTGCCTGCCAGCCCCCAGAGCTCCTCATTCCCTCCTCTGTGCTGCCTCTGAGCCTGTATACCTACTATAACATCTATGCCTGAGAACAGCTATGCTTCCTCCTAGGTCCTCTTTCGTGATAAAGATTATTTTGTTCATCTCTAGGGCTTCCTGGGCCAGGTCATCATACTTGGCATGTAAATGGAAATCTGGGAAAGAATTATGGAATAAGACCCAGCATACTTATTTCTGAGTCCAGGGCTTTGTTTCAATAACATACTTTTGACCGGTATTTTTTTTTTTTTTTAATCCTCACCTCAGGACATTTTTTTGCATTTATCTTCAGACAGCAGGAGAGAGAGAAACATCTACATGAGAGAGACACATCAAGTGGTTACCACCCACACGACCCTAACCAGGGCGGGGACAAACTGCAACCAAGGTATGTGCCCTTAGCGGGAACCAAACCCGGGACTCTCTGGTCCGCAGGCCGACTCTCTAACCCCTGAGCCAAACCGGCCAGGGCTGCATACTTTTGACTGGTATTTGACTAAAATTTGAAAGCTGTCCTTGAAAGTTAAAAGTAGAAAGGCATATTGTATTTATGCTGTTAATAGATATCAGTTGAATGGTCAAAATATTTTCTCAATGATCTGGTGTTCATTGAACATATAGTGTTCAGAGTTCTGGATTTGCCAGTTTACAGGGGATGCTTTTGTCCTTTTTTGAAATAATCCTGGCTTTGTCTTCCTATTAGAAGTCAACATGGTAGTCAGCATAAGCTCTTGGCTTTCAGACAATTTAAAACAGTGCCTTTGAGTGTTTTTCTCCCAGTATCCCCTAAAAGTATTTTGAAAAAACCATATGCTCTACTCATACATTTAAAAATTTAATATCTAACTATTTTTATCGTGATTTTAAATAGTTGTAAAAGGTGACATTTCTGATACCACCCAGTAGAAGCTAAATTAATACCAAAATGATTTCATATTTACCGTATCATCCATTTAAAAAAACACATGAACAGGCTCTTCTAGAAAAGTTGGGAATTTTACATAGTTATTTCCCTCACAGGACTCATGTCATTCTCCTTCTTTTGTTAAACTTAATCCCAAAGTAACATTATCATGCTTGAACATCTTTCGTTAATGACCTTGTCATACTCTTGTGACACACACATCCACATGCACTATATCTTTATTTTGTTAAGTTCTTGCGACAATAAGGCCCTGTTAAATAAAATGCTGTTTAGATTGAATTATGATTTTTTTGAATATACAGTTGACCAAAATAAGTATATTAGAATTATGATGAATCGTTATTAGGCATAGGTAAAATTTGATTGAAAAATTCTCTCTCAGTGAGGTGCCTGGGCCTTTAAAATAGTTTAGGTATGCAAAACTAAGTATCACTTATTGCTAGAGTAAGCTAGTCTTCGTATTAAATCATGTGCTGCCTTTTAAATGTAAGTTACTTAAGAAATCTTGCTGCACAAATCAGTATATGGGAATGAAGGCACTATAATTCCAACCCTAGTTTTTAAACTCTTGAGTTATATGCTAAAAGTTATCTAGTGATTGATCATGAAAGTGATTTTCAGTTTTCTGCTGTTTAACAACTTAATTTGATCTTCCTCCACTGTTGCTCCAAGTAAAGAAATGGAAACTTTCCCGACTCCCAAAGGATTTGTTTCTCAGTCAAGAAAGGCATTCACTTTCTTAACACCTATAACCCATGGGTATTTCAGAATGGTCCTCTGCATGGGGCCCTGGGGATATTTACTCCCCAAAATGGGGCACTGTAAGCAGACCCCTGACAAGTGAGATGCTATGCCTTTCTTTTCGAATGTGAGGAAGAAGGATGAATGTGAAAAGGGAGGAAAGGAGATGGCTGGAAAGAACCAACAGGACACCCGGTGTTTTGAAGCAGGTTAGACCCAGGTTAATTGATGATCTGAAAATAAATTCTTCCAGAGTGTGTCTTCCTCAAAAAACAAACAAACAAAAAAACCCCTCAAATCCCATAGCCCTGTTCAAAGATGAACTGGTTGGAGTGCTAAAGAAAGCTTTTCAATCAAATTAGCTGTCAGCTCTAAGGGAAAGGCTCCTACAAGACCAATTTAAAGATTTCCTCTTGGTGGGCAGTAACATCCAAAAGGGGAAGAGCATGGCTAGTGCAGTCACTCATAGATGATAGATAGATAGATAGATAGATAGATAGATAGATAGATAGATGATAGATAGATAGATAGATAGATAGATAGATAGATAGATAGATAGATAGATGGATGATAGACAGACAGATGTCCAATAGAAGCTAATTTGATGCCATGGATAATCATCATCATCCATTTTAAGAATGCACACACACACACAAACTCTCCTAGAACAGTTAGAAATTATCCATTTTTTAAAATATCCATTGTTAGACTAGATACAAAAAAAGAAGAAAAACATTGGTCAAGATTAGCAGATGCTTGACTGATAGTCAGCTGGGTCAATGGGTGACTGCTTTTTAAAAATAAGTCTCAATCACATTGAAAAAAAATATTTTGTGTTATATTTAAAAATGCTTGTTTCTTCCCAGGAGGAGGTTGTGAATTACAGCATGGAAAAAGGCTGGTGCAGGGCTAGATTTGGGACCTTTTAGTTTATGCAGTAAGGCACTCTGAGGGAGAGGAGTTAAGCCTAGCTGTCATCCTTACGGGGGTCGTCCTGGTTCCTGGATGCTCTGGCCACGTGTGAAGGACACTTGAACGACTGTCCTGTTTCCTCGCCTTCTCCCAACAGCTGATAGCAAATCTCTCCTGAAATACTCTACAGGGACCCCCACATTACTTACTGTATCATATGTTTGTCCATCACTTCTAACTTACTAAAGCATTTATATTCACTTGTATTCTCCTGATGACCTGCAGTGGATGGGGCAAGTATTATCCCCATGATACAGATGTGGAAACTGAATTTGCAGCAGGATTTGTGGCTTGTCTAGGCAGACACCACAAGTTAACAGCAGATCTGGCACTCGGTGAAGCGACTTTTCCTACAGCATGTGTACTGCCTGGCTTCTTTCCCCGGGCGTATTATTTTCTAAGGCTCTAAGAACTGGAAAACTTGACTTAAAGTGATCATATGAAGATTAAGTAAGATAGATATGCTTATAAGATGCTTAGTAGAGTGCACGGTTCTTAGCAAGACTTTTCAAAAAGAAAAATAACATATTTGCGTTGTTGTACTGCCATGCTTTATTTTATGGATTTTTAAAAATTAATACATTCAAGAGATTTTTTTTTTAGCACTTAATATTTGTCTGGCATCATGCCAGGCTCTGGGAATAAATCCAACAATGAAAAAAAAAAAGAAAATGCTTTTTGCATGATCTTAGAAGAGGGAAGTTAGACAATAAGCAAATGCAAGAGATAATGTCATAGTACTTTGGAAAAAAAAAAAAACCCACAAGAATTAGAGGTGATTGAGATTACAGTGATCAGGGACATTCCTTGGGTGGGGACTTTTCAAAAGACCTGAATATTATGGTCACTGGAGTCTGAGTTCAAAATCTTGAGTTTATTTGGGTAAGTTGATTCAAGTCATGGTATTCTAGAATTATTTGGAAAAGATATTAGATCTTTTGATTTTTAACTATTTAATGTTATGATTATCCTTGAGGGTCTTTCCCAGAATAATACAGGCTTATATGCATAACATTTGAACATGCCTAGAAATCATCCTTGGATCACCTCAAGTTCATATCCCTGTTCTATTCTTAGTCCTTTCTTTTTACTGATAAGACATTAAGGTTGAGAAAGGCAGAGCAAAAATTGTCCTCAGTGTCATAACTAGTTTGTGGCTGAGTCAAGGATCTAAAGATCCCCGCAAACTTGTCTGTTGCTTTTTCCCCAAAAACTACAACTGGGGTGTTAAACTTTCTAAAACAATTGTCCATAAAACATCTGCTTTTTTTTGTACATGCACCACTTTTATTTGCATAGAGTAAAACATCCCCAAGTAGCTAAAGTGGCTAGTGTGGTTCCTTTTCCTATTTCCTGACCAGTAACTACTTAAGTAATACCCCAAGGATTCTAAATGTCCTAGAAAATTCTGAGCAAGGAGGACTCAGGCAGGAAAGGACAAAATGCAGAAGATTTATCTTTTCTTACAGTGAAACTTTGTCATGTCATGGCTTTGAAGAGCAGATAGAGACTGATGGTGCCTTTAAAGATCTCTAAGTGTACAGGTGGTGGAGGGGCTGGAGATTCAAAAGGCCTTGTTCTAATTTCAGCAAGGGGCAGTGACTCCCTAGGGTGAAACAGGAGTCACCCTCATCACCACACCCAGTGATTTCCTCTTGGGACATTTTATACAAAAACATGGAAGATAAACTTTTCATTTTCAGGAAAATACTCATTGTATCAACTTATCTTTCCCACCACACTTCCTTGACAAATGTTTCAACTTTTAGTACTACAAAACAACAACAAAAATAATTTTTTAATCAATGCATATCATTTATTAAATTAAATGCCATTCTCACAGTGGCCAAAGTCATTTGGTAAAATTTAATGCTCCTTTTTAACCAAAACTCTTTTTTTTTTTACTTTAAAAAAAATTTATATTACAGTTTACATTCAACATTATTTTGTATTAATTTCACAATACAATACTGGTTACACAATCATGTACTTTACAGAGTATTCCCCCCAATATTTCCAGTATCCACATGGCACCGTACATAGTTATTATAATATTGACTATATTTCTTTGCTGTACTTTACTAACCAAAAATTTTAAGTAGTAATAATCCACACTGTGGAACGAGTAACCTGATTTCCAAAATTGGATGCTACGTAAATATTTCTATTTGCATACAAGATTTTCTAATAAAATACATCTGGCTTTAAACCCTCCAAAGTCCAGCAAGTCTGCCTCCTATAAACATTAATATTTATTGAATTTTAAGCTCCTTTCTATTGCTGCTCTTAAAGAGAAAGCAAACCTACTTTTTCCATTACAACCTACTTTTTCCTTCAATATTGTGATACCTCCAATAGTTCTAGCCTTTTCTCTCTTAATCAGTGAAAGGCCCTTTCCTCCATATTCCCCATTTCCACCCCCATCTGGGGGTATTTCTAGCCTACTTTTCCATCTGTGTGCCTTGTTACTATGGTGACGGGCATCAGAGCAATAGAGAACAAAGCAGATGTAATAAGCATCTCCTACATGGTTGACAATGCTCAAAAAGGGATCTAGGTTTTTCAGGCAAGGCTGGTTCTTTATTGGTAGCAGAAATGGACCAGCCGAACTGCGGGGGGGGGGGGGGCACTGGGGTTACAGGCAGATGCAGACCCTACTATTCCCATTGTTCTGCACTTCACCAGACCTTTCTCTAGCCAGAGTCAAGAAGCTGAAGGAAGAGCAATGGGAGCCTGTGGAGAGGATGGAGTACAAAAATTAGTGCCACAGAAAGTCAACCCACTACAAAAGTGCTCTGTGGAAGCATATTCGTGGAAAGAATCTTGGGCTAGTTTTTAGGTTTAGCCATTGTGAATCACGTTGCTTAACTTAAGCTTTCAATAGAGAAAATATTATATTTTAAGTTTCTATTGCTCATATTTTTATGTTTATGGGGAAGATCCAGGGTAAAATAATTTAGCACAGTGCTTTAGAATATAAAATGAATCCAATTTTTGGAACTAAAGAAACCAAATGTTCCAGATGCCTGTTGCATTGTGGAATGACATGAGGGCTTGAAGTTCCCTCGAGCTCAACATGCTTGATTTGGTCACATACTTCCTTTCTTTTTGCCTGATGACCCACATTTTGCCAATTTTGTTATCTGCTATAATGGCTTTTACACTGACATAAAAATATGCTTGGAATGAGCCTCATACTTTGAGTGTTTTAGATACCTAGACAGTGTAGCTCTCCTGAGCAAAGTCAGCTTTTTCCCTTTGAGATCTTGGAAGAACAAGAGCACTCAAGGGGGTTTGGACTGCCCAGGGTCCACTCTGGCTCAGCTGCTGCCTACAGTGGGCTTGGAGATGCATTATTTTTTTTTTTAACTTATTTTTATTGTTGAATGTATTACAGATATATCCCCCCACCCCCCGCCCATCCCCTTCATCCCCACTCCCACCACCCTCCTGCCTCTCCCACACTGTTATCTGTGTCCATTGGTTATGCATATATGCGTACAAGTTCTTTGGTTTCTCTCTTCTCACTCCACCTCCCCCCTTCCCCTTAAGGTTCCTCAGACTAACAACCAATTTATACTTCTTAATCCCTTCATCTTTTTAACCCAGCCCCTCTCCCATCTGGTAACCAACAAAAAGTTCTCTGTATCTATGAGTCTGTTTCTGTTTTGCTTGCTCATTTTGTTTGTAGATTCAATTGTTGATATGTATTTATTGCCATTTTATTGTTCATATTTTTTTTAATCTTTTTCTTCTTCAAGAAGACCCTCTAACATTTCATATAATACTGGTTTGGTGGTGGTGAACTCCTTTAGCTTTTTCTTGTCTGGGAGATTCTTTATATGGCCATCGATTCTAAATGACAGCTTTGCAGGTTAGAGTAATCTTGATTGTAGGTCCTTGCTTTTCATCACTTCAAATATTTCTTGCCACTCCCTTTTGGCCTGCAAACTTTCATTTGAGAAATCAGCTGACAGTCTTATGGGAACTCCTTTGTAGGTAACTAACTGCTTTTCTCTTGCTGCTTTTAAGATTCTCTCTTTGTCTTTAACCTTTGGCATTTTGATGATGATGTGACTTGATATAGACCTCTTTGGGTTCATCTTGTTTGCAACTCTCTGTGCTTCCTGGACTTGTATGTCTGTTTCCTTCACCAAGTTAGGGAAGTTTTCTGACATTATGTTTTCAAATAGGTTTTCAATTTCTTGCCCTCTCTCTCTTCCTTCTGGCACTCCTTGAAGTTGTCCCACAGGCTCCTTATATATCCTTATATATTTTTTGGAAGGCAGCTATGCTCACCACTATACCACCAACGCCAACTCCTTATATATTTTTTGGGTTCTTATTTCTTTTTGCCGTTCTGATTGGGTCTTTTTTGCTTCCTTATATTCTGAATCGATGGTTTGCTTCTTGGCTTCACCTACTCTACTATTGATTCCCTGTAAATTATTCTTTATTTCAATTAGAGCATCCTTCATTTCTGACTGGTCCTTTATTATGCTCTTGAGGTCCTAAGTTACTTGACGTTCTCACAAAGTTCCTTAAAATTCTCACAAAGTTCATTGAGCATCCTTATAAGCATTGTTTTGAACTCTGCATCTGTTAGATTGCTTATCTCCATTTTGTTTAGTTCGTTTCCTGGAGTTTTGTTCTGTTCTTTCATTTGGGACCTGTTTCTTTGTCTTTTCATTTTAGCTGCCTCCCGGTGTTTGTTTCTATGTATTAGCTAGGGTTGCTATGTCCCCTAGGCTACCTAGGGTGGCCTGTTGTAGTAGGTGGCCTATAGGGTCCACTGGCACAGCCTCCCTGGTCACCCAGCTGGACCTTCGGGGTACACCCCTCGTGTGGACTTTACATCCTTCCAGTGTAATTGAGTCTTGATTCAAGACTCTGGCACGTCAGTGGGAGGGTTTTACTCAGGTTGACCAATTGCAAGGACTCGCTCTGCCCATCTACCTCTGACTACCTTGAAGGACAAGCTGTGCAGGGTCTACCACACAGAGCAAGACTTACTTTAGCAGAGCTCTGGTACCCACTGAGTTCATTCCTTGAGTGTGTCACTTGTGGAGGTGGTTGGGTGGTGGTACTTTGACATGGTCTGAAGCTGTCCGATGAGTGTGCTGGCTCTGGGTCAAGGTCAGCCACTGCCTGTGTTCTATCCAGGGCCACCAGGCATAAGCTACAAAGTGATCTGCAGATGGCTGCTTCTCATACTGGGCTTGCAGGTGCCCAGGCAAAGCCAAGTTGTGAACCAAGGCTGGCTGCTTCTAGTGCCAGGTCTGGGGCCACTTAGCAAGAGGTATGGGGGTTGCTGTGTCCAGATGCTTCTTGTTTGAGAGAATTTAGGAAAATCTGAAGTAGGAGCCTAAACCGGCCAATCCTATGATAAAGCCACTGGAAACAGCTTGGTGGGCCCAAAAGTTGGGTGGGGCAGGGCCTCAGGGAATCACAGGGTGGGGCAAACAGTGTGAGCCAGGTTGCTGGAATCCCAGATGTGGTGGCGGAATGCCGCCCCAGGGAAGGGCTCACCAGGGGAACAAAGGCCTCTGACAGCATGTCTGTCCAGGAGAAAACTGCCTCTTCAGCCCTCGCCCTGATACCAAACAACTCAGTTCTTCCTTGCATGTCTCTGGTGCCTTTCAAGCTGCCTCCGCCAGGCTGGAGCCTGGAGGGAAGGGAGACTGAGTAAGTCCATGTGCGGGCCCTTTAAGAGGAACTGCCTGGGGCTTCTGCAGCCTCAGCCTCCTTCAGCCTCAGTTCCCACTGGTTTTTACAGCCAGAAGTTATGGGGACTGCTCTTCCTGGCACTGGAACCCTGAGATGGGTGCCTAGTGTGGGACGGGGACCTCTCACTCCTCAGGGACAACCTTCCCAGCCAAGGTATCCTCCTGATTTTTATCTGCCACACGTGGGTGTAGGACCAGCCCGTCCATGCCTCCACCCCTCCTACCAGTCTCGATGTGGCTTCCTTATTTTTGTAGTTGTAGGACTTCCATTCAGCTTGATTTCAGGTAGTTCTGAAGGATGTTTGTTGTATGGTTTAGTTGTAATTTTGATGCGGTTGTGGGAGGAGGCGATACCGCATTTACCTACACCACCCTCTTAACTGGAAATTGGAGGTGCATTTTTAACCTCAACGAATAGCACTCAGCTTCCTCAGGAGGAGCCTGGGAGCCACAGGAAGGTTTTGAAGCAGATGCCATCGTATTTGTGTGGGGAAGTGATGCTGGCATCTGTATGGAGGACGTGCTGGAGATCAGAGATTGTACTGGGAGATCGGGTAGGGCAGTGGGGTAAGAACAGAGGAGATTAATATAAAAGAAATTTGAGAAAGAGGTCATAGAATTATATATTTCCATTAACTTTCATTACAAGGATTCCATGGTGATGACTTAAGTTAAACTATGCTTACTTTACAACTTCAGTTGTTTTTCATAGAAGGAATGGATTAAATTCCTCCTGAATATTTATTGGGTCCTGCAAATCCTCAAATTTCAGATTACCAGTGAATATAAAATTACATTAGCACAACTTTAAAAATCTTAAATTCTGCTCTAGACTGAATGTTTGTGTGCCCCCGCCCCCAGGTTCATCTGTTAAAACCTAATCCCCAAGGCTGTGGTCTTGGGAGGTGGAGGCTTTCAGTGTTTCTCAACCTTCTAATGCGACGACCCTTTAACACAGTTCCTCGTGTTGTACATGGGCGTATCTGCATGTGGGCAGACCCACCTGGGGACGGATAGAGGAGCGGTGTCTCGGTGCCTAAGACCATCGGAAATATGTGTTTTCCGATGGTTTTAGGCGACCCCTGTGAAAGGGTCGTTCAACCCCCAAAGGGGTCGTGACCCACAGGAGGTGATTAGGTCATCAGGATAAAGCCTTCAGCAATGGGATTAGTGCCCTTATAAAGTAGAATCTAGAAAGCTTCCTTGCCTCTCCAGCCACGTTGAGGGCCCAGCAAGAACAGCTCTGTCTGTGACTCAGGAAGTGAGCTCTCTCCGGACACTGACTCTTCTGGTATTTTGATATGGCATTTTGATATGGAACTTCTCCGCCTCTGGAACTGTGGGAAATAAATGTGTGTGGATGAAGTCACCCTGACTACGGTAGTTTGTTATAGCAGCTGGAATGGATTAAGATAGCTTCTAAACATGAATGTCTTCTGACTGGCTTGAAGAGGCTTGGGGGAAGTTGGGTTTGTTCTGTGGGAAGAAGAATGGCTTATTGTGTACAGGAGGGATCTGCTGAAACCACACAGGACAGTTCCTTGTCTTTAGAAGGCTTGAAAACTGCGCATGGTGTGTAGGTTTTTTGGGAAGAACAGAGCTTGTATTTGTGAGGAGTTCCCTCATTCCTGGGTGATTGTTCTCTGATACCTCCTGGGCGGGGGAGGGGGAGTTTCCATTGCATTTGATTTTATCATCAATGTGAAGGTAGAAAGTAGGCCAGGTACAATTTCTGTTTTTACAATTGAGAAGCTGCATTCTGAAAGATTGCGTAGCTTGGTTAAAGTTCAGGCACGTAGTGGGCAGGATGGGAGTTCACTCTCTGTCGTTTTGCTGACTTCACTCTTTACTGAATGAATGTGTGTTTACTCTGGTGCGTTCCATTGAGCTAAGCTACTGTTTATTCTCCTCAAAGATGATTTTGATGATTATTCATACTCATGCTAGTTTTACTATTACGAGTAGCGCAGGCCTGCGCAAATCACACAACTGTCTCAGTTGTCTTACGTGTCAATAGGCGATAACTTTGTGGAGCTGTGGGAACATCAATTAACTAACCTTAAAGGATCAGAAGAATATTTAACATGGTTATCTTGTGTTGAGCATCCGTTCCCATGGCTGTTGTAATACACTGAGCATATTCAACTACGTCAGCCTCACATCGGCTCTTATTAAGGTCTGTCTGTGTGTCCACACACACTGGACTTTTGTCTTATCCACTGAGGAGGAACAAGGAGGAAAAGCTCCACTTGATCTGTCTTTTGATGCTTCATAATTTGTTGTTTCAGTTAACTAGGCTTCAGTGGACTTTTTCTTGGTTAATTTTGAAAGTACAGCCAAATTACTTAATGCTGACAAATTAGGCTTGTATAATTACTGATGAACAAGGAGCACTACAGACAAATTAGAAGAATTTATAGCTGCCCCAGGACCAGATGAGAAAGACCTCCAAGGTTCTGTAGTAGTCTGGAATTTGTTCATTCTTTACATCCACTGAAATTCAACCTTGAATTATTTAGCAAATAGAGAAGTAAAAAAATTAATGGTCCTTCACATTTTTTAAAGCTTATTTGAGATATGTAGACTTTATCCTTGAAAAATCTTTCATGATAATTGGTCATTATAGGTAACAAAACTCAAGGTAGTATGTCTAGACGGTATGAAATCCTCATTTTTATTTGTTAGAAGCTTTGAACCTGCCTTGTTTCTTTTCCTGTTGTATGTGAAGGTAACTGAATCAGTGACTGGTACTTGCCCTATCTTAGAGTGATCTATACCAGAGAAAGTATATTTTAATAACTTATATTTTAAAAACTATGATTTTTAAAAATCTCTGCATACATGGGTGCTTGGAGAACAAGATGTAAGGATACATAGGGTTGCCGGATATGTGCAGTGGGGGTTAATAGAGGGGAAGAGGAATAGAGGAAGGAAACAATTGTTCTGAAGTTTACCCTTTTGATTCTTGTGTTTTTCCTGTCTAGTGAAGTCCTCAGAGATACCACATATGGTGAAATCTTATTAAAAAAAATTCTTTCTAAACAAAATATTTCCTTTCCTAATGAAATTCCGCATTGGTGCTTTGTTGTCAGAATGCTGGGAATTTTGAAGTGTTGTCTGTGTATTTCTGTGATTCTGACCTAATAATCTTATTTGGATTTACCAGGCGTAGCAGCTGTTGTTTTTACCATCTATTGCTAAATTGTATTACTGTCCAAAGTTGAAAAACTCTTTTTTCTATGTTGGTCTAGATTATTCAGAGTTTTGTAAAATATAAGCCTTTCCCAACCCTTGTAATTTCATTTACTTGCAAGAAAAAATATAATAATAAAATTATTATTACAGTGGATAGTTTAGATAGACTGAACCTGCCTCTCACAGCTTATAGTGTGGTTTTGTAGAATAGTACTTTCTTGAAAAACCCATCTATCCCTTTTTCTAGTAGAGAAAGAAGAGATCACAATTCCATTGTAATTTAAGTAGTGTTTGGTATAATATAGTACACGTTTGCAGTTTGATAGTAATGACTGTTCTTTGGCAAAACGGAATGCAAAGTTGAGAAGCCAGGGGCTTCGAAAATGTCCTAGGAGAGCATGAACTCAGATATATAGTCATTTTATTGGGTAATTGTACAGTTTTATTTGAAGGAGGAAATCAGATGTTGAATTTTGTCTTTTTATTTAATTATTTAATACACCAGAACTTTTTCTTAAATAGCTGACAGTATATCTTGCTTCCTTTGCAGTCTCTTTCTAAGGTTCCTTCATTTTGTCCGTTTTAATTATAATGCCTTGGTTTTTGAGGTCTCAGGAAGAATCTAGGTATGCTCTTACTACCTAGGTATTCCTCCCATGGTTGATTTTCTTGGTTCTGACTCCCACCTGGTCCCTATACTATCCATCACATTCCCGTTTTCCCTGTTGAGTGCCTACATTTATTCTTCTCAGATACTCAGGATCCAAAGCAATAGATTGTTTTGTTGTCAAGTCATATGGCCAGTCATTTCTGCACTTATAGGTAATGAAGTGTGTCAGCGACATGCTCTATTGATTACAAAGCCATTTTTTCATATATAATCTCATTTGATTTTGACAGCTTAGTGAGGGAAAGAGAAAGGATGGGTGCAGTTAATTCTTACTTTATGGGTGAACTCCAAGAAGTCAGTCAATATATCCAAAATAACACACACAGAGAAGGGCCAGGTCAAGAACCCAGGCCTTTGAACTCCGTGTTCTTTCTGCTCCATCATACTGTGTCTGCAGACCACGCTCTGTGTGATAAGACAGTTTCCATATAACAAATTTGGTGACCATACTGAGTAAAATGGAAGCAAATTTTAATAAACTCTATAAAGCCAAATTGTCATTCTTTAGGTTTTTTTCCCTGCTAAGCCTTTGTTGTTGTACTGTATGTGTAGGGCGAGAGGTTTCCTTCTTTCCAATGACATTGCGAGTATACAGTGTAAGAGGGAAAGAACAACTGGATAGCAATAAGAGAGGTGTCCAAGGAGACATATGACTAAGTGACAAGTTCAGTGGAAATAATATAGGAGGTGAGATCCAAGCTGAGCCTTGAAGGATGTGATTGGATTTGGAAAGATGAAGGGGGTGTAAGGGAACAGATTTGGTGGTGGGAGGGGGTTCATGAGTGCATACTGTGGAGTCTGGGTGAGTAGTGGTAGACATTGGCTCATTGACTGGACTTGAGTTGTACTTGACTATGAGCTCAAGGAGGAGTTGAGTGCAGGCCGGCATCCTCATTGAGGACGGCAGCTACCCCACTTTGCCGTCTGCTGCAGGCCCTGCCATGTCTGAGCTGCTATGTTCAGTTCTGGAAGGCACATTAAAAGAGGGCTTTTTACAAACCACATGGCAGTGGTGGGACGTGCCAGGCACAGAGGGTAGCTCACATCTTAGGAATCTCCTCGTGGAAACCTCCATCGGCTCAGGGCTGTGTACCTGGGAAGGACTGCTTTTTCCTTCTGAAAAGTCCCTGCCCTGTCCCTTTTCTTACTCTTTCTCTTGGGGGCTTGAGGATGGTCAGTAAAAGCAAAATAAAAACATTACTATGATTCCTAAGTAATATACAGGTGTGTGTGCGTGCGCATCTAATTTAACTGCCTGGAAACAGACCTGAACAGCAGGCTGACCATTTGGAAAACCTAACACTTTGCTGTAGCTTTCAGAAGCAAAGTTCCCTCTTCATTCCTGCTTAAAATATTTCTCTACTGCTGAGGAAAAGAGGAGAGAGAGACATGTCAGAAAAATTTGGATAGCTGGGAGTCGTAAGAAGTCCAAATATTGTTAAATATTTGGATGTGATTCAGTGTCATGCTAGCAATGACGAGAGCCGATTACCATTCAGGACTTTTGTGAGCCAGTTGTTCGATACAGCCATTAAAAATTAAAGTATACATACTTGAAATTAAAGTATTAAAATAAAATGAGTGCTCAAAATGTATCCCTTTCTAATTATTTTACTATAATTTGCTATTATTTATGTTCTTGTGGTTATTTATGTCTAATGTATCTGCATAGTGGAAGTCCTGTGAAATGGTGTCCTGCACTGCTGCTCAGTGCCACCGTCTAGCATCAAGTGGGTACCTTGAAATTGGCTTTGGGGAAGCATCTACACCATGAAATGGAAATTGGCAAAAACTGCATATCAGGGATCCTCCACCCCATCCCCCTCCATCCCACCCCCTGAAGAGATCTGGTTGTTAAAAACTACCAGCGCACCACATCTTAGGATATTGTGGCTATATTATTTAAACACTCTCTTTATCTTTTAGAGATACATACTGAAATAATACAGGTAAAGTAGGATGTCTAAAATTTGTTTCAAATAATCTATGGGAGGTGGGTATCATGATTATCGTATCAGAGTGATGGGCTTCATTACACCACTCTCTCTACTTTTGTGTATATATAAATTTTTCCATAACAGAAAGTTAAAAAAATTAAGGAATGTTATAAGGAAAATAAGTAACTTCTTATACCCAGTAGACATTGAAATGCAGTCCAGTACCTGTCCATTCCTCAAACTTTGATGCTAACATTACTTTGATAAAATATTATGTTCTAATTTTAGAGCCCTTGTTTGTAACTGGTTCACAGAGCTCATTGAGTTAAATGCCTGTTTCTTGCTAAAGTAAATCAAAGAATTACTATGTTCAGTTTATCATCACCATCAGGGCAGAGGAATCCAAGAGCCCTTGCTAGGACACTAAGAAGCTCCACAGTGGGGGTGGGGGGGAAATCCATGTCTTGGATTGCAATCCTGTTTGCAGAACCAGTTGTACAAATAGGGAAAAATGAATCAAGTTATTGGTCAGAGGGCAGCTTTGAGCTATATGACAGCTGTGCCCTTTAGATTTATTTCAGTCTAGCTGCTTTGAGTCAGTGCCCAAGAAAAGATGCTGTCAAGTGAATTGTCCTCTGTCAGGTGATGAGAGCCCTTCTAAACACTGCCTCACTGATACAGTTGATGTGTTTGGAATTGTTGGCCTATGAATTAAATTAGCCCAACCCAGTTACTTAGAAAGGCATGGCCACCCAGCCAGCGTGGCTCAGTGGTTAAGCGTCAACCCATGCACCAAGAGGTCACCAGTTCGATTCCCAGTCAGGGCATATGCCCAGGTTGTGGGCCAAATCCCCAGTGGGAGGCATGCAGGAGGCGGCCAATCAGTGTTCTCTCTCATTGATGTTTCTCTCTCTTTCTCCCTCTCCCTTCCTCTCTCTCTAAAATCAATAAAGAAAAAAATAATTTAAAGAAAGAAAACCATGGCCTATGTTATACAATAGCTACATTTCACAGTTCTTTTCTAAGATGTCAAATGGAAATGTTGTAGCACAAAGTACTTAGAAAACATCTCTTTTTCTAATTTTGAAGATCTTTAAATTTTATTCTTAATGGGAATTTGTAGTATGATAATAGTTTCTTCTTGTCTTTGATTGTATAATAATTCATACTAACTAAATCCAGTTGACCAGGAAAGAAATTTTATGTTGAGTAAGGAATGCAAGTGGTCGCTGTAATTATCCCATCAAACAGGGTGGTGAGGAAATTATTGGGTTCTATAATGGGAAGAGCAAAGGACATTCAGAACCTTGAGGGGAAAAAGTAGTCCATAATATCTGTCTTGTAATTTTAAAATTTGAGAGTCTCTGATCTGTCTAGAAATTCAGGCTGAGACCATTCTCCAGGTTTAACCACACAACATCAAACACATCAAAGTGTGAAGCAATGAAACAACAGAGTCACACTCAGGTAGCCTGGGTCAGAATACCATCTGCTAGACTGAAGCAGATGCTGAGACAGGAATTGAAATCAGGAAACCAGAAGTCAGAGTAGGGTGGTAGGTGAGGAATCATAACTCTTCCTCAAGGCAGAGCAAGGCAAAAGAATCACCTGGAGAACCTGCAGGTTTGGACACTTGGCTGCAGTTTTTCCCAATTTTATTTAGTTGTATTGATCACCTTTAATGCCCTGTAGGATCCCACCACAATATAGGTCCTAAAATAATTTCTTTGGAGTATATAAATAGAAGTCATGGTTCAAGATTAACTCGGAGCATGGAGATTGAGTCATGATTGCTGAGCAAAAACATGGTAAGTTCTTGAGGTGTAATAATCACAGGACTGATTTATTCAGTGTTTTATTAAGACCCTACTATCTAGGCTTAATGCTGAGGATACGTCAGTGAACTCTACAGATAAAAGCCCTGTGTTCTTCGAGCTTACTGGCTAGTGGGTAGACACAGAGAATAGACAAAATAATTATATGGTAAATAAAACGGAGATGAATTCTGTAGAGAAAAACAAAACGGGAAATATTCTTCAGAATTAGATTCCCCAAGAATACATTTTCCAACTCTATCAAAGCTAGCAAAGGAAAAATGGATATTTATAAAAATACAAAACATACCACATCTGAAATTCCTTTATGATTCTATTAACACTGTTGATAAACTGAATATATTCACTATTTCTACAACCTGTCAGTTTAGAGCACAAATTGAAGTTGAAATAGCATGGGAGAGGAAGCAGCTTTTTTACACTAAAGTAAAATAGGAAATAAAAAAATGCCCTTACATAGCTGTTAGAGAGCTGGCTGTGGATGATCAGGAAGGCAGTGAACACCTACCACAGGGAGACTGGAGTTATTTAAAAACAACTTTGTTCCCAATGCTGTTTACCTCCAGTTGGGTAAGACAAGTAGAAGCCATTCAAAGTAGTGGTGTATGTATGTATAGTGTGTGTGTCTTCTATAACATAAGGCTTTTTATGTTAAGTAACTTGATTGTCTCACCTTTAAGTGGAAATTCTAGGAAATGAAGGTATTAAGGGAACTTTTTAAAAAAAACATTTTATTAATTTTTTTAGAGGGAGAGGGGGAGAGAGAGTTAGAAACATCAATGAGAGAGAAACATTGATCAGCTGCCTCCTGCACACCCCCTACTGGGGAACAAGGCTGAAACCCTGGCATGTGCCCTGACCAGGAATCGAACCAACAACCGATGCTCAACCACTGAACCATATTGGCCAAGCCTAAGTGGACTTCTTTACATAGGAGATGGACTCAGGCTACATTTAGTACTTCATTTTAAATAACTTACTTTTTCCTAAATTACCAAGTGAAAGCCTTTAAACCCAACTTTGGCCAAGGTCAACAGCAAAAAAACTAATTCATTTTTCTCCTCTCCCCAGGGCTCCAGTTTGTATTTCCAGCTGTAATACTGGACCTCACTACCTAAATGGCCCAAAGGTACCGCAAACTTGGCATTTAAAAAATCATCCTAATCACTTTCTTCTACTGACCACTTTCCACCATTACTCTGTGGCCAGAAGCAGGGTGCTTACTAGTACTGGAGTCCTGGCTCTCCTTAATATCTAGACAGCCACCAGTCCTCGTGATTAATACCTGAGTAACTCTAGAATTCATGCCCATTAGCTATTTAGCAGAGTACCTACTTAAAAGTTCTTAAAAGTGTTGGTACTTAAAACAGCTGAAAAGCATTTGCTTTTTATTCTCTCTCCTCCTCACACCCATTCACTTAGTTCAAGCCTTCTTTCTTGTTTTATCCCTTCGACTATTGATCTGGTTTTCTACTTGCATCAAACATTTCCACCTTCTAATGAATCCTCCATGCTGCTACCAAAGGGACAGATTCTAAATTTTAAATTACACACTGACCAGATTATGTCACTCTCTTGCATGAAAACCTTCATTGGTTCTATAGCATGGGTACTATGCTATAGAGCCTTTTCATCCCATCTCAGCTTTCCCACTGGGTTTACTCTCAAGAGCAATACCCAGTCAAAACTTATTTTTGTTAATTATGTTAATTAGTCATCTTTGATTCAAAGTGAAAGAGCAGAATTTGCCAGATTGCTCATTGGTCTTCCAGTGAATATTGGAATATTTTTCTAGCTGGGCTAATAATCAAATGAACAGAAACAGATTAACAGGAGAAAATTAATTTTTAATATGTGTGCATGGGGAATTCACATATGCATGAAAATTCTGAAGACAGTGAGGCAACATTGGATAGATATGACACTTTGGGAAAGGGATGAGGATGGAGTGTTAGATTTCAGAAGTAAGAATGAGCTTTCTACAGGTAGTGGGGAAGAGCGGAACATATGTAGCAGGCAAATTCATGCTAGGAGACTCAGAAACAGTGGGATGCAGAGGGTATCTAACATGTACCTACCTGAAGCCCTCTTGTTTACCAAACGTAGTTCAAACAAGGCTAAAGCTAACATCCTAAGATCTCCTTCCTGAAGCAGAGTGTTTATTGTTTGTTTGTTTGTTTGTTTGTTTCTATCGGAATCTCTTGGGCAGGAAATGGGAAAAGGTCAAAGGTTCTTTCTGAGTCTTGTCTCTTAACTATGTAAAGTCAAAATCCCAAAAAAGGCAGTGTCAAGAGGGCAAAATTTTGGTCATCTTCATCTATTTGTACTAACATTTCTTCATTCCGGGTCCTTTGCACGGATACTCCCTTCACTGCTGATCCTCACTACTTTCTCACTAAATTACTACATTGGGTCCTACCTGGTTCCCTTGCCTTCACTCTGCCCCACTGCCTTCTACTGCCCCAGTAAATCTCCCATGCCCTACCAGGTTAGCGTTCCTGAAACATTGCTTTCATTCTGTTTTATTTATTTATTTTTTAAATTAATTTATTTATTTTTGTTACAGATGTTTCTCCTTTTCCCCCCACTGATTCCCCCTCCCCCTCCCTCCCTGCCCTGTCCCCAGCTTTGTTGTCCCTGTCCATTGCTCATGCACACATGCATATAAGTTCTGTGGTTTATCTCTCCCCCACCTCCCCGTCTTCTGGGGATTGTCAGTCTATACCCATTCTGTTTTAGAATCAATTATTGTTTTCTTTTGTGAGTCAACAGACTCCATTCTGGAATCTGAAGTCCTAAATGTTCTCACGACCCTACTTATTTGTGAAATCATCTCCCTCTGGCTATAAAGATTCTCTCCTCCGTGGGACCTGCTGCCTCATTGCTTTTTCTCACTCAAGACCCCTCTGTTCTTGGCCTTTCCCAGCTGGAGTTCATCTTTTCCCCCTTTATTGATTTTAGAGAGAGGGGGAGAGAGAGATAGAAACATCAACGAGAGGAGAACATCTATTGGCCGCCTCCCGCATGCCCCCTACTGGGGATCAGACCCACAACCTGGGCATGTGTCCTGACCAAGAATTGAACTGGCGACCTCTCAGTCCATGGGTTGACGCTCGACCACTGAGCCACACCGCCCGGACTGGAGTTCTTTTGCATCCAGCTCTTGCATGTCCCTAAAGGCTCCAGGTGCACATCACCCATGCTGCTTTCTCCATTCCCTGAACTCGAACTGTTCACCTTGGTGAGAGCAGCTTCAGGTGGTAGAAAGAACACAATGTTTGATGTCAGTTATGGGATCAGTCAAGCACTTGATCACTAGACTTGTGACTTAGACAGCTTATTTTTTTTCTCTCTGAGCTGGTATCCTTGACATAAAGTCAAGTGCATGGTATAAATGACTTATGGGGGAAAATGCTCCATAAACTTTAAAGCATTATGCGGCTGGTATTTTCTTTCAACTGTACAGTTTAATCCTTGATTTTATATACTCCTGTTCCCTATTCACTCTGTGTATATTTTTCATCTTTTATGGGCGTTTTAAGGGTAAATATAAGATGAAATACCAAAAAAAAAATTTTCTTGTCCTATTAAGCGCACACCATAGCAAATGTTCAGTAAACTCTCTTCTGTCAGGAGAATCCAATACATGTGAGTATCAGGCGCTATAGTGAGCGTGCAGTGCTTGGTACAGGGAGTGAGAAAGTAGCAGGAAGAAAACGAGGTGGCCAGAAAGAAGTAGACTGACTAGGGGTCTGGCCTGCCTCAATCCTGACTTCTTTTATGCATCCAAAGACAAGTTTAGGATTTAGACCTCCTTGGCACATTTTTCAACCTTTTAGACAATGGCGATGGAATTGCCTCAGTTTCTTAGGAACAACACAGTTCCTACACAGAGCAGGCTCTCAAGTGTTTGTTGAACGCACCATCCACATAATTTTTGTATCACTATACATGCGCATACACAAAATGTTTATACACACATATACATGTCAATGGATTTGTTTGTCACTGCCCATGTTTATTCTTAGTTTCTTTTTTCCTTTTAAATTTCATTCTCATGTGCAGCAACAGTGTGTCTGCTTTGTCGGCAGAGTAGCACTGATACTCTCCTTTGCACTGGTTTTGCACAGTGTTTGATGGGAGTACTTGATCATTTGCTGAAGTTATAGGTAGTTTTTATTCATTTATTAGATTGCTAAGAAATTGTCTATAAAAATTTTGCACTGTATATAACTCAAATCCTACTTATAATTAAAAATAAAGATTAATAATCATTAAATGAGAACTTATTTTTGTTTTGCAGAGGTGTCTTCTAGCCCCCCTCTCACAGGCAACCCCCCAGGAATAAAGGATATGGTAGTGGAAGGCAGGGATTTATGATTCAGCTGGTGGTGGAAATGGGGTCCCTTCAGTGTCACAAGAAAAGCAATTTTGGGGACCTACATGGGAGGATGAAGTCTGGTGGTAAGATTTATTTGGGTGGAAATAGAAGGCTGCCCCTGGGTTCCCAACTGTCTAATCTCCGTCCCTCCCACTGTGAAAAAAATCCAACGTTGTCTTCATCAAGCCCAGCACAAAGGCCAAGGTCCAGAAATTCTGTGCCATTGGTTCAGTCCACATCCGTCCCCATCTGCTCGGTAGTCTGTTCCTGGCACTCCAGCTGGCACTGCCCAGGCCCATGCTTGGAGTCCATGTGGCTGCTGGACCCCAGGTGGCTGTTAGGGCTGCATGGCCACTATGGAGAGAGAGCATGTGAACAAATAGGGTGAGGGTGTGTTACAAGCACCAGAGAGAGAACTTTGTTAAGCTTGGAATATATTATCCCAGGCTTGGGAAGGACCACGCACCCTGTCAAACTAACCAGTCAACTTCCCAATCTTTCTGGGGCTTCTGATGGGTCCAACCCCAACCAATCTATTTCCTATATTGTGTGGGGGGGTCTGTGTTCTTGATCCAATCTGATTCTTTTCTCAAGCCAGGTACCTCCCCATTATGGTCACCATTTTAGTCCCTGCTGCGCATGCCTCATAGTGGAGGGACCTCCGGCTGTGCCATCTTTACTTCTACTGAGCATGTGCCCAGCAGAGCATGTGCCCAGCAGAGGAATTTCCCCTGCCGTTTTCATTCCTCCCCTGGTAGTGACCTACTAGATCCTTCCTGCACCCTGTGGGGGATTAGGTCCTCAGGGCAGAGCATGCCCGGGGAGTGTGTGAAGCTGTAACTTCCTAGTGAGGCAAGTTTATTGTCCAGTTCAGCTTCTCTGCCCATTAAGCTCAACAATGTCCAATTCCCTTTGCTCTCTCCCTTTATTAATATCTAGCTTCCTACGCTAACAGTTCTGCTTAGTATCCATCTTAGAAGGGAAATATAAATTGTGACAAGTCTTGGTTATAAACTATCCTTGGACAATAAGAAAATCATTAGTTTTTTTTTATAACTCTTCTCTCTCTTCCCCCCTCTCTCCCTCCCGCTCTATCTGAAGATAAATGCAAAAGTGTCCTCGGGTGAGGATAAAAAACAAACTAATCAAGCAGAAAAAATTGGTTCCTGTTTTCAGGGAGTTTATAACTGACAGTAGTATAAAGGGAATGATAGTAACCCTAGCAAAACAACTAAGAAAAATGGGATTTGGGTGTTACCTTCGAAGCAAAAGGTATATTTCTCCCAAGCAAATCACCAAAGATTTTGATTGTTTTGTGGAAGAGTAGATTTGCCAGCATGACAGTGGTAGCTCACCCCTCCATTCAACAGGCAGGCTGGTTGTGTGTGCACATTTCAGATGAACCATCCTGGATATGAAAAGACTCTTGCACAGAAGATTGGGGAAATTGCCAAACAAAATGAAGACGTATTCCTCGTGTAACTGCTTTCATTAAACCAATGTTTTTAAAGGAATGTCTTTTTAAATGAAATTTTAATGGTGCCTCAGCTAATTCCAAATGTGTTCTTTCATTTTACTCTGCTTTCACGAAGGGATCGTGTTTGGTTTCGCTTCCTGGTTGTTTCACACAAGCCTGTTGTTGCTGGAAAATATTGAAACAAAATGTTTATGACAGAATAATATTGTTTTATAATGGGTGGAAGCATTTTGGTTTGATTTAGATACAGTTCATGTAGTAATTTTTATAGAAATAAGATTTTTGATGCCTAAATTTTTAATCAGTTGCTTAAAGAAAACCCTTAAAAAAAAAAACAAAAAAACTTTTTGGCACTGAATTGAATTAAGTTACCTTGTGGTGAAGTCATCCACAGAGCTGTTTGAATAGATACCACTTATGAAACAAATGAAATGTTGGCCCATAATTAAAGTGATTGTAACTTGATGTTTAACAGTGGTTTGATTGCAGGGTGAGTGACGATGCCTAGTGATTTTTCCAGAAGAAGGGCCCAGTGTATTCTTAAGATAATGGCTTGTTAATAGTGTGTTATCATGGCCTCTAGTGTGTACCCTTTTGTGTACGTGTTTTTTTTTAATTTATTTTTCTTGCAGATGTTTGTCCTTTTTCCCCCACTGATTCCCCCCTCCCCCCCTCCCCGCTCTGTCCCCAGCTTTGTTGTCCGTGTCCATTGTTCATGCATACATGCATATAAGTTCTGTGGTTTATTTCTCCTCCCCCACCCCCTCTTCTGGGGATTGTCAGTCTGTACCCCACTTCCACGTCTCTGGGACTGCTCCATTCCTCAGACTGGTATGTCCATTACATTCCACAAATAAGTGAGATCATATGATACTTGTCTTTCTCTGTTTGGCTTAGGATAATACTTTCCAGGTCCCTCGATGTCGTCTCAAAGGATAAGAGATCTTTCTTTCTTACAGCTGCATAGTACTGCATTGTGGATATGTACCATGGCTTTCTTATCCATTCGTCTATTGAAGGACATTTGGGCTTTTTCTAGATCTTAGCTATTGTATATAGTGCTGCTACAAACATGGGGGTACATATATTCTTTCTGATTGGTGTTTCAGGCTTCTTAGGGTATATTCCTAGAAGTGGGATCACTGAGTCAAATGGAGGTTCAATTTTTAATTTTTTGAGGTAACAGCATATTGTTTTCCATAGTGGCTGCACCAGTCTGCATTCCCACCAGCAGTGTACTAGAGTCCCCTTTTCTCCACACCCTCGCCAACACTTGTTGTTTGATGATTTGCTGATGGTGGCCATTCTGACAGGTGTGAGGTGATACCTCATTGTTGTTTTAATTTGCATCTCTCTGATGACAGGAAGAAAAAATAAAAGGGATCCAAATTGGAAAGAAGGAAGTGAAACTGTCGTTATTTGCAGATGACATGATACTGTACATAGAAAACCCGAAAGATTCCATCAAAAATTTACTAGACTTAATAAATGAATTTGGCAAATTAGCAGGATGCAAACTTAACAAACCAAAAAAACCTACGTAATAAAATCTTGAAATCGACGGCATTCTTATACACCAATGATGAACTCACAGAAAGAGAAACTAAAAAACAATCCATTTACCATTGCAGCAAAAAAATTAAGATATCTAGGACTAAACTTAGGTACCAAAGAAATAAAGGACCTATTCACAGAAAACTACAGGGCATTGAAAAAGAAATAGAGGAAGATATAAAAAAGTGGAAGCACATACCTTGTTCATGGATTAGAAGAATTAACATCATTAAAATGTCCATATTACCCAAAGCAATCTAGATTTAATGCAATCCCCATCAAAATACCAACAACATACTTCACAGAACTAGAACAAATACTTCAAAAGTTCATATGGAACCAAAAAAGACCCCGAATAGCTACAGCAATCTTGAAAAAGAAGAACAAAGTTGGAGGGATCACATTACCAGATTTCAGGTTATACTACAAAGCTAGTGTAATCAAAACAGCCTGGTACTGGCACAAGAACAGGCATATAGACCAGTGGAACAGAATAGAGAACCCAGCAATGAACCCAAGACAATATGCTCAATTAATATTTGACAAAGGGGGCAAGAGCATACAGTGGAGTAAAGACAGCTTCTTTAATAAATGCTAATGGGAAAATTAGATAGCTATATGCAAAAAAATGAAACTAGGCCATCAACTTACACCATACACAAGAATAAACTCAAAATGGATAAAACACTTAAGTGTGACTCATGAATCCATAAAAATCCTAGAAGAAACTGTAGGCAACAAAATTTCAGACATCATACGCAGCAGAATTTTCACTGACACATCACCCAAGGCAATAGAAACAAAAGAAAAAATGAACACATGGGACTACATCAAACTCAAAATCTTCTGCACAGCAAAAGAAACAACCATCAAAATGGAAAGGCAACCCACTGTATGGGAGAGCATAATTGCCAATGATACATCAGATAAGGGGTTAATTTCCAAAATATATAGAGTGCTCATATAAGCCAACAAAAGGAAGGCAAAGAACCCAATTTAAAAAAATGGGCAGAAGAACTAAATAGACACCTCTCCAAACAGGACATACAAATGACTAAGCGACATATGAAGAAATGCTAACATCACTAATCATTAGAGAGATGTGTATGTGTTTTAAATGACTGTTCTTGTGTGATCCGACAGTACCTGAAATATTTGGCTATTAATTCTAAAAGGTATATTTTTACCCCAAAGCATCTAATTTTACCAAAGTATTCAGGTACCATCTAGTGTAAAACGAACCAAAAAAAAAAAAAAAAACACCTAATAAAATCTTCTTTTTCAAAAATATCTATTAAAACTTTCTGGAAAAATCCATTCCCTCAAAATCTAATTGTTCTGTCCAGTTCTATCATTTTACTAGCTAGTCTGATTGTTTAATTTTTTAAGCATAACTATTTTTCTGCTTGAAAATTTCTACTTTGACTTTGAATTTCATTTTTGTTTTATTTTACAAGCTGATCTTAATATACCCTAATATAGAATTAGGCTTACAAAGAAGGTGAATTAGGCCTGTCACATTCTTTGGAATGTGAGTGTTCTACCTGATTCCTATTAGCTATTTGTGGGTTCTTTTAGAAGCCTGACCTTACTCTGTCACTTCAGTATGCCCTGAGATGCCTCCAAGTATTCTTAATGCTGTGTCTGAGCTAAATACCTCTTCTCTGCTGATAGGGTTCAAACAGTCTTTACTTGCTAAAGGATTCAGGGGCCTTTCATGTAGAATTTGGTGAATTCAAGACAAAATGATGTAGCTATAATAGGAAAGTGTTGTGGTGCATCTAACCCCCTTCCTGATGCTTTCAAATTAAAATAATTTTCCTAATATACAATAATATTCCTTTAAATGTATTTTTTTCCCATGATACCCCTGCTCAGAGATCATCAGTGATTTCCTACTGCTTGTATCATCAAATCTAAATTCCTTTCTGCTGTCATTAGAACGTTTAGCTCTTAATTCTAAAAGTGACATTTTTACTTCAAAACAGTCATTTCTCAGGTGCCTGCTATATGCTAAGGTCTGGGCTGTGTCTTGAAAAGGTCTTAGCCTAACATTCCAGACATTCTTTAATATTTGATCCTAATCTACTTCCTAATTTATTTTCATTATTTCGTCTCAAACATACCACTCCATCTGTATGTCTCATCACTAACTCCTTAACTTCATTTTGGCTTCCTCCTACCTTTATTTGTTCCTCCATTCCTCCACATTAAAATATTATACATCCTATAACCAATGGACATAGACAACAAAGCTGGGGATGGGGTTGGGGGGATGGGGAAGAGGGTGTCAGTGGGAGAAAAAGGAGAAACATCTGTAACAAAAACAAATTAAAAATAATTTAAAAAAATAAAAAATATTATGCACCCTATTATTAACCCCCTATCCCTTCACCTCCCACCTATATAAATTCTATGCATCTTTCTTGGCCCAACTCATAACTCCTGTGCTGTAACTATTATTCCTTTATTAACTCTTATGCTGTAACTATTATTCCTTTGGCATGTATTGCCTTAAGATACACTATGTGATCCATTTCTTATATTCATACTTTAAAATTTTTTATTAATATTTTTTTCTCTTTATTGATCTTAGAGAGAAAGGAAGGGAGAGGAAGGGAGAGAGAGAAACATCAATGAGAGAGAACATCGATTGCCACCTTCAGCATACTCCCCACTGGGGACTGGGCGCACAACCTAGGCATGTGCCCTGACTGGGAATCAAACCAGCAACCTCTTGGTGCATGGGTCGACACTCAACCACTGAGCCACAGGGGCCGGGCTATATATTTATGCTTTATATCACCAAAGTATACGCTCCTTTTGAGGGTCCTGTCTGAGTCTGATACCTTTTTATCCCCTATAGCATCTTGAATGATGCTTTGCATCTAGCAGGAGCTTGGCCATGATTGTTGAGTACACCCAGTGTCAGGGTGGATGCAAGGTAACACATTCCTCTCACACCTTCTCCTGGAGTCACATCTCTGGCCATGACACACATTGGTGATACCAAGGGTCCCCTTTATTCCTAACTCTGTTCAACTAACATGACTAAGTTGTTGCCTCCCTTGAACAGCTAAGACTCTCCACAGTAAAAACAGATAGTGTTGTCAAATACAAATAGAAAAATATTATTTCTTGTGGTAAGGAAAAAAAAGACAGAAAAAGAAAATGCACACACCATTAGATTGGTGCAATCTTTCCACCTTTCGAGTTGGGTTGCTAAGAAATAACTGTAGATTAATTTGCTGTGCACAGAGAAGGAACTTAAGTCTGACTAGAGATCATGCATGTTGTATAGCTGAATTTGTCACTAGGTCGGACAAAGCCCCACCCTGGTTTAGAAGTCATGTGTTAAGCTTCCAGAGGGGAATGTGGCTTCTGTCTCTTGGGAAACCATCAAAACTCTGAAATTCCCAGGGAGAACATGGTTTCTCTTTTGCTAACTAACACCAAGTGAAGTTGCAGGATCCTGCTGAGTTCTGAAGCCCAATGTGTAGAAACCCTGCCTATCACCTTCTTTGGAATGTGGGCATTCTGCTGGATTCCTATTAGTTATTTGTGGGTTCTTTTAGAAGCCTGACCTTACTTTGTCACGTCAGTATGGCCTGAGATGCCTCCAAGTATTCTTAATGCTGTGGCTGAATTAAATCCCTCTTCTCTGCTGATAGGGTTCAAACAGAGTCTTTACTTGCTGAAGGATTCAGGGATCTCTCATGTAGAATTTCTTGAATTCAAGACAAAATGATGTAGCTATAGTAGGAAGGTGTTGTGGTGCTTGCTCCAAGCAAGAGGGTCTAATTTTTATTGTTTTATCTGTTCATCTCGTGTGTGTGTGTGTGTGTGTGTGTGTGTGTGTGTGTATTCATCAATCATACGTGCCCCAATCAGGAACCAAATGTGCAGTCTAGGTATATGCCCTGACTGGGAATCAAACTGGCAACCTTTCAGTGCACAGGAAGACACTCAAACAAATGAGCCACTCCAGCTGGGCCATTTAATATCTTTCTTATTAAATTTATTGGGGTGACATTGGTTAATAAGATTGTATAAGTTTCGAGTGTGTGTTTCTGTGATACATGATCTGTCTGTTGCATTGTGTGCTTACCACCCCAAATCAAATTTGGTTCCATCACCATATATCTGATCCCCTTTACCCTTTACTACCCTCAACCTCTTCCTTCTGGTAAACACCATACTGTTGTCTGGGTCTGAGTTTTTTATTTTTCTTCTTTGTTCATTTGTTGCTTTCAGTTTTATATCCCACATATGAGTGAAATTATATGGTTCTTTACTATTTCTAGCTGACTTATTTTGCTTAGCATGCTATTCTCAAGGTTCATCTATGTTGTCACAGATGGCAGCATTTCATCTTTTCTTATGGCTAAGTGGTATTCATTGTATATATGTTCCACATCTTCTTTATCCAATCACCTATCGAAGGACACTTCTGTTGTTTCCATGTCCTGGCCACCATGAATAATGCTGCAGTGAACACAGAGGTACATATATCTTTACAAATAAACATTTTCAAAATTTTGGGGTAGAATACGCAGAAGAGGGGTTGCTAGGTCATATGGTAATTCTATTCTTTTTTTTTTCCACTGATTTTTTTTAATTTAAATTTTATTTGTTTACCTTATTTTTATTGTTGAATGTATTACAGATGTTTCTTCTTTTTCCCCCATTGACCCCCTTCTCCCTGCTCCTACCCCCGTCCTGCCTTTCCCCACACTATTGTCTGTGTCCATTGGTTGTGTATATATGCATATAAGGTCTTTGGTTTATTTCTTCCCACCCCCCACCCCCTTCTCTTTGAGGTTCATCAGTTGAACAACCAATGTGTACATTTTAATCCCTTCACCTTTTTCACCCATTCCCCCAACCCCTGTCCCATCTGGCAACCATCAGAATGTTATGTGTATCTATTACTGTTTCTGTTCTGCTTGTTTATTTTAGTTGTAGATTCAATTGTCAATAGATATGTATTTATTGCCATTTCATTGTTCATTTTTTTATCTTCTTTTTCTTCAAGAAGACCCTCTAACATTTCATATAATACTGGTTTGGTGGTGATGAACTCCTTTAACTTTTTTTGTCTGGGAAACTCTTGATATGTCCATCAATTCTAAATGATAGCTTTGTGGGATAGAGTAATCATTGTAGGTTGTTGCTTTTCATCACCTTGAATATCTCTTGCCACTACTTCTGGCCTGCAAAGTTTCTTTTGAGAAATCAGCTGACAGTCTTATGGGAGCTCCCTTCTATGTAATGGACTGCTTTTCTCTTGCTGCTTTTAAGATTCTCTCTTTGTCTTGAACCTTTTGCATTTTCATAATGATATGTCCTGGTATGGGCCTCTAGGGGTTCATCTTATTTGGGACTCTCTGTGCTTCCTGGACTTGTATATCTGTTTCCTTCACCAAGTTAGGGAAGTTTTCTGTCATTGTTTCAAATAGGATTTCAATTTCTTGCTTTTCACTTCTCCGGCACCCTCATGATGCAAATTTTGGTACGCTTGAAGTTGTTCCAGAGACTCCTTATACTATACTCATTTTTTTTTTTTTTATTCTTTTTTCTTTTTGCTGTTCTGGTTGGGTGTTTTTTGCTTCCTTATATTCCAAATTGATGGCTTGCTTCTTGGCTTTACCTACTTTACTATTGATTCCCTATAAATTATTCTTAATTTCATTTACTGCCGCCTTCATTTCTAACTGTGCATCCTTCATTTCTGACTGGTCCATTTTTATTCTCTTGAGGCCTTCACTAAGTTCATTGAGCATCCTTAGAAGCACAACCTGGGCATGTGCCCTGATCGGGAATCAAACCGGGACCTCTGTCACTGGCTAGGCCAATTTAATGGCCAGCAATTTAATCAGTCATGCCTATATAATGAAACCTCCATAAACACCCCTAAATAACAGGGTTGGGGGGCTTCTCGGTTGGTGAATAGACTGAGGTACTGGGAGGACTAGTACTTGGATAGGGCCTGCAAGGTCCACCCCTCCCCTCCACAAAACACCTTGCCCAGTGCGTGCATCTTTTCCATTTGGCCTTTCCTGAGTTGTATCCTTTACAGTAAAACAGTAAAGCTAGGTAAAGGGTTGTCCTGAGTTTTGTGAGTTGCTCTATGGTCTAGTAAATTATTGAACTTAAGGAGTGGGTTGTGGGAAACCCTGAATTTGTCATCAGGTCGTATAGAAGGGTAGGTAGTCTGGATACCGGCACTTGTGACTGGTGTCTGAAGTAGGGACGGTCTTGTGGGACTGAACCCTGAAACCTGTGCAGTTTGACACTGATTTGTGTCGCGATAGGATCTCACTGTGAGACACCCGGTTCATGTGAGAGAAAATCATGTCAGAACAAAAGACGTCTCATTGTGTTCATCCTAAATGTAAACCAGACTGTGCTCTGCTCCAGCAGAGGAGCAAATGGAAAGCAGGGAGCCTGGCCAGCAGCCATTAGCCACGTTGCAAATAGGAAGCATTGATCTTTACCACTGAGGTGAAGGTGGACTTTTTACCTGAGATAATAGATGACATAAAAGCCTGTTCTTTCAAAACCGACTGTTTCTCTTAGAGCGTTCTTGCCCACTGCTTCACTCACCACATGTTCTTTTGAGGGTAAAATGGGAGCCTGAGAGATCAGCAGTGTTGGCTGACTGGAATGTTTTGAAAGATCCTCTCTGGATTGGGTACATTACCAGGCTGCTCTTCATTGGCACCTTGAGCCAAAGGCTATGGGTGTTTTTCTTTCTTCCTTCCTTCTTTTCTTGTCTTCCCTCCCTCCCTCCTTCCCTCCCTCCCTCCCTCCCTCCCTCCCTCCTTCCCTTCCTTCCTTCTTTCCTTCCTTCCTTCCTTCCATCCCCCATTGATACAATGTAAATGGCCCATTATCAGTCCATTATGGCAAGGTAATTTGGAGAATAATTTTCCACTCAGGTTATCGTCTCACAGTGCAGTTCTGTGTTTGGGCCACAGAGTTCTACCTGGACACACCTGGGCCTTTCCACAGAGTTTCTTTTGGCTTTGCAGTAGGATTTACATGTTAGGAGGTGCCAGCAACCTTGGCTGTTTTGTTTTCTTGAGACCAAAATGGAGGTAAATAAAGCTCACCTCATGGGTTGTTTTGTTTCAAATTAAGACAATGTTCCAAGGCCATTCTCTCTCAAAATGGCCTTACCAGCAAAAGACTTGGCTTGCTTTATGAGTTCCCCTTTACATTTGTGCACCACTTCAGTGATTCCAAAGTTCTTCCACAATATTTATTTTACCACTAATGTCAACTCCTCGGGCCAGTGTGACTGTCCACACTGTAAAGCCGAGGACAGGAAGGCCTGGTGTGAGTGATTCGCCTGGTGGAGGCAGGCCTGGCAGGACACCTGTCCCGTGCTGCACCGGCCCCTACCCTCACTCGCACTTATGGGGGGAGTGGAGACGCTGCGAATTCTCTCAATCAGCAGTAAGGCCCCTGGGGTTGGGAGGAACCAGAGGTATAAAAATAAAGTAAAACAGGGCGGTTTGCACTTGCCCAAAGAAGCTCAGAACATTTCCAGGGCAACAGGTCAGCAGGAGGAGCAAACACTCTGTCCCCAGAACTGGCTGCTGCTGACCAGGAAGTAGAAGACAACTCCTGTAAAAATGCCCAGTATCTGGGAACACAGACACCAGTCACATGTAGATAGAAACGGAGCTAGAGGCTTGAAAAATCCCTTCCCCTGTAGTTGCAACTGTATCAGAATCCACGAAGCAGGCAGGGTGAGCTGAGGTGGCCATACTAACTTGGGAGGTTGGGTGTGTATCCCCAGGGACCCATGTGGTGAAGCGTCCTTTCTTTCTATCCCAGCCGTCCTCCAGTGAGCGATGGTCCCCGTGATCACAGAATATGTAATTCAGCCTGCACAGCCCTTCAGGGTCACGCTCTAGAATGCCTGGGCAGGAAGTAGCAAGATCCAATAAAACAACGAGAGAAGCTGGAGAGCACTTGTTTCCATCTGGTTCTATTGCCAAGCCTCCCCCACCCTTCCCTGAGACACTATTTTGTTTTTATAATAACAAAGAGCAAATTGGGAGTTGATATGTTTTAGAAATAGCTCTCTGGTTGCAATATGGAAAGGGGCCTAAGAAGGGCAAGAGAGGAGGGTATTTCAGTTGTCCTCTTCAAAGATGGGGCAGGCTCCCCCCAAGGCAGTGGTATCAGGGATGCAGAAGAAGGGAATCATCTACACAGAGGTGGTGGATGACCTTTAACCACAGGGGATGTCACCCCAGGAGAGCATATGCATCTACTGGCCAAGTACTGTATGTGGTGGGTTTGTATTAGGATTCTTCCCAGTTACCTTTTTACTTCAATTAAAATCAGTGCTTTCATTAATTACATGCTTGACCTGATGCCCTTCTTTTCTCATTACGACCCACTTTTACTTCTTTTTTAGCAAGACCAACGTATTCGTTGCCAATTGAAGTCCGTTCAGTGCTCTCCTTCTAAGAAAGCCAGTACTGTTCTTGGAGTGAATGCTTTTCCCGGCCCTGTCACTTCTTCCCTTCCGAGCCCTGTGCAGTTCTCACCGCCCCAGAGGAGTCTTTCAGATTAGCTGTTCCCTAACTCCAGCCGCAGTGAATCAACTCATAGGCTCGTGGAATGCAGGGAATGGAGGGTCTGTCGATCATCTGGCTCCCCATCTAGTATTACCAGTGAAGAAAGTCAGGTGAGATGAGATGAGGCGAGATGACTTGCCCAACGTTATGCTGTCAGTTAGATGTAATGTAGGGAGTAGAAATTAGGTCTCCTGACACCGTGTGGGGATTGACCGACTTAATAGATTGACCTCTTAGTAAAAAGGAGATTAACAAGAGGATCAATTACTTTTCAAATCTATCTAAATCTAGTGATGATTTTTATAAACATGTTGGGGCTTCCATGTTTGTTGGGTGACTGTGTTTAACCTAGACAGTCACTAAAAGATTTTGAATGTGTTAACTTCATATAATGGCTATTTATCTAGTGTAAAAAAAAAAAACATCTGTGCCTTTTGGGGAAAAATTAGTAGGACCATATTGCTCCCACACAAATCCTTCTAATTCAAGGTAACAAACAAAATTGGAAATTAAACATTTAGTATGTATTATAATAACCTGTGAATTGTAGACAGAGCAAATTGGACACAGGAAAATTATATTTTGGTGTATTGGCATGTTTTTAGTACATTGGGGCTCACTATATATTTAATTTGTGTAATCCATTTACATTCATTTTCAGGCAGTCAGAAACTTTTCCTGTTTTCCATGACTATAAATTTCTTGTGGTAAAATATATGTAACATAAAATTTATCATTTTTAAGTTTGCAATTCTGTGGCAGTATGTACATTCTCATTATTATGCAACTATGATTATAGTTTTATAGAGAGATTTACATATTTAAACATGTAGGTTTATGTAGTTAAAACATGGCCTTTTCCTGGGTGACATTGGCAGTATCTGTCTAGTTTGCAGCATGGATCTTGATTGGGGAGACAGGCCTTGCCTCAAAAAGTGGAGGTTACTTGCACAGGTTATTAAATCGAGTATATTTTGATGGAGTCTTTAGGGTTTTCTATGCATAATATCATGCCATCTGCAAATAATGACAGTTTCACTTCCTCCTTTCCAATTTGGACCCCTTTTATTTTTTCTTCATGTCTAATTGCTGTGGCTAAGACTTCCAGTACTATGTTAAATAAAGTGACGAAAGTGCGCATCCCTGTCTTATTCCTGTTTTTAAGGGAAATGCTTTTAGTTTTTGCCCATTGAGTATGATGTTGGCTGTAGGTTTTTCATACATGGCCTTTATTATGTCGAGATGTGATCCCTCTATTCCCATATTGTTGAGCATTTTTATCAGAAATGGGTGCTAGATTTTGTTGAATGCTTTTTTAGCTTCTATTGATATGATCATATGGTTTTTATCTTTCATTTTGTTTATGTGGTATATCACATTTACTGATTTGCAAATATTGTACCAGCCTTGCATCCCTGGGATGAATCCCACTTGGTCATGGTGTGTAACTTTTTTAATGTATTGTTGGATACGATTTGCCAATATTTTGTTAAGGATTTTGGCATCTATGTTCATCAGGGATATTGGCCTGTAGTTTTCTTTCTTTGTAGTGTCTTTATCTGGTTTGGGAATTTAAATTATGCTGTCCTCATAAAACGAGTTTGGAAGTCTTCCTTCTTCTTGAATTTTTTGGAATAGTTTGAGGAAAATAGGTGTTAGTTCTTCCTTCAATGTTCAGTAAAACTCTCCTGTGAAGCCATCCGGGCCTGGGCTTTTGTTTGCTGGGAGAGTCTTGATTATATCTTCAATTTCCTTAGTTGTTATTGGTCTGTTCAAGTTTCCTATCTCTTCCTCGTTCACTTTTGGGAGACTATGTGTTTCTAGAAATTTGTCCATTTTGCTTAGATTGTCCAATTTGTTGCTGTATAATTGTTCATAGTATTTGTTAACAATCCTTTGTATTTCTGTGGTGTCAGTTGTTATTTCTCCTCTTTTGTTTCTGATTGTGTTTATTTGGGTCCTCTTTCTTTGTTTCTTGCTGAGTCTAGCTAAGGGTCCATCAATCTTATCTTTTTAAAGAACCAGCTCTTTGTTTCACTGATCTTTTGAATTGTTTTTTTTTAGTCTCTATGTCATTTATTTCTGCTCTGATCTACAGGTTAAGTTTTTTTAACAAGTTGTATCACTGTGTATTATTTTGGCTTTACAATATGTCTTTCTGTATGGGCCATGTATTACATAATTGAGGTAATTTACATTCATATTTCATAACACTGGAGTCATGTGATATATTGCAAAATCTGGCATGGAAATTACTAATTTAGGTGAAGAACCAAACCTTCTAACATCCAATCTAATTTCCTTTTATGGGGTAATACTTTAAAGCCAACCTTTAAAGGATTAATTTTAGATATAGCTACTACTCTGTTAATAAATTACCATTTTGAGCACTTACTTTGTACCTGCTGCTGTGCTAAGCATTTAATTTATAGTTACCACCTGAGGTAACTATAAATCAAATGCTGTAATTCTTTTTTTGTTTGTTTGTTTGTTTTTGGTTAATCCATACCCATGGATATTTTTTCCATTGATTTTTTTTTTTTTTTTTGGTAGGGAGAGAGGGGGAGGGAGGGAGACAGGGGGAGAGAGACAGAGAGAGGCATCTATGTGAGAGAAACACATCGATTGGTTGCCTCTTTCTTGCACATGCCGCCACTAGGGCTGGAGATCAAACCTGCAAACTCAGGTATGTGTCCTCAACCAGGAATCAAACCCAGGACCCTTTGGTGTGTGGGTCAACACTCTAACCATTGAGCAACACCAGCCAGGGCCTCATGTAATTCTGGAAACAACTTTATTAGTATCTGTTTCACAGATGATAAAATTGATCCTTAGCTTATCTAAGGTCAAGCAATGGTAAATGACTAAGTCAGAATTTGATCTTAACCATTCTGCTATCCTCCCTTCCAGGTCTCTCAAATATTCATAAGAATTTGAGGATAAGAATTAGGATAGGCCTAACAAAGTAACATATTGGAAGTAACAACAAATTGAGGTCTTGTGATACTCCTTTATTAAGTCACTCAGAAGAAAGAAGGTCATATTTCTGTGATATTATATTAATTTATTTGAATTACATTTTAATAGGAAGGCAGGAAGAAAAGCCATGTGAAACATTATTTAAGTACAGATTAAACTTTGGTTATTCCTCTTGTCATTAAATTGTTGGGTGTATGTTTCTCTGTAAGAGTTGTTCGGACAGGATGCACCCTTGATCTGGCTATCGATCACGTTGATCTTAATTACTTAATAGAGGCAGGCAGGATGGGGGGGGCCCTTGTTGATTCTGTTTCACTAAATGGAATACTGAGTAATGAGCTAGAGAAACTATATAGATCTGATTTTTTTTTTACATTGTGTCTCTAAAAAATAGCTTGCAGAGTTTTTTAAAAATAGGGACGTCATATTCTATATAAAACTCCATTTTATATAGCTCGTTGGAAAGGCAGTGTAGCAGATGGCTCTTAGAGTTGGTGTGAATGCTGGGTTTGCTTTGTGAGCATGAGCAAATTTCTTACTTTCTCCAGTCCTCGGCTTTCTCACCTTTAGAGTTGAGACCATAATGCCTACCTCACTGAGTACACATAAATCATAGCCTTCACCTTTCCATCTCCTGGACCTTCTTCCATTCAACAAATAATTATTGAGACTCTTGTGTGTTAGGCCCTGTCTTTTACAGTGAACTCTTCCAAGAGCTCAGAGAGAGGCAGGAAGGTATCCAGCTTTTTGTGACGCAGTTTAACGGAAGTGTAGTAGAATGGTCAGCACTCCCTAAATGCTGAAGAATCTTGTAGTATGGAGTGATTATGTGTTTTGGGGTCAGTGGGCAGCAGTGTCATTTTATTTCATTTTTATTTTTTTAAATTCTCACCGAGAATATTTTATTCCATTTATCTTCAGATGGGGGGGGGGGGGAGGGAGAGAGAGAGAGAGAAACAGAAACATTGACGTGAGAAAGACACATCAATTGGTTGCCACCCCCAGGACCCCGACCAGGCCGGGGACTGAACTGCTACCAAGGTACATGCCCTTGACTGGAATTGAACCTGTGACTCTCTGGTCCACGGGCCGATGCTCTAACTGCTGAGCCAGACCAGCCATGTTTAAAATGTCCATTTTAAACATCTTTTGTGATTAATGGTCATTTACTACTTGGCAAACATTAAACCTTTGTTTTTTATGGTCAGAAATTAACTCAATCTAAACATTAGGCTGACTTGCAGTGCATGGCAATTTGATTATTGTCCTTGGATTCAGAACAGTTATATCAGATGTAAGCATCTTTATAGTGATCACTATCAGAAGTTATTGAATTTGTGAGACTGAAACCATCCAAGGACATGCAATGTGGTCAATTTGATCATAGCTCACAGGGTTTGGGAATTACAGGGCACCTTCTCTGTGGCAGGCCCCGGGGAAACAAGAAATGCCCTTGCCGTCTCGAGCCCCGGGTCTTGGGGGAAGGTGGACAGGGCCTGGTACACACCATCCTTGTTTGGATGTTAACCTGACAATTCCACTGGTTCTGGCATTATTCCTGTTGCATCATGCTGTTAACTTGTACGAAAGAACTGTGGAATGTTAGTTTGATAAGATATTATGGTCATTTAGGAGTGCTGAGGCATTTTCCAGTGACCCCTCGCTGATTCAGAGGGACTCGCGTCATTATAAAGCAGCCAGTCGTGCTGAGTTTGGCTGCAGTTCAGGTTTGTTAGATGTCTTGTTGGGCAGGGAAGTTGTCAACTATGGATTTTTCTCCTGTATTCCTGTAGGGTGAAGGCTTACCTCTGCTTCTGTACCTGTCCTAGGTGATGGAAATGCGTGAGGCTCTGTCCCCTTCACTGGGTTGCCCCTTCCAGACCCATCATGCAGGTGCGGGTCTTTCAGAGAGCCAGGCCTCCTCCTGCAGACCCCTGGTTCCCAACTGGGTGTTACCCTGATCTGCTATTATTTGTTCATTCAATAACTACTAATTTTTTAATGGTGGGGACAGGGACAAGACTAGACATGAGGTCACTCTACGTGAGCTGGTGACTAGTTACCCCGGGCAGGCTAGTGATTCGATGTCACTTCACTGCTACTCTTTAACTACTTTTTCATGACATTTTTAAGAGGAGAAGACAAGCGCTCTGTGAGAGGGAGAGAGCAGCCAGAGAGGCCCTCTGGTTCTTCCTCTTCCTGTTCCCAGGATCTCAGCTGACCAGAAGAAAAATAGCAGACTCTTTATCGTGCCTTCCGACCACATTCCGTACAATCCCTGAGAAAAGTTCCGGCAGATACTATTTTTGTTTAATCTAGTTAAGTTTCCAGAGATGTTTTCAACACCCCATCGATGATCGGTTCATGGAAGCCATGGTGATATCCAGGCCCTCAGTCTAGCACTGGGAAGAGACACTGGGGTAGGTCCCAGGGATACTTCCCCAGTCCTCAAGGAACTTGAGGCACTAGCTTACGTCATACTATAAACAGCGTGACGACGATTAGTACAGTGTCCAAGGAAGAGCTGGGAGAGCAGTGGATTCAGCCTGTGGCAGTCAGGGTGGTGCACGGAGGTGATCCCAAGGTGGGACAGATGGCAAAGTGAAATGTTCCTTTCAAAATGATGAAATAGTTCATATCACCCAAAGCCTTCAATTTATGGACTTGCACAAAGCAAGGTGAACACGTGTGAGATTGCAGTGATTCTTGCCGTTTTCGATGACCTGCAAAATGACATCAACTGACTAAAAGGAAATTCTTGACTTCTTGATAAATCTTACATTTTAAAATTTTATTTAACTTATCACACAAAGACAGACTCACCCAAATGGAAAACCATTTTCAGATTACAAAATTATATGGTAGTTCTTTGCTTTACTACAAAAGAGTTTGTTTTGTTCATCTTCGTTATTTCTACTGACGAGCGAGAATTTCACAGTGAAAACCTTGGGGCCTTTGTTTTTCTATCAGAAAGCTGGTTCTCCCTTCTGTTCCTTAATCCACAGGGGAGCCGCTGGGGAGCGTTTCTTTATACATCTTTTGGGGGAACCTTCTGGAAAGGAGCTCTTATTTGAGACAGGGAATTCTCAGTGTTTTGCTTGTCTTCCAGATTTGGAGATGACTTTCTGGAACTGACTTTTGTAGTGAAAATACATGTCTTGTGCCCTGCTGCTGGGGAAAGAAAATGTGTTTGAGGGAGGAGGTAATGCCAGTTTTACAGCAAACTGGAGAAACCGCGGGAGCTGTCTTGGCAGCTGGGTCTGTCAGAATCACTGCATCCCGGGCCTGTGTTTGTCCTGCCTAACATGGGCTATTTCCTCTGTTCAAAGAAGCATTGCCCTTCAGTATTTTTGCATTCTCATCCTTCCAGCTTGTACTTTTGTTTGCTGCTGGGGAGGAAGAAAGGCGATAACTTCTGCTATGGTTTCTAAAATTAGAGTGATTTGGCTTTAGCCTGGAAAAAGAAACTACATTTTGTTCTACATGTTCTAAATGAACTACATTTTGTTTTTGGTTGTTTTTTTTTGGTTTTTTGCTTCATAAGCAGTGACTGCAGTCTGAGATGACAAGTTGTCATTATGACAGTTCTACATCTCTATCGTAGCAAAATAGTCCTCTGGTTTAGGTAATAAGTAGAAAAAAAGTAATGAAACCCGTTAATAAAACATATTGGGAAGCACTCAGCTACACTTACTCAAAGAAATGCAAAATAAAGCAATAGTAAGGTCATTGTTTCATGGAATTAGTGAAGTTGTTTTTTTGTTTGTTTTTAAGGCTGATTGGTGATTCCCACATCTGGTGAGAGTTCTCATGTATTGTTTATAGGAAAGAAAATTAGCATAATTTGGGAACCAATTTGATGTTACATATCAGAGGCCTTAAAATATTTATGCTCTTTGACCCATTACTCTCATTTTTTGAAGTCTATGCAAAGGAATTCGTATGAACAGAGTACAGAGATGTTTACAGCATTATTAGTAATAAAAACAAAAAAATCTAGTATCCCACAGTGAAATGGTTTTGTAAACTGTGACATACCCATGTATGAACCATGTTTGGAGAAACTATGACAACGTCGAGAAAGCCTGTGATAAATGATGAGGCAGAGGAGATCTCAGTGCTGTGCCATTGCATTTTACAATGGACAGTTGTGTGAAACTAGCAGTTCAGCAAAAAAAAAAAAAAAAAAAACCTGGAAGGAGAAAACAATCTCAAATATTAGCTCATTCTCCCCTCCCCCCATGTTTCCCTATTTTCTATAAGAAGCATAAATATTTTCAATGGGTTTTTCTACCTTTTATTTATGAAATGAGTGGTGCCTCAGATATAATGCTTATCTCACTTTTCACTAAAAATGTAATGTTCATATTTTACCCTTTTTAAGTTGCCATGGTGGTGAGATTAAATCTGTAATTTGTGACAGTGATTTGTTTCTTTCCCCGGGTATCAGTTAACACCTTTTGTGAGAGGTCAGAAGGTGATCTCTTTAATGGCACTAACTGTTTTTTAAAAGTTACCTTTTGTGTATTTATAAAGTTGTTAAACATGTTGAAAGTGTTAGAACCATATAAACTGATAAATTGTGTAGGAGTCCCATGATGCATAAAATGTTAACAATATGTTTATGATTTCTCTTTAGGAATTTTTCAAATAGAAACTAATTGCAGTTTCCAGTTGACCAGCATTCATAGGGTAAGATTAACATTCTGAATTGTGAACATGTGGTAAAGATAATTACTATTATATTGGTAGCTTGGGGCAAACAAATATTGAATATTTAGTATGTAAAAAAAAAATGGCTATTTTTATGGACGGTTTGAATGAAATCCTTTTGATGTTTTTAAACCAGTTAAACAGAAAATTAACTCTGTATACATTTTGGTAAAATGTCATCTTACTGTGTTTTGTCAGTTTTGTATATAGGAGAGAGAGAGAGAGAGTGTGTGTGTGTTTGATATTTGTCATTTTCAACATTAAAAATCTAAAGAATAAAATAAATATCTACAAGAGACTTAAACTGCATGACTCCATGCCTGTATTTTTCTGATTTTTGTTTAAGGTAGTATTTTTAATGCATGGAATGGGTTTGCTGTCTTTCCATAAGTAATACACGGCCATGCTTTCCTAGAGTAGCTAAGGCAGAAATAAACTAGTCCTGGGCTCTGTTGCTTCCTGCAAACATCATTCTTTTATAGCTGTGGAAGATTAATCTTAAATTAGCTCTGTAGCAGAGCTTTTTTCTTCTTTTTTTACCCTCATCCGAGGACATTTTTGCATTTATCTTCAGATAGAGTGGGAGGGAGAGAGGGAAGAAGAGAGAGAGAAACATCGACATGAGAGAGAGACATCGAGTGGTCGCCACCCACCCGACCCCAACTGGGGCCAGGGACAAACTGCAACCGAGGTATGTGCCCTTAGCGGGAACCAAACCCAGGACTCTCTGGTCCACAGACCGATGCTCTAACCGCTGAGCCAAACCGGCCAGGGCTGTGCAGAGCTTTTGACTTGGACATAATATATGATTAATTTAGACACTGGATTCAATAGCTTGTCTCTCTAGTGTTGTGAATACAAATATGTCTTACCAGTGTGTCTCCCAGTTCTGAACGTGTAGTCGAGTGGGGCAGCGGTGAGGACAGTGGCTCTGTTCCCTTGTTTTCTGAATACCTTTCTTTTTATACATGAAGCTGTAGATCCTTTGACTTCTTGAGTATATCCACATTTCCCTGCTGATTCATTGATGACTATGAGTTTTTAAAAGTTAATATCATCAGCTCTTCCTCCACTATGGCTCTTCGGCGGCTTTTCCGTCACTGCTGAACTGTTCATTATTCAAACCCGTTACCTTGGATGCCAGCCCTCTGTCATTCTTCTACTTTCCAAAGACCCCCGGCATTCCAGCCAGGTGGCCTCCATTCTGATCCTCACACACCCTGAGCTTCTTGCTCCTTCTTCCTGGAAGGATCTTCCACAGTATCATCTCATGTCTGGCTCCATTTAGATCTGTGTTTTATTGGCAGTTCCTCTAAAGAGGCCCCCCCTGACCGTCCAGTCTGAAATAGCTTGGTAGTCTTCATAGTGTTTCTGATTTTCTCGTGTGGTCCATTCGGTTGTTGTCTCTCTTTTCCTTACCACCCAGTGAAGTCACTGAGAGCAGGGGTCTTACATAGCTGTATTTCCCTGACCACTTAGAATGCCCTTGGTACACAGCAGGCATTGTGAATACTACTTGCTGCCTGAACCAATTCAAGTTCTGACCTGTCTCTGACAAGTGCTGTTGCTCAGTAATGTTTCACCCAATGCTCTTGGGTTATTTTGTTCGTATGGAACCAAATGTCGTACTTTTTAGGTTTAGCCTTCATCACACTCATTTTGGCACTGAAGTGACAGTATAAGACGTGGTGCTTTCAACTGCACATGGTTTCTCCCCACAACAGAAGTATAAATCCCGTGAAAGCAGAAACAAGGCCTCCCGGCTCCTCGCTAGCCTTTGTAGGTCTAGCCTCTGTAACTGAGTGCATATAAATGTTAACTTTAGAGAAAGGGTTAAGATTAGTTGCTTAATTATATTTTTAAGTATTTAAAGAATACGCTGGTTTGCTCCAGAGGTAAGAAAAAAAATCTCATTTTGAAGTATAGTTGGAAACTTATAACATAGAACTGTTCTGGACTATATTTGCAACTTCATGTTTCAAAACCCTGTTTTATTTTTATTGTGAAGGTCTGTTATTAATTAGGCTACATGGCCAGAACAGTACTACTAACCATCCGGTTCTTTTCAAATTAGAAAATTTGGCCATAAGCCCATGTTCTACCCTTTGACCCTAGAGAAGCCACTTGAACATCTCTGAACTTCAGGTTCCTTATTTGTAAAGAGCTGGACCCTGTGGTTTCTTCCTGGAGTAAACAGTCCATATGATTCTGCTCCCGTGAAAGGTAGGGCACCTGTGGAGTCCGGCTCAGGAGAAGCGAGTGGAATGTTGATCTCTGCTTCAGCCCGTCATTTGAAAGGAGAGCATGTGTGAGTCACAAAAGACGGCATAGGCACCGAGTTGGTTCTGTTTTATAGCTTGCTTACCGTAGGGTGGAGGTGGGGGTCAGGGAAACATTTTTCTAACGATGAAGGTGGTGGAGAAGGGTTTGGGGTTGCACATCTTCTCCAAGAATAATGCAGCCACAGGTGGCCTGTGCTCAGCAGCTAATATTATAATAATGTGGCTGCAACGTCTTTCAGTCTAAATGTGTCCTAGTTAATCTGGTAGTTCACTAAAAGTATCCAAGACCTAAGACGTCTTTTCCTAAACAGATAATTCTCATCTAAGTTAAATACACGATGGGATGTGAGGACCATCTGGCTACCACACCTGTCACCCCATCGATCGCCAGGGTTGATTCGGCTGATCTGGCTGGCTAGGCGGTGTCCCCGTCCACCCTCACCGATCTAAGGGCATCCTTCCCAAGCAGGATGTCCTTCCCCTCAGAGGAGAGGACCAGTCTTGTGTCAAGGGTATATGACTAGCTGTGCTCCCCTGCGAGAGCCTCCAAACAAGCGCGCAAGGTCCATTTGTAGGAGAACATGGGGTGGTCAAGCTTCCAAGACTCCAGACACATCCAGATGAGGCGCTACGTGTGGCAGTCTGCCTTTAAAAAATTAATTAATTTCATAGACCCATTGCCACTCTACTGCTTTGGGGAAGAGGCTGCGGAATGGCACCACACATCTCTGTTCTCCTTTGCTTTCTCTGTGCTGTTGGACTGAGATGTCAGATTCTTTCCCTGAGAGTCGGACTTTTGTGCTCCAGAAATACTGTGCTTCTCCTTCATTTCACTGACCCTGCTTCTTTATCCCCCTTTATTATTCTGTGTCTGATGGTTCTTCTTCATCTGACATATTATCTAGGGGAGAAAAGTTCTATTATTCACTCACTAAATTCATTCTCTCAAGCAATTAATTCATTGCTATGGCACCATCTACTACTTAAATACTGCACATATTTTGGGATTCTCCCATCGGGAGATAAACTCTGTTTCCCCTCCCTTTGGGTCTGAGCTGGCCCTGTTGCCTTTTTTGACCAATCCAATGTGACAGAAATGGTGTGGAGTTATTTCTAAGGCGGGACTGAAGAGATTTGTAGCTTCTGTTTTGTGTGTGTGTGTGTGTGCTTGAAAGGTTCCTTCTTAGAATGGAGCCACCTTGCTGTGAGAAGCCCTACACAGCCATGTGGAGGAGCAGCCAGGCCCCTGGTCCCCAGCCCAAGCTGAGCTCCAGGCCAGCAGCCAGGCCAAGTGCCAGTTCTGTGACAGGCATTTTGGACCTTCCAGTCATCCCAGCGTTGAAGCCAGCACCATGTGAAACAAAACTGCCTCCCACATAATCACGAGAAAGGATAAATGGTTGTCTTAGCTGCTAAGTTTTGGGATGGTTTGTTACATAGCAATAATGAGCCTAAACAAAAACCAGTACCTAGAAGCACGGTGCTGCCATAACAAAACATCTGGCACAGGCTTTGAGACCAGATGGCAGTGAAGACCTGAGGGCAGTAAGAAGGCTATTAAATGTTGGCTGGGCCCTGGCCAGGTGGCTAAGTTTGTTGGAGCATCGTCCCATACACCAAAAGGTTGCAGGTTTGATTCCCACTCAGGACACATTCCTAGGTTGCAGGTTCCATCCCTGGTCGGGGTGCTTATGACAGGCAACCGATCAATGTCTCTCTCTCATATCCGCCGCCCCCCCCCCCCATTCCCCTTCTTCTCTCTCCAAAACTCAATAAAAACATATCCTCAGGTGAGGATTTTAAAAAGAATTGTGGGCTGGAAGAACAGTGAGAAAACTACTATTGGAGAATATAAAATGGTACCCTTGTTTTTTAATAGTGACAGAGAAATCAGCAAGACTGTCCCCTACATGGAAGATTGAAAACAAACCTAATGAATCTGTGGGTCTGGCTTAGGAGATTTTTTTTTTCAGCAGAATATTGAAGTGCCGATTAACTTATTTTTTTAACCACCTACAATCTAAGTATTGCAGAGATGAATTTAAAAAGAGACTGTTCAGATTTTAAGTAGACTTTAGAGGAAATATTTGCAAGTGATAATTTTCTAGGGTCATAAATAAAACTTTAATCGTGGCCAGCTTCCCTACCCAGCAAAAGGTACTCAAAGTAAGAAATGGCCTCAGGTTGAAAGATCAGACCCAGAGCACTACTGCCAGTAAAACTTGGTCTGGAGGTAAAAATAAAAACCAGGGTACAGCTATAAGACCTTGTACTAAGACGTCAGAAGATTAGGGCAGTGCCTCGCAGGTCTCAGCTAGGCCCAAGGGCTCTGAGAATCTTAAGGGTATTGTCTCCTGGCATCGTGGACCTGGTTTAGGTGACAGGGTCCTGAACTTGAAGCCTGAACTTGATGCTGTAGTAGTGAGATAAAACTTTTGGTGGGGGGCGGAGCTTGGGAGAGGGTGAGTATGCGTTGTGTGCATGGGAACATCAGTCTCTGGACAGAGGATAGACTGTGGTGGGTTAAACATGGCTGCACTTTCCTTGACACTCCTCCCCTTGAAAGGTAGTGTTTGCTTCTTCTCCCCTCAAATCTGGGCTGGCCGTGTAACTCCTTTGGCCAACAGAATGTGTTGGGTGTGGCACTGTGTAGCTCCCAGGGCCCTGCCATGAAAGGCCTGCAGTTTTCACCTCTGTGCTTGGAATGCACCATCTTAGACCCCAGCCACCACGCTGTGTGAGGACAGCCAGCCACCTGGAGTCCCACCTGAGGCAGTTACCGGCCGGCAGTCAGCACCAGTGCCCCGCCTGATGAATGAGGACATCTGGGACCTTCCAGCTATCTCTGTGCCAGCCAACACCATGAGGCAGAAGAACCACCCACAGAATCATGGAACATAAAACTGTATTTCTTTTAAAGCCTTTAAGTTTTGGAATATGCAAAACAGCTAGCCAACATCCTTCTCATCTATATGGAGTGAGCTCTAGCCTCTCTCTGAAAAAGGCTTTGGATACACCCTTCCTAAACATCCGAACGTATTTTGTTTCTGCCTTCTGCATTTTTGTACGTTCAGTTCTATAGGGTACAAATATTTATTGTGCACTGTGTGCTAAAAACTATGGAAAATACTACAGTAGCATAGGATAAAAATCTGAATCCGTTTCACTCCTCCGTGGCTCGCTCTATCTGATGTTGACAAGTGGTGTGAATTTTTATTTACAGGGACTATTTCATTCTTTGCTTTCTTTTCAAATGCATTAAAATTTTCCCTTATTATTTCTGTATCACATGATTAAAATAGCCTTTCAGCTGCTCCCTTGTTTCTAATCCCTCCTACTTCGGTCTGTCCTGCCAATAAATCTCTACAGCTCAGTGACTCATTGTTCTGCTTCATGTAGCTGAGCCCCTGAGGTTCATGGGGGAGATGGTTCCTTTGCAGTCTGTGGAGGGGGGGTATCCTAGACATCTAGTGAAAATTCCAGAAGACTTAAAAGGTAGGCACTTTTCTCAGATATTTTCTTGCCAATCTATCTTGTGGGCTTTCTCCTCCTGGGAAGATTTAGAAAAAAATAATAATTTTGGCCTTACCTGGACCAGTTGAATTGCTCCATGGTTGTGGGGTCTGGATGTAGGTTTCTTTTAACGATGCCCCTGGTGATTCTAATGTGAAGCCAAAATTGAGAACCGCTGTCATGGATTTGTGATGCTTATGAATGGTCTCTGCACCAGCAGCAGCCACATTAACTAGGATTTTTTTAGACATGCACTTTCTCGGTGCCCACTTCAGACCTAATGAATCAGAAACTCTGAGGGTAGGATCTCTCACTTTGTGTTTTAATAAGCTCTCCAGTGGCTTTTATGGATATTAATGTAAGAGAAACACTTTGCTAGATAAATCTTAGTTCCCTTCTAGGTCTCAGAACTGCAACTACACTAGGGAAAGGTATTATTTGAAAATTGCTATACTGACAAGATCTGAAAAAGTTGGTAAGGGACATAGACTAGCATGCCAGGTGTTTTGCTGGCGATCATTTAAGTACTGGTCATCAGCTCTCTGAAGAGAACTCCAAGGTGTTCTTTCTTTCTTTACTCTTTTATGTTTCTATCACAGTTTGCATTCAGCAGTATTTTGTGTCCGTTTCAAGTGTACAGCAGAGCAGATAGACATTCATATAGGTTCTAAAGCGTTCCCTTTGATAATTTAAGTGCCACCTGGCACCCTAGACTGTTATTACAGTATTGTTGATCATATTCCCTGTGCTTTACCTTAAATCTCCAGGACTGTTCTGTAACTACCAATTGGTACTTTTTAAATCCCCTCACCTTTTTCGCCTTATGCCCCAACACCCCTCTCAAAGGGTCATTTAGAATAAAGGAGCAAGTTTATCACGGATATTAATGCTTTGTTTCCCAGAGAGAGAACTCAAAGAGGTGAATTTAAATTTCAGTTAGATATATGGTAGACCCAAGAAACATCTTGAAGTAGTACTAAACATTTTGAAGGGATATGAAATGACTTTTAAATCAATTTTCAGTGAGAATAAGAAGACAAACCCCATTTTGAATTGTTTGTCTATATCCCTGCCTGGGGTCAGAGAACAGGGGATCTTTGAAGTACCGTCCAGTTCTTAGTATATAATGACTGCATACCATCTGATCATCATTTGTTTATTTTTTCATTGGTTACTTTGGAAATGCTTTCAAAGTAAAATCAGGAGCAGTGGAAAGTAAGGATGCCTAGCTGGAGTGTTGTTGTTCCAGTCTTAAGAGACTTTGGGGTGAGAGTGTCAAATGAATTCATGTGCTTTGAAAAGCTTTTATGATTTTTTAATGAGGTTTAAAAGCTAAAGGAATGGTATTAGGACCATAAAAATCCTTTACTCTTAAGATTGTTTCTTTGAACTGATTTCGTGCATTTGTGTATTAGAAATAGAGATCTGATTTGGATGGAGTGAGTCCTCACTGTTTGCAAAAATATCGTCTGGAAAAAATTTCCTAAACACACAAACAGTATTTGCTTTTGTAATGACAAAGGACAGCTATGCTGTAGCTCTCCAGTTAAACACTTCAGTGAGAAAAATTAACATCAGTGAACATATAGGAATGCTTGAGACTCTTCATACATCATAAAATGTGGATGTTATATATTAGTATATTTACTTACTCTTTGATCAGTGGAATGTGTTTAATAGGAAAAAATCTTAGCTGAAAAAGTAGATTATATAATATGTGACTGGAGACATCACAGAAAACTACATTTGCATCCTTGTTTTTCAAAAGATTGTAATGGAACCCAGTTAGAATGCAGATGTTGGGACACACTGGTCTCTTAATTGGTTGGTACTGCTTTGACAAACTACCATAGACTGGGTGACTTAAACATTAATTCACAGTTCTGGAGGCTAGAAAGTCCAAGTTCAAGGTGCATTGTGTCTGATGAGAGCGCACTTCCCAGTGCGCAGACAGCCACCTTGCTGTGCCCTCACCTGGGAGGAGGGGCAAGAGAGCTGTGGGGAGCCTTTCATGGGCTCCCCGCTCCTGTTCCCCAGGGCTTCCCTCGTGACCTGTCGCCTCCCAGAGGCATCGCCGCGGGTACTGTCACATGGGGGTAGGTTTCACGTGTGTATTTCGGGGGTGGAGGGCACAAATATTTAGTCCATTGCAGTTGAAGAAGAGAGTTAAATATTGAGCTTTTTCTTTAGCTTTTGAGGGAACGGAGACTGGCAGTTAAATGGATTGTGGTCTAGTGGAAAAGGCTTGAGATTTGAGTCCGAGGACCAAGGTTCTTGTTGTATCTGTTTCTTCCTGGTTTTGTCACATTGGACATGGTAACTTCTTTGGGCCTGCCTTATGCGTTATGTTTATAAAATTTGAAAAATAGTATTTATCTCCATGGCTTATTGTAAGTATGAAACAAATTAATATAAATTAAAGTGACTTGAAACTAGGAGACTAGATATTAGATTATTGACAGTAGCTTCTTCTTTGCTCTTTTATTGACAAGGAACTCATCAAAGGAAATCTACATTAGGTGATTAATGAAAAAGTTTATAATTCTTAAAAAGACAAATGTTCTTTACAAATAATTTTTAGTCAGAATAAATATGGTGAGCCCTGGCCCGTGTGTTCAGTGGTTTGAGCATTGGCCCATGAACCAAAGGGTTGCAGGTTCAATTTCTGGTCAAAGGCACAAACCTGGGTTGCAGGTTCAATCCCAGGCACCAGTCGGGGCACTTGTAGGAGGCAACCAATCTATGTGTGTCTCTCACAGATATTTCTCTCTCTTCCCGCTTCCCTCCTCTCTTCCACTGTCTCTAAAGATCCTAATCAGATGAGCCTTGACCCTCCCCCCAAAAAAAGAATAAATATGGTGAACCTGAAATAAATTCTAGTTCTCTGACAGACTATAGTAGCTTCTCATTGTGATTATTTAAAAATATTACCATAGTTGAAGATTGGTATTTCTCTGCTTTCATAGAAGCACTGTGTTTAAAATAGAAAATGTATTTGTAATATTTTTTAAAAGCTGTATTGTATACCAGAAGTATCATCATGGCTGAAGAGCATTATGGAATGATGCAATAATGTTTCACACATCAAATGTCTTTATCATGCTTGCTGCGCATACATGCAGCTGTGTATCGTATGCTGTAAGCCTTTGAGAAATAAACTGTGAATGAGAAACTCATGCTCCAGTGTGCAAAATGAGTATACACCTAGGTTGTCATGCACACTGACTGTGCTCTCTGTCCTACAAAACAATTTGATACTGGTTAATAATTATTCAGTAGGCTTTACACATAAATTGGTAAGTCCAAAGTAATTTTCAGACATGTCCAACTTTTTGGTCTTTAAAAAATGAGAGAGATACAAGGTTTTTACGAAAAATATCTGAAATGCAATTTGGGGTCAGTACTGTGCATGGATTTCAAGTATTTAATAAACCAAAACAGGATCATATCTTCAGGACAAATAAATGTATATGAACCTTCCCAGAAACTTTCAGAGGTTTCATAGGCACTAAAAAATTTTCACACCCAATTTAAACATTTTTTTGTTTTAGAATGTTGTCACATTTCAAACTGATTACTATCTATGTAATTTAAACGATTTCAAATGATTATTTGAATAAGATACTAAGAGTGGCTTTTATTAATCCTCAAAGGTAAAAAAAAAAAAAGAATATAAAAGGGTAACTACATTTAATAATTTCACAGAATTTCAGTCATATTTTTGAGCCATGTCTTAAAAAGTTATGAACTTGCGACTATTTCTAATGAAATCAGTAGGCTAAGTTTAAAGAGCACTCACTGCCTCTTCTTACTTGGATAGATGTGTGATTTTAAATTAGGGTGCAGAAATTACAGGGTTTGACAGCACACTTGATAAATACAAGTAAGACCAACTGTGTATGAAGACTGAGTAAGAGAAATTAACATTTGTAGATTGCTTGGGGAAAGCTAAGTGTTCATCTCACTGTTGTAGATAATGGGATTTTAAAATCTGTATGTCTAAGTTTCTGTAGAAATTTTTCTGTAACTTAAGGGAGTTCGGGGGTTGAGATGCTCTGATACTAGTGGGATCCTGTGTACATAGCTTTACCAGGATGTGCCACAGTGTCGAAAGTGAACTGATTTATGAAAGTTTATTTCTAATATGATGTCTTATGATGGAGAAGTTCTGTGAATACAGTATCTCAATTATCTTAAGTAACTGCAGCTATTTCAAGATATCTATGCTTTCTCTTAGAATGAAGACAAACACAGAGATGGTGTGTCTAAGAAATTTTAAAAGGTGTAGGCCTCCTGATTGAAGTGTTGTCAAATTATTGGAATCACTTTTTTTTATTGTCGTAAGTATACATATTTAAAGTACATTATTTTGGTCAATGTTGACTTGTGTTCTTTGTCGAATAAATATTCATTCTCTGTCAAATACCTTTATCACTGTTAGAGCTGTTTTGAGTTTATATTCTTCTCCAACTTCAGTTATATATCTTGAATTAATTTAACTCAGGACCCTTGAGAGAATAAATAAAGACATGACCTTTGAGCTAGAAGGGCCCGTAGAGGTGCTGTAGGGGTGCCCTGGTTCACGCTCTTCATCCATTACAAGAAATGCCTTTACAGCATCCCTGACAGATGATCACCTTATTCATCTAGACCCTGGGAGGGGGAAAGGGCTGAACTATTTCACAGAATTGCCAGTTCTATGGATGTTCCACTATAAACTGATTCAAAATGTGACTTTCTGAAATGTCACCCACCTAGTTCTGCCTCTAAGAAAAATCCACTTATTCTTTTATCAAATAGTCATGCAAAAACATAAAGAAATTCTCAGGTTTCCCTACTCATTTTTGATTTGTTTATATTTATTTTTATTTTTCGATTACAGTTTACATTCAATATTATTTTGATTTCAGGTGTACAGCATAATGGTTAGACAGTCATATACTTTCCAGAATGATCCCCATTGATATTTCCAGTACTCATCTGACACCATATTTAGCTATTACAGTAGTATTGACTATATTCGCTATGCTGAACTTTACATCCCCGTGACTGTTTTGTAACTACCAATTTGTACTTCTTAATCTCTATACCTTTCTTACCCAGTCCCCCAAAACCCCTTCTGTGTGGAAACCATCAGCCTATTCTCTGTATCTATAAACCTGTTTCTGTTTTGTTTATTTATTTTGTTCTTTAGATCCTGCATGTAAGTGAAATCATATGGTATTTGTCTTTCTCAGACTCACTTATTTTACTTAGCATAAGACCCCCTAGGTCCATCCATGCTGTCCCAAATGGTAAGATGTCATTCTTTTTTATGATCAAGTAATACTCCATTGTATATATGTACCACTGCTTTTTTAATCTACTCATCTATAAATGAGCACTTGGGTAGTTATGCATGTTGGCTTTTGTAAATAATGCTGCAGTGAACATAGGTGTGTATATATATTTTTTTAATTAGTGTCTTGGGTTCCTTCAGATATATACTCAGAAGTGGAATCACTGGGTCATAAGGCAGTTCCATATTTAAGTTTGTGAGGAATCTTCATACTGTTTTTCATAGTGGCTGCACCAATCTGCATTCCCACCAGCAGTGCCCAAGATTTCTTTTTCTCTACATCCTCACCAGCGTTTGTTATTTATTGATTTATTGATAATAGCCATTCTGACAGGTGTGTGGTGATAGATCGTTGTGGTTTTAATATGCATTTCTCTGATGATTAGGAACATTGAGTATCTTTTCATGTGTTTGTTAACCATCTGTATGTCTTCTTTGGATAAGTGTCTATTCAGGTCCTCTGACCATTTTTTAATTGGATTGTTGTTTTCTTGGTGTTGAGTTATATGAGTTCTATACAAATTTGGGATATTAACTCCTTATCAGATGTATCATTGCTGAATATCTTCATCCATTCAGTAAGTTGTCTTTTTGTTTTGTTGATGGTTTCTTTTTCTGTGTAAAAATTTTAGTTTGATGTTATCCCATTTGTTTATTTTTTCTTTTGTTTTCTTTGAGGAGATATATCAGAAAAAAAATATTATTAATAGAAATGTCAGAGATTTAACTGCCTATGTTTTCTTCTAGGAGTTTTATGATTTCAAGTCTTATATGTAAGTCTTTAATTCATTTTGAATTTATTCTTGTATATTGTGTAAGAAAGTGGTCTAGTTTTATTTTTCACATGTATTTGTCCAATTTTCCAAACAGCATTCATTGAATAGACTGTCTTTACCCATATGTTCTTGCCTCCTGTATGTAGTATTAATTGGCTATACAGGTGTGGATTTATTTCTGGGCTCTCTATTCTGGTCCAATGATCTATGTGTCTGCTTTTATGCCAGTACCATGCTTTTTTTTTTTATTTTATTACTATAGCCTTGGTATAGTTTAATATCAGGTAACATGATTTCTCCAACTTTATTCTTCAGCCTCAAGATTGCTGTAGCTACTGAGCATCTTTTGTGGTTTCATATAAATTTTTGGATTATTTGTTATAGTTCTGTGAAAAACACCACTGGTATTTCAATAGGAATTGCATTGAATCTATAGATTGCTTTGGATAGAATGGATATTTTAATGATATTAATTCTTTCTATCCATGAACACAGTATATGCTTCCATTTATTTGTATCTTCTTTTGTTTCTTTCTTCGGTGTCTTATAATTTTTAGAGTACAGATCTTTTACCTTCTTAGTTAAATTTATTCCAAGGTATTTTATTTTTCTTTGAGGCATTGTAAATGGAATTGTTTCCTCCGTTTTCCTTTCCAAGAGTTTATTATTGGTGTATGAAAATGCAACTAATTTCTGAATATTTATTTTATATCCTGCTACTTTACTGAATTCATTTATTTATCAGGTTAGTAGTTTTTTTGGTAGCCTGTGTAGGGTTTTCTGTATACAGTATCATGTTATCTGCCCATAATGATAGTTTTACTTTTTTCTTTCCAATGTGCATGCCTTTTATTTCTTCTTGTCTGGTTGCTGTGGCTAGGACTTTCAGTTATGTTGAATAAGAGTGGTGAAAGTAAACATCTATGTCTTGTTCCTGATCTTAAAGGAAACATTTTTAGTTTTTCTGCATTCACTATATTTTAGCTACAGGTTTGTCATATAATGTGACCTTCATTATATTGAGGTGTGTTTCCACTGTTCTCACATAGCTGAAAGTTTTTATCATAAACAGGTGCTGGATTTTGTCAAATGCTTTTTCTGCATCTATTGGTATTATCATAGGGTTTTTAATTTTTCGTTTGTTTATGTGGTGTGTCATGCTAATTGATTTGGGGATGTTATGCCTACCTTGTATCCCCAGAATAAATCCCACTTGATAATGCTGTATGATCTTTTTGCTGTATTGCTGAGTTTGGTTTGCTAATATTTTGTTGAGAATTTTTTTTTATTTATGTTTATCAAGGATATTGGCTTTTCATTTTCTTTGTTTGTCGTGTCCTTATCTGCTTTTAGAGTTAGGATAATACTGGCCTCATAACTGAAATTTAAATTCACCTCTTTGAGTTCTCTCTCAGGGAAACAGAGTATCAATATCCCTGATAAGTTTGCTCCTTTATTTTAATAACCCTTTAAGAGCAATGTTGAGGGATAAGGTGAAAAAAGGTGAGGGGATTTAAGAAGTACTAATTGGTAGTTACAAAACAATCCTGGGGATTTAAGGTAAAGCATAGATAATATAGTCAACAATATTGTAATAACTATCTATGGTGCCAGGTGGGCACTTGAATTATCAAAGGGAACACTTTATAACCTATATGAATGTCTATCTGCTCTGCTGTACACTTGAAACTACATGTCAAAAAATTGGAAAATGTGGAAGAAATAGATAAATTCCTAGAAACATATAATCTTCCAAAACTAAATTAAGAAGCAACAGAAAATCTGAACCAACTGGTTACCACTAATAAAGTAAAAAAGTAATAAAAAGACTTCCAACATACAGAAGTCCTGGACCAAATGGCTTCACAGGTAAATTTTACAAAACATTCAAAGAACACCTATCCTTGTCAAACTATCCAAAAAAAATTGAGAGAAGGGAAGACTCCCAAGTCTTGGTTGTAGGTCCTTGCTTTTCATTACTTTGAATATATGTTCCAATCCCTTTTGGCCTGAAATGTTTCTGTTGATAAATCAGCTTGACAGTCTTGTGGGAGCTCTTTTGGAGGTAGCTGTTTTTTTCTTGTTGCCTTTAAGATTCTCTGTCTTTTACCTTTCCATTTTTATTATGATGTGTTTTGGTGTGGGCCTCTTTGGGGTCATCTTACTTGGGACTCTGTGCTTTCTGTACTTGTTTATCTTTTTTCCTTCACCCAGGTTAGGAAAGATTTCAGTTATTATTTCTTTTTTTTTTTTTTTTTTTTTTTTTTTTAATCCTCACCCGAGGCTATTTTTCCATTTTTTGTACAGATAGAGTGGGAGGGAGAGAGAGGAAGGGAGAGAGAGAGAGAAACATCGACGTGAAGGGACACATCGAGTGGCTGCCACCCGCACGACCAACCAGGGCCGGGGACAAACTGCAACCGAGGTACGTGCCCTTAGCGGGAACCGAACCCGGGTCTCTCTGTACCGCAGGCCGACGCTCTAACCGCTGAGCCAAACCGGCCAGGGCATATTTCTTGATATATCTTCTCAATCCCTAGTTTACTCTCTACTCCTTCTGGTACCCCTATGAGGCAGATGTTGTTGTTCTTTATGTTGTCCCAGATCTCCTTTAAACTATTCTCTCTCTCTTTTTTAATTCTTTTTCTTTTTGCGTCTCTTTTTGGCTGTTTTCTGATGCCTTGTCTTTCTAATCACTAATTATCTAATGTGCTATTGATTTTTTCTAGTGTATTCTTCATTTCAGCTATTGTATTCTTTATTTCTGGTTCTTTTTTTGTTGTTGTTGTTGTTCAGGTAGAGTGGGAGGGAGAGAGAGGAAGAGAGAGAGAGAGAGAGAGAAACATCGATGTGAAAGGGACACATCGAGTGGCTGCCACCCGCACGACCAACCAGGACCGGGGACAAACTGCAATCAAGGTACATGCCCTTAGCGGGAACCGAACCCGGGTCTCTCGGGACCGCAGGCCAATGCTCTAACTGCTGAGCCAAACCGGCCAGGGCTGGTTCTTTTTTTTTTTTAATACTGAAATCAAAACAAAACATCTTTACAGGTCTTCACCTCAGATTGCTACAGAGATAGGGAAGGGCTTCTGCCAGAGTGAAAGGTGGCAGAGTGTCAGGAGTCCAAAAATGCAATATTATAGAAACTAAAAAAATATTTAAGAAAGTTGTCTCTGCGCTGGCCGGTTTTGATCAGTGGTTAGAGCATTGGCCTGTGGTCCAGAGAGACCCGGGTTTGGTTCCCGCTAAGGGCACGTACCTCAGTTGCAGTTTTTCCCTGGCCCTGGTTGGTCGTGCAGGTGGCAGCCAGCCACTCGATGTGTCCCTTTCACATCGATGTTTCTCTCTCTCTCTCTCCCTCCCACTCTATCTGAACAAAAAATGGAAAAAAAAAAATGTCCTCGGGTGAGGATAAAAAAAAAAAAGAAACTTGTCTCTGCAAAATAAAACCCACACCTCCTGCTTACAAGGCTAACCTAGAAATGGGTCATCCTACTAACCAAATAAATGTTCTCTTCTCAAATGTATTTTGCAGAAAATTGTTATTATACTTCTGGCAAAACTTTATTTTTATTACATAACTATGTCTCTGAGAGGGATGAACCTTAAGTAGAGAATTTTCAAATAGCTTCCTAAAACTGGGATCCTGCTGAAATGGCAAAGAGGGAACCATATGACCCAGAAACGAAAAAGATGCGTCAAGTGGTCTTGCTTAGCATTACCCTCACTTCAGATAGAATTAACCTTAAATAACTATTGGCCGCATTTCAGAGCTCTCTCACATTTTTTGCTTTCTTTCGTTTTTCTTTTCTCCCTTCGCTCTCCTCTTCTACTGTTCCAGCTGCACTCTTGTGTTTCTGCATAGTGCAGTAGAAGGCATGGAGTTGGGTCAGGGGCCTTCAGGCAACAGAAAGCCAACCATTAACTGGATGATTTTGGCAAGTAACCACTATTTGCCTTGATGTCCTTGCCCATAAAATGGACATCTCTGTTTCTTTTTTGTTGTTTGTTTGTTTTTTATTTTAGAGAGAGAGGGGAATGGAGGTGGGGAGAAACATTGGTTTGTTGTTGCACTTATTGATGGACTCATTGGTTGCTTCTTATATATGCCCTAACTGGGATTGGACCCTCAACCTTGGCATTTTGGGATGATACTCTAACCAACTGAGCTACCCAGCCAGGGTAAGATCTCTTATTTTTAATGTAGCTGTAAGACTAAACAAACTGATTTAACACAATGAATGGAATACAATAAGTACTGAATAAGCTCTTGTTCTCTTCTTTACCATTTCTCTTTCTCTGATGATTTCCCTGGATCCCTCCCTCTTTCTAGCATCCAAAGATCTAGCAAACAAATGATCCTTCCTCTAGTATTATATCATAGCGCACCACTGAAAGTCAATTTCATTGGGGCAAAGCCATGTACAAATAACCAGCATAAACCATTGCTTCTCCACTTTGAGAGAACTTAGAGGGAATAGAGATCCTGATCACCTTGCTGGGAGCCATGGCATCTCTGTGGATCAGGGAGCAATTGCCCTAGTGAACAGTGCTGGGAACCAATCACAACCCCAATTTGAGGTGCTCCCATAAGATGGAATCGTCCCCTCACCTGCTCTTCCTGTCCTGGGGGGAGGGAGAAGAAGAAAGGTTTTCAGGCCGATCCAACAAACAAAGTGTTAGATAAAGACTGATTTCATCGATATTAATAATGACTTTTTTATGAAGTAGATTATAAGTCCACTGTTCATGAGCATGCCTTTTGTCAACACTGATCAATAATATGGAAGTTTTTCAATAAGGAGAACAAAAGTGACAACAACGATCTATATCTTCTGTAAATCTTTGACCATTATAGCCAAAAACTAATAGTTGGTGCTGAATAAACAGCCTTGAGCATGAAGCAACAAACTAGCTTATAACCCAGAAGACAGTTTACACCTGAAACACCATAACCTAGCCTTCACTACCCTCCCTGAGGCAGGAAGTAGAAATTTATAAATCAAGGACAAGCTATAAAGGAAAACCTGACAGTTTTATTCACTGATTTATTTTCTGTTTATTATTTTTTTTAAGAGTAAGTTTCAGTGCCTGTATGTTTGTTTTTTATTACTTTTAGCAACCTACTGGAAGTTTTCAATGTAAACAAAGCTCTCACTTTAAAAGAATAACCAAACTGATGAAGTTTCCTAAGAAGGCAACTTTTAAGGACAGTGGTCTAATGAATAGTCTTTGAGGCCAATTTAATAATGATGGCAAAGCTACTTTTGTATTTGAATCCCAAATTTAGAAAATGGCCTGTACATTTTCAATCTAAAATTATAGTCTGACCTTGCTGTTAATTTTGAACATACCGTAATTTCTGCTGAAATCACTTACTGCTGTGATTTGGAGGATGAACCTGGGAATCAAACCCTCTTAAATTATCCATCACATCCATTAAAATTAACTGTAAAGTCAACTTCCTGTTGATCCTGTGTGTGTTTTGTATTCAACTAAAATGCTTACATATCTCAATATTGCCAGAGCTATATATAAAACAGTTTTATTGATGCCACGGATGCTTTAATTTGGAAGAACATACATTATGACTTTAGGTTTGTTTCAATGAGGAAAAAAGGCAAAGCATTTTTTACAATAATGTATCAATGAAATGCAAAATCAAATACCAGTCCAAAAGCTATGTGGATCTGAAATGTTTTAGAGAAATATGTGGGATTTAGGGTATTTCCTAATTTTTTTTGTTCTGTTTTGTTTTATTTATTATAGCATGTGTCACTTCTTTTTCTTTTTTCTTTTTATTGAATTTATTGAGGTGACACTAGTTAACAAAATCATATAGGTTTCAAGTGCACAATTCCACAACACATCATCTGTACATTGTATTGTATGTTCACCACCCCAAGTCAAGTCTCCTTCCATCACCATTTATTCCCCCATACCCTCTTCTCCCTCTGCCCACGTCTTCCCTCTCCCCCAGCAATCACCACACTGTTGTTCATGTCCATGAGTTTATCTTTTTTGCTCAGAATGACTGTTGTCCCTTTTTCTGGATTCATCTATTAATATGGCTCCAGGTTATAGTAATATTATAACTATAGTTAGCATTAATATGGCACATAGCGACATTTAGCACAAAAACCATCACACTATTAGCTAAAAGTATATGTTTATGTCAAGTAAAATCCATAGGTATTTTTCACATGTTCATCCAGCAATGTTTTCTACCATCCTTCCTGCCATCCTGTTTATGGTATATTGGGGTCTAAGTCCAGGACTTTCTATTTGTCTCATATAATCCTCTTAGTTTTGGTTTTTGTCTTGTCTTGACACACAGTTATGGTTAACTGCAGAATGGGAGGAGCCGAGAGTTAGAAATAGACCCACTAAACTGAAGGAGGGAAGCCCTGGGGAGTTGTATCATCAAACCACAGGTCCTAAGAGGAAGTCGAATCCATGTAATATGAGGATGTGATGTCCAGAGAGGATGCAGGTAGAAAGTCGTACTCTAGTCCATCAGTTAAGACGGGATCATGGGGTGCTCTAACAAGTGGGAAAGCATGAAGGTGTAGGGTTCAAGGTCAGATGACGTGTTGGAGCTGACCAGCAAAAGAGAACATAACAGGTAGCAGAGCATCTGTAATGGAATTCTGGGGCTCAAGGCAGGATGACAGTCTCTAGCAGGGGGATGAATGAGCTCAAAAGAGTCTTCCTTAGGGAGTGCTACCAGTCCTAGGATATCTTGAAAGAGAAACTCAGACCCAGGAAAGAAAAGACTTTAAATTCAAGAAAGTGCAAGAGAAGCCCTTGCACGTAGGTTAAAACTGGGCCACCAGCAAAAGATAACTGTGATTTTTTTTCTTCTTTTTTCTTACCAAATATGTTATTATGTTCAAATATTTCCTTTTATCTTTCTTATTCTGTGCCATCTTATAGGTGGTGTGGATTTTGCTAATTAACCATTTTTAAAACAATTGATTTTTTAAAAATTTTAATGACTTAATTTTTTAATGTTTTATGTAATATTTCTTTCTGAACATTACATAAATCATTTATGTAAGGAACATTGAGTACTTTTAAACGTGAAAATGCAAAATCCACCTTGTTTTTCTAAAGGCAAAAATAATTTAATAGTAGACTAAGCCCTTAATCATTTATTCTAATAGTATTTTGTCATGAAAATATTCAACATGAGCATCCCCATAGTAGAATATTGCTCTGAGTTTTTATTCCCAGTCTTTTAAGCCATTACTATTGTTTGTCAGCTTTTAAATCCTCTAAGTTGCACATGAACTTGAGTTACAAAGCAAGAGCCCAGCGGGGGGAGGGGGGAAATAATGCATTAAATTATATGTTGTTTTGAATATAGAATTGGTAGATCCCTCTAGAATTATCTGAAGGGATAATTTTATAAGGCAGTGCTTGCTCAGAAGAGGTTTCTCACCGTGACTGAAACACAACTCTTAGGCTAGAACCAATGCTCTAGACATTGGGCCTTCAGGATGCGGTAGGATGTGGGAAGAAGCTTCTTCAGACCTTTTGGAGGATATAAAATGTAACTAGGAACAAGTAGAATAAGAACAACATTTCGCAATGTAATTGAAGAAAATTTGGATTCTGGTTTTTAATAGCTTAGCATTGAGTCAACATTTAGGAAAAAACTAGATTCCTGCCCCAGTCTGGTTATCACCAAATGGTATCTCATCTAAGGTGCTTTAGAGGATACATTTTTCAATGAAACCAGAAGACCTCCGTACCCCCTGATCAGTGCTGCCTTCCAGGGTTTGCCCGGGGCTAAATCCTACTTAGAGTTAAATGCTTATTTTCGATGCTTTTACTTCAGTGGTTTTTCTTTTATTTTTCTTTTCTAGTGTCTGTACTCCTGCAAGGGAAAGTCATGATTACACTAACAGAGCTAAAATGTTTAGCAGACGCCCAATCATCTTATCATATCCTAAAACCGTGGTGGGACGTCTTCTGGTATTACATCACCCTGGTCATGCTGCTGGTGGCCGTGCTGGCCGGCGCGCTCCAGCTCACGCAGAGCAGGGTCCTGTGCTGTCTTCCCTGTAAAGTGGAATTCGACAATCACTGCACCGTGCCTTGGCACCTCCTGAAAGCCAGCGTGAATGCCTCCTCTGACCCCGGGACCCCGCTTCCGCTCCCCCTCAGAATCCAGAACGACCTCCACCGCCAGCAGTACTCCTACATCGACGCCGTCTGTTACGAGAAGCAGCTCCACTGGTTCGCCAAGTTTTTCCCCTACCTGGTGCTCCTGCACACGCTCATCTTTGCAGCCTGCAGCAACTTCTGGCTGCACTACCCCAGCACCAGCTCCAGGCTCGAGCATTTCGTGGCCATCCTTCACAAGTGTTTCGATTCCCCGTGGACCACCCGCGCCCTGTCGGAAACGGTGGCCGAGCAGTCGGTGAGGCCCCTGGCACTCTCCAAGTCCAAGGTTTTGCTCTCATCCTCGGGGTGTTCAGCTGATGTCGATGCCAATAAGCAGTCATTGCCCTACCCGCAGCCGGGCATGGAGACGACTGGCATAGAAAGCCCAACGTCCAGTGTCCTGGACAAGAAGGAGGGCGAACAGGCCAAAGCCATCTTTGAGAAAGTGAAAAGGTTCCGCATGCACGTGGAGCAGAAGGATATCATTTACAGAGTGTATCTGAAGCAGATCATCGTCAAAGTCATTCTGTTTGTCCTCATCATAAGTTACGTTCCCTATTTTCTAACCTATATCACTCTGGAAATCGACTGTTTAATTGATGTGCAGGCTTTCACCGGCTACAAGCGTTACCAGTGTGTCTACTCCTTGGCAGAGATATTTAAGGTCCTGGCTTCGTTTTATGTCATTTTGGTTATACTGTATGGTCTCACCTCCTCCTACAGCTTGTGGTGGATGCTGAGGAGCTCGCTGAAGCAGTATTCCTTTGAGGCGTTGAGAGAAAAAAGCAACTACAGCGACATACCCGATGTCAAAAATGACTTCGCCTTCATCCTCCACCTGGCTGATCAGTACGACCCTCTGTACTCCAAACGCTTCTCCATATTCCTGTCGGAGGTCAGTGAGAACAAACTGAAACAGATCAACCTCAATAACGAATGGACGGTTGAGAAACTGAAAAGTAAGCTGGTGAAAAATTCCCAGGACAAGGTCGAACTGCATCTGTTTATGCTCAACGGTCTTCCGGACAATGTGTTTGAGCTCACTGAAATCGAAGTGCTCAGCCTGGAGCTGATTCCGGAGGTCAAGCTGCCCTCCACAGTCTCACAGCTGGTCAACCTCAAGGAGCTCCACGTGTACCATTCGTCTCTGGTGGTAGACCATCCTGCCCTGGCCTTTTTAGAGGAGAACTTAAAAATTCTCCGCCTGAAATTTACTGAAATGGGGAAAATTCCACGCTGGGTGTTTCACCTGAAGAATCTCAAGGAACTTTATCTGTCGGGCTGTGTTCTACCTGAGCAGCTGAGTACCATGCAGCTGGAGGGCTTTCAGGACTTAAAAAACCTGAGGACCCTCTACTTAAAGAGCAGCCTGTCCCGGATCCCCCAAGTCATTACAGACCTCCTGCCTTCGCTGCAGAAGCTGTCCCTCAATAATGAGGGAAGCAAACTGGTGGTGTTGAACAACCTGAAAAAAATGGTCAATCTGAAAAGCTTAGAGCTGATCAGCTGTGACCTCGAACGCATTCCACACTCCATTTTCAGCCTGAACAATTTGCATGAGTTAGACCTAAAGGAGAATAACCTTAAAACTGTGGAGGAGATCATTAGCTTTCAGCATCTCCAGAATCTTTCCTGCTTAAAATTGTGGCACAATAACATTGCTTATATTCCTGCCCAAATCGGGGCGTTATCTAACCTAGAGCAGCTGTCTTTGGACCATAATAATATTGAGAATCTGCCCCTGCAGCTTTTTCTATGCACCAAACTCCATTTTTTGGATCTAAGCTATAACCACCTGACCTTCATTCCAGACGAAATCCAATATTTGAGTGATTTGCAATACTTTGCTGTGACCAACAACAATGTAAGTAAATCCATTCTTCCCTTCATTCAGCGACTCTTTTGAGTATCTGCTGTCATAGTGTGTAATGTAGGTAAAGAAAATGGACATTATGTCATACTAAGCATCCTCTGAGAACAGCCTGACTACCACTTACTGGACATGTGACCATGGCCAAATTACTAACACACTGAGCAGCAGTTTTTAATCTAACTGACACGTTGGGGTGGAGGTTTTATGAAAAACTATATAAGCGCTTGGCACAGTTCCTAACTCGTAGTAGTTGCTCGACATATGTTCTCTTTATTCTCTTTCTCCATATTTTACCTAAAGATCCCGGTTGAAGTGTTTTAAACTAACTAGTTATGGCAGAGCTTACTTTTCATTTCGGAAAGGTCTTAACTACTTAGAAAGTTTCATAAAACTTTTCAGCTTCCCAAATCCGTTCTGGGAGCAGAGACTTCTGTTAAAACTACTGCGATCGTGAGTTATTCATAAAGCTGTCTTTGTGGTGCGGCGAGAGCCGAAGTCCGCGTGCATGTCTAGAAGGGAGTCCGAAATGAGAGGCCTGGTGCTATAATGCGACACCAGGGCTTCTCAGAGGCTTTTTCCAGCTTCCATGCCTTAAAAATGAACCATAATTTGCAACAGTAAAGCCAAGTTAAGGAAAACTTAACATCTCTGAAACAAGAAAAAACAAAACAAATGAGTAGTTTCCTAGGTTAAAATGCGAAGGAGGAGGAAAAAGAAAAAACGTGTGTTAGCCGAAAGGGGTAAGAGAGCGATGCCGATGCCCGTATGGAAAGAAGGGGGAGGAGAAAACCGCTCAGAACTCGCATCTGCTGAGAGGAAAGGGAGCTTCCTCTAGTTGAAACCGGGAACTGTTTCCTTCTACCACCCACCCAACTGTGTTATCTCCTAGACGTTTTATTATTCATATTTCATGCTAAATGTAGCTGTGAGCATGGTGTCGGCTAATACACATATTAATCACCAGGTATTATTTTTGAGAACCAGGGATTGTTAGAGGAATTCCAGAAAGTCAGGGAGTGAGGGCAAAATTCATGCTGATTTTTAGAACTCTTAAGACTTCACGCATATGTCAGAGACTAGATAAATGAGACATCATCGGGTCTTCAAGGATTAGGAGGTTCTAAAACTCTTTTAGGCTTGACTGAGATTAGCAGTGCACATTACAGTTACCTAAAGGGCTTGATAAAACACAGGTTCCTAGTTCCACTCCAGGGCTCCTCATCTAGTAGGGCTGGTGCAAGATCAAGAGTCTGTAACTGTAAAAAGTCCCAGGTGAAGCTGATGCTGCTGGTTTTGTGACCATACTTTGAAGACTACGGGTCTAGAGAGTTATCATTAATGTTGGTGAACTCTGCAGTTGATTAATATTAATATTTTGGTTAAATTTTTTAATAAATTTGTGTTTAAAAGTATAAATAGTTATTTTGAGGGGCATTGGTTTCACCAAGTATCATACAGTTAAATCACTATATGCATTTTTGAAAGTTGCAGCTGATTAAATTGTTAGCTGGCCATGAATTCTTCAAATGTAGAAGCAAGTTAATTTTTTTTTTTTTTTTAGTTTAATGTAATGAAACCTAAGAGCATTAGTACTTTTAACACCAAGTTTATTGACTTCTGGACCGTGTCTGAGAGACTAGGGGTGAGTTTCAGACAAATCCTATCTTGGATAAGGGTGTATGCTTGGTAGCACATGAAAAATTTATGCTGAAAGTAGTTTATGGTCAAGGTAGAAAGATATCTTTGGCTGGGTTGTCTCAGTTTTGATAAGCTGTCTCTGAGCATCCTCAGAACCATAATGATGACCATGACAACTGAATGGGGGAGGGACAGTCCTAAGACTCTGAAGAGATGTGCTGAATAGCGCTGCGGAGGAACGGGAGCCCGTCCGAAGACAGAACTAGAGAGCTGAGAAGTAAGTGCCTCTCCGATGGAACAGGTCAGCTGATGATGGGGAGAGAAGGGACAGGGAGTAGTCCACACAGTGGTCTTCAGAATTTCAGAAGACTTACATAGAAAGGAAGGCGCATTGGGAGTACCCATAAGTCTTTGACTAGGGCAAGCAGGAGAAGACTTCTCATCTTTCCCAAAAAGCTGTCCAAAGATTGAATGAATATTTGAGAAGGGAGAGGTGACTTTGTTATTAATAAAACTGTACAAGGAGCGGGACAATGGGGGAAGGGGAGGGGGCATGTATAATAATTTCAGTAATAAAAATAAATAAATAAATAAATAAATAAATAAATAAATAAACTGTCCAGATATAGACAACCACTTTGTAGGAAGGTTGTTAAAGGGAATCGGAGATTCAGGTTTCATGTAGGGATTTAACTAATTTCAAGTTCCTTCTAACCTTGAGATCCTCATGATTCTATGAGGTAGACCAAAATATGTTTAAAAATTAGAACATAAAACATCCAATTCAATACATAAGTATTTAGATATGTACATACACAGAAATGTGAGTCACTTCATCCATTTGGAATGGAGGAGGTTGGTAAGGGTTCCTGAGAATAGATGTTTTAAAGATTATTTTAAAGACTTAAGCAGTGTATCAAATTCATAAATGGAAGCAACAAATACTAAATCTGAAGTTAAGCAGAAAAGACTTTTTTTTTTTCTTTTAAGGGCATTGGATAGCTCATATTATCACTGACAAGACTGCAGAATTAAGCTTGGAAAACAAGCATAATGTATGCATGAACAACGGACATGGACAACCAAGCTGGGGACAGGGCAGGGAGGGAGACAGAGGGGGAAATCAGTGGGGGGGGGGGGAGGAGAAACATCTGTAACAAAAATTAATTAATTAATTAAAAAAAGAAAACAAGTATAAAGTTAGTCAGACAGCAAAAAGGACCACAGCCAGAATCATAGCACAAAAGCAACATGGTACAGAAACCTTGCCACTGACCAACTCTGGGCACCAGTGCTCCCGGAAGCCCTTGCCCTTCACCAAACAGGTTCTTCGTGGTTTCTGCTTCTTCGTGACGCTACCCCATTCGAAGTCTGAGCACTGGTTGGCAGAATTAGGAATGCCCACACTTGAGCCCTAAGGCAGCTGGGAACACAAGAATCTGGTGGTGTCAGTTCCTCTCGTGGGAACTGGGCTCCAGGTAGAGAATTCTCTAGGCAGTTCCCCAAATGACAGACATTCAAGGAGCGGGCACTCCAGAGTTTCTTCCACAGGATAACAATAGGTAGTATCACAAAAGCATTAAATATTTTTTGTTATATTCTTGCAGCAGGATACTTTAGAGCCTTTAAAATATGAGCATGCATTATGCTTCTCCAAGAGGGAGATGTGGTATGCAACATTTGTCCAACTTACCTGAGCAAGACAGTCCGTGGAACACATCCTGAGAACACTGGAGGCGGGACATGTGACGAGATAGAGGTCATGCACAGAGGATTACCACAGGCATGCCCAGATGTAGTAAGAATGAGAGTGTTTCGCAAGGTGGTCGGAATGGAGAGCGCCTTGAGGTCTGCAAGTCAAGTTCATGTTTGATTCATTGGATACTGGCTGTGGTAAAACTTGAGCTTGAAAGTTCTAGTTAGCTTGAACTGGTAGCTTCAAAGGAGGCTCTGATTGTAGCATATAGAAGAGTTGGGCCCTGGCCAAAAAACTCAGTTGGTTAGAGCACTGTCCTGATACTCCCAGGTTGCAAGTTCGATCCCTGACAGGGCACATACAAGAATCAGCCAGTGAATACATAAATAAGTGGAAGAACAAATTGATGTTTCCCTCTCTGCCTTCCTCCCTCTCGCTCTAAAATCAATAAATAAACTTTTTTTTAAGAAGAGTTGGGAGAGGACAGTCAAGAAACAAAACCCCATGAAAAGGTTTAATCAGTTATGATTTACGATGAGGAATACAGATCTAAACCAAGAGACAAAGACTCGTATCTGAAAGGAACACTATGGGTCAGAGGTTGGCAGACAGCCTGGGAGTCAGGTCTACCCACAGCCTGAGCTAAGAATGGTTTTTAAATTGTTAAATTGTTGGGAGTAAAGGTCAAAAGAATAATAATAGTTTGTCACACATAAAAATTTTATGAAACTCACATTTCAGTGTCCATGAATAAATTCTGATTAGTGGGCTTATACTACAAAAAATTATGTTCAGTTGCTGTTTATTATATTTTGAATTTCATCACATAAAAATGTGTGAAATTTTTTTTCTCTTGTTATACAAGCAATGGCATAATTTTCAGTTTTCCCTCTTGGTCCACAAAACCTAGAATATTTACCCTCCATCCTCTGCTCTAGTCCACTGCCCTCCTTTTACTGACACTCAAACAAAGGCTCCTAGTAAATTGAACTGAGGTCTGAAGCTTCCTAGTGATGAATCTGGAATGGCATCCGAGTGTTTCAACCCCTACTCTTGAGCTCTTTGTACTACACATTAAATAATGCATCAGTCCAACTGGTGCTACTAGGAAGGGGTGTGTGTGGAGGATGGGAGGGGAAGAGGCAGCATCCATCTCTGTCCCAGTGCCAAGGGGTACCTGGGTTCTGAATGTACGGAATGTGATGGAGAAGCACAAGGAAGGGGGGAGGGGATTTCATAACTGCACTCAAATCTTGAAAACCAGTCCAGTTTACACCTTGGTCTCCTGACATCTGCATTTCTACATGTAATGCATTTATTTTATTAACTCGGAAACTTGTAGCCAGAGGGTGAATACTATGGAAGTTCCTCATTATTTCACATATTAATGTGGAACAGTGCAGAAGATCATTTCTGTGGCAGGGCTAGTTGTTTTGGACATCATTGCTTAGAAATGGAAATATTCAGCTTTGTTTTTTGAAATGATTGGATTTTATGTATTTGATTAGCATGTCTTGAGTGAGAGAGCATATGTCAGTAGCCAGAAGAGAAGGAAATGTGACATTGAGAAGGATTCAGAAGTAAGGTCCGATGCTCTGGGAAACAGTGGAGCATTTCATTATCAATGTCAGCCTTAGATATAGGAGGAGGAGAGCTCTTCTTTGGATGTCTTGGGGGCATTCGTACATTTAGTTGAAGATATTTTCATTGCTAGAGAATTCTAGGATATAGTGATATTGTAGCATTAGTTTTTATTGTGGTCCATGTTGTACATTTTATAGTTTATTATATGTGTGTATTATAGTTTAGTCTGTAAAATCATTCTTTTTATGAACTTTATCATCTCCCTGATCAGGTCTATAAATATTTCTTCTGATTTTTTAAAAGAAATCAGTGGTCCACCAAGGTCATTCTTTTCTTTCTGGCTTATGTAGTCTACAGTCGAAGAAAAAACATGCTCAATGAATTCAATATAAATAAATGCTATACAAATATTTTTTAATAAAATTCATCGGCCCACGCACAGTGTTTGGTGTTCTTGTGAGCTTGGGGTGAACTATTTTTTAAAGGTGTAAGTAGATTTTTCAAGATAAAATTGCTGAGTTGAAAGAAAGTCTTGAGTCTCTAACATAGCTACCCAGCCTCTTTTAGCAAAATTGAAGTCAAGTAGGTGAGTCAAGTTCTTGTGCTTTAACTACATGCTGATGTTGAGACAAAGCCCCTGACACTTGGCACTGGGGAAGTGGGTCCGCTGACTACAGCCCTGACTCACCCTCTCAGAGCAGCACAGACATGTTGACAGCCCGCCCAGAGGCTCACTCCCTGGTCTTGTGAAATCCCTCTCCTGAGAAGTCACTGAAATTACAAAGACAGAGATAGAAAGATGATTGTTGAGCACCAAATAGTGCTGAGAGCCGGGCAGGAGAGTGGGGGCCATGGCTTCAGGGTGCTCACCCACCAGGCAGGCAGCTCAATTATGCAAGGTTCTTGCTGGGATCTGCAAGTGGACTGAAGAAGGGAGATGTGGGGTACCCTGATGCACCTCTGGTTAGGGCTCTCTTCTTTGTAGCACCCATTACAGACTATTTGTGTAATTGTTTAAATACTTGTGTCTCCCATGAAGACCAGTGCTTCTCAAAGGGGGGCAGCTTTGCCCCCCAGGAGACATTTTTGGGTGTCACAGCTGGGGAGAGGGTGGCACTAGCAGCTAAGAGGTGGAGGCCAGGGATGCTGCTAAACATCCTACAATGCACAGGGCACCCACCACACAACGAATTATCCTGTCCAAATGTGAACAATGCCAAAGTTGAGAACCCATGCTAGACTGAGGTTCTTAAAGACCCATCTGTCTTGCCCAGCACGTTATCCCCAACACGAACCATAAAAGGAGGTTCTCAGCACTCATTCACAAATACAGCTGAGCCAAGCTTCTCCCGTTTCAACCGGTTCGCCTAAGTCATTGCTTAGGCACTGGCAGGCACTTGTCAACCCTGAGCAAGTCGCCAGGACTGATTGTTTCCTCTGTTTATATCTCAGTGACCCTACTTCTGAGTTGCTGAAGTCTCTGACCAGAAAGGGTTGCAATCTACATTTGTACGGTGTTGCATTTGCATTCTTGAAAAGGGATTGTAATAAAAGGGTCGATGTTTTTTCATTGCTTATACCAAGTACTTCAGTGTACAGTGATGCGCTACATTGAACGCTGGTCTTAGCAAAGGCGATCATTAGATTTACTCTCAAGGCTCTCCAGTACTGAGTGTACATGTGGGCGACGGAGGAGAGGGGAGTTTCCGACATAATGAGCATTTTTTAATGCAGTATGACAATTCTTTAGTTTGTATAGAGAATGTTTATCCTTCTGAGGAGATCATTCTGGATGGCCCTAGAAGTCCCAGCAGGGACCTGGCTCAGTGGGGCCACGTTAGGCCACCTGAGGAGAAGGCTGAGCTCCTCCAGAGTGCTCCTTTCATCCTTGCTTCTAGCAGCTGCTTCCTGAACCAAGAGCCCACATTGTTTCGTACTAGCCAAGATGCCCTGGCCCCACCTGTACAGATACATGGAGTATTACAGGGTGAGGTGTGTGCAGCCCAGCTCTGCCTGGCCTGAACTCACCTCTCAGTGGCGTGGTGAGAGTCGAGGGTACTGTGCATGCTCAACTCTCCTCTGGACGTCTCCCCAATAAACCCTATTTCATAGACATACAGTGCCTCCCTTAGAAATTCACATGCAACCTACCGACTAGATAGGGGAGCATTTCAGTCGAGTGGCTCTAGGACTTGACCTAATTGCAGGCTATTTATTATATTTAAAATTATTTCTCTCTGCTCCATCATTTAATCGAACCAGCCAGAAAGCAGGAAGAAGGGTAAAGAAATACTCAAGAGTGTGTATGTAGAGGGTAATGAAATATCAAATCCTCTTGTCTCTGCTTCTGTCGACTTTTTTGTTTTTTAACAGAATGAAGTTTCTGGCTTTACTGTGAAACCCTAAGAAAATAGCATCATGTCTGTTCTTAAGATGTTTTTGAAGATATTGCTCATTGCTTAAGGCTATAAACTCTTTACCAGGACTCTTGAGAGCAGTTTATTTCTGATCTAGAACTCAAGAATAATTATGATTCTCCTGAGTTACTGGTTTGTTTTTTTTTATCTTAGGGACAGCGAGTATGTAACTGATTTAGGTTTGGTTTGAGAATTGCTTATTGGAATGTTTAGCACCAAATTTGTTGCCCATGCATATGTAACAAGGGTTTAGAAGTTTATGGTAGCCTTAATTCTGGCTCCACATCAGAATATCCTTATTTTTCTTTATATTTTCCATCTCCTTCAAATGTATCATCATTGTTAGATGTAAACATCCAGAAATGTTTTGGGAAAAGGGCCGAGGTGTACATAAGTGAATGTATGATAGTAGGCCAGCAAAAAACTGGTTTCACTGGCTTCTTTTTTTCCATTTCCAGATTGAGACGCTACCAGATGGGCTGTTTCAGTGCAAAAAGCTGCAGTGTTTACTTTTGGGGAAAAATAGCCTGATGAGTTTGTCCCCCCGTGTGGGTGAGCTGTCGAACCTTACTCATCTGGAGCTCGTTGGCAATTACCTGGAAACACTTCCCCCCGAGCTGGAAGGCTGTCAGTCCCTAAAACGGAGCTGTCTGGTTGTCGAGGAGAATTTGCTCAACACTCTTCCTCTCCCTGTAACAGAGCGTTTGCAGACGTGCTTAGATAAATGCTGACCTACGGAGAAAATGCTTTCTAAAAGTGTGCCCTAGGGCTTTAAATGAGCATTAGAATTTCCTAACGTATAAAGATTTTTTTAAAAAGGGTAATAATTATGACTAACTATAACCAAATTTCTTATTAAAGCAACTCAGTGTCTAGCCCTACATTAAACAGGTAAAAAGTGTTAACACTGAACTGAGTTTTGTGAATCATTAATCTTTTACTTGTTGACTTGTAAGAAGTACACTTTGAGCCCTGGCCAGTGTGGCTTAACGGTTAGAGTGTCAACCTGCACACTGAAGGGTCTCGGGTTCAATTCCTGGTCCAGTCGGGGCACGTGCGGGAGGCAACCAATCAATGTGTCTCTCTTATTGATGTCTCTCTCTCTCTCTCTTTTCCTCTCCCTCTCTCCCTCTTCCTCTCTTCGTTCCACTCTTTCTAAAAATCATGGGGGTGAGGATTAACAAAATAATTATCATAATAAAAAGAAGTACACTTTGAGGGTGGAATGGGGGACATGAAATTATTGAATTTCTACTTTGCAGTTATTACCTTGAAGATTAGCTATTCTTTTCTCTCCCTCTCCAGCCTCCATCACTTATTTGCTCACTTGTTTTAACTGATTTCCTATTTGGATATTTATCACCCAGACCATAAACTCATCCGTATAAATTTCCTTGATGTACATTGAACACTGTCTTTGATTTATGTTCTTAGTTATTTTTAGACAGGGTGTCTGGTGCTTGGCAGAATTCCTTCTTGGCTTTTTACTTCCTGTTCCAGCTTGCTTGAGTCTTCTTTCATCTGGTTTTCTCTTAACAAAGATGAACCCTGAGAAAGTGCCTGCTTTGGGCCTTTGTATAGGACAAGAGCAGGGTACTTAGGACATATGTCACCCTGGGGATATCCTGAAAATTAATGTATTCTCTAAACTGTCTTCTTGTGTATCATCAAAGCCTTTTTTATTTGCTAGTAAGTTTTTATATTAAGTGTAAAACATAACTATTTTTATTGTGTAATGTTGTATTCAAAAATCTGTGGGAATAATTTTTGTAAGGTACAGAGAACACATGCGTTTCTCTAAGAATTTACTATTAACATACTTGGTTGGGGCTGCTTATGATTCTCATGTTTGTGTGCATTCTCCAGAATGTTTTTGTACTCTGCAACTAATTACTTTGGGATAACAAAAGCCTTGTGTTTCGTGCCCTAAAATGTTTAGGGGTTTCCTTGTAAGCGGATGGCCACATCATCTACCTCCCTTGTTGCTGTGCTATTGTACGGGTACAATTCTTAATTATTTCAGAAACTGTGATGGAGGGGAGAGGTAGAGATTTCGATCTTTAAAATTGACTTTAAAATACCTTGTAGAAATTAAGAGTTAAAGCAAACTACTTTCTTCTCCATCTGTATGATCTATAGGTATGATTATAATGTAAAACACTCAGCCTCTATTCACTGTTTAAGATAAGTTCTCAAAGCGCACAAAGAAATAAATCCATTTAACTGGAATTCATCTCATGCCTTTGTTTAACTTTTCTGGAATACATTTTGCTCTTTTTTATAAAGAGCTTTTGTGTTCAGTGGTTTATCGTGCATATTGTAAAATGAAAATCAACGGACTCCTTTTGGGAAAATGTACATTTGTAATGTGTTTTTCTCTAATGGGTCTAGGCATTCTGATGCCATCTGACTGTGGATGTGACTATGAAGTGTAATCCAGTAACTGCACCCCGACAAGCCTGGAAGGCCCTGTGGTGAAGGGTACCGTAAACATGGGATTGTCATGTGTGCTACTTTTTTTGTTTTTTATTTTTTTTGCTTTGCCCATTCCAAAAGGATGAAATTGAGTCTTTATAACAAAATGTAGTTTCCCTCACCTGCCACACACACCTGGACTGAATCTCAGAGAAAAGAATTGTTTGCGTCAAATGAATTTGAATATTAGTTATAAAAATGATAAAACACCAAAGGCAGCCTAAACCTTATTGTTTATTCTGAATGAGAAGGAATGGTATAAAAATGTAATTTCTACCAAAACTTGCCTTTAGTCAGAACATTCAAGTTCTCAGGGACCCAGGCTTCACTGATGAAACTTTCTTCTAGGACTTCAGAAAACAGATTCTGACTATATCTGGGGTGTCATTTGTTTTTTGGTTTAGGTGTGGGTGTTTTGTTTTTTTGTGGGGTTTTTTTTTTTTGTCATTTTTATATTTTTAATGTGAGTTGATGGTTATTTTAATGTTTCGCAATAGAATTGTCATGTGTATTGATCCAGTGTTAGATAGGATTCTCCTAAATTTTGGACTCGAACATGATTCATGGAGAGGTGTTTAAATGATCTTGGAACTTAAATGTTTTTGGACAAATAATTAGCCATAATTTGTATGAAAAATGTTACCCTCTTTTCTAGAGAAGAGTTTTCAAAACAAATTTTGGATTGTTATCATTTTTCTGACAAAGTAGAACTTCTCCATGGCTAGTCACTGGTTTTGTTCATGTGCAAAAGTCATTGGCTACATCTTCCTTCCTGACTCTCAGCTTCTGGAAGCAAGTTACTGTCAGGATTAACAACAAACATTGTAAGCTTCTTTTCAAACATAAAGGTATGATAACTGGTGCAGACGCTGTTCTTGATGCCATAGTTTTTAGAATATTTTTTTTATTTCAGTCTTACCCACCAGTATTTAGGTAGCTTTTGAAATGATGTCGCATCAATGCAATGAACCCTGAGACCACCGCTTGACACACAGAAGGAGTTTGATGCCCCTTTAACTGTGTTGTTGGAGCAGATCATTTTATATGTGTTCCTGTTCATTTAAGAGGACTTTAAATGAAGTTTGTTCACTTATAACTGTGAAACTTTAGTTGGCATTTGATTTCCAAGAATGTGCAATACATTTTCCAAAAAATAAACTCAGATGCTATTCAGAACAAAGTTGATGGCTTATGCTAGCAATGGCATTGGTTCATTTCATTTACATGCACACACACACACACACACACCCCTATGTATGCAAAATGTAACATTAGTTTTGGATATGTTTAGTAGTTTTCCCAAGATTGCAAGAGGTTGTAGGTTAATACTAGGATACTAATTCTTTTTTATTCATTACTTGTAATTAGGAGTGTTCTATTCTCTTAGGTATATTTTAAAGAAAACTGAACACTCAGCCTTAGTCTAAGAACCTAAGCAGTTTTGAGCATTTCTGGTAAGGTGTAGTGTTCTTTCCCTAACCTACGTCAGGTACATCTATGTGGCACATCGATACTGTTTTCATTCTTCATCCTCAGTCTTAATTTCCCCCGTGGATGTCACCATATTTCGCTGTCACTTACCAGATGTCTGCGTGAAACAGGGTAAATAGACATCCTCAGGACCTCAGCTCTGTGGCACACCCAGTTCAGTGTGTGCTGTGGGGGGCTGCAGTGAATTGTAGCTTACCATTGTTTGCTAGTGAAAATATTTGTTTTTGTTCTTCAGGTGTTTCATGATTCAAATTTTGTATGTTTAATGAAAACTGCATAATATTGATGGGTTCAGAAACTATTAAAATAAACAATTCTGTGGACTTATAGCTTTATTTTCTTATATGTTCAATAAAATGCTCTTTCCATATTTGTTCTCTTATCATTGTCCTGTCCACATAAGGCATTTTGTTATCTCTCTCCACGCACCCACCTCCTTAAATTTGACCAGCGCTTGTACAGTAGCAAAATATATTTGCACTAGAGAACGTGCTGTGATACCTGAGCATGTATGTATTGGGGGGGGGGGGACAGCCAGCGCCTATAATTATTACGCCTAATTGAGTAGCTCTACTTTACCCACCCCTGCAGTATTTAAAGCTGATCTAACAGTTCCCTCATCCCTCCTGAGAGTATGAGAATGTAACTGTAAGTCTGTTTTCAGGAACTGTATATTGCATCAGAGTCTGTGTTTATTTTTTTCTGGAAACAAGAGGAAGGCTGATGGGAGAGGGGAGGAGTTAGTCTCCTGGTTTGAATTATGAAGACATTACATACACGAAACTGTTGTAAAACGCCCTGAATATAATGATTTCTCATCTTCAGCCAGATATGAAAGCTGCAGTCCTACTTGATTGCTTTCTTCTTGTTTCTGGCCCATCACCTTCATATCCACTGGGAACTATCTATCTACTAAGTACCTTTGGTAATGGACTCCCTTCTCTCAAATGCTTTTTTTTTTTTCCGTGACAATTTCATCAACACTACAGCATTAACACGGAAAATATAAGCCGAAGTACTGAGCTGAGATGCCTTCCAGTTGAACTTAATTCACATTTAAGTTTTGCATTTGACTTGTATAATACACTACTGCTGAGAAAAACAATTAGGAATGCCTCCTGCATGTTATATATTATCTCTAACAGAGATGGTGCAATTTAAAAAATACAAAGGGGCATAGAATTAGAATGGATGTGTCTGTGCATATATGTGTTGTGTATAATCCTAAATATTTATGTTTAAATTTTTAAAAACTCTTCAAATGTTTCACTCTCGGTGAAATAATGGGCCAACCTTAAGTCGAGACATTTTCTTGTTAGCTTCACAGTGAAGGCCAGCATTGCTTATTTTACCTTTGCCACATATTGTGAAAGGTACATAATCAGCTTTTGCTTCTGGCGATAAATTACTAGAAAATGTAAGCTTTTGTCATGAGTTGAATGTTTTCGGCCCTCAGGTTTACCATGTAAATCTGCATTTTAGTGGGAAAATCCCTTTGCCTGAGATTCATTAGTTTTGGTAAACTTGACTGTTTTTAAAGTACATTTTCTGTAAAACGAAGATTCAATTTTTATAATAAATGGCAAGTAAAAACAGATTCAATGTTGGAAGAAGTCGACTGTCCTGTTCTTATCTGTGCACACCTGTCAGTGCCCAGGTCCCGAGCGAGATCTTCCTCCTCCCACACTTCCTGCGCAGCCGGCTGCACGGCCACATCACTCACCAAACAATAGATGTTACGTTTACACGTGCACCTCATGACAGTGGTATGAGTTTTCAAACTAAGCTCCCATCGTCACAATATAGTAAGCCCCTTAACAGCGGGACTGGTCCTAGAATACACTGAGGGGCAGAGGGGGGTGAAACCTGTCTCTCCCAATAGGTTCCCCTTCCCAATGGTGTTCATCCCTGTGGACTGATGATCCCCAACCAGTCCATCTCTCTGCCTCTCTTCTTCGCTCCAGACACCTGGAAAGAAATGAGCTGCAAGACAGAATTTTCAAAAAGTTTAGTAAAGAGAGAAAAAAGGAATTATTGGGTAAAATAGACACAATCATTTTGACTCTCTCCCTCCCTCCCTCTCCCACTCCCTCTGCCTCGCCTCTGACTCTGCCTTTCCCTCTCTCTATTTCACCACACACACACACACACACACACTCACTCACTCACAATTTTAGGGACACATTAGAAAGCTGATACTCAGATCTTTTCTCTGCTGGAGAACAGAACTTGATATATTCTGAACCAGATTATGATGGAAATTAACTGCTGACACCATTTGGATGGAAATGCATTGAGGAGATAAAGCCTGCACCAGACTGGCATCAGCAGCCACTCGGGGACTGCTGGGTGTTTGGGGACGCTGGGGTCCTGTGCTAACAGCCTGCAGGGCAGTGACAAGCCCCCATGAGCACAGCAATAAGCGTGGCTTCGTGTTCCTACGTATCCACTCCCACATTGCAAAATGGCTTATCACAAGCATGGCGAAGGGCCTGCCTGCCTGTGGGGGAGGTTTGACGGTTTGATTCTCTGGAGTTACAGCTTTTGTTGGGTTTCTGCCCCCTTCTCCTCTGGATTCTCTAAATCTTAACTTGTCAGCTCTGTCCCCCTCATCTCTGCAGTCTGGAGAAAAGAGTTCATCCAAAGGCACAAAGCTAAACCTTAAACTCAAGCCCCATATTTACAGAGGAATATGTATCTATATGCCAAAGAAGGATCAGGGAAAAAGGTCATTTTTGTCATGCATAGTCTTTTTTAAAAAAAATAAACTTCTCACTTTGTGTTATCCCATCATCCACTAGAATAAAGTTATAAGTCCTGCCTCCTAAATACCAATAATTGTTTAGGATTCCTTGTGTGTGACTGAGAAGCCTTTCAAATGATTTATTATAATAAATGCCTTAAAGTTTGTTCACCTTTTTACTCAGGCCTATTTGTTGGCGTAGAGCTCAACTTGGTTTTTTGCTCTCTGCCTCCCCCTGCCGCTGAGATGAGAACAAACCAAACAGAAGCCTGCCTCCCCTTGAATTCAGTTGCTCCTCGCTTTGCCTTGATCACATGCACCCCCCACGGGAAGCCCTTGAGAATTCAATGGCCCTCACTTGATCCCTGTGACTCCATCTCAAATGGGATGCCTTAGGAAGCCCCCTGCAATGCCCGGCCCCAGGACCAGACCAGAGGTGGGCAAGCAAGAATTTAGCACCTCTTAAAAAAAACAAACCTCCTTTGAATAATTTATTCAATACGTATTTGGTAGAAGTAGGGGGGCTGGTTTTCTATTTCTGAAAATTATGAACCTGTAGATCAGCTGTCTAATTCCTCCTTTCTCCAGTGACAGAAGAGCTTAGAGACTGAGCAGAGAGACGAGTGGGAGCTGGGAGGCAAATGAACGTTCTCCCAGCTTAAAGCATTTCTGCAAACATCACAACAGACCATGTCTTCTTCCAGGCAACTTGAGCAGGCTTGTCCTTTTTTTCTCCTTCAAAGCACCCTACCCTCTTACCCCCCCCCCCCCTCCAATCCCAGATCCCACTCCCAGATCCCTCTCCCGGCTCCCCCCCTCCCCGCCCCATCTCCGCTGTTTATTGCTGTCCTAACCACATACTCCAAGCTTACATATCCTCTCCCATTACTAAATCCCATCTTTGAGAGTATTAAATACCCATCATACCAAGGGTGATATTTTCGTTTTCCTCACCAAATGAACGTCTTTCAGTTACCAAGATTCTTCCTTCCTACAAGGTGGTTTCTTGTCACAATTTCAAAAAAGAGACTTATTCAGTGTGCTGACAGGGAGCAGGAGCAACTGGCATTCTGTAGGCTGGTAACCTAAGAAACTGAATGTGGAAACCTGAGTTTGCTGGTCCCCTATTTCCAATTATTCCAATGACATTGGGTGTTGCTTGTAAATTAGTACCCTGGGCAAGTGTTTAAACACAGGGTGGCAAATGCCACCTGTGTGAAGGGAGTTTCTGGCTAGTCTTTCTTGAACTGGGTTTGGATTAGCAGCTTGCCTCTTGCTTCTATGGTAACTTGATGGAGAGACTACTCAGATCATTATGGGGAGCCAAGAGCTGTTGCATCATCTTTTTCATAATAGACTGAGCCCGTCTTGGGCAGTTGCTCAGTAGGAAGGAAAAGACTGAAAACTAACCAAGGGAAGGAGCATCCGTCTTCGCCATTCAGAGGCCTGAGGAAAATTTGCTGGACTTGTACAGCCTGGGCAGAACCTCATTAACGGCTTCAAACTGAGATAAAGCATCTAATCGTTGCTCATCCATGCTCCTTCAGCTTGGGGTCTGTCACCGCAGGGAAAATAGCATGGAATTGGGATGCTGCATTGTCATTGAGCACCTGCTGCATGCTAGGTTCTCGACTGGGTTCCTTATATGTGCCCTCTCAGCCCATCCAACAACCCCATTTGCAGTGCTATTCCCGTTTTACAGAAACTTTAAAAATGCTAAGGCCTCATGACTGTTCAGAAGAGGAGTTGTATTCAACCTACAGTCTGCAAAGTGTGTTTCTCCGGAGGTTTAGAGCAGACCAGCCTCAGCACGTCATCCTCCCTGGGCCGCCTTGGCCTTGGCGTTGGGAGATGCACAGGTGACCCTCTGGCTTTCAGAGCTCATTGGTGTCTCCCATGGGCTGTGAGCCCAGTGCTTCTCCTGCCCCATGTCTGTCCGGTTTGTCTTCTCCTGGGCCGCTGGGTCACTCCCGAGCCGCCCCCACCCCCTGATGTCATTCTGGAATGAATGCAGAGCTTCCCATCGGAAGGAACCGTGGACTTTCTGAAGGGGAAGTCGCAGCCGCTTGCTCGCGGTGGCAAACCCATGCGTGAGAGAGAGGGCATCGAGCTGCGCAGCGCAGGTGACAGCTTTTCACCCTTCGGGGCTGGCTCTCCGGAGCGCGCGTCATCTACAAGCCACCAGCCTGCGAAGGGCCCAGGCCTCCTCCCTACCCGCCGGTGCGCGCTACCAAGTGGTGTCCTTTCCGCGCCCCTCCCTGCAGTGCAGGGGCGTTGCTGGGCCCAGAGCTCGAGGCTCCGTCCGACTTCGTGCACCGGAAAAGCGGGGCCCTGGCCATGCGGCTCGGTGGGCTGGGCCTTGTCCCATACACCAAGAGGTGGAAGGTTCAACTCCTGGTCAGGGCACATATCCAGGTTGCGGTTTGATCCCTGGTTGGGGCACATGCAGGAGGCAGCCGACGGAGGTCTCTCTCATCAATATTTTTCTCTCTCTCTGAAATTAATTAATTTTTTTTTTTTAAAGAAAACTAGGGTCTGAAAGAACCATCTTCTATAGTTAACACTGAGAACTTCTCAAGTATCTGCCATATGTTTTATAAATATCACGAATGCCTAAGCCATGTTAGGGTAGGCATTGTCTCCATTTCATTAAAAGAATAGATTTGGGGAGGTTAAATGACATACAGGGGTACACAGTTTGGAACTAGAGACTGTAGCACCAAATCTCTGCTATTTGTATCGTGCACGCTGCCAGGACCATAAGGCAAGAACGTGTCGGCGTTGTGGTCACAGCCTAGGATTTCCACATCTTTATTATTCTGTCCTTTATAATATGCAGACTCTAAATAAGCCAGAAAAGGATTGCTGTACATTCTGACACACACATAGACACAAACAGTTTTAATACCCTTTAGTGTCAATAAATCATCATTTCCTTCAAAGGATCAATGTACTTTTGAACTTTGTGGTTATTGTTTGAAATGACTGTTTTTATTTTAATATCCTATGCTAAGCTATGAGCACACTTGCTCTCATTAGAAGAGCGGACTGCCGTTCGGAATTTCGGACCCTATGGGAGATGTTGGGTGAAGACGCCATCCTGGTAAAGGGAGTCATTAGCATTTTGGTTTTGTTCTAAGGTGCAGAGGAGGCTTGCAGTCAGTGTTACAGAATAGCAATCCCAATTTAGCTCCCTGAGAGTCCAGATTTGTTATAGCGAAATGCTGGCAGACGCTTTAGACTTGCAAAATGCCTACCAATCCCAGTTCAGGCTAAATTTGTTCTGCTGATTTAGATGTTTGCAGAGTGAGGAGAAGGGATGGGTTCTGCTGTCCTTATCGAATTCATGCCATGCTCCAGATAAGAAGCTGTGTTCTGCACCCCAAGCTGATGGTGTGTTCTTCCCTGGCTTTGTCTTTTGACTGAACGCACTGCTAAGACTGGAAAAAGCCTTCCCTCGAGTTCTAAGTACCCCCTTCTTGAAGCACTGGTTCACTTGGCATTTCCTCTGGGATGCTTCAAATTGCCTGCCCTTCAGGGCAAGGGGCATGTCAGGTTCACCGTGAGTCACCCTGATTAGTGGTCTCTGAGGCCCATTCACACAGTGGGACTGCAGCTCTCAAATGTCTTCCCACTCCTGTCCCCACTGAACTGTGCTAACGGAGGGAAGATGACTTACCAAGTGACTTTGCACAATCGCATTAGCTTCTTTTCATATTCTTCTGAAGGAGAAAAGAAATTGGCCTTCTTCCCTTTTCCTTTCTGGTGGTGAGTCCAATTCCTCCAGCTTAGAAAAGAGTGCCCACAGAGCTTTTTTTTTTTTTTTTTTTTGCAAGGCTGGAAATGAGCCAAATGGCTTTGGTGCTGCCTCAGATAATCAGCAGAGGCCTCGGCTGCACCCAGGTCTAGAGGGGCCTGCAGGAAATTAGCACGCATCTCAGGGTGCGGCAGACTCAGGGAATCGGCAGTGTTGGGGATGCCGGAGGCCACAGCTCACTGGGGCAGAGAGTTTGGGGTGTTTGTGACTTCTGGGATTCAGCACTGGCCCTCGTGAAGCTGCCATTTCAATGTGATCAGCATGCTCAGGGCCCCGGCCTACCTGAGCCTCATGAGAACCTAGATGTTCCCCAGGGTGCCTTCCAACAGCTCCATTATTCTGATCTACATGACATGCTCAGTGAGTGGGAAGTGTTGATCAGGGTTAATATTAAGTAATTTTCTCCACAGCTTGAGCTTGTGATACATGTACTTTTCTGTTTTTAAAATGACTCACTTTTATGACATATGAACAAGACTTTTATTCACTGAAGAACCTAAGGCAAACAAGCAAGCAAAGGAGGACGGGATGATTTTGAGGTGTTCTGCAGCACCTTGGCATCAGGAAAGCTGGATGCACGGTGCCGAAGAGCTATCTAGGGCAGGGCAGAGAGGAGCATTCCCAGGAGGGCCTTCGTCATGCTCAGGCTACAGTGCCTGGTATGGAGAAATGTCCTGAGGTTGCACAGGTACAGAGGTGGCCTGTGAAGTACTTGGCCCTCTTGAGCCTTAACATCAAAACTTGAAATCTGAGGCTGATCCATCACCACTGACGTGCAGCCTAGAGTCTGACCTGGGCCAACAGATGCCTCCAAGTTTTCAGTTCTCAGGTTTCTGGTCCAAGGGACTCTGGGCCTAATTGTCCAGTCAGCTAACAGGCTTCCAGTTGGAGGGACACACCTCCAAGGTTGGGTGCACTGAGAGATGTCAGCTCCTCCCTGCATGTAGGGTAGAGCCACAGCTGGGTAACAGCTCCCAGGGCCGACTGGATGCCCTGAGACTCAGCTGACCCGCAGTGGACTGTCCTGGAGGTGTGTGCTGTGCACCGACTCTGGGTTGTGGTGCCCAGCTCAGGATGGTTCCAGGCCTAGATTTGGGCTCTGTGTCTGGAAGAGAAAGCAAGACCATGGTCCTATACAGAGCTGGACTGCCAGCCTGGTTGCTGGGAAGGGTCTCAGCTTCACCCTGGGTTTGAATCCTGTGGCCAGTAGTAACACTTGAGTAACCTTCTCTGTCTGAGCCTCGGGTTCCTCTTCAGTGAAATGTAAACTATCCTACAAATATCGAGTGCCTGCTCCTACACAGGTGCTGCCTTAGGTATTGAAGATACAGTGGATCAATGGGGACAAGACAAACAGAATGCTGTCATGGAAACAAACCTCCCAGGGTCTAGAAAATTATATATATATATATATATATATATATATATATATATATATATATATATATATTTTAATCCTCACCCAAGGACATTTTTGCATTTATCTGCAGATAGGAAGGGAGAGAGAGAGAGAGAGAGAGAGAGAGAGATGTGAGAGAGACACATCAAATGGTTGCCACCCACATGACTCCAACTGAGGCCAGGGACAAACTGCTACTGAGGTACGTGCCCCTAGAGGGAATCGAACCCAGGTCTCTGGTCCGCAGGCTGATGCTCTAACCGCTGAGCCAAACTGGCCAGGGCTAGAAAATGTTTTAAAACATGCCCTTTCCACCTCAGTCTTTGCACTTGTATTTCTCTCTGTCTGGAAGACTCTTCCTTGCTCCCTTTGGTTAGCTAACTCCTGTTCATCAGTTCTCAGATTAAATGGTTGCCTCCCCGGGGTAGCACCTCCCTGACCAGGTCCACGTTTAGATTCCTCTGTTATGCGTTCTCATGGCAACCAGCACTCTACTCTGAGTTCTCCATCCCTTTGATAATTATTACTAGTTTAATGCCTGTGTCCCTGACGACACTGTAAACCTGGTGTGGGCAGCATCCGTGTCTACCTGCCTTTGAGATGCTCCACAAATATTTGACCATCCACCCAGCTGACAGGTGAAGGGGATGTTCCCCTCTGAATGAGAAAATGCACTGGACCAGAAATAAGAATCAGGCCTGCCAGGAGCACGTGGCCCTTTATGTTCTCCCTCTTTCCCCTCTCCCAGTAGGAAAAGCGGGGAAAGCAGGAGATGACTAACAGGCCATGCCCTGGGCAGCCCCACGTCTCCCTGGAAGCAGTCAGGTTGCCAAGTCAGGGTGCAAAGGGTGGCATGTTGGGTTCCCCGTTGTTCACAGGCATCTATCCATCCCCACTCAGGGCCCTGCTGAGAACCGAGCAGGTGAGTCCTGCTGAGAGCAGTCCCACCGCGTCTGCGCTCCCCCAGCCGGGAAGCGTGATTTAAAGGGAAAGGAGTTACCTCTTGGAACCATAAACAGAAGAAGCTTGAAAACATGAAATCCAATGCCACATAACTAGAATGAAGTCAGTGGCAGAAATGTAATCATGTTGACTTCTCACTCTGTCACTCCGCATAAAAGATGTCCCAGCCCTGGCACGTGTGGCACAGTTGGTTGAGCATCATCCCATGCCCAAGAGGTCCTGGTTCAGTTCCTCGCAGGGCACATGCCTGGGTTGTGGGCTTGATCCCCAGTAGGAAGCATATGCAGAGGCAGCCGGCCGATGTTTCTCTCTCTCCCTCTCCCTTCCTCTCTCTCTAAAAATTAATAAAAACATGCTTAAAAAAAAAAAAAGATGCCCCCAGCCTCAAGGTGCCTCAGTACCTTGAGTAGGAGACCTCAGCAAACATAGTCATTTACATGTGACTCACTGGAAAAGTTAAACGTCCTTTCTTTTTTGTCCCTGTGGGATTTAACAAAGCAGCAATGTGACCTGACCCCAGTGGTTTTCTATTGGCCAGAATCCCAATCCTCTGGGCAGCCGGACGTCCCATGTGCATTCCTGCAGGCCCACCACACGGAACAGGCAGCGCTGTGTGCCCGCCCCTCCACGCCGCCACGCCTCTGCCCGTGCCGGTCTCTCCATCAGAAGTCCCCTACTTCCTCATACATATGGAAGATCGATCTATCTATTTATCTCTCGTCTGTCAAACCTCCATGTATTCTTCAACAGTAAGATGAAATGTTTGTTTCTAACACCTTCTCTGACCACCTACCTTCCCCCAGGTTGGAGTTGGGTGCTTTTGTTGCTCACCCTTATAACGATGTAGTGAGGTAATTTATAAATTTCCTCCCCACTAAACAAATGACAGAAACCAAATCTTCATCTCTTTTTTTTCCCCTGTATTGATTTTTAGAGAGAGAGTAAGGGGGAGAGAGATAAAAACATCGATGAGAGAGAACATCAAGTGGCCGCCTCCTGCATGCCCCACACTGGGTATCGGGCCCACACCCTGGGCATGTGCCCTGACCGGGAATCAAACCGGCGACCTCTTGGTGCATGGGTTGATGCTCAACCACTGAGCCACCCTGGCCGGGCTTAATTCTTCACCTTTTTAATCCCCTTCCACTAGAATAGTTCCCAGCACACTGTAGGTACAGAATGAACAAAAGGCAGGGAGCCAGGCATTGACAAACCGTGTCCTGGGACCAGTGGGTCAGCCAGAATGCCGAAGGGCAAGTGTAGGTGCCAGGAACTGCTCGTGGGTACTTTTGTGGACAAACTATTAAAACAATGAGAAGTCATTAGAGGCTTGTGCACAAGGAAACAGCATGAGGAGGCAGAATTTGGGGTACATTATCTGAGGGTTTAATGGATGTGATGAGGTTAAAGGATGAAAATCTTGTGCCCATTCCATAGATGAGAAAACTGAAGCATTAAAAAGTTAAATATTTTACCAAAACACACAGCTCATAAGCAAAGAAATCTGGTTTAGAATCCAGATCTGATTTGAGAGTTTGTGGTCTCAGATACTACGTGAACACGCAGCCAGATCTGCACACTGCCCTTGGGACCGTGGCCTGCAGGTCTCCCTGGGATGCTCTCCCAGCCGTGCTGAGTTGTACTCCCCCTCATGGCGCCCCCTTCAGTTTCCCCGTCAGTGAACCGCGGAACCGTGAGCTAGGTGACTGTAAGGCCATTTTAGGCTCTGCGATGCTATGGTTCTCTGTAGAATACAAATGGCCTTCCCGACCTGGAAATCAGCTCAGTCAAAACCTAAGTGCACTTGTGTATTGACCCTAAAAACTCTTTCATGGGTTGAAATCATGACTCCAAAACAGAAGAAAGGCTGAGAAATACTGTCTTAGAGTTAGAAGCCTTTTCCCAAACGGGCACTTAAGATATGCTCGGGCACGCAAGTCCAACTGCTGTGCTCCCAGACAGGGTCTGTTTATCTGAAGAGTCAGACTTAAGTCACAGCAAAGTTTCCACTCACTGGCCATGGCCCTAGGGCCTTTGTTCTGCGGGTCGTTCTGTATCACACTGCAATGAAGCTCAGCATTGCTCTCCCACACCTGGGGCACCCCACCCATCACGTCAGTCTCAGTCATGCAATTCTCTGACTTCAGGCTGAATTTTAGGGTAGAACGCCTCTCTGAAAAAGGCTGTGGCTCGGAATGAAGTCTGAGATGAAAAGTCCCGTCTCCCCGCCTCCAACCACTGAGTAACATCCTGTTGTTGATTTCATCAAATATATGCAGTAACTGCTTTGATTTGGAATGATCTGCCTGTTTGTTGCCATTTTTCTGAAACATTCAGAACAAGATACAATCTCATTATGGTCAGCTACATAGAGTGGACTTTTCAGAGCACAAAGGAACATCTGTCCTCCATCTGTGTGCCTAAAAAATAGGACTTTCAATCGAGTACATTGTAGGACCAGTGCTTTTAAAGGGCAAGAACTGCATTTCTGGCTAAAATCTCAATAAATGTATCTAACAAAATTTTTTAATCTTACACACTGCCTCTCAAAGAGGATTTCAAAGGCCACTGGACCACAGCGTCTAATAAGAACATAATCGCTAAGATCAGCTAGACCCAATTCAAGGACTTGTTTTGTCATGTACTGGCTGTGTGATCTTGGAAAGTGACTTAACCCTGATCATGTCAGGTTCTCTCAGAGATGTGAAATGAATAGTAATGGTGCCTACCAGAAGCAATAATGTTTTCAAGGGGACTGGCACGTGGTGATCTAAATAAACATCTATTGTTTCCTGCTTTGGTAATGCTGTTAGTACTAGAGCCAGAAAGGCCTGATTCCTGATGCGGCTGAAGGAACACGCAGTTACAATAAGACAATCAGAATCTGCACTCCACCCCTGCCACTTCCTTGTTGTGTGACCTTGGGGAAATCACTGGATCCTTCTCAACTCAGCTTCTTCATCTGTAAAAACAGGGGAAATAAAAATAGCTAACTTACCAATAACAACCCCGAGGTGCAAATGAGGGGATTTGTGTGAACTTGGCCAACTGCTCAACTCTGTATGCATGAATTATTTTGTTATTGTTGGTAGTATGGACTGAATATTTATGTCCCCCACAAAGGCCTATGTTGACACCCTAATCCCTAATGTGACGCTCTTAGGAGCTGGGGCCTTGGGAGGTAATTACATTTAGATGAGGTCGTAAAGGTGGAGCCCCCATCAATTCAGATGAAACCTAGATGCTGGCCTTCCCGCCTCTGGAACGGTGAGAAATCAGTATTTGTTGTTCAAGCCACCCCATCCGTTGTGTTTTGTTATAGCAGCCTGAGCTGACAAAGACAAGAACCCACCAAAACTGAATCTAATTTTCTTTATTCAAGAATTTTTGTTTGCAAAAATCGTATGTGCTCAGTGATTATAACTGATTTCCACTTAGCCACAGAAGTGAGGGTTCTGGGGATGCACTAAGTCAGCCTGGGGCTAGAACATCTGCCTTCCCCCCCAAAAAATTAATGTCCCTTTGTGTGTGCCTTAGATTGACCTCCAAGAACATTTAAAATGTGCCCTGGTGAGTGGCCCATACCTCCTAAGAGGTACTGAGACAGAGAAGGATTGTTGACAATGGTCTCTGCCTACTGGGTGTTGTTTTTAATGTTTTAATTGTTAGGTTTTCAGATTCCACCTCCCACCCCTTCCTAGAGCATTTAAAACAACTGGCAATTTAGCCCCTCTTCGCCTTCCTGGGTGCCTGGTCCCCTCTGCCTTTCTCCTCGGGTGGAAGTCTTTGGGCTTGGGACTGTGATCAGCCAGACTTCAGTTTAATCCTGCTTCCTCAACTTTCTAGCTGTGTTGCTTGGGCAGATCAGTTAACTTTTCTATACCTTAGATTTCTTATGTGCAAAATGGGAAAGAATAATAACCATCTCCCAGAGTGGTTGAGAAACTTAAATGACAGTACACTTAAAATTTTTAGAGTCATATCTGACACCCAGGAAGTACTCATCAGCTTTACCCTCCTTCCTTTACGCTCTCCTCTTACCATTTCTTGCTCATTATACCTGATTATTGACCCCTCTCTGGGGCCTTTGGTGTGATTATCCCTAACAGAGCCAATAGCTGTTGTAAGTCTGTAAGACAGTGTCCCTGGGGAAACTTGAATCAATACTCCTAAAATGAAATTCTTGCTTGAAGCCTTTACAAACACTTGGGGCTTTGGATTATCTCAGTAGAAACAATAGATGCCCATTGACTGTACTTGCTAATTGAGCATTTGAAAGTGCACGTGTGTGAGAGAGGGAGAGGGAGGGTGAAGTGGAGAGGAGGAGAGAGAAGGCAAGCCCTTGAATACTCACAGAATGTCTCTGGTGTATGCACACAAAAACTGGTAACTGTATACATTTTTCTCCTCATTTCTTTTTGTATTTTATTTTAATTTTGCATCATGCGTACTTATTACCTATTTAACATTGACTTCAAAATCTCAGTGATGTTGTAATAAGTTCTTGATTTAAATACTCCAGAAAGAGTTCTCCAATGCCTTGAAGGTTGGTATAGCCTCCAAAACGTTCTAAGGGAAATCGTGGCTCTCAAAGCTGAAAACCACTGTCTACTGACAGCCAGAAGTACGTACTCTGGTCCTGCGCCTCCTTGCCATAGAATATCTTGGAACCTCTTTCTTCAAGATTTGTAAAGTAACCAAGCACTGTTCAATGTACATTTCACACATCAACTCAGGTTAATTTCCACAATGATCTTATGATGTGAGTCATTATTATGCAAACTTTACGTTATAAAATTGAGCCTCAGAGAGTATCCTAACTAGCAAGTGAGATTCAAACCCTGTTACACTCTTGTTTCTTTTCAAAAATAATTTATTGAATAATTTAAAACATTTTTTAAATTTGGCATGCAGTACCATGTAAATTTAAGGTATATGGCATATTACTTTGATACATTTATATATTGTTGTATGATTGGAATGGTAGTGACATTTGTCACATCACACAGTCATAATACAATATTGTCTATATGCATTATACTGCACATTAGATCTCTATGCCTTATTTACAACTTGTTACAAATTTGTACCCTTAAATATTATCAATCTTATCCCCCACCTTCATCCCCTGGTAACCACCATTTTATTCTCTGGTGGATTGGGGGGTTTTTGTAGTTGTTTCATTTTTAGATTTGGTTTTTTGTTTTTGTCCAAACCTGTTACGGGTTTATTCTAAGGATCATAGGACTGTTACAAGGATTAAATAAATGAATACATTTAAATGCTTAGAACCAGTATTGTTTGGAGTAACCCTCCCCACTAAGGGCCAACATTAATATTCCGGAGACAGGGAGGGATTTTGTAAGTTAGAAACATGATCAAGTCGGCAAAAGTATGTGAAATCGTTTTAACGAACAGAAATGTAAGTTAAGTTCCCACTTGTCCTGTGACGAAGAGCTCTGTGTTTTTCACGGTAGTTTTCCCTTTGACGCTATCTCCTATGTGTGCCATTCCCTAGAAGACCTCCTGCCACGAATTCTAATTGTGACCCCCCAACACACACACACCATTTATGCTTTTTCATCACAGAGGTTTTTAACATAAAATTAGAGAAAAGTAACATTTTAAAATGTAGCCATCGGGATTGACCACCTACCCAAGCAGAAGTTTTGTTAGTGGGTCTTTCCTTCGTGGTGTTTCCTGGGCTGTGTTCCGCCTGTGGGAGGTGGGACCAGGTGAAGCAGGGGCTTGCAGGGCGATTTACCATTCATTCCAAACGCTTAGCGCGTCAAGACGGTTCGAGATCCGCTTTCCAACTGTACAGGAATAGCGACCACATAATGCTTGCTATATAAAGGAACAGGTAATACCTGAGCCCGACTAACTGAAAATACACTGTGTTTCTGCAGGTGAATGTCAGGCTCACAAAAATATAAAGCAAGAGAGGAAAATACCTCCCTTCTGACACCAGAACGCACTGTCCAGTACGATAGCCACCCGCCACATGTGGCTATTAAGCTCTTGACATGGGGTTAGTTTGACCTGAGATGTTCTCTACCTGTAAAATGCATGCTGGATTTCAAAGAATTATTTAAAAAGAATAAAATGGATCAGTATTTTTGTATTGATTACATGTTGAAAGGATAAAACGTTGGTTAGATTGAGTTAAGTCATATAATTACAATCAATTTCATTGCTTTCCTTTTATTGTTTCAAATGTGGATACTAGAAAAATTAAAATTAGCCATGTAGCTTGGATTATATTTCTACTTGGTAGCACTGCTCTAGATTAAAGTCTTCACTTGACCTTGATCTGACATTTAAGTCTCCAGTACCTTAGAAACATTAATATATAAAGTGAATACATTCAAATCTAGAAATCAGTACATGTATTAGGTGCCCACTAAGAGTACAAAGATTAATAATACAGAGTTCTTGCCCTGAAGAAGAAGAAAAGGAAGTAAGATTCATTAATTCCTGTGTTGCGCCAGGCCCCGGGCACCCTTGCCAGCGAGATATTATAATTCCCACTACACGACTGGACTCCAGCTTTTTGAAAAACAAAAAGAGGGGCTGGGGAGGGTGTTCTCTTCTCCACTCCCTTATTCATAAACACTCTCTTTCTAACTCTAACCTGTGTGCTCTAGTCCATTCTAGCTGCTGTAACAAAACACCACGGACAGGGTGGCCTATAAACAACAAACATTTCTTTCTCACAGTTCTGGAAGCTGGGGAGTCCAAGATCATGGGGCCAGCATGTCAGGGTCCTGGGAAAGGACATCTGGGTTGCAGACTGCTGAATTTCACTGTATCCGCTCATGGTGGAACAGGCAGGGAGCTCTCTGGAGTCGCTTTTTGTTTTTGCTGTTGTTAATCCTCACCCAAGGATATATTTTTTCCCATTGATTATTAGAGGGAGTGGAAGAAATGGAGGGATAGGGAGAAAGAGAGAAAGAAACATTGATGAGACAGAGACACAGTGATTGGTTGCCTCCCGCCTAGGCCAGAGATCCTAGGGATTGGACCTGCAACCCAAGTATATGCCCTTGACCAGGAATTGAACCTGTGACCCTTCGGTGTGTGGGCTCTAACCACTGAACAATACCAGCAATGGCTAGAGTGGCTTTTTCTTTATTGATTTTAGAGAGAGAGGGATAGAAACATTAATGAGAGAGAACACTGACTGGCACCTCCTGCATGCCCCCCACTGGGGATTTGGCCCACAACCTGGGCATGTGCCCTGACCAGGAATCGAACCGGCAACCTCTTGGTGCATGGGTCAAAGCTCAATCACTGAGCCACACCAGCCGAGTTGGAGTTGCTTTTATAAGAGCACTAATCCCATTTATGAAGACTCTACCCTCATAACCCAATCACTTTCCAAAGGTCCACCTCCTAGTACCTTGGGCATTAGGATTTCAACAAATGAATTTTGGGAGAATACAAACATTCAGACTAAAGCACTGTGTAGCTTTCTCAAAAGGACCAACCAAGCAGGTGGGTAGGTAGATGTGTGTTTCTTTATTGTATGTTTCAGTGACAAGACCTTTCTTCACCTTTAAATTTGTGAATCTTTGATATCCTATGAGATGATAAACTGCAAGGAGATAATACTAATGATGATGATACTACTACTACTACAAATAATAATGCTAGGAAACCATAGAAACCGAGTTACTTCTCAATCATCTCAGCTTCTCATCACATAGCATCGGCAAAGATTACTCTTATTTTTCTCGAAGACAAGAGCAATTGTTCTTTTAGATTTATTTCATTTGGTAAGTATATTTGCTTGATAAGTGATATGTTTTCATCTTATCCATTTGCATTTCTAGCTGGCGTTTCCACGTGAGCATGCTGGAAATGGAATCCCAGACTTGCCATTCCTCCCTACCTGCTCCCCTTACACGATTCTCCGCCTCAGAAAGGGACGCTCCATTCTTCCAGGTGATTGGGCTGAAAACCTTAGACTGATCTTTACTCTTCTAACCCTTTCATCCAATCTGTCACGTCAGCCTGGCAGCTCCACCTTCAAAAGAACGTTATTCGCTAGTATTTAACCACTCCTCACCACCGAATGCCAATCCCCCGGGTCCAAGCCACCACAGGGCCTCCCGATGACCACAGTGGTCTAACGTGGTCCCCCTTCCGTCTGCTCTCAGCACGGCCACTGGAGTAAGCCTAACACAGCTTAGATCAGATCTCCTCTGCTCAAAAGCCTCCCATCTGAGGGTGACCACAGTCACATCTCTTTGGTGGTTCCCAAAGCCTCACACTCATGGACTTCAACCATACTGGACTTCTTGCTATTCCTCAAACCAGCAAGTCATCTCCAACTTCAGGGCCTCGTCCAAAACACTCTTCTCGCCCATCTGCCTGGCTCACTCTCGCTCTTCCAGGCCTTCCCTCGCCTGCCTCCTGTCCCGCGAAGACTCCGTGCCCAGTGTATTTCAGATGTGTGATTGCCCTGGGCCCAAAGACTCCCTTCCCTGCTTGATTTGTCTCCGTTATCCTCATCACCAGGGAACATATTATGCCTTATACTCATTTGGTTTTTGTTTTGCTTTGATAAGCCCAAAATAGGACCTAAACTCCACAATGGTGGAGAACCTACTTTTTTTACTGCTGTCATCCCAGTTTTCAGAACAGTGGCTGCCACAGAGCAGGTGTTCAATGAATCGTTATTAATGACTGAGTAAAAATTTCAGGTGAGGATCCTGAGGCACAGAGAAGCTCCGTTCTAGGCCAAGTTCACAGGATTAGAAAGGCAAGGGTCAGGATGAGGACTCAACCACACTCCCTCAGTCTGGCTCAAGAGGTAAGAGGGACTCCTCATCCCACCACAGGAGCTGGCTGGCGGTGCCATGCTGGGGGACCAGCACACCCAGGTTCAAATGTAAATCCTGCTAGAAGTACTGAGCTGAGACAGAAACCACTCTTGGCAGCAAGAATGACAATCTCTGAGCTTAAGGAAAGCGATTTGAAAGCATATGAAGACGCTTTCCAGTTTTAAGACTGGCTTTAACTATTTTTCTTTCAACTGTAGCTTTCTGGGATAATGAATGTACCATATGTCTGTATCTCCAGGTTCCCATACAAATTAGGAAACTAAAAATGTCTGATGATGAAAACAGATTTCTGCTTGTTTCCATGGGAAATCAACCGCCACGAAGCCTTAGGAAATGGGAGGGAGAGTGTGTTCAGCTCCAGGTGTTGTCTGGTGAGCGGAGGCACTCTGTCTGCTGCCCAGGCTCGGGGCACAGCCGTACAAAATGCGAGGCTGCCCACCCTGCTGGTGGCCAGGAAACACTCAAAGGTCAGCTTGTCTCATCATCCTCCGTTCAGTGACCACCACCAGGGGGCCGGGCTCTATACCCCAGGCCCTGGAGTGCTAGGTCCTCCGCCAACCACGCGAGGAGGAGCACCTGTTCAATGACAAATAGACGCTTAGTAATGCAGGCCCCAGCCTCAGGCACTCAGTGTGGTTTCAGCATACTTCAAATCTTCCAGGTGGACAGAGAGAGAATCATAAAGGATTCTTGCTGGAAGAGTCCCCGCTGGCTACTAAAAATGAGACAGAGTCCATTCAGGGGAGTGGGGGTAAGGTTCTGTACACACAGCCCAGTGTTTGTTTCTGGGAGGCTGTGATGGTTACTTGGTCCTGCCTGCCCCAGAATGAGCACCAATTTGCCTAAAAGAGAGAATGCTGGGGGAAAGGCTATACAAAGTTTTCAGGGTTGTCTCACCAGTGGCAATCTCCGACTTGTCTGGGGATGATTGGTTCAGTAGCTCACTCTACCCTAAGTTGAGTGTTGATTAACCCAGGCCATCCAAAACACATTGAGGCGGAAAAGATCACTTTGCTTTCTTAACTAGGGCTGTGATGTGGGCCGGCCAAGGCGACGCCAAACCTGGACACTTAGCAGCCACGTTGAGCGCAGTTTGAATTTGGAACGAGGCAGCCCTGGATGCTGATGCTTGTTCTCTAGCTCACGAGCTGGACCGCGGGGAACTTAGAGCCACGGTCTGAGTGTGTAGAGTAGAATGAGAACCTCCTTCTCAGGAGGTGATGAGGATGAAATGAGCTCACTTCAGTGAAAACGCTCAGACCAAGCCTGGTAGACAACAGGTGCTCAGTGCCTTGTGGCTTCTTTTCTTTCCATTTGTTGCTATGTTTTACCGCCCAAATTGGAAAACAGACAGCTTGGTGAGCAATAAATAGACAAACCTCCCTCATCCCATAACCAGTATGATCAGCACTAGCAGCTTGATTCTTCTCAGAATTGCTACCAAGGATGTCAACACTGCAGAAGATTTCACATCTTTGCTCATAACATACCCCTTCACTAGTAGCTCTTTAGTTAGGATTGGTTGCCATGCCTAGGTGGAATGTTTTTCAAAGAAACTAAGTGGAGAAGGACACACTGTATCTTCTGCCAAAAGAAACTATTGGTAGAGCTTCCTGGAATTAAGAGCATAGATCACAATTCATTGAAATGCCTTGCCCTAGGCTAGCAGAAATATTTGACTCCTATTGTCTTCACATGACTCACAGACATGATTCTTTAGCATGAGGGCATCCTAACAGGTTGTATGTAAGCCAAATTAGAGGACACCATATTTTTTTTTTTTGGTCCTGGGGAGACTTATAGTAAATCAGTCTGTCTATTACAGGTATAATATACAAAATCATGGTTTTATGACTTGATCTGTTTCTGTAGATTCCAGTAATAACTACTCAGTACATCTCTGCTCTGTTTTTATCCCAACCCAGTTCTGACACAGGCTACCCAATGTGCAGACTCCACAGATTTAGGGCAAAGATCCCCACAGGACCGCCCCACTTCAGATGCTATGCCACAAGTCTTGGGAGGTCCCCAAGCCACCCACATTTCTGGCCAACTGGCTATAAATGTGAGAGTTCCATGATGCCCTCCGAATTGATAATTCACTAGAATGACTCATGGGGCTCAAGAAAGTGCTGTATTTATGATCATGGCTTTATTATAAATGATACAACTCAGGAGCAGTAAATGGGATGCCTAAGGCTAGGTCTAAAAGAAAACAATGTCTTCACCTCTCCCAGTGGAATCAGGGCACGTTAGCCAGCGGGCACGTCTCTGAGCTCACCAACCAAGAAGCTCCACTGAGCCTCAGTATCGAGTTTTTATTGGGTTTCACTACACTGACATGGTTGATTAAATCACTGGCCCCATGAACTCAGTGCCCAGACCCCCAACTGTCTTCCTGGGAAGGTCAGGCTGACCCAGAACTCCAACCCTCTTCTCACGTGGTTGATCCGATGTTTGCAATCCATTCTGAAGCTACCCAGAAACTTACTTGAGTCACTTCATATATATATATATATATATATATATATATATATATATACACACACACACACACACAGACACACATACATTTATATATAAAAAATTATATTTGGTTATACAATAGTCTCCTATTATTACTTACAAATCACCAGGGATTTTAAGTTTAAGCTGTATCTTTTGAGCAGTAGGGAGTCACTCAAAGCAATTTGAAATGATCATCTATTGAGCAGCTGCTGTGGGCAGCCATTCATAACATATGTGCTGAGAGCAGTACTTTGGGAGGGCGAACTAGGGTATGCGTGGAGGGTGGTCTGGATGACGCTGAGACGGGAAAACTGGGAAGAAGGCAATCACCCTGTGTAACCACAAGGTGGAGACAGCTAAACTAGAGGAGCAGAAATGGAAATGGAAAGGGAAAACTTGAGATTTTAAAGGAAGAATTCAACTGTTTATCATTTAAACGGTTGTGTCAATTACAAAATACTACACAGTGTGTCAGGAGGTTAAAACTACTTGAAGAGTTAAACTACTGCCCTGGCCGGTTTGGCTCAGCGGTTAAGAGCGTCCGCCTGCGGTCCAGAGAGACCCGGGTTCGGTTCCCGCTAAGGGCACGTACCTCGGTTGCAGTTTGTCCCCGGCCCTGGTTGGTCGTGCGGGTGGCAGCCACTTGATGTGTCCCTTTCACATCGATGTTTCCCTCTCTCTCTCTCCCTCCCACTCTGTCTGTACAAAAAAAAAAAAAAAGAGTTAAACTACTTTTTAAAGATATCCAAGTAATATAGATAAAGTGGCTTCTCTATGATTAACAGAACTTTGTATTTTAAATGTTAAAACTCCACTAATAGTAAAGATCTTAATATTTTATCCCTGGAACAAACTTTGGGACCCCTGTCCTGATTGTAATGCCATATTCCCATTGGTTCTTCTGAACAAAAATGTTGACCCCTCTTGTGTTCAAATGGAAGACCTACTTCTGTTTTAAGATGAATATTGTCATTATTTTTACATTTCAAACAGCCTTTTAAAATTTGTTCACTTGTTTTCTTCTTTATTGATATTTAGAAAGAAAGGAAGGGAGAGGGAGAGACAGAAACATCAATGAGAGAGAACATTGACTAACCGCCTCCTGCATGCCCCCCGCTGGGGACTGGGCCCACACAACCTAAGCATGTGTCCTGACTGGGAATCGAACCGGCAACCTCTTGGTGCATAGGTCGATGCTCAATCATAAGCCACACCGGCCAGGCTAAAATTTGTTCACTTTCTAGTACAAGGTCTTTCCTTCCCTTGTAGATCACAAATTCATGAAGAGGTTGGGGGATGTGGGATGTACCCCTGTAAAATTCCTGTGTGAAAGAGAACCTGCAACCCTGCAGTGTTAAAAGTTGCTATTTCTTCCTGCAAGCAGATTTCAGTTAACAGTGAAAGTAATTTCAGAATTCTCAGCATGTATCTGTTTTTCACGATAGTAAGGTGAACAGTGAACCACTCATATACACAGAAGTTCTGCAATGTGACAGATACTTTAGATAAGATTTTTTAAAAATAATTTCATGGGTTTATATTTCTTTGAGGAAAGATAAATTGTGATTATTTTATTTTTTAACACTTTTGGTTGATTTTAGCGAGAGAATGGGGGAGGGAAAAAAACATTGATGAGAGAGAACTATCCATTGGCTGCTCCCTGCATGCCCCCTACTGGGGACCGAGCCCACAACCTGGGCATGTGCCCTGACCTGGAATCGAACCAGCGACCTCTTGGTGCAGGGGATGACACTCAACCAACTGAGCCACACCGGCCAGGGCAATTTGATTATTTGAACGTATCATGAGTATATTAAATTGAAATAGAAAAAAAGTCTATATAGTTCATTCAGGCAATAAGAACTCATTACGTTTACTTAAAAATTATTATACATCAAGTTATAAGATGTTGATTTCTAAGAAAATTGACAACTGGCCACTTTTCATGTTTGTCAATATTTTTATAAAATCATAAGGAATCTTCAACAGACTCTTCCATTGACATTATATTTAAAAAGTTAAATCAACAAATAATTTTTGAACCTTAATGTGGGAAACAAGAAAAAGTGTATAGTGTTAAAAAGGGGATATAATTAGCCGTTTAATATTAACAAAAGTTGACATTTATTGAATGTTTATAATGGATCAGGCACTGTTCTAAGGCACATGTGTTAAATGAGCTAAACCTTACAAGCACACTATAAAGTAGGTACTATAATTATCCTCATTTACCTATGGAGAAATTGAGGCTTACAGAGGTTAAGTAACTTATCCAAGTTCTCACATTTTATGGAAGATAAAAAATGATTAATTACTGTAAGAGTTTACAGTAATGAAAGTGTTAGAGCCCAGCTGGTGTGGCTCAGGGGTTGAGCGTTGACCCATGCACCAAGAGGTCACCAGTTCAATTCCTGGTCGGGACACATGCCCAGGTTGCGGGCCTGATCCCCACTGGGGGAGGTGGCCAATCGATGTCCTCTTTCATCGATGTTTCTCCCTCTCCCTCTCTTTTCCTCTCTTTCTAAAAAAAAAGTGGTAGAAAAACTTCATAGACAGGTTTTGGATAGACATTTAAAGACTGGCGGAAACTCGAGAAGAGTGGAGAGGTGAGAAAAGGGAAGCAGGAGAAACTGGAAGGTGGTATGAAGACGTGCACAAAATCAAGGAGGTAGGAAGCAATGACGCCACCGAAGGCTCGTGTCCCCTCAGTAAACAAGTGCAACACTTAGAAAAGTGATTTTGCCCAAAAATGTTGGATCCATAGGCATTCGATTATTATATGTTATAAAAAGCATGCAATACAGGTTAAAATCCAGATAAATGCTAATCTTTTTAGTAACAAAATTACACTACTTCTGTACAACTACATGAAGTCTCATAAAGGTCAGGAGATGGAGTCATACTTGCTTTTCTTCAAACTCTGGAGTCACTCTAGATGCGAGATGCAGAAAGGCAGAACGCCACTCAACTCTTGGTTCTTCAAGGCCTTGACAGGAAGAGAGAAAAGTACCCACCAATCTCCACAAAAACTGTTCAGCGGTGACCGTGCCGGTTCCTTCCGTTTCCTGTGGAATGGTGGCGGCAGGTGAAGTGCCCCCTGCCCTTGCGCCGGGAACTTGTCCCATTCCGTGTCCTCAGTGGCCAGAACACTGAATGGATCTAACATTGCGGAGAGTTTCCATGAAACCTTCCTATCACTAGTTTTCAGAAATCATTTTGGAGTTCAGAGACTGGGCAGCGATCTACAAATTCTGTATATTAAATTATTTCCTCATCATTCTAAGTAATAGTCAAGCCAAGATTTTGAAGTTCTTTTCCCTTTAAAGTCCTCTGAAGTCACCTTCTCCCCACTATTTCCCACCTGCATGCTCCTTGGGAAATTGGCTAGAGTAAGCTGCCAGTCTGATTGGAGGAAAAGCATTGTGATGTGATTGTTAGGCTAGACAGGGTCACACTGTGCCCATCTGGGGCCTGGCAATGGTGGGTGACTTGGGGACTGGTAATAACACCACTCCTGGTCGTGAAAAAATTAAAACTTGCCAAAGGGAAGAACTAATAGCATTAAAAATACTGTTGCGTTTTCCTCCTTCTCTGGATACAGAATTAAAGACAAACAACATTGTTTACTTATTTTAAATTTAATATTTAATAATTTTTTCAAATGTGTCTTATATGAGGAGTTTGAGATACATCAAAATCTTCTGTGGGCCCTGGCTGATTTGGCTCAGCAGTTAGAGCATCGGCCTGTGGTCCAGAGACACCCGGGTTCGGTTCCCACGAAGGGCACGTACCTCGATTGTAGTTTGTACCTGGCCCCAGTTGGTCATGTGGGTGGCAACCACTCAATGTGTCCCTTTCATGTCGATGTTTCTCTCTCTCTCTCTCTCTCTCTCTCTCTCTCTCTCTCCCTCTCTCTCCCTCCCACTCTATCTGAACAAAAAATGGGAAAAAAAATCTTATGTGGAATAATTCAAGGTGAAAATTTGATTAGAGTGTCCTTAACTGGAGTGTCTCGCTACTCAAAATGAGCTACAAAATATTTCCCTTCTCAGTCAACGTGGGTTGATGATCAACATAATTCACCCTTAGTGGTCCTGAAATATATTCCTTCTAGAGAAATGATGAACTGAACATTATATCTGGGAAGATAATAGTCTAGAGATAAAACTCCAAAGAAGCAAGCACATTGATGTTTATTTCTCTTAAGCATTCGGGGGGTTGAGGGGAAGGAATCACATTTTCTAGCAGTTTAAAAAATTTTGATGTCGCCCTGGCCAGTTTGGCTCAGCGGTTAGAGCGTCGGCCTGCGGTCCGGAGAGACCCGGGTTCGGTTCCCGCTAAGGGCATGTACTTCAGTTGCAGTTTGTCCCCGGCCCTGGTTGGTCGTGCGGGTGGCAACCACTTGATGTGTCCCTTTCACGTCGATGTTTCTCTCTCTCTCTCCTTCCTCTCTCTCCCTCCCACTCTATCTGTACAAAATATGGAAAAATATCCTCTGGTGAGGATAAAAAAAAAAAAAAAAAAAATTTTGATGTTATGAGACAGAAAGGTAGGGGTAAGAATATGGGCTCTGCATCAGTAGACGAATGGATTAAAAAGCTGTGGTACATATACACAATGGAGTACTACGCAGCGGTAAGAAAGAAAGATCTCTTATCCTTTGAGACTACATGGAGGGACCTGGAAAGTATCATCCTAAGTGAAACAAGCCAAGCAGAGAAAGACAAATTTCATATGATCTCACTGATTTCTGGAATATAATGAACATAACAGTTTGAGGACAATCCCCTAAGGAGTGGGGAGCTGAGAGAGGGATGAACAACAGAATTTATATGCATGTATGCATGGACAGTGGACATGGACAACAATCGGGGGAAGGGGCAGGGAGGGAAGGGGGAGGGGGGAATCACTGGGGGAAAAAAGGAGAATCATTTGTAACAAAAATTAATCAATAAAAAAATAAATAAATAAATAAAAAAGAAAAAAAAAAAGAATATGGGCTCTGGACCCAGGTTGCCTGGATTCTATTTCTGGCTCTGCCACTTCCTAGCTGCAGACCATGGACAAGTCACATTACTGACCTGTGCCTCAAGTTCCCCAGCTGTGAAATGGGGACAATGGTGTACCTACTTCATAGTGCTGATACATGGATTAAATGAAATAATACAAGTAAAATGTTTTAAACCACACCTTGCATAGAGTATTCAACAAACATTAATTTTCTACCCTATTTGGACATTCAACTCACTGTTGCAAGTTAGCAGCCTACCTCTTCAAATTTCCAGACCAGGATGCTCCCAACCTGATTATTGTTATATTCTAAAGCCCCTGCAAACCTTTCAAGCAGACAATTTTTGTTTCAAAGCAACTGAAGTTACAGAAAGCATAATTTTGAATTTTGGTTGAGCCAATGACATTGGTGAATAGGAAGTAACATGGGATCAGATGTAGACAGGCTGCTGTCAGGAGCATTTCAGTATTGTTGGCATTCAAGAACTCTGGATGTTTTCATTCTTCTAAATAGCCACAGTTCTCATTTTGTGGTAGTGATTCTCCCTTTGGTCACATAAAGCAATTTCTCTTGTCTGAATTCCAGTCTTTTCCTCTTTCTACATTGTTTTTAGAAGAAGTCAGTACAATGAACTCAGAAGTATTTCACCCATTCTTTACTGTAAGATGGCACTTTATTTTCATTGAGCATTAATTTTTTAATTCCTTTTTAAAAAACAAGATAAATGTAAAGTATTTTGTAATCATTAAAAAAATTTTTTTTTCTTTATTAATTTTAGAGAGAGAGGGAGAGGGATAGAAACATTGATGAGAGAGAACATCAATTGGTTGCCTCATGCATCCCTCCACTGGGGATTTGGCCCACAACCTGGGCATGTGTCCTGACCTGGAATCGAACCGGCAACCTCTTGGTGCATGGATTGACGCTCAACCACTGAGTCACACCAGCTGAGCTGTAATCATTTTAATGAAATGCTATCATGCTGGACAGAAATTCATGGTGCCTTTTTTTGATATTCCGTAATCAGACTGCATCACTAATACTAGCCCTCTATTAAATGTTCCTCAGAAACAGGGATGGGTTCAACAAGCCCAGAGAAGCAGTCAGAGGAGGAAATAGTCACATGACCAGGAATGATCCAGGGAGGGAGAACAACTAACGATGTCAAGTTATTCTACCAATGTTCAATTGACAGGGGAGAAAAAGCCCGTTGTAATAAAAACCTGTGAAAAGTCTAAGACTTTATTTCTTGTGAGCTAAAAATACTTGCCTGCCACAGTTTCTTGGATGCTGGTAGAAGACATGAAACTCCTGAATCAGAGATGAAAGACAGTTTATTACTCATAGCAACAGCAGTAGCCAGAGTATCAGCATTTTTGTGTCAGTTCCTGGAGCCCCAGCACAGCAACAGTAGTTGTGTTAGAGGAGAGGAACCATTAGCTTAGGGAATCAAAAGCTTTTATAATGAGTGTAAGTATGCTTGTGCTTTGTCCTGGAGAGAAACATTATTATACTGGACAGTAAGTATGCTTGCCCTTTGCTCATAAGACGTGCAGTGCCTTGCTCACTGTGTGTGAGAAATAAGAGATACAGAAATAATATAGACCCATGGAAAATTGTCTCCCAACAGTCATTAATAAACTACACTATGCCAGCCCTTTGAGTGCTCAGAATGTATGTGTTTGTCTTCACACTCGTTTTAACTATTTCAAAAAGGATGTCAAAGAATTCAGAGGTAATAAGAATATGTAAATGCAAGGGGATATTCCTCAGAGTAGAAGAAAATAGTGCTACACTGTTACCAGTGAGAATGGATGCTATTTTTCCTACTAAAGATGACACGCACTGCATTATGGCTGACGTTTGTAAGGAAAATAGCTGCAGAAAGTATCTTCCAAGAGGGCTGATCTTGGTAGGCATTCATTACATGAGTTAATAGGGCATATCATTTCCTTCTCTTTAAATAACAATGTCTTACGAAGGTTCTGTAGTCTTTATCTCTAGAACAACAACTCAGACATTCTATTCTGAGTTCTATAATCAAATAAACTTTAAAAAATGCCAGGTTCAGCAAAGTTGACAAGTATTGCTAATGCAGGACTTCTCAGAGCACTAAGCATGTTACTATGCACTGTGGAGCTCTAAGGGGGATACAGTGCTCCCCAAATGAATTTGACCACAGGACCCCGGTTTCTCAGGGTACTCCAAGTTAGAGTTCTGCAGAGGGCTGCGTGGAAACGTCTCAGGAGAGGAATGGCTCTGTCTCGCCGGCAATGGATGGCGGAAGACAAAGGTGCTTTGGGAAGATTTCACCTTAGTCTGCCCTGCTTCAGACACATTTCCCGTAGAGAGAAGAAATGGATGACTTCCTCCTTCCTTGATTACATGTTGGTGATTATATCCATGACTGACTGAAATCTAGGAAAGATTAATATGCATCGTTTTAAGATGGATGTGAAAAGTTTTAGCATCGAACAGGTCTTAAGAAATCGTCCCTTTTAACACCTACATTTCAGATGAGGATGAAAAGATAGTAAGAGACTTGTCCCAAGTCACGAAGTTAACCACTGGCAGAGCCACGCCTGGAAACCAGGTCTCATTAATCCCAGTTCATGATCTTTTCACAAATAGCAATAAAAGTGACCACTAATGATCACTATCACTGATACTGAGAAGGCAAACCAGGCCTCCTCCTTGGCTCCTCACCCACCCCCCTGAAAGGTAAACCACATGAATGCATTTAGGAAATTAATAAGTGAACTCCAGCCCTGGCCGGTTTGGCTCAACAGTTAGAGCGTCAGCCCACAGACCGGAGAGTCCCGGGTTCGGCTCCCACTAAGGGCACCTACCTCAGTTGCAATTTGTCCCCGGCCCCCGTTGAGGTCGTGTGGGTGGCAACCACTCGATGTGTCTCTCGCATGTCAATGATTCTCTCTTTCTTCCTCCCTCTCTCCCTCCCACTCTATCTGAAGATAAATGCAAAAATGTCCACGGGTGAGAATAAAAAAATAAATAAACCCCCAAAAGGCTCAAGAAAATGCATCTTGTGTCACCGTGAGGTGGTATTTTTGAGAGCACCTGGGACGGCTATAGCATTTTCTAAGCAAGCAAAGCACCACCCCCGATCCTTGTCAAAGAGAGCCTTGTGATAAGAAGAGCATCTTCAGTTTCACTACTCTGATAAGGTTTCCTGAGCCCTCGACCTTTATGGCTCAGAAAAAGAGAAGTTTCTTAGTCAAAGGAAGAAAGCAATTCCTTGGGCTTGAAATTCTGTGCTTTGTCAGGGCTGATGTCACTGAAATTTGAAGCAAGTTGATGTTAAACTGGATCTGAGATGTTCTATGGTACATTCTATAGGCACAATATGATACAGTGTTAAGAAATGGCTGAATATGCTGAGTCCTGTGAGAAATGAGTTACCTTCCTTATGAGACCTACTTTAATTTATTTTTTTAATAAATAAGCAAGTTCTAAAACCCTGAAGAGTGTTTCATTATCTTTTGAATAATTCAGTTCATGGCTAGAGCCAGTATTTGTAGATTTAATTAATGAGTTAATAATACATGAAAGTTCTCAGTTCAGTGACTGTATGTGCTTAATGGTAGCAAGCAAATATTGTTTAGTAATACAGTTACAGTGGTGGCATTTGGGTATCAAAAAATCACTGCTGAGAACGTAAAACTCATTTTTGACTCTAAACTTCTTTCATGTGACTTATATATCATTGTCCCATATAAACAATAAGAATGAGGCTCTCTGCCTGATATATTTCATGTTGCCTAAATACAGAGCCACAGGCACTTCATGATCTTTCATTAAGAAGTTTGTTTTCAGGCCCTGGCCGGCTTGGCTCAGCGGTAGAGCATCAGCCCTCAGACCAATGAGTTCTGGGTTCGATTCCAGCCAAGGGCACGTACCTCGGTTGCAGTTCATCCCCGGCCCTGGTCGGGGTCATCTGGGAGGCAACCAGTTGATGTGTCCCTCTCACATTGATGTTTCTCTCTCTCTCTCCCTCTCTCTCTACCTGAAGATAAATAGACAAATATCCTCGAGTGAGGATTAAAAAAAAAGAAGTTTGTTTTCAGAAATCATGAAGACCGACTGCCGTCTTCACGCTGCGGGTCGGCTGCTCGCGCCAGCTGGTGGTCGGCCTGCAGGAGCCATGGACACCTGTGCCAACAACTGCGGGGGCTGGAGCGGGCGGAGCCTGCGAGTCTCCTGGCGGCTGCTGAGGTCTTGGGAACCAGCTGAGACCCCACCTCTGGAGCCAACCCCAGGTCCAGAAACTAATGAAGAGGCCCCGTTTCCAGCAAACACACCAGCCCCCAAGACTTTAAGGAGCTGGAGCTTCTAACCCAGGCACTGGGGAAGGCTGTACATGTGCGAAAGGGCATTTCTACCGCTGGAGAAAGAGACAAGGCCTCCAGCCTAACGTCTGGGTCCACTGCCACTTCTGCTATCACAGCCTCTGCTCCACCCCGGGCTTCTCAAACAACCCCCTTCAGGGGCAGACCACCGTGCCTGCCAAGGGCCTCCCTCAGCAAGGCTTCTGTCAGCGGGGATCAGACCTGTACAGGGAGAGGGCCCCAAGCTGCCAAGACTGTACAGGCCTCAGGGACCAACAGATAGCTCCATCGACTGCTCCTCAGGCCCCAGGTGCTTGCACGCTCAAGGAGAAGGGGACCCTGCTGCAGCTGCCCAGAGCCTTCAGGAAGGCGGCTTCTCAGAACTCGCCCCTGTGGGCCCAGCTCAGCTCTACAAGACCAGCGACTCCATGGATGCCACCATGTCCTCTAACACGCAGTTCCTCCAGAAAATGCAGATGACTTCGGGCTGGCCCAGCTCCAGGCTTAGTGCTGCAGAGCTGGAGGCAGAGGTGGGGCGCTGCAAAAGGCCTGCTTACTGCTGAGACTGTGAATGGGGGTGGCTCACAAAAGACCCCGTGGACTGGATGCAGGAGTATCACTGCCTGCTTACCTTGGAGGGGCTGCAGGCCGTTGTGAGACTGTCTGCACAGGCTGCAGGGGCTTCGGGCAGTGCTGGAACAGCAGCTGGGCCTCGGCCTGCGGGGAGGCTCCCCAGGGCTTCACTGCCCTGTGGAGGAGGAGCAGACCCCGTTTGGAGCCCCTAACTGCTTCTCTACTCCAGCACCCAGGAGATGCAGACCTGGCGGCCCTCAGGCTTCAGGGGGGCTCGCTGGAGCAGCAGATCCACCTAGAAAAGGCCCTGATGGCAGAATTCCTGTCCTTGGTGAGCACGCGGCAGCTACTGGGACCGCCCCTGGTTGGTGCTATGCGGGGCTGTGCACAGCCTTCTCTGCAGGGGAGGCCAGAGACGACCCTGCTGATAACCCTTCCTGTGGCAGGGCAAGCTGGTTCTGGGTCTGTTGGGGAGAGCACCCCTTTTTTGGGCAGAGTTAAATGAACAGGGATTGAGGGCATTTTCAGTGGTGCAGTGGCCTGGGCCGAGATGCCTGTGCTCCCCTGGGAAACCAGTTTTCCAAGGGGCGGGGATGGCCTCTGGCTCTTCCTGAGGCATAGGTCCCTCCTCACAGCTGCTAACCTGGTCAGGGCCCCCAGAGGCCTATGGGGGGCTATTCTTGGCTACCTCTGTTTTCTCTCACTTTAGAATTAAAAGCTGTTTGTGTGATATTAAAACTACTTTAGAAAGTAAAAATAAAAGTTTGTTTACAGTCATAAAATGCTTTTCAGTTAAAGCTGAGCTGTAAAATCACCTCACAAAGACACACGTAGGGTGTGAGTACACTACTGGGAAAAGCGCAAATGAATGCAATTTCAAAAACAAATGAAGAAAATCATTAACCTTGCTGAATCATAACTGATGAATTCAATTTACAAATGAATATACATTTGCCATGTGACTTAGTAGTTAAGCATGAGGACTCTGAAATTAGATTTACCTGGTTCCAAATCCTAACTCTTCCACTCATTGGCCACATGACCTTTGGCCAGTGGCTTGATCATAATAACATGCCTCAGTTTCTCCTGTCAATGAGATAAAAATCACTGCCTACCTAGTGGATAGCTGTGGTGATTAAACAAGATATATAAAGCTAGGTTGTACTTAGTGCACAGTGTATACCTAGTCAGTGCTGATTCATTATTATTATTTCCAAGGAATATCTCACAAGTTAGTGGGACCATCTACTCTATCGTGTGTGTGTGTGTGTGTGTGTATGGGGGAGGGGTATATAATATAAAGGGCTGGTTTTAGAAGAACTTGACCTAAAGTTTTATAGTATCCTATTTTTAGGTTCTCAGCACCACCACCCTCTCCTCTGGCACAACTTCAACTGCCACCTCTTGGGCAACTGACTCACAGGACATTTTCTGGGGAAGTTTAATTCTGGTTGTCCTAGCAATTTTTTTTTTTTTTAATCCTCACCCGAGGACATTTTTTGTTCAGATAGAGTAGGAGGGAGAGAGAGGAAGAGAGAGAGAGAGAGAGAGAAAGAAAGAGAGAGAGAGAGAGAGAACATCGCCGTGAAAGGGACACATCAAGTGGCTGCCACTTGCATGAACCAACCAGGGGGCTGGGGACAAACTGTAACCAAGGTATGTGCCCTTAGTGGGAACTGAACCCAGGTCTCTCTGGACCACAGGCTGATGCTCTAACTGCTGAGCCAAACCGGCCAGGGCTGTCCTAGCATTTTTAATGGCATAGAGTCAAGGATTTAAACATGATTGCTAAAGGTGGGTTTTATCTTGCAGCTTTTAATTCAGAAAGTGCTAATGGCCGCAACAGTGTTAACAGCTGAGACTCAAAACAATATTTTCTGTTAGCTCTGGATCTTCCCACAAAGCTCAGACACGGTCTGGGGAGTAGATGTGCAGAGTGGACAGAGAATGCTGCTGGTTTTGGTTTAGAATTTAGATTTTACTTTCAGTATTACTAGGCAGGATCAACTGACATCAAACATAAAACACGGCTGGAATGGCCGGTTGGTCTTAAAGCGCAAGCCCAGCACTGAGAAATCAAGGCTTAAGCAGATACATATACACAATAGTTCACTTCAACATAAACTCTATGAACTAAAGGGTTCATGGGGATTCTAGGCCCTTTAGCTTAGTACAAGTTACACTGAAAGTAAGAGCCAGCACAAAACTTTAAAACTCATTCTTTCAACATTTAATACCAGGCTCTATGCTAGGTGTTGATATAGAGATGAATGAAGATGCAGTAGTAGATCAAACGTAGAGAGAAATGGCAGCACATCACGGTAGGTGTTAAAACAGGTGCAAAAAGCAAGTGTTGTGGGAGCTCAGAGTCACATAGCTGGTGAGTTGTAGACCCAGCATTTGAGCCCAATTCTGTATCATTCCAAACCCCTTACCAGAGCCCTGTACTTGCCAGAAAAATCTACTTTACTCCCTACTGCCAGCCAGCATATGGCCTACTTGTAGCTATGTGGAGTCTAAGTGTGGAAACTCATTCTGGAAGCCCATCTGGAATGTCAAACTTTGGTCTGAAGAACTCAGTATTCATTCAGTGAAGGGTGGTGGCTCCGTATAGACACCCTGCCCACTGTGCCCTCTCCTTTCTCTGAACTTCATTTATATTTAGTTTGAAATGGTTTATTGTGATTCATGTGCCTGCCAGGTTCCCTCTCCCATGCTCTGTGAACACCCTGAAGTCAGGAAATGAGCCTTATACTTCTTTAAAACTCTCAGGGTCCAGCATTCACAGAAGTTGGCTGACTGATTGCTGATCCACCTGGTGCTTTACTGAGGGCCTGATAAGTGTGAATGTAGACTTGAGTTAGGTTGACTGAGGTGAGGGGACTAGACTTAAGGTTTACACGCTATAATTTCTTTTTAAATGACCCAAGCAGTATTACATAGTGATTTTGAGACTAGTGCCCCTCTGACTTTAGTGTGTATGTGAATCACCTGGCTACATGAAAGCTATCTAGTTCACCCTATTAGAAAGGAGGTACAGAGTAGACTAAAGTATTGCAATTATCGAGTAGAAGGGGAGAACAGGGAGACTCAACTTGTGGGGTTCATATCCCATTTAAAAACCCTGTTGCTCTCCCCAGTGCTTTGCTTTCAGGGCAATGAAGAGTAGTAAAGGTACATAACAGCTCCCTTGATTGAGTATAAAGTGCTTGGCACTGTTCTTGTTGCTTTCAATATGTTAGCTCATTCTCATAATACCCTATAGTAGTAGTTAGATCACTGATGATTAAAAAAAATTAAAAGTAGCCATTACTTCTTTACATTTACACAGAGAGAGCAGTATTCCTGGTTCATATAAGTCCAAAGTTCAGGGCTGAATGGTTCTTTGACACTGGGTAGCAAGGCAGCATTTAGAGGGTCCCTACGCTTGGGGTCTGGGTGCCCGCCGTGCAGGATAGAGGTGTGTTCAGAAAGCACTTGCAGGACCACCACAGGTCTGTGCCCTTAGTACTTGCCTCATGGAGCCTTTAAATACATTTAAGAGCTGATGCTACCTCAGATTGTACCTGGTGCCTTGCAAGGCATTCAAAATTTTTAGCAAATTTTTAAAGTCAGCCTCTGGCTTTTCCCTAGGAATTCTCTAAGAATTTTTCCACCTGTCTAGGAAAGCCCCACCCTAAATTTTTGTCTTGATATAGGTAAATTAAGTCTGGTGTTTGGAGCCATCTTCTAAGGGCTAAAAGGATTTAAAGTAGTCTTGCAGGAAGGAAATCCAAAAACAGTACTGGAACTGCAAAAGTGAAGGAGTTTGCCATGTGAACTGGGGGAAAGCAGATAAAGCCCAAGAGAACAGCTTTTGGACCATTTTTCATTCCGGCTTGGAAATAGAAATGGGGTAAAAGGAAGTTCCTACTTTCTTAAGGCTGATTGTGTAACAAGAGACCAACCAGTGAAAGACTATTAGTTGTCTATTAATTGCTCTGTTCAAATACAACGGTCTTTTCTTGGCTACCGGGACAGAGCAATTGTTTAATTTTTGGTGCTTGCAGAACAGCTGGTATTGATAAAGCATCCCAGAACACTACATTACTTTAGTAATCGTGTCTGTACATTTTTCATTGGGTAGATTTTCCGTATAGATTGCTGTCAGCTTTCAAGAAGACAGAGTTTGCTTTTTCATCCTGAAATTGGGTAGAGGAGTGTGGAGAAGAAAGGCACGGCTCAGGTTAATAAGAACCCCTCCCCCATACTCTTAAACAACAGGTGGTTATGACGCGCACAGGCAACTCCTGTATGCAAAGCATGAAATTGTAGGCAGTGCATTCAATTTCAGCGTCCCAGAAACCTGCTGCCGAGAGATCGGGGAGCCCGGCTGTCAGTGTCCTGGAACATGGGGGTTCCTGCGGGAGAGGAGACTTGAGTGTCAAAGGGCTGGTGGACTTCATGGTCCAAGGAAATTGGGGTTTGCCTTCCTCTTTCTGCGTCTAACTCAATGCGTCCCACGACTACTCCCACCCATCGGTTCGTAGAGGGGGAAGGGAAATAAGGAGGCGGAATGATCTCTACTGGGACCCAGGTCCTTCTCAGGAGTTCCCAGAGGGGCTGTTTTTAGTGGTAGTTGTCCCCTCCAACTTACCCGGGGAGGATCTGCAGCAGCGGCGCAGACGCCGCGCGCGGCGAAGCCTCGTTTTCCGCGCATTGTTAGGAATGGGGGCGTCGCTAGACCCAGCCGGTTCCCCGGCAGAGCCGCCAGGTGGGCGGGTCGGAGGCCGGAGCGGCCCCGCCGGGAAGCCGCGGGAGGATTTTTTCCCACATCCTGAAGAAAGTCCCCAGCGGCGGGCGGCAGCTCTCCCTGGCGAGTGGCCGGCGCGGGGTGGTCTCTGCAGGGGAGGAAGTTCCCGGGCACGGCGGCCTGCGTCACAGGGGGGCTGGGACCGCGGGGTGGGCTGGCTGGCGGGCGGCGGCGGCGGCGACCCCGGGGCCGGGCGCTGGGCGGCGCTGGCTGCCGCTGGCCCGGCTGCGCGCGGGGCGGCGCTGGAGGCGGCTCGGTCCGCGCCGAGGAGGCGGAGAGGAGGAGGACTGCGGGGCAGGGGCGTTAGCTGCGTCCCGGCTCGGAGCCCGCGAAGAGGACGAGGAGGAAGGCGCCGCCGTGGCCGCGGCCGCAGTGCTCCGGGCGCCACGAGCCATGAGCAGCGGCCCCGCAGGCGACCCCGCTGTCGCTGGCCGCCGCTGAGCCCCGCCGGGAGACGCCGCGCGGCTCCCCAGCACCCTCTGCAGCCGGCACCCTCGCGCCCAGAGGTAAGGGCGGGACCGCAGAGGGATGGAGAGGGGCGGCCCGCAGAGGACCGCGGGCTCGGTCCGCTAGGTGCGCTGGAGCCAGGACTCACCCCGCCTCGCTCGTCCCTGCCTTCTCCCGGCTCTCGGGCAGGCAGAACGTGGTGGCCTCCAGTGTGTGGTCCCTGTACGCTGCTGGGGCTCAGGGACCCGCCAAACCCTACCCCACCCATCCCCGGCTTCCGGGCGCGGGTCCCCAGCCTGGCGCCAAGCGCAGCCTGGCCGCGGCAGGTTCTGCGGACTTGGGGGATGGGGGTGGCGGGCAGGAGAAAACGGGGCTTTCTCCGGTGGCTGTCGTGGTTCTCTACTACCTTAAAAATTCCGGAGACCCCAGGGCCTGCCTGTCCTGGTCTGCTGTCCCCATGCCACCCCCCAGCCCCTGAAGTTAGCACTTTGGAGACAGAGGAATGTGAAGGCCTCCGGAGGCACCGAGAGCGGGATGCCGCTCCCTGGCAGGACCCGAGGGGGCGAGGGTTGAGCCGTATCGCGCGGGCCCCACCAGCCAGGTGTGTGAGCCCACGGCTGAGGCCGGGACCGCTCGCCGCTTGAACCCAAACTCAGGCTCGCCGGTCTTTCCCTTTCCATCGGTTCCCAGAAACGAGGTGGTAAGGGATGGAGTGAGCAACTCAGGAAGCCCTTGGATGTGCTCTGTAGACGCTAATTTCTTTTCTCCCTCCGCCGGTTCTTCCCTCCCCCACCCCACACCAGCCCGTGTACATCAGATTCTAGTTTTTTAGAACATAGACACCTAGCCCACATCCGAGGACGGGTATTTCAGTGTTAAAGCCACTTCACTTGGTTTCAAAGCCTTTTAACGCACTTGAAACTTCCAGCAAACCGGCTAGGAAACACTTTCAAGTCCCTATCTCCCTTAAAGTTAAAAAAAAAAAAAAAAAACGAGAATCAATCAATCTTTGTGGGAGTGCTGGCTTTGGGCAGAGGGAGGCTTGAATGACCCTATTTAACGCAGCCTTATGGGGGAGGAATAGGTAAAGAAAATGGCAGCGCTGTTTTAGTCACACACTTCTCACAAGCCCAAGGTAATGTAAGAAATGTAGCCTCCAGCACCGGTCACATTCGGGACTGGTATGCAGTAGTTTCCTAAGGCATGCACGAGACTTCTTCATAAGTCACTCAAAATGCCATCTAGATGAGAAGAGAAAAAGTAGTGGTAACCCTTTTGGTGGGCACAGCACTGAAAAATCGTCATGGCCAATCAGCTTTGTAAGTGTATGCATTCTTTATGTTTTAAAAAATGATTTGTGTAAACGCAAAATGAAAGCTGAACTTCACAAAACTTGCTCAGATTCATAAACCATGTGTTGGGTGTGGAGACATAGATAACAGATTAGATGTATACAGCTATGGTCTGTAATGTTTGCATTTCTTGTGACTTGTTTAAATACGGAAGAGCAAGAGTGTAACCCTGATTTGCTTTACTTTGGAGTCATTAACTTAAACACTCTCTTTAGGTTAGGTTGTTTCTTTGCTTTTGAGAGGAAGATGGGTAGCAGCTGCAAGGATGGGTGTTTTATAGTTCACAGAAGAGATTTTGATCACCGATAGGGCCCACTAACACAATCATGTCAGATAGCATGCTTAGCAGTTCTCTTATGAATAGAATGATCAAAGCCTTTGTTCTTGTTTCTCAGATTGACTAAGCACTTTACTTAATGAAATGTTTTTTTAGAAGAGAATGCTTTTAGTGAAAAAAATGTATAGGGAAAATGTAAGAGAAAAGAATGAATCATTTCCCCCTCATGTGAAGTTTGTCAGTTTATCTTTTAAAAAGAATACAAAGCTAACAATATTTTAACTTCTAAGGTATCCAGTTTTACCAAATTGTTATTATGATGTTTTAATAGTCTGTAATATTTTTAAGTTATAGTCACCAATAGCATTATAATAAAGCCCAAGTTTTTAAAAAAATGGGGTGGAAAGTTATAAGTACTTTGTCAAGCATTGTGTTAAAGATTTAGTGTAACTGGTCTAGGTACCTGACACATTAGCTCAGACTCTTACAACAAACCTTTAAGGTAGATGATGCCATCCACATTTCATTGAAGAAAGAGGCTCAGAGTTTGTGACTTGCCCAAGACCATTCAGCTGGATTAATGCCTGAATGAGGCCAAACCTCCTTATTAGCCTTAATGATATACTTTTCCATTATCCAAAGCTCCCTCTTTTTTCTCCTACATAAATGTATTGTTAACTTACCATTATGACTGTATGAAAAATCTGAGGTCAAGGAAGTCAACTCATCTGTTCAGGATTTTTCATGTAACTAGTACATTACAGAATTCAAATTTGGAATAAGGGCCATCTGTTTCCCAAACCCCTGTTCTTGCCACTGATCTATCTCTATTAATGACTGATTAAGAGCTTAACCTAATCAACATTTCACTTCTGCTCATCAGCTATTCTCATCCATATGACGATGATGGATTGATAGGCTACATACATCACACTTCCAAAGACTGACTGGTCTGGCCGGTGTGGCTTAGCAGTTGAGTGTCAACCCATGCACCAAGAGGTCGCCAGTTCAATTCCCAGTCAGGACACATGCCCAGGTTGTGGGCCTGATCCCTAGTGGGGGGCATACAGGAGGCAGCCAATTGATGTTCTTTCTCATCGATATTTGTATCTCTCTCTCCCTCTCCCTTCCTCTCTCTCTAAAATCAATAAAGGAGAAAAAAAATTAAAAAAAAAAAAAAAAGAAGACTGACTGTCTCTCCATCTCTGGATCACTCATGAAAGCATAGTGCAACCAGCAAGGGTAAAATTACTATGGAGGCATCCTTGAATCCACTTAATTCATCTTTTTTTTTTGTACGTGCCCCTAGTGGGAACCGAACCCGGAACTCTCTGGTCTGCAGGCTGATGCTCCAACTGCTGAGCCAAACCGGCCAGGGCCACTTAATTTATCTTAACATATAAATCATCCTACATTGGAGTGGGGTAAAGAGCTTAGCCTCAAGATAGGAAAAGCTGGTATCAGATTCTGGCTCTACTGCACAGTAGGAGTGTCAGTTAATTCACATTATGCAGTTTCTCTGAGCCCCTGTTTCCTCGTGTAGTGGGGGTCATAAAGCCTACCTGTCTGGATCATTGTTTGGATTAACTATAGCAGTGCATACAAAGGCCAGCTCCCGTCACCTAATAGGTGCTTAGTAAATGAGATGGATGAATACCCCTGTATCTTAGCTAGTGCTAATTGAAATTTCTACTGTATTTTTTTTTTTTTTTGTATATTTACATGCATACAGCGATTAGTCAGCGCTGTCCATGATTCCCTCTTCATATGGCTGCACAAAGGTCTAATCCTGTTTTTTGCATCTTTAGCTTTTGAATCACATCCTTTTTTTGTAGTCCAGACTTACGTGTGTTCGCTCATCTTACATAGTTTTTCCTTTGTTCCACTCTGCACATTTTTTAGAACCTTAGTAGCCGTGTTTCAATCAGTTGGAATTTGTATTTTTTGGCAAAAACACTTTCCTGTTTTCTGCCTCTCCTGATTTCTCAGCCTTGCTTATCACTCACGGAAGGCACCATAACAAACCCAGGATCTCCCCACCACACACCTCGCCCTTAGCTGAGCCTCTACTCACTGAAATTCGGCATCTCCCTCAAGGCCCAGCCTAAACACTATATCCTAACTGAGCTCTTGTACATTGCATTTTAAGTCCTTTGTCTGTTCACCTATAATTCAGACAACATGTATACCTAATGTTTTTCACAATTTTTATTTTTGTTTATTTATTTTTTGTTACAGATGTTTCTCCTTTTTCCCCCCATTGACACCCTCCTCCCAATCCTGCCCCCACCCAGCATTATTGTCTGTGTCCTTGTTTACGCATACATGTGTATAAGTTCTGTGGTTTATCTCTTCCCTTCCCCCACATCCACCTTTTCTGAGGTTTGTCAGTCTGTACCCCACTTCCATATCTCTGGGTCTGTTTTGTTCCTCAGCTTGTTTTGTTCCTTCTATTTCACAGATAAGTGAGATCATGTGATAGTTGTCTTTCTCTGATTGGCTTGTTTCACTTAGAATAATACTCTCCAGGTCCTTCCATGTCATCGCAAAGGATAAGAGATCTTTCTTTCTTACAACTGCATAGTACTCCATTGTGTACATGTACCACAGCTTTTTTATCCACTAATCTATTGATGGACACTTGAGCTGTTTCCAGATCTTAGTAATTGTAAATAGTGCTGTTATGAACATACGGGTACGTATATTCTTTCTATTGGTGTTTCACGCTTCTTAGGGTATATGCCTAGAAGTGGGATCACTGGATCAAATGGCAGTTCAATTTTTAATTTTTTGAGGAAACACCATAGTGTTTTCCATAGTGGCTGCACCAGTCTGCATTCCCACCAGCAGTGTACTAGAGTCCCATTTTCTCCACACCCTCGCCAGCACTTGTTGTTTGATGATTTGTTGATGGCAGCAATTCTGACAGGTGTGAGGTGATACTTTGTAGTTGTTTTAATTAAAAATTTTATTTTTGTTTTTTAAGTTATTTGCCCAAGTAATATCCTATGAAAGACTATAAACTCTTTGAGGGCAGGGACATTTTTCTATTTCTTTAAAATTTTTGCTTTGTATAAAACATATATGGTTTCTATTTCCTGAATGAAAGATAAGTCAAATATTCTGAGAGAGATTTTTATATCAATTAGGAAAGACACACAAATTATTTGTCTCTGTTACATGATTGTTAGCACCTTCCTTTTTATTTTGATACTTGTTCATCCCAGCCTTCTCCACCAATTTAACTAGCATTCCATTTACTAGAAGGGAATAGTTCTTAAACAAAGCCTTGGTCATTAGGTACCATGTAAGATAGTACTTTTTTTTTTTCTTTATTGATTTTTAGAGAAAGAGGAAGGGAGAGGGAGAGAGAGCTAAAAATATTGATGAGAAAGAACATCCATTGGCCGCCTCCTGCATGCCCTGCACTGGGGATTGGGCCCACAACCTGGGCATATACCCTGACTGGGAATAGAACTGGTGACGACTTGGTGCATGGGTCGATGCTCAACCATTGAGCCACACTGGCCGGGCCATTTTCATCAATGGATTGCTCCCTTGGTGGTGTGATAAGATCCTTAGTTGCAGGTATATTGAGCACGTCAACAATGTTTGAGTAGTTTGGCATTTTAGATGGGGTAACATTTGAAATGGATGTCTTTAATTAGGAATCAGATTTACCTGAGGGAAATGAACACTTAACCTTAGAGAGAAGGTTGAGATGATAAGGGAGGAGGATTTCAAACCCCTTTGCTTGGAAATAAGACAAAGCATGGCAACAGTGTGTTGGCTACAACCAGAAGTGACCTTCATGAGAGAATCAGCACAGAGAAAAGACCCAGGCAGTCTCACCACAAATATAAGAGGGGAGAAAAATAAAAAGGAAGGAAGAAGTGAAAGCAGTGAAGCATGACTACAGTACTGTATGACGGAGGCCTGCTAGCTGTTGCTCATTCCTGGACTATAGAAATGGGCAAGAGACTGGGGTCAAGGTGGGCAAGAGAAACTAGAATGGCCATGAACGTCTAGCACGTCAATATACTCCCATTTGATTCCAGGGCTGGCACAGAAGGGCAAGAGGGTAGTTTCAGAGCTTTGCTTAAAATAGTTTGTTAAAAATATATTGAAAATTTTCTAAGTATTGAAAGGTAGAGGATAACTATTATTTTCCAATATGAGGCATGAAACAACCCATACTTCTAAACAGAAGTATAATACATTGTTACAAATTCTAGGAGTGAATTTAGGATTAATTTCTGGTGTTGGATGGGTGTCCTTTTAAAAGGTGTTTCTTAGCCCAGCCAGTGTGGCTCAGTGGTTGAACATCGACCCATGCACCAAGAGGTCACCGGTTCGATCCTGGTCAGGGCACATGCCCAGGGGGGGCATGTAGGAGGCGGCCAGTTGATGTTCTCTCTCATTGATGTTTCTGTCTTTCTCTCCTTCTCCCTTCCTCTCTCTAAAATAAATAAAGAAAAACATTTTTTTAAATAAAAAATAAAAGGTGTTCTCTCTAGTCTACAGTGTATTTAACTATGAAAGGCAGTTGGTAGAGAAATGATAATATGGGTTCAGACAATGAATAGAGTTCAGAAAAGAAAAGGGAGAATTGGACAAATTTAAAAATTAATTTTAAGCAAACTGTTTTAAATTTCAGGGAATTAGCTAAATGGATTTCAGATGACTAAAGTATTTTGAGTCAAAGGAATCCAGGAGGACTGTATGTTCTTTAAAGGACTCTAAGGACTAGAAGGACCAAAGCTATTCCCACACTGGAGAAGGGTGGGAAGGTAGAGCCAGGAGGAAAGTTCATTGGGCTAAATCAAAAAACTGCCTCAAGAGCTTGCAACCCTAGAGAGAAGATAATGGAGCTCATAGAAAAGTGTTGCTCAACTTTTCTTTCATTATTACTCTCCCTCCCCTAGCCTATTTTAGATAAATTATAGTGTCATAGATACAATGTATATCTGTTTATGTAATGTGGCCTTTGGACAGGCTACAAACCATCATTTAAGACTTTTTTGCCCTGCTCCTCAGAAACAGTTTTCAACACAGGCAAAATCATCCCCATATTGAGAACGCATGATGTAGCATGATTCTGTATTATGTTAGAAACTCAGGAAAGAGCCATGTGGAAGTAAAAGACATAAAGAATAGTGTGTGTGTGTGTGTGTGTGTATAATGCATATGATACATTAACACATTTTCTGGAATTAGCTTGCTTTGTGTGTGTGTGATTGTGTTTTGTTCTTTTGCCTTATAAAAAAGCATCAGTATTTATTGGCTCTTAAACGGAAATACACATGTAAAAAATATATGGCTTCTTCTTGTTCCAGTTACACCTTGGCAAAATTATTAAATTCATAAAGTTATCTGCCCAAGCCTCCACTACCTGCATTCTTATTTTTCCAGGCTGAGAAGCCTTCCCCAAACTTGAAATGCTCAACATCCTTTATTTACTTCTCTTATGCTGGAAAGACTCTGATAATAGCCTTTCATGTGACTGGTCAATTATATAAATATAAATGAGTTTGTCCTTATTAGAGCATTTGTATTTTAAGCCACTTATTTATAAATATGAAACACCATGTTTCCTATCACAGGGATTTCAGCTCATAACAAGTAGACGTTGGGGGAGGGTGGGGCTTCTGAAGTCATTCTTAGCTTTTTCATTTTTGGTTCCGTGCTCCGGTTCTCTGGGGAGCATAAGCCTGAGCCTCTGCTGTCTCGTCAGGCACTGTGCGCGTTCGAGGAGCTTGGTTCCGTTGTGCTGCACTGGCTGCCTTCAGCATGTGGAACCTGTTGGCCCTCGCTTCCTCCCGTCTCCCAAAACAACTCATCTTCTCATCTCCAGGTCTTAACTTAATCCAATTGGTCTTTTCCCTTTCCTTTACCCCCAAACTTCAGAAATATCTGCTTGTCAGCATCTTTTGTCTTTGATTTTTAGAGCTGCAGTGAACTTCCGTGAGGGCAGAGCCATGAGGGCCATTTCTGTCTTGTTTACCTCCGTTCCCACAGCACTTCACAGTGCCTAGGACAGTGCTCCTCAGGAAGTAGTCGTGGATTGACTGTTAATGATACATTTTACAGTAGCATTTCTAACCTGCCTTCTTGGATGGTATCCATTTCTCTTTCTACTATTTTAAATTCTGGTCATGAAGTTTGATAATGTAATTAGAAGTTATCCTTAATGGAGTCATGAAAGATGTACACAAAAATATTTCTATATGTGATTGGAAATCAGGAACAAGTATTATATAAAATATGAGATCAGGGCATCAAAATAAATCCTAGGGGAAAGGCACTAAATAAACCAAATATATGAAAACTCATGGGTCCTGTGACTTCTCCCTGTGTATATGAAGAACTTGTCAAATCAATAAAAATTGCTAATTAGTCTTTCTCAAATATCTTAGAGATTTATGAAGATTAGAAACAGGTTCAAGTATCTTTTTTTTTTTTTTTTTTAATTGGAAAGATATAACCTATAAATCTGACTTGCAGAAAAATACTATAGAAAATTATTTAGCTAATAACACCTTGTATTTTAAAAAATAAATATGAGGTTAGCTTCATTAGGAAAACACTGTCAGGCTAATTTGTATTATTTCCCTTGACATTAGCAAGGTCATCATCCTTAATGTTCTTATCGGCAACATTAGGAAATACTGTCCTGCACACACAGCTTTCTAGTTAATGCACAAAGGTGTGATTCCCTATAACCAGAAAGTAATTAAAATTGAGGAGCTAGCAACTGGAGGTGTGTCTAGGGTTTAGATCTGAGTTGAGTGTTCAGCATTTTATCTAAGGATCTGGTTGCGTCATATAAAACATGTACCTGATCTGTCTATAGCTGGCCCCATGGTGGAGAGAGCAGCACGGTGTTGAAGCAAGGACTGGAAATGAGCTTTGCAAAATGAAATGAAATAAAAATAAAGGAAATAGCAAAAGCTAAGCCATGAAATACATTTAAATAGAGTTGTACCTTGAAGAAAAACAAATCAATCAACCATACAAATATACTAGATTTTTGTTTGTTTTATGTTCATTTCTGTATCACTAATTTTTATAGTAATACCAAATATGTAGAAAAGGATCAGTGAATATTTGGTTAATGAATAAGTGAATCAAATACGTGATAGAGAAAGGCTGACTATATGCCATGAGGGCAAAAGTAAAATTATTCCTAAGGAGATAGTGATAAATAACTAGTAGATGGAATTGACCGTTAGAAAAAAACTTTTGGGATAAGTCATTTATGAGCATATGTTAAAGTTTTATTTCAGTCTGACATAAAAAAGGAAAGGTTTCTGATAGGTCAGTTCAAAAATTTATTCTTACTAGGGACATTTTATAAGAATAATGGATAGTTAGATATCATTGTTAGACTAGATAAAAAATGTGGATTCAAGATCACTAGACTCACCTGCCAGTGTGGCTCACTGGTTGAGCGTCGACCCATGCACCAAGAGGTCACCAGTTAGATTCCTGGTCAGGACACATGCCCAGATTTGTGGGCCTGATCCCCAGTGGAGGGCATGCAAGAGGCGGCCAGTCGATGTTCTTTCTCATCGATGTTTCTATCTCTCTCTCCCTCTCTCTCTAAAATCAATAAAGAAAAAATATTTTACAAAATATTTTATTAAAAAAGATTACTAGACTCTTGACTAACAGTTAACGATTAACTGGGCATCCCTTTAGCTGGATTCCATGTATAAGTCTTATCCGCAATCAACATTATACAGGAGGCTAGCCAGTGCAATAGGATGGGGGTGGGGAGACATATATATTGGAGAGGAAGAAGTAAAAATCTTTTACAAACATATTTTTAGAAATTAGGATTCCACATGCTAAGGACAGTGAAGAAGTCTGGCAGAAAAATAAACGATTCATTTGAAATATGGTGTTGAAAGAGACCTCTACCCTGGACCACCAGAATGACAAACAAGTGGATCTCAGAGCAAACTAAGCCTGAAACTTTGCCAAAGGTAAAAATGACAAAACTGAAGCTATCCTACTTAATGCACATTATGAGAAGGCAGAGTTCTTTAGAAAAAGCAATGATGCTGAGAAAAGTAGAAGGCAACAAGAAAGGAGGAAAACCAAGTAGGAGATGGATTGACTCCATAAAAGAAGCCATAGGCATGATGTCTGCAGCAGCTGAGTAGGGCTGTTGAAGCCAGGACTTAGTGGACATCACTCATTGATTGAGTCACCAGGAGTCAGAGCCAAATCAACAACACATAACACACATCCTAAGGAATCTACAAAGCAACGACTAAAAATAAGTGCCACACTCATCTTTGATTGACATGCAGCTATTTAAAATTTACGAACAAAATCTTAAAGTAAGTCTGTTTCATTTTACTCTTCTACACAAATGCAAAGATTATTTTATCTTGAAAGTTATCTAACAATATAATCACACTAATAACATTAAAAAAAATTTTTTTTCTTTATTGATTTTAGAGAGAGAGGAAGGGAGAGGAAGATAGAGATAGAAACATCAATGAGAGAGAACATCGATTGGCCGCTTCCTGCATCCCCCTCACTGGGGATTGGACCCACAACCTGGGCATGTGCCCTGACCAGGAATTGAACTGGCAACCTCGTGGTGTATGGGTCAATGCTCAACCACTGAGCCACACCAGCTGGGTATTACCTGTTAACTTTTTTTTTAACTTGACAGCTTTTCCCATAAATGTGATTGCAATAAACAGAACAACCTACCTGTTGACCTAATTGAGGAGTTAGGAACAAATCAATTAAAACTAATTATTTCTAGCATACCTTTTACTTGGTAGTGTCACATCCTGGATTAGAGTAGGGGGAGCAGACATATGGTGCTACCTGGAGGCTGTCCAGTGTGTATTAAACATGTTTTGAATATTTAAAAAATGCTCCTTTTTTACTGCTACAAATTTGGAACATAATCTTAAAGCAACATTTTAAAATGTTGTTGGATAACAGTATAGATGCCCAGTGATAAGAAAAGGTCATATTGGTGGCTGGCTTATTAACTAGTAACAACTAAATCAGATGGTACATAAGAAATCTCAGAATTTTAGTTTCTCTAGAGGCCAAATAGCTCTTATTCTGCTTTTTGTTTTCAGTTATTTATAAATTTGAAATATCAAAAAAACAGCACAAAAACAAGGAAGCTAATTGCCCCTCTGAAAGAACACATTTGGATTGGGTGAGGAAAAAAATAACTTTTGTCGTCTGGGTAGAATATATAGTAAGTAAGTAATTTCACAGCTTCATACGGAGAAAATTCCATCCCCCAAATAATTTTTCTTTCTGAGTTACCAGTTATCTATTATATTAAACTATTCAAAATTTAATTTTATCTCAATATGTATTACTTATCATATAAATTACATAAGCCAAACAATGGTGGATGACAATAGTGTTAAACTTTAGTTTTTAAGATAAAATTAATTTTTTTTTTTTTATCCTCACCCGAGGATATTTTTCCATTTTTGTACAGATAGAGTGGGAGGGTGAGAGAGGAACAGAGAGAGAGAGAGAAACATCGACGTGAAGGGACACATCGAGTGGCTGCCACCCGCATGACCAACCAGGGCTGGGGACAAACTGCAACCGAAGTACGTGCCCTTAGCGGGAACCGAACCCGGGTCTCTCCGGACCGCAGGCCGACGCTCTAACCGCTGAGCCAAACTGGCCAGGGCAAATTAATTTTATAATGTATGTTATAAGATAATGATTATAGTTGTAATATTTGAGTGTTATGAAGAATAAATTATGTTTATGTATAAAGACATGATACATAAGTCTAAACTATCACCTGATAGTATTTTGTCAAAGATTATTTATAATTACTTTATTTTAATGTTAGTCCTAGGTCTTAAAATTAGTTATCTTAAATTACACTTTACATTGCCACTTAAAATAATATATCATGGTTCTTGTTAAAAAGCTATCAAAAACTATGGCATTTGTGGTTTCATATTACTGCAGAAATGCCTGAAATTTATCACCATTAAAGAAACAGGTTAATTATAACTAGCTATAATTCAATGTTATTGAACATATCTACAAAGACTTAAATTTTTAGTGTAAATAATGATCTGATTTATGAGATAAATATAAGGAATTTAGTAACTTCCAGTCAAATAAGTATCCTGTTAAAGAACAGATTAGTTGTGCATGAGCTAATATACATTTTAACAGCTTTATTGAGATATAATTTACATTCTATAACATTGACTTGTTTAACGCACACAATTAAATGCTTTTTAGTATAATTATAAAATTGTGCAATCATTACCATAATCTAATTTTGAAACATTTTCATTGCCCTAAAAAGAAGGCTGTACCTAATAAGCTATCACTTCCCACTATACCCTCCAGTTTGCCCAAGCTCTAGACAGCCTCTAATCTGTATCCTGAATCTATAGATTTGTCTATTCTGGACATTTCATATAAATGATATCACACAATATGTGATCTTTAGTAACTTGGTTTTTTTTTTACTTAGCATATATTCAAGGTTCATCCACTAATCAGTTATACCATGTATCAATATGCTATTCCTTTTCATTGCCAAGTAATATTTCATTATATGGATATACCATATTTTCTTTATTCATTCACCAACTGGTGGACACTAAGATTGTTTCCACCTTGGGGATATGAGGAATGGTGCCTCTAATAATATGCAGATACAAGTTTTTGTGTGGACATGTTTTCATGTCTTTTGGATAAATATGTATAAAAGTAGAATTGCTGGATTATATGGTATCTCTGTGTTTACCATTTGGATGTAAATGAGGTATAATTTTTGCATTATCTCCCTAGCTAGTATAAAGTCAAAGCTAAGATATTTAACAAAATAGTTTAATTCATCATTATCAGGAATATCAATTGAACATTGAATTTTATGTAATTCAATAGTAGTTTGCAGAGTACTAATACAGCACTACTAAATTACTTTGGCTTAAATATTCTGGTAAGAAATCTAGAAAAGACTGGTGAAGGCTGACTAGATCGCTATTTGCATATTTTTGGTTCCTTATTCTTAGTGACCTGAATACTATCCATTAACCTCAAGTTTCCCTTTTGTGCATTTTTTCCCTCTTTTTGTTGTGGGGCTCTGGGGCAATAAATATTCTTTACATTCCCTTATTCTAGATATCCATAAGCATTTATTTGTTTCTGCCTGGGATATATGAACTTTATTCATTTGAGACTTTATAGTCTTGTTAATTTCTCTCTGGAAAGAGGTAAAGGCATCTTTTAAAGTAAAAGCTTTCATTGGTTAATATTCTTTCATTGTTCTGTTGCCTGAGAGGTGATGGAGGGACTATCTTGATACATTGTAGATTTATTTGTTTTGGTCTATTTAAAAATATGCTTTTAACTCACTGTCAGACCAAGACCTGGCAGAAATGTTCCTTAACTCTTTCTCTTCACGTCCTTATGAAATCACCCAGGCAAATGTCCCCTTGTTTTTTCTTTTCAATGTGAATCTATTTGTTTAAGGAGTTGTTCTCCTAGCATACAAAGGACAAATTCCTGTGACCACTTAGCCTTCCTTCTTAGAGGTGTTCTAGGCAAATGGGAAACTGCAGGTCGAGTAGGTGCCCCAAGAACTCACTGACCGCAAAAGCGCACTATAAATAGCTGCTTACAGACACAGCAAATAGCAAGCCTCTAAACATACAATTTTAACTGTTAGGCAAATGTAAATACAAATGCAAATATATACATGAACTCAGTGCAAGTAAAACACAAAATAACTTGAGACTTTTGTGAGTGTTGTCAAGGATGATTTTCAAAAAGTTAAGCATGACTCTTAAATATAAAAAGAACATGTCAAAGATTTATTCAACTCCTTAATGAAGGAGTTGGCAGGATTGCAAAGTCGGTTCAAAGAGCATTTAGAAATTATTTGAAAAAAAGAATGTTAGAATAACATTGCTAGGTTAGATACAAAACTAGGCAGTGTTCTTCAGGGCAATAAAAAACCGTGTTTTGTGTTTTCTTACTGGACAAAAATCTACAAGTCTGGAATTTAATCAGTAGTAATTAGCAAGTCAAAGGAAGGTATATTTTCCTAAATTATGCTTGGAGGGGCCAATAAACAGTTCTTCAATATCACAATGAGCGAATAGTCTGCCTCATTTCTAAGGTTTGGCTACTTTTTCTCTTAACAATGCATTCTTGCTCATTCTAAACTTTTTTTTTAAGGGCTTTGGTTTTTTTCTTAGTAATATAACAGAGATTTAAGCACAGAATGGTCAAATACAAAACACTGGCCGGGGAAGTTCTCAAACTTAAGACATGGGACAGCAACTCTGGGTTCTGCGCTTGACTTTCCTTTCGGGGCGTCCCCCGTGTCACACAGTTATCAAAATACCTCTTTAATCTCCTCCTGGGAATGAGTTCTATTTTAACTCCAACCCCAAGTTTATTCAGTTTTAGGGCCCAGACTGCTCTCCAAGCTCTCAATTGAGATGGTAAATCACCTTAAGCCCAGCAGAACAACAATCCTTTTAGATGGCCATTAGACTTTGACATTCAAGTACTCAAATTGCCACAGATCAGCAAAAAATCCAAGGTTAGATGAGATACCCAAAGGATCTCAATAGCTTAAATGCCAGAAGTTCCTTGATCCAGAGGCTGCGAATAGCTCTGTTCCTTTTGAGATGAGCAACTCCCCTTGGGATCTCCAAGAACCACTATAACAGGAATTGGCCATCTGTGGCCCAGGTAGTTTGAGTCTGCAGCCTGTTTTTTTATGGCCCACTTGCTGAGACTGGATTTAAGTTTTTGAAGGGTTTAAAATATTTGAAAGAATATGCAACATAGACCAGATGTGACCTGTAAGGCCTACATATTTGCTGTCTCTCCCTTTATAGAACAAGTTCATCGATCCTGCATTTAAAAAAGCATTGACAACTGTGTTGTTTTATAAGAAATTTCCTGTAAGGCAAAAGCTCTCTGGTAGGTTAACTCAAAGATTTCCTCTTGGTAGGAACATTTTATAGGAAAAGAGAATGGTTAGAAAAATGTTAGATCCAACATCAAAAGAAAATAATATTAGGTTAAAGGCCATTGAACTCTTGGTTGACAGCTGGTCAACAGCATTGGGTGGTAACTAATTTCCCAGTTTCTTAATGTCATTAAAGTTCATGAGAATCAATACTTAAGCATTGTATCAGGAACACTGATTTCTTTCTGGAAGGAAGTTGCAAGTTACACAAACAGATTTGGGACAATTTTTTCTTTTGTAAGGCAGAGTGTTAGTACATTTTACTTATTTATTTATTTATTTATTTATTATTTGCATTTATCTTCAAATAGAGCAGGAGGGAGAGAGGGAGGAAGAGGGAGAGAGAAACATCAATGTGAGAGAGACAATCAAGTGGTTGCCACACACACGACCCCAACCAGGGCCGGAGACAAACTCAACCTAGGTCTGTGCCCTTAGCGGGAACTGAACCCAGGTCTCTCTGGTCCACGGGCCGATGCTCTAACCACTGAACCAAACCGGCCAGGGCTGTTAGTATATTTTAAAAGCATACACAGGAACTCAGTAATAAAGAAGCAGACTCAAGGGATCTTTTGATGCCATACTAACTCTTACAGTTTATTGTTAGGCTACATAACTAATAGGATGATGAAAAACTTGGGAAAGAGATAAAAGACCATCACAAAGAGGATCAGAGCATTGAAAAGTAGAATCTGCGTGGGACAAATGGAAAGCATTGGCATGTTTCAGCTAAGATGAGGACAAGGAGAACTTTAATAATTACTTCCAGGGGTATGAAGGGATCTCCAATTGAATATGAAGTGTGTTTGTACATCTCTTCTGAAAAGAAATAAAAGTTCCACCTATAACATAAGGATTTAAAAGGAAGAATTTTCTGACATCAAGTCATCAGCCTTTCCACAAATTTTCCTAGAGGCTGGGTCCCTGGGAGGTTTTAAAGCTGCAGTAGAGTTGGTGCTCTTTGCCAGGGGTTGAGTATGGCCTTGCCTGAAGGTTTAGCCAGATAACCCCTTGAGATCAGCCATGTGTTTTTCATTCAAGACCATAGTGCAAAGCTCCACTGGATCCCCCGTCCTTTGTGACTAGGAACCAGTCAATATCCCTGGGACTTACTCTGTGGCAGAGTCGTTAGGGTAAACAATATATAAGTAGCAGGCCTGGCTGGTTTGGCTTAGCGGTCAGAGCATCAGCCCGTGGACCAATGAGTCATGGGTTCGATTCTGGTCAAGGGCAAGTACCTCGGTTGTGGTTCGGCCTGGCCCTGGTCGGGTCAAGTGGAAGGCAACCAGTCGATGTGTCCCTCTCATGTCAATGTTTCTCGCTCTCTCCCTTTCTCTCCCTCCCTCCCACTCTATCTGAAGATAAATGGAAAAATATCCTCGGGTGAGGATTAAAACACACACACACACACACACACACGTGGCAAAGATAAGGAGGAAAATATAGGCAAGTATTTAAATATCTGGAGCTGGAAACAATTAAAAATATGGCTCATAAGGCAAAGACCTGGCAGAGGGGAGGGAGCCGTTTATATCTGAGGAAAGAGAGATCCAAGCAGAGGGAGCAGGAAGTGAAGAGCATATCCCTGGCATGGTGGAGGAACAGCAAGAAGGCCGGTGTGGACGGAGGGCCCTGAGCCAGGGGAAGAGTTGTAGTTATTTAGAGAGGGTGTTGTAGGCTCATTAAGTGTTTTGTCCACCTCTTTTCTGAGCGAGATGAGCCATTAGAGCAGTTCTCAACCTGTGGGTCATGACCCCTTTGGGGGTCGAGCGACCCTTTCACAGGGGTTGCCTAAGACATAACAGTAGCAAAATTACAGTTATGAAGTAGCAATGAAAATAATTTTATGGTTAGGGGTCACCACAACATGAGGAACTGTATAAAGGGTTGCGGCACTAGGAAGGTTGAGAACCACTGCATTAGAGGGTTCTGTGCAAGTGAGATTCACAATCAGACTTGAGTTCTCAAAGGATCACTCTGGCTGCAGTGTAGAGAAGCCATTAGCCAATGTTTTGGCTTCAGGGCCTTTGCACTCTTTTTTTGTTTGTTTGTTTTCATTTCTATTTATCGATTTTAGAGAGAGAGAGGGAGGGGAAGAAAAAGAGAAACATCGATCTGTTGCTCCACTTATTTCTACATTCATTGGTTACTTCTTGTATATGCCCTGACTGGTGTATCGGGGTGATGCTCTAACCAACTGAGCTACCCGGCCAGGGCAGGGCCTTTGCACTCTTAAAAAATTATTGGAGACCCTAAAAGCTTTATGTGGGGTTCTTTTAGGTACTTTCCATGAATAGTAGATAGAGAGAACATACAGTAAAGTGAATTTTTCAGAAACCAGAAGCTTCCCAGGAGAGAAGCCGAGCTCATATTTTCTTAATTAAATAATGAACTTGATAATTGTAATTTACTGCCAGGTACTTTTCTGAGTTTGCACCATTTAAAGAGGTTGGCACAGAGCTAGATTTCAAACCTAGGTCTTTCTGGCTATAAAATTTGCATTGTTCCCTGGCCAATTTGGGCAGCGGTTAGAGTGTTGGCCTGCGGTCCAGAGAGACCCGGGTTCGGTTCCCGCTAAGGGCACATACCTAGGTTGCAGTTTGTCCCTGGCCCTGGTTGGTCATGTAGGTGGCAGCCACTTGATGTGTCCCTTTCACATCGATGTTTCTCTCTCTCTCCCTCTCTCTCTCTCTCTCTCTCTCTCTCTCTCTCCCCCTCTCTCTCCCTCCCACTCTGTCTGAACAAAAAATGGGAAAATGTCCTCAGGTGAGGATAAAAAAAAAATTTGCATTGTAACCTCCACTTTATGTTGAACAAAATGATGAGTAGAGATAACTTATCTTTACTTTTTAGATTAATGTGGCTGCTTAGGGTGACTAAACTTAGGGTTCTCGGAATGCAGATATTCAATGAAGTAATATATACATATAATATAATAACAGTATAATAACAGTAAAACTAATTAGTTTTACTCTTGGCATATAGTCTTTTGAACTAAGGCCTTCATGTCACTCTAAAAGTACAAAACAACTGTAATCACTTCATAGAGAAGAGAAGGTGTACAAATTACCTTTGAATTTTGTATTAAAGTGCAATTAATATCCTGTCCATGCCCTAAATAGGAGCATATCCCATCTATGTATGATAGTGGCCTCAGTAAGCAGCGGCCATTGTAGTTTAGAAGAAAGATGCTTAGTATGGTGACAATCTGCTTCTGCACAAATTTCAGGGGACCTGTTCTTCAACAGAAGTGAAAAAAAAATTTAGACCCAAATTGGAGCTGTGCACATAGGACCCTATCCCATTAGAGAATTTTATACGCAAAAACAGAAATGTTTTAGGTGAGGCTGTCAAGCGTGTCATTAATGTTAAGCAGCAGATATATTTATAGAGGATTTCAGGAATGCAAGTGTATGACCGAGAGCATCTCTACATTTGCTCAGCTGTAATGAGATTTTTCTTTTAATTGAAATATACCATGCTTTCAAAAAGCCCCCTTGTGCCACAACCAAATAAGAGCAGAATGGGTCCCTTATAAGAGAAAACCACAGATCTTGAAAACAGTGGTGTTCTTTGGCCACACTACTGTTTGGTTTAACTAACGTTTCTGGTAATGGAATTGCTGGAGTCTCAGAATTTGTTTGCTTAGAATTTTTATGTTTCTGCCAGACCTCTTCCTGTTGACATATTCAAACTGAATCAAAATTACTTGTGTGACATCATAAGCAGTATAAGTATAGCATTTGCAAACAGTCTAAAGTTCTGATATATTAATTAATCTATTTGGGTGTGTTTTCTTGGAAACCTAGAAGGAAACCTGTTTTAGAATATATTTGGTTTTAGAATATAGTCTGAAAATGAATTAGAAAATATATAATCTCCGTAACATTTTAAAATAGTCATTCCCCATCTCTTAATATTTCATACTCCAACTAAGGAATTATTTAATGGAAGTGGGGAAGGCAGCAGAAACACAGTTTTGTAGGTGTTGTAGTTTATCCTCACCTGAGGATATTTTTCCATTGATAGACTGGAAGGGAGAGAGAAGCATTGATGTGAGAGAGCACATCGATTAGTTGCCTCCTGCATGACCCCTGGTCGGGGTTAGGGATCAAACCTACAACCCAGGTAACTGCCCTTGACTGGGAATAAAAACCGAGACCCTTTGGGTCTGTGGCTGACGTGATGATGCTGAGCCAAGCCTACCCAGAAACACAATATTTTTTAAATAGACAGCTATGTCCTCATTTATAGAAAGATTATACCAATGCATCATCATGATTTTTATATTGGAATCACCTATGAACAAGAAATCCCCATTATCTTTTAAAAACTAAGCTGTTGGTATAAAAATTGAACCTGTATATCATCAAGTGATAAATTATAAAATATTAATTAAAATCTAAATGTACAGTATGCTGAGAATGAGCACTTTTCTAACAGAAAAATAGATTATCTGTACTCTCACTTGGCTCTCAGGCGGAGTAGATTTTACCCTTTAAATTCATTAATGTTATTAACTGCTTGACCAAGGGAATGAAGAGCTAAAGATTTGAAGCCAAAGAGGTAGAAGGCGCTGACAGAAACGTAACAGAAGCTTCTCTAATATAATTGAGACTCTGAGTATATAATTGACACAAAGAAAATGACTCTGATGTTATAACGTAATTTAATAGGATATTTTAAGTAGTATGACTCCCAGTTCCTAAGAAATCATTCTGTAAAGGAAGGTATTCTTTTCTGCTAATTTCTAAATGAAGTCAAGAAGGAATTTAGAGGACTTCCGGTCAAGATGGCGGTGTAGGTAAGCACGGTACCGTCTCCTCCCACAACCACATCAAAGTTACAACTAAACTACAGAACAACCATCCTTCAGAACCGCCTGACATGTCCCAAATGAAAGAAAAGAACAAAACTCCAAGAAAAGAACTAAACAAAATGGAGATAAGCAAACAATCAGATGCAGAGTTCAAAACACTGGTTATAAAGATGCTCAAAGAACTTGGTGAGACATTAAAGGAACATAGTGAGACCTTCAAGGAACTTAAGAACTCCAAAGAACTTGTAACAACAACATAAAGACCAGTCAGAATTGAAGGATGCACTAACTGAAATAAAGAATAATTTACAGGGAATCAATAATAGAGTAGGTAAAACCAAAAAGCAAACCATTGATTTGGAATATAAGGAAGCAAAAACACCCAATCAGAACAGCAAAAAGAAAAAATAATCCAAAAAAGTGAGGATAGTGTAAGGAGCCTGTGGGACAATTTCAAGTGTACCGACATTCACATCATGGTGGTGCCAGAAGGAGAAGAGAGAACAAGAGATTGGAAACCTATTTGAAAAACTAATGACAGAAAACTTCCCTAACTTGGTGAAGGAAACAGACATACAATTCCAAGAAGCACAGAGAGTCCCAAACAAGATGAACCTGAAGAGGTCCACGCCAAGACACATCATCATCAAAATGCCAAAGGTTAAAGACAAAGAGAGAACTTTAAAAGCATCAAGAGAAAAGCAGTTCATTACATACAAAGGAGCTCCTATAAGACTGTCAGCTGATTTCTCAAAAGAAACTTTGTAGGCCAGAAAGGAGTTGCAAGAGATATTCAAGGTAATGAAAAGCAATGACCTACAACCAAGATTACTCTATCATGCAAAGCTATCAATTAGAATCAATGGACACATAAAGAGTTTCCCAGACAAGAAAAAGTGAAAGGAGTTCATCGCCATCAAACCGGTATTATATGAAATGTTGAAGGCTCTTCCTAAAGGAGAAGAACAAAAATATGAACAATAAAATGGCAATTAATACAATTCAACAATTGAATCTACAAACAAAATGAACAAGCAGAACAGAAACAGACTTATAGATACAGAGAACTTTTTGTTGGTTGTCAAATAGGAAGAGGCTGGGGGGACAGGTGAAAAGATGAAGAAATTAAGAAGTACAAAGTGGTTGTTAAGACTGATGAACCTCAAATGGGAGAGGGGGAAGGGGAGGGAGGGCAAGAAGAGATAAACCAAAGAACTTCTACGCATATAGGCAGAACCAGTTGACGAAGACAATAGTGTGGGGAAGGCAGGAGGGTGGTGGGATTGGGGAGAAGGGGATCAGTGGGGAGAAAGGAGGGGGAATTCTGTAATACATTCAACAATAAAGATAAGTTTAAAAAAAAAAGAAGGAATTTCATCTTCAGTTCTGATGTTACTGTTGCTGTTCATGAAATGTTTGGTTTAGTGACTTTGAATAATTGGCTCTAAAAACAGGTTACCTGGGTTGTACTCGGGCTTCTTTTTTTTTTTTATCCTCACCCAAGGACATTTTTCCATTTTTTGTTCAGATAGAGTGGGAGGGAGAGAGAGAGAGAAACATCTACGTGAAAGGGACACATTGAGTGGCTGCCACCCGCACGGCCAACCAGGGCCGGGGACAAACTGCAACCGAGGTACCTGCCCTTAGCAGGAACCGAACCCGGGTCTCTCTGGACTGCAGGCCATCGCTCTAACCGCTGAGCCACACCAGCCAGGGCGTACTTGGACTTCTTGACTTGCCTCTGTGTAACCCCAGAGAAGAGACTTAAGCTTCTGAAATCTCCACTTCTTCTGTAAGAGTAAGCTGTAGTGCTTAGAGCTTAGGGATGGACGTTTGGAGATTAAATAATAGGATACATGGGAAGTGACTGATATCATCTATCTATGTACATAGTAAACCTTAGCTCACGTTTTGTTACAGGTGGGTTTTCCTTTATCCATAAAGAGATCTTTGCTGGGTAAGATGAATACTGTTATTCTAAGATAAAGCACCTATAAAATAAAAATGGACCCCATCAGAACTACATAAGGTTCGGAGCATTTTCTACATTCATAAAATTCTGGAGGGGTAAGTCATTGCTACACATGTAGCACACCCTGTCATAAAGCATTACTACTGAGACAACTAGGCCAAAGGCTGGGAGTGCAAAACTGACCAAGGCAGCCTCTGCACTTACAGAGTTCAGAGTGGGGGAGGGGAGACAGACACGTAGTATATAAATAACCCAGGGGAGTGAAGGAGTGAACAGAGCAGGTAGGGAAGTGTTGATCTTGGACTGCATGTGAAAATACCCAGCCGCAAGCTTCCAAAATAGAACACCGCAGCTCTGGTCTGAGACCCTTGCAGATGTTACCCAGGCAGCATGCTCTTCCCACGAGAGAGTGGGCCGCATGGGGAAGCCTGTCGGTCTTGATGTGGTGATCTCGGGAGAGGTGGGGCTGAGGTACATGTTCACTAAAGATATTATTAACCCGTTCCTTCTATTTATTAAACAGTGAATTCATAGAGTACTGGAATCATTTTAAGTATGTGGGCTCTACTTTGGGAGGTCCAGATAAAGCTCTGGGTTTTCCTGATGACCTCATCTGCTGCTTAGGGTGACTTTTTTATCATAGGAGGAAATAAGATGTTCCTAAGGAAATAGGTCTCAACTCCACCTGCATGTTGGAATTATCTGGAGATCTTTAAAAAGAAGCCTCAGGCTTGATCCCGCCACAGGCATTCTGATTTAACTGAACCAGGCATTGGTATTATTTTAAAATATGTTTTTATTGAGTTTTTTTAGGGAGGGAGAGAGAGAAACATCAATGCGAGAGAAAAACATTGATCAGCTGCCTCCTGCATGCCCCCTTCTGGGGATGGAGCCCACAACCTGGGCATGTGCCCTGACTGGGAATTGAACCAGGACCTTCCAGTCCATGGGAGATGCTCAGTCCACTGAGCCATACTGCTGGGCAAGGTATTAGTATTTTTAAAGCTTTCCAACCTATTCTAACATGCAGCCAGTGTTGAGAGTCACTGTTCTACCTATGGGTGGTTTTGTTTCTTCCAGGCTGTTCTAATAAATTTCGGGAGACGGGCTCAGCCCAGATTCTGTCAACAGGTTTTCCACTTGGCAGTTCCTAATTGAATATCAGTCCATATGTTCTCCCTTCAGAAACACATGGCACCTTCTGCTGTTGACTCCTGGAGAAACACTCATCTTAGGCTCTGAGTAGAGCAAAGGTTGGGCGGGGGCTGCTTCTCTAGCACTGTGCCTTCAGAGAGTGAGTCTCACCCTCAAAACATAATTCACTGTCCTGTTTTTCATATCTCTGTTGCATGGCCAACCCACAAGTTTTGTTCTAGAACCTTCTATTCAGTCATGTAACAGGTCCTTTCTGTATACCCAGAATCTCTCATGCAACTGTTTGAAGCCTGTTTTTATATATGAAGTTGAAGCATTTTATATTTGGTATGTCAGTCTGTCCATCTACTTCTCTGCTCATGATTCATCCGTTGGATTATGTATTTCCTTTGCTTATCTCAATTTACATAACATGCCTGTATATATTCTGTTTCTACCACTTGACTCTTTTCATTCAACAAATATCTGTTGAATGACAAATATGTGCCAGGCACTCTTCTGGACATTAGAGACAAGAGAGTGTCCAAATCAGGCAAAAATTCCTGCCCTCCCAGGACTTCCATTCAAGTGGGAGGAGACAGAGGGAAATGCACAGGTAATTAAAATATGTGGCATGTTCAAAGGTGCTAAATGCTATGGAGAAAACTAAGGCAGTTCAGGAGGAAAGGGCGTGCTGGGTCTGTGGGTGGTGTTGCAATATTATCAGCTTTGCAGTATTATCCTAACAAGGGCTGGTGAAGGCGTGGAGCAGAGTGACAGTGACAGAGGCGGTGAAATGTGGTTGAATCTGGATAAGTTTCAGCAAGTCCTGAAGAAGGCTAGAGATTGGGCCACGCAGATATCAAGAAGAGAATTCCAGGCAAAGGGTACAGGAAATGCAAAGGCCCCGAGGCAGGAGTGAACCCGGATGTTCAAGAAAGTTAAGAAGGACCAGTATGGCTGGAGCAAAGTAAGAGTGGAGGAGAGGGCTGTGCCACTGGTTTGGGGGGAAGGGGGGAGTAGAGCGTACGTAGGGCCTTGTGGGATTTTTGTACAGATTTTATACCATTTCTCTGAGTGAGAAATGGTTTTGAGCAGAGGAGAAACTTAATGATTTAATAGCATCATTCTGGCTGCTCATTGAGACTCATCTATATGGGTCAATGGTGGAAGCAAGGAGTCCAGTTATGAGGCTATTGCAATAACCGAGTTGAAGGATGATGGCATGGACCATGGTGATAGCAATGGAGATGAGTCAGAAATTAGTACACTCTGGATACATTTTTTTAAAAATTTCTTTGTTTATTGACTTCAGAAAGAGAGGAAGGGAGAGCGAGAGAGATAGAAACATCAATGAAAGAGAACATCAATTGGCCGCCTCCTGCATGTGCCCAGACTGGGATTCGAACAGGCAACCTCTTGGTGCATGGGTCAACACTCAACCACTGAGCCACACTGGCTGGGCCTGGATACATTTTTAAAGGTAGAATTTGTTGCTTTTAAATAAATGTCTATCTAATATTTTTCCTATTCCTCTTAATAGAGATTCAAAGTCTAGTAAGGGTCCCAAATAATGCTAGTTATAGCAAATGGTTAACTTTCTGGCTCTTGAATACCACAAATTCAGTATCATATTGTTTTTTACAGAATGACCATGCTGTTGATTTGTTCCACTTCTGATCCACCATAACTTCCCACAGTCCTCACTTTCCCGTTTTCCTGCACGTGTGTGTTACTGGGCATTTCCCGTGGAGTGTCTTGACCCAAATCTCCAGTGGTCACTACTGCACTGCTGTTGTGTAGAAAAACCTGTCTTCTCTTCTTGTGGCCCTTACCTTATTCTATAGTTGGTAGAATGTCACTGAGGCAGTCAATGAGAGGAAAGAACATCATAGTACTAACATTATACAGGAGCCCAAGGCTCAAAATAAATCAAGCTGAGAACACCTCTTTTCTCACTCTTCTCTTTTCTCTCCCAACTCCCTGAACAAGGCAAAGAAAGAAGATATTTCTTTTCAGCCTCCCCATAAATCTCCTAAGAGGCCTTTTATGCCTTCTTTGCCTCCCCTATGGCTCAGCAGTTGGAGCATTGGCCTGCAGACCAGAGAGTCCTGGGTTCGGTTCCCGCTAGGGGCATATACCAAAAAATAAATAAAAAAAATAATGCGGGTATTATGAGAAAATGCAGAGTTGCAAAGAAATCTGGTGGTTCTCTTCCCCAAAGCCAAGTGCACCTAACTTGAAATTCTGGCATTCACGGAAATGTTTCTGTTATGTATGTTTCACAGCTGGGAGAATTTCAGAATAAGTGTGCACTCATTTTTCATTCATTCATTCATTCACTTATTCAGCAACTATTGAGTACTTTTTTTTTTTTTTTTTTTTTTTTTTAATGTGCCAGGCACTGTTCTCCATACCAGGAGGTAAGAGGGAACCAAACAAAACTCCTGTTTCTAAGGGAATTTACTTTGTAAAGCAGGAGACAGAATAAAACACAAGTGAGCACATATGTAGTACCTTTGATTAAGGTAATGCTGTTGAGAAAACTTAGAACGGAAAAGGGAATGCTGGGATGGTGTGCTGCTGGTGGTGGCAAGTTCGTGTGTGTGTGTGTGTGTGTGTGTGTGTGTGTGTAGTTGAAAGTATTACAAATGTCTCCCTGTTTTCCCCCATTGACTCCCCTCCTCCCTACTCCCACCCCTCTGCTTTCCCTAACCATTAATGTCTGTGACCATTGGCTGTGCATATATGCCTGTAAGTTCTCCACCCATCCCACCCCCATCCCTCTGAGGTGTGTCAGTCTGTTCTCTACTTCCATGACTCTGGGTCTCTTTTGATCAACAGCTTATTTTGTTCATGATGTTCCATAAATAAGTGAGATCATGTGGTACTTGTCTTTCTCTGACTGGCTTATTTCACTCAGCATGATAATCTCCAGGTCCCTTCATGTCATCTCAAAGGGCGAGAGATCTCTCTTTCTTACAGCTGCATAGTATTCCATTGTGTAAATATACTAAAGCTTTTTATCCTCTCATCTACTGATGGACATTTGGGCTGTCTCCAGACCTTAGCTATTGTAAATGGTGCTGCTATTAACATAGGGGTACATATATTTTTTCTGATTGGTGTTTCAGGATTCTTAGGATATATTCCTAGAAGTGGAATTTTCACTGATACATCACCTACAGGCAAAGTAAACAAAGGAAAAAAATTAATAAATGGGACTGCATCAAACCGAAAAGCTTCTGCTTGGCAAAATAAACCAGCATTACAATGAAAATGGAACCCACTGTCTGGGAGAACATATTTTCTAATGATACGTTGGATAAGGAATTAATAACCAAAATACATAGAGTGCTCATACAACTCAACAAAAGGAAGACAAAGAATCCAATTTAAAAATGGGCAGAGGACCTGAATAGACACTTCTCCAAACAGGACATAACAAATGGCCAAGAGACATATGAAAAAATGCTCAACATCACTAATCATCAGAGAGATGCAAAGTAAAACAACTATGAGGTATCACCTCACACCTGTCAGAATGGCCGCCATCAACAAATCATCAAACAAGTGTTGGCGAGGGTGTGGAGAAAAGGGGACTCTAGTACACTGCTGGTGGGAATGCAGACTGGTACAGCCGCTGTGGAAAACAATATGGTGTTTTCTCAAAAAATTAAAAATGGATCTGCCATTTGACTCAGTGATCCCACTTTTAAGCATATATCATAAGAAGCCTGAAACACCAATCAGAAAGTATTAAATACGGTGTTCAGAGTAGGTGATAAGACATTTGTGCAGAAAGCTACAGGAAGTCAGAGAGTAATCCAATCCCACACCTGGTTGGAAAATATCCCTTGCTACTGGAAGTCCTTAAGTAGTTTTCTTCTCCATATATGCTTCCTAAGTCACTTCATTCTGTCCTGTGGCTTCAACTACTTCCAGTACCCCAATGATTCCAAAATTTACATTTTTCAGGCCAGATATTTTTCCCAGCTCTGGCCTGATATATCCCACTGTTGATGGAGTCCCTCCTCTTAGATGTCTGACAGCGCAGATTTAACATGTCTCTGACGGAACTCCTCACCGCCCCTCCCCACACCTGCCCCTGCCGTAGCTTCACCCTCCCTGTAGTAAATGACGCTTCCATCCCTTCTGAGTTTCAGAGTCAGGAATCTTGGTGTCATCTCCTTCGGCCTCACACCCCACATCGATCCAGCGGGTAGATCCTGCACCTAACTTGGGAACTAGAGGAGGAGGAGCTTGGGAAGCTGAGCTGAAGAACTTGAGATACAATAGAAAGCAGAGCAGTAATAGAAATATCTGCACGGTGGCAATTGATGATACGAAGGAAACTGAAGCTAAGAGAACGTGAGCCGTGGAACTCAGGTTGATGCGAAATCACATCGTAAGTCAGATTCCCCTCACAGAGCTGCAACTCGCGACTAGCCCGACGTGTCCCGGTGTGTCTTCCCGGCAAGAATTGGTAGGCGGAGCTAAGGCTGTAGCGCCTTGGGTTGGACTGGGACCTTAGCACCCTTGGGAATTCTTTTCATGAAGTTCACGTAGAGCATCTTCTGTCCCCTGCCTCTGGAAACATTGTGGGATCCGGATGGGGAAGCTAGAAATGCAGAGTCGTAATTTTTTTAATTTTTAAGAAGTCATAAATTTGAACATCTGAACCATTCTTTTTTTTTTTTTTTAAGAAAAACTAATCCTCTTTGTGGGTACATCTTCGATAAAGCAAAACACTTTTCTGAAACCTCAGGGAAGGGAGATTCTGACCATTTTCCAGAGGTAAGAGGTGGTTAATAATTGTCTTGACCAAATTAATTTGGACAAGAACAATGAAAAGGAAGTAAGTAGTCACTGTCCTGTTTACATTTGGTGTACGTTTCCCGGCATTCGGATTGCCAGTTAGAAAGAAGGTTCTTGCTCTTTTGCTGCACTGAGCTCCTAGAAATCATATGCATATTCCCCGAAAGGAGATTGGAACTGAGTGAAACTTGGGGACTGCATTCTCCACCCAACGGCTTAGCACCCAAAAAAAAGTATACAGCATAAAGGCCTCCTGTGGCTGTGGTAAAAGTATGTTTTTCTAGCTATTTACAGTAGAAGAGTAAGTCCCATACCAGTAATCCCCATATAGAGAGACGCTGAGTCCTTTCTAACCTAAAAATATATATATATCTTTCCTGCCTTGGCCACTTTGGCTCGGTGGTTAGAATGTTAGCCCTCAGACCAAAGAGTCATGGGTTTGATTTCTGGTCAAGGGCACATACCTGGATTGCAGGTTCAATCCCTGGCCCCGGTCAGGGTCGTGTAGGAGGCAACCAATTGATGTGTCTCTTGCACTGATGTCTCTCTGTCTCTCTGTCTCTCTCTCTCCCTCCCTCCCTTCTTCTCCCTCTCCCTTCCTCCTTTCCACTTTATCTAAAAATCAATGGAAAATATATCCTCAGGTGAGGATTAAAAAAAAACAAAACCTGCCCTGGCTGGTTTGGCTCAGCGGTTGGAGCGTCTGCCTGCGGTCTGGAGAGACCCGGGTTCGGTTCCCGCTAAGGGCATGTACCTCGGTTGCAGTTTGTCCCCGGCCCTGGTTGGTCATGCGGGTGGCAGCCACTCGATGTGTCCCTTTCACATCGATGTTTCTCTCTCTCTTCCTCTCTCTCCCTCCCACTCTATCTGTGCAAAAAATGGAAAAATGTCCTTGGGTGAGGATAAAAAAAAAACACAAAAAAAACCTTTCCTCAGACTGGACTTCTCTCCCAGTGCCAGATTTCAGGCTAGTATGTGCAGATTGCAAATATGCCCTGAATTCAGTCCTCAGATAGCTAACTCCCCAAATAGATATTTTTGCCAATGGATGACAAGGTTGAATTTCCAATACAGGAGGTTGTTAGAGACAAAAATAATTTCTCTCGTGAAGTGAAATGAGCTTGGGCACTGGAATGTGACAGACATGAGTGGGATGGTTTGCTATGCCATTCACAGGCTGTGTAACCTTGGAGAAAGCATTTAATCTCTCCCTGCAGATGTCCTCTTCTGCAGAGCAAGATAATACCTACCTCATGGGTTTAATGTGGAAGTTAAAAAATAAAGCTCAATAGATCACATGTTTAATGCCTGGCTGTTAATAGGCACAATAATATTAAATGTTCACCGTTATATCTTTCCTTTCCCATTTAACAACAATGATTCTTTTGAAGTTTGTTTCCTGTTATATCTTTCCTTTTCCATTTAACAAAAGTGATTCTTTCAAAGTTTGTTTTCTTCACCGCACTATTGTCTGTGTCCATTGGTTATGCATATATGCATGTAAGTTCTTTGGTTTAACTCTTCCACCCACCCCACCCCCTTCCCTCTGAGGTTTAAACTCCATTTCACACTTATCAAGTTTGATTATTAGCTTTATTGATAGTATAGTGAGTGCTGATTTCCTATCCAGTATTGCAATTAGTGTTTGTCACAATTATCTCTTACACACCTTACAACCCTGTGAAAGAAGCTATATCCTTTTCTCCATTTTAAAGATGGGGAAACAGAAGGATTTAGTGACCTCCTCATGGTCACCCCACTTATAAGTGGCAGAGCCAGGACTCCGACTGAGGCGCTTTGACTTCAGCGCTGCGCCCCGACCACTCGAGTAATACGGCAAGATGGGTGTCTGTTTCTCTTACCAGAGATACATCGCCTCCAAAAAAGTAGAGATCGGGCCTGGAAAATGTAACCTATTCCTTATGTTTGTTTGTTTTTTATTTTGCCCTTTCTTGTTCATAAAACCAGAGCTCTAGAATGAGTGAAAGCTCTATACCATTTAGGGAAAGGTGAGTGGGTGGAAATAATACAAAAGCTGAACGTTTAAAATAATTTAAGATCACACGTCACTGCAGAAAATCTAATTTGATCACTGCAGATATTTTGCTTCCCTCTACTTAATGTGAGTTAAAGAAAGGTACAGAATATTTATTAATTCAGCTTAGTCCTTATTACAGTGCTTCGACTCCCTTGGATATTTTCTTTCTTTGATCCGTTTGTATGTTTTTTGCCTGTCGCCATGGTAAAGCTCATTCCATGATGTGAGAGACTTTATGCTGAAGAAAGTTTTCTTAATGTCAAGTCTCACATTTTGACTTCCACATTTTATCTTGGTGTTACTAGGGCAACCCAAATAATTTCATTTTTTCTTTGAAGTTAATACCTTTAAAGCTGCTATATTCTCATGCTGACTCATATTCTTATGACTTTTTTTTCTAGTTTAATTCCTGTAACTTCTTTACACAAATGTTTTCTGCTTTTCTATAGTCATAATGGCTGACATACTACTGGAATAATGTTTAAGTATTTGGAGGGATTACAAATCCCACTGAGGATTTAACAAGTGCTATGTGCCTTTTCACAAGGGAAAAAAAACACCAGTTTAAGAAATACTGGATGAGCCCTGGCCAGTTTAGCTCAGAGGTTAGAGCGTCAGCCCATGGACCAGATAGTCCCAGGTTCGGTTCCCGCTAAGGGTACGTACCTCAGTTGTAGTTTGCCCCCAGCCTGGTTGGGGTCGTGTGGGTGGCAAACAGTCAATGTGTCTCTCTCACATCCATGTTTCTCTCTTCCACCCTCTCTCCCTCCTGCTCTATCTGAAGATAAATACAAAAATGTCCTTGGGTCGGGATAAAAAAAGAAAAAGAAAGAAATACTGGATGAATTTTCAATGGGGAAGGGATTGTCTTTTCAACAAATGGTGTTAGCAAAACTGGACAGCCACATGCAAAAGAATGAAATAGGACCACTGTCTTACAGCATTCACCAAAAACGACTCAAAATGTATTAAAGACTTGGACTTAAAACCTGAAACTATAAAACTCCTAGAAGAAAACGTAGTGGGAGTCAGAGTTTTGTCATTGGTCTTGGCAATATTTTTTTGGATTTGATACCAAAACAAAGGCAATAAACCAAAAATGAATAAGTGAAACTACAGTAAACTGAAAAGCTTCTGTACCTCAAAGAAGCCATCAACAAGATGAAAAGGCAGCCTATGGAATGGGAGAAAATATTTGTAAATCATAGATCTGATAAGGGGTTAATATTCAAAATATATAAAGAACTTATGCAACTCAATGGAAAAAAAAAAAAAACTAATCTGGTTTAAAAAATAGGCAGAGGATCTAAATAAGTATTTTTTCCAAAGAAGACATACAAATGACTAAGAGGTACATGAAAAATTGTTCAAGATCACGAATCATCAGGAAACTAAAAATCAAAACCAGACAGAGATATCACCTCATACCTGTTAGAATGGTTATTACCAAAAAGACAAGAAATAGCAAGAGTTGGGAAGTATGTGGAAAAAAGGGAATCCATGTGCACTGTTGGTGGGAATGTATGTTTGTGCAGCCACTGTGGAAAGCAGTATGTAGATTCCTCAGAAAACAAAAAATAGAACTGTATGCTCCAGAAATTCTACTTCTGGGTATTTATCCAAAGGAAATGAAAACACTAACTGAAAAGATACCTGCACCCCCTTGTTCATTGCAGCATTGTTACAATAGCCCAAACATGGGCACAACCTAAGTGTTCATCAGTGAATGAGTGGGTAAAGCATATGTGTGTGTATAATTCAGCCATAAAAGACAGAAATCCTGCTCTTTGCAACAACATGGACGGACCTTATGCAACATGAAAGCAGTATGGTAAATGAAATAAGTGAGACAAAGAAAGACAAATACTATGTGATCTCACATACATGTAGACTCTAAAAGTAAAATGAAAACTGAACTCCTAGATACAGAGAACAGATTGGTGTTTACCAGAAGCAGGGAGGAGGTGTGAAATGGGTAAGGCAGTCAGAAGATACAAACTTCCAGTTATAAGGTAAGTCCGGAGATGTAGCGTACAGCAAGGTGACTACAGTTAACAATGCTGTATTATATTTCAAAGTTGCTGAGAGAGTAGATCTCACAAGTTCTCATCACACACATACGCACACACACACACAAAACAAATTGTGACTATGTATGGTGATGGATATTAACTGAATTTATCTGGTAATAATTTCATATGATACATTTATCAAATCATTATTATATACCTAAATCTAATGCAATGTTGTATATCAATTAAAAAATAAATAATGGATGGAAATATTGAATAAATAGTATCTCTAACAGTACCTGTTATTATCCAAATCTATTTAGTTCTTGAGTTATATTGATTTTTTTTTATCCTCACCCAAGGACATTTTTCCATTTTTTGTTTAGATAGAGTGGGAGGGAGAGAGAGAGAGAGAGAAACATTGACGTGAAAGGGACACATCGAGTGGCTGCCACCTGCACAACCAACTAGGGCCGGGGACAAACCGCAACCGAGGTACGCGCGCGCCCTTAGTGGGAACTGAACCCGAGCCTCTCTGGACCACAGACTAATGCTGTAACTGCTGAGCCAAACCGGCCAGGGCTGGTTCTTGAGTTTTAAATAGCAAGTTGTAAGAGTTTGTATAGTAGTGGATTTATAAAAATAAAAAATAAGATTTATTCCAAAGCACTGTGTTTCTAAGTTCAGACTGTGAAAGTTTAGATACCTGTTTATTTCCATTTTTATTTTTACTTCACCCCAGGGCCATCTCATGCTAGGTTTTATATCTCTGTCCTTCTCTTGGCAAACTACCTGTAGGTGTTAAATGGCTAGTTGTCATGTATCTTTCTTACTGATGGTCTAGCTCACACAAACTCTTGGGGTTTGAATCCATACAAAGAGCTGAGGAGCAAAAAGAAGGGCTAACACATTTAGAGTCTCCTTGTTTGCAGATCTCTTGCCAAGTGTTAGACTGCAGCTTTTTATTTATCTTTTATCCCCATTACGTGACACATAGTAGTTGGATAACAAATGTTGAAAGAGGGAGGAAAGGAAGAGGAAATAAAAGAAAGAAAGACATATCAAAGGGAACAAAGAGGAAAAGAAAATTTATAAACAGCCCAAAGGAGACTATCCTCTTACCAAAGACTGAATTTCCTGTGTGTAACTCAGAAGTCCATTCCCAAGCAGGAATTCAGCCCTGATTTTGAGTGCGGTGTCTACCCTGCAGGCTAGACCATGTTGGGACAGATGCTGGAGAGAACAGCAGCCTCTTGCCCTCATGGTTGCCACTTATGCTCAGTCCCATTAAACTACTGAGCAGCGAGCGCCCTCACTGGAAATGACTGAGGTTCTAGAACACGTTCGCCATTTGTGATGAGAATTTGGTGAATCTAGTACCAAGCATGGGCTACTCAACCAGAACGCTGGGCATCTTCACACTGAGTTGATGAGTCGAGGCGTCATGTGGAGGATGGCCCAGGAGATGCAGTGGAGCTTGGTTCGCGTGGTTTAGAAGGCAGTGTAGCATCAGGGTACAAGGTGGATCTGCTGCCTTCTACAGGCTTCCACACAATGGTTACTTGGGATAAATGCTCATAAATACCTTAAATAAAGACTCTTGGGGGGTCTTGGTGGCTTTTGACCATTTCAGTCTGAGACCGTGTAACTTGTTGTCTTCTTGGTCTCACAGAATCAGGACCAGCTCAGGCTACCCCCACCCTGTGTCTCCAGGGACAGAAAATAGGAGGTCCAACCTTATTCGAAATAAACAAAATATGCGAGTGATGGAGAGCAAAATGATACATCTCAGAGGGGGAACAAAAGGCCGTCACACTGCAGACCTTTCATTCGGCCCAGAATGTTCTGTCCCTGGCCTCCAGCTTTTCCCTGGATAACTTTCTACCTGTACTTCATATCTCCCTGCAGGCCTCACTTGCTAAACCCCAGTAGCTCAGGGGCCTCAGTATACTGTCAGAGTACCCTAAACTTCCACTTCATCACACCTATCACAATTATGCCTAAATGGTTTTGTAGTTATTTCCTACCTGTCTTTCTACCGTGGGTATATCCACATTACTGAGCACAGTATCTTGCAGTTGAGAGCTACTCTAGTACGTGTAGAAAGAATGACTAATGCTTCCGGGCACTGTGGTAGGTGCTAGGGCTAGAAAGATCTTCAAAGCCATTGCATTTATCCATGAGAAACTTTGTGCTCCTGGAGTAGCAATCTCCAAAGATTTATTCCTCGCTTAGCATCCAGAAGGGACCCAGGATGAAGGAAGGTCCTATGACTTTCTCCACCTCATTTTCCCAAATCTCACTTCTTTCCCACAAGAATCCCAGCACTGACCCTGTTTGTAACTGAGGGCATTGAGTAGAAGTGAACCGACGTGTCTTTCCACCAATGTCTATTTCTTCATTAAGTGGAAAGGTATTTTGTTTTTGTGGAAACAGTTTTAATTTATGTCTGTGTAACCACTTTTTTGGTCCCTAAAACATCAGTCTATTAATTTTTAATGTGGAAAAAAACATTTCTAATATGGGTCATCTGAAAATAGTATCAATGTTCACAACTAAAAACAAACAAATCCCCACAGTTGTTCCATAAACCTTCGCTTTTCCCTTGACCCTACACCATCCAAAAGATCATCCCGTCATTCCTAAATCCCACTTCTCTTCGGAACTTCCAGGATATCTGTTTTGAAATGTTTGGCTTTTAAAAGTAAGTCTTCTTGTTTCCTCCTTAGTTATTCCTACTAAAGCTAAAGTTTTAAATAAGTCTCTATGGCCTTGTTGTACAATGTTTGATTCTTTAGGATTTGTAATGAATACTTAAAACCTCCCCATATAACAACTCTCGAACTAGTTTTGCTCCTTTTAAGCATCTCCTATCCACCTTTTCATCCCACTGATGAAATAACGGAGCAAAAGCACTTCTGAAACCGTCTTCAGGTAACTAGGTGTCACCCTGCAAGGTGATACAGTGCTCGGCTTCAGTATCTTGTTTTCTAGATCTCTCAAGCATTTTCAAATGTGAGTTTGGCAGGGCTCTCAATATCTTTGAGGTAGTTTTCTCAGGAAGACTTTATCTGGCCCCAAGCCGTCTTTCTTACTAACAATAGCAATTGCAGGTAAACAATTTCAAAATATTATACAGTTTGTTTACAAAGATGGCACTGAGTTGGGTCTTATTCCAAATTAGCGGATGGACCCTACATTTTTCCCTCTGTTTTCTTTTTGTCGACAAAGTATTCAAATGAATATGTCTGAGATCTCTCACTTACATTGTTCTTGTCATTTTGTTTTCAATTAACCCTTCATTTTTTTTGATGAATATATGTTTGAGCAACTATTCTGTGCCAAAGACTGTTCGGTGCTGGGAAAATAATGGAGGCAGGGTTAATCCATGCACCGCACAGATGAATGGAGAACGGTGTTCGTGGCGGGCTGTCAGGGGAAGTCCACGTGCTGTGCGAACCTCCAGTGCCCGAGCTGACCTGATCAGTGGGATCAGTGAGATCAGGGTGCTAGAGCTGAGCTCTGCAGGTGGCATAGGAGTCTGCAAAACATGGGGATGAAAGAACATTCCAGTCACAGTATGAGCACCACAAGGCCCTGCTACTATTGCTTATATCTCCTCTACAGTGACTTTCGAAGAACCACCACACGTGTCACTTGACCTTTGCAATTATGTAATGTATATCACCTAGTTTCACTATTTCCTTTGCGATAGTTTTTGTTCTTTTTTTTTTTTTTTTTTAACTAAATAGCATGGCTTCAGAACAGATGTGTTTTAATGAATGATTCATATACTCCAAGCATTTCTTTCATTTAGATTTTGGGCACAGTCTGGGTCTGAGAGGCAAGTAGCCTTTGACCTGTTCTCCTAGATCCTTCATATAAAGAAATCTTTTATGTCGCCCTCAGATTCTGGAATCTGAGACTCTAGGACTCTCGGATATCATCACATTAGGTTTTATTTAGCTTTGCTATAAGAAATATGAGTTGGAAGAGGGAACTCCTTGTCTAACTTGGAAAAGATGGCCATCAAATCAGTGTGTTAAATTCAGAGCTTCCTTTCTCTCCTTGGGTCCCTTCATCAAGAAGAAAGGAGCCTTCTACGTCGATTTTCCGAACGTGTTTGGTTTGGATTTTTGGCCTGTTCTGTATGTTCACAGTATGTCTGCTGCTTAGGACTACTGGACTTTCTTTGCTCAAGGGGGAAAGGGGATTGGAAATAAACCTCAGTCTCTTTTTGTCCTTTGGGGGAGGACATAACCTTCAACAACAGTCATTACAGATGTCCTCAGTTGAATTCTAGGCTTTGTTTTTGCATGTTGAGACTGATAAGGACTGAAACCTGGTCTAAATCACATTTGAATGAAATTGAGGGTTTAAGGGGAAACACACAGATTTTTCAAGGATTTAAGACCCTTTTGGAGGGACAGGTGGTAAGTATACACTCTACCTTCTGGAAAATTGTACCTGATTCAAAGGAAATAGAAACAACATGGAATGAATAAGTGACCACGAAGACCGGTGGGATACAGAGAGTGGAAGCTGTTATTTCTCAGAGAAGGTATATTCAAAATAACAGATATGAAGGAAGGAATGGGTAACATCTGGTGATCATCTTTTCTGCTCATTTTAAAAAAGACTATTAGATCATACTTTAGCCTCATTTCAGAAAAGATTTCTGAATTCAAATTTATTTAAAATATACTGAATAAGCATTAATGGATTATTAGTGTTGTACAGATGTATAAATGCAGTATTCCAAACCATTATATTATAAACAAGACTTTTATGTTTGGAGTTGTTTTCTGACACTTGTTTTTTTAAGAGGGTACTGTTCTGATAAGGGAGTTACAATATCAGACCAGTAGGTACAAGCTGAGACCTAAGAAGTCATTATTGATCGACACACCCTCTTTATAACTAGTAACAGAACAGTGTGCATTAAAATTCCAGTGAACCTTAACTTTGAAATTATAAATTATTCCTGACTCGTTTCCTCTTCTCAAACATTTTCTTGAGTAGTGGATATTTGAGTAATCATTATTTACAATGTGAAGCTATACAGTAATAGTCACTCTTTTATTTGTTGTAGTGTCAAACTTTACAACAGGATAATAACAAATAGAAGAGTTTGGTCTTCACTACAAATTGCTTGATTGGGTGTGTGTATCTATTTGTGAGTGTGTGTGTGTATTTTTAGGTCTAATTCAATTGAGCAAATGTTTATTGAGGGTCTGTTCTAAGGTATTTTGCCAAATTCTAGAGGACACGGAGATAAACAAGATATAAACCCTGTACTCAGTGAAATAAAAACAACCTCTTTCAATGCGTCCTTGGCACAGGAAACAATAATCACATGTATGAAGATTAGTTACAATTCATGCTTTTACAGGAATTTCTTTAATGTATATTCTTCCATGAGAATACATATGAGTGAGGGTGGGTGCTTTGTCTTGTTCACTTTCATTTCCCCAGGACCTAGCACAGTGCCTGACATATCGCACACTCATAATTATCTGTAGCACGTGTGTGAGTAAACAAAACTGATCAATGCTTGTGAGAGAAAAAAATCAGCTGCTGATCACATGTAACAGGTTTTTAGTAGATTCAAAGGTGTATGAATACGATAAACATAACAGTGGAAACTGTCATGTAAAGCAGAGTCCTTGAGATGTATGGTTTGAAGTGGAGTGATTAAAGGAATTAAAAAACAAACAAACTCATGTGCGAAGTATAATGAGGAAGAGGTATAATATCTTCCTTGGTTAAAAGGGAATGAGAATATGCCTGGCTGGCATATTGGTTGCCCGGCTGGCTCAGTGGTTGAGCATCAACCCATGCACCAAGAGGTCTCCGGTTTGATTCCCAGGCAGGGCACATGCTCAGGTTGTGGGCCAAATACCCAGTGCAGGGCATGCAGGAGGCGGCCAATTGATGTTCTCTCTCATCAATGTTTCTCTCTCTCTCTCCCTTTCCTTCCTCTCTCTCTCAAAATCAAAAAAGAAAAGATATTAAAAAACTAAAAAGGAATGAGAATAGCTATGGAGGAATAATGTTTGCTCCCTACCACCACCACACTTAAAAAAACAGATTAAACTTAATTCAGATATTTTCCAAATAGTGTGACAGTGCCATTAATTTAACATATGACATCATAAAACTATCTAAGGAAATGATAATACAGAAATCTATGGGGGAGCAAGTTCAACCTGCCTCTTACTATTCCTTCTGAGTCTAAAGCTCTCACTTATGGGGATATTCTATTTAAACTACTTGCTTATTAGTATATAATGGATCCTTTACATTCGAATCAGCATGATGTAGTATTAACTAAGAGCAGTAGAGTGAGGAGTGAGATTTGGTTAGAAGTCACGGCTCACCATTAGCAGTGTCCGTTGGGCAAGACACCCACTCTCTCGGCTCGTTTTCACTCCTAAAATGAGAGTAATGGACTGGGGGTGGCCTCTGAAATGCCTTTCAGGTATTACAATTTTATAACCTATTTATAATTTTTAAATTAAATATATTTCTGTAGAGCCATATAATTACGGTCTTCTTTAGTGGATGTTTCTAGAAATAGTTTGGCATATGTACCACAGCTACAGAGTAAAACACAATCTCGAGTCATGCTCTCCCAGGAGAAAAAAATACCATTTTTTTTTAATGTAATTGAAAAACTTGGCTTTTTCTCCTGTTTTGTATTTGCATCTTTGCACAGCTAAAGGAAGAGCAGTTATTTCATAAGTGATGGCTTGAGCATGTCCTGGTGACTTTATTTTGATTTATGGAGCCTTTGGGTACAACTGGGAAGAACCCATAAATAAATTGTGGCATTTCTGGGCTCTTCCTTTTTTGCACTTTCTCCAAACTGGTCTCAGATGTGCTCATGTCCTGGCCCTGCACTGCGGAATTGTCCTCCCGTGACGTTAACTCAGACATACACACTTTGCCTTTACAATGATTATTTCTAAAACAAAAGGCGATTGTACCCCCTTCATTATAATCACTACATCTTCACTAATTTATTCAGCAAATACTGCGTGCCTGCTCTGTGCCAAGCAATATTTTCTAGGTAGTTGGGATACATCATTGCGCAAAATAGGACTGAAAGTCCCTGCCTTCATGAAACTTATATTCTTATAGGCAGAGACAGACAATATATTAAGGAACATATAATAAGTATTTGTTGACAGATTGGATTTGGGGTGGAAGAGACAAAGCAGAGTCAGGAATGACTAAGATTTGGGGCCTAAGGAACTGGAAAGATGGAGTGGCCATTAACTGTGATAGGAAAGTTACAAGAGAAGGGCTTGGCTGGGAAGGGGGAGGTGGGGAGAAGGGAATGGATCTGGAGTTAGTTTGGGACATAATGAGTTTAATGTTTCTGGTGGTTATCCAGACGGAGATGTCAAGTAAGCAGTTGGTTCCATGACTCTGGGTTCTGATAGGTGTATTTAGTACAGATGCTATTTAAAACATTATGACCAGATGTGATCTCCAGGAAAATGAAGAAGCTAGGGAAAAGAGAGCCCCAAAGACCAAGCACTGGGCACTCCAAAGACAGAGGCCAGGACGAAGAGGAGGAAATAGCAGAGGAGCTAAAGAAGGAACAGCCAGGGAAGGAGGAGAAAAACTTAATAGCTGCGGTGTTCTGAGTGTCAAGCAAAGAATGTCATATTATGCCAGTGCTGCTGATAGAACAAAAAGTTGAGAGCTGAGATTTAGCAACATAGATGAATAATATTTGTGGGGTTTTTTTCCTGTAGAATTTATTATTTTACATGCTCAGGAATTATTGAATTTTTAAATTCATCGTTTAAGGAGCCACTCACCATGTTACTGATAGGATGCCTATTATCATTTAGAATCGGTCCTTGTTTCCTTGAACGGCATATAATTGTACTGTCTAAAGGCGATGCCAGAAAAATATGGAAGAAAGCAGGTGTTAGCTGTACCCCCCTGATAGCCATAGAAGAACAGTGCTAGCAATCAAGTTTGAGTCAGAGTACAATAAACTTGATATTCTTTAAGTCATGAGTTAATAGAGTAGAATTTGTTCTGTGTAATTAATTCTGGAAAATAAAATATTAAAATTCTGAGAGCGAATGAAGACAGATTGTTTCAGGAAGAGCAAAATAAGTTAAAGAAATAAGAAATTCTGGCCTTGGCCGGTTTGGCTCAGCAGTTAGAGCGTCGGCCCGCGGACCAGAGAGTCCCGGCTTTGGTTCCCACTAAGGGCACGTACCTCGATTGCAGTTCGTCATGCGGGTGGCAACCAGTCGATGTGTCTCTCTCACACTGATGTTCTCCCTCTCTCTCCCACCCACTCTATCTGAAGATAAATGCAAAAATGTCCTAGGGCGAGGAAAAAGGAAGGAAAGAAGGGAGGGAGGGAGGAATTCTGGATTTGCAACTACTTTAACCAGTATTCTTTACCAAAGGATTATATGATAGGATACATTTGAGAGGTAAAGATTTATGGCTAATGAAGCCATTAAAATGACTTTTGATAGTAAATGTTTTTAATAAAGGAAGTGCACATTGATTTCTGCAAAAGAATACAAAGCAGAGATAAAGTAAAACTTTATTTTATATATTTTAATTAAAATACCAGAGTTTCTTGATGGAAGTTGAAATACCATATTTCCAAAGACATTATTTAATTGGGCAAACTAAAATCTTACATAAGCTGGAGATTAAAGTTAGAAGTATAAAGATAGTCATTTGCATTTCTAAAAAAAATTTGGTAAAAATTAAATTATGTTGATTGAGCTTCAGGGGGGCAAAACCTACTTGAACCCAGCAGTTTATTCAGAAGTGGCTCCTACAGCTTAAAATGATAATTCTTAAAATGGTCACATATCACATGGACACTATGATAATAATGAGAGAGATCAAGTGTCGTTGTCACTGTAATGTATGACTTTCAGAGGCGCTGTATTTGTGTAGGGAGAATACTAAAATTTTTTAGTTAGGGAAGCAAAAGGTCCATCATCCTCTTTCCAGTTTTGGAATTTTTTATTCAACTCCTCCTTTAACCGCCCCCCGCTCCCCCTTTTTGGCATTAAAACTAATTCCAAAGATTAATGTTGTGCTACTTCGAACCTTGTTAAATAAAGTCTGTATGTGTATGTATTTACATCTGTGTGTATATTATACATCTAATTACATGCATTTATATGTAGTATATATGTATGAGCATGTACATACACGTGCACACAAACACACATTCCCCTGAAAGAAGTTAAGTGCATTAGGGGTTGAATGATAACACTAAAAGGCTACGTCATCTTGACCAGCGGTTTCCTAACAGGTCTTGTAACCCATCTTAACTAGGCTGTGCCAGCATTAGGAAGCAATAGATAATACTTAAAGTTTCCTAGACTTTTAGTCTGTTTCCATGTTAAGGGAATGATGCCTGTGAAGACAAATCACCTCTGAGTGCCCAGCACTATGGTTTGTCAAGGAGAGCTGTAGACAAAGGAACAGGAGCGTCTACCTTAGTGGTTCTCAAAGTGTGGTTCATGGCACCCTGGTAGTCTAAAACTTTTTAGGGGGTCTACAGGTCAAAATTATTATTATTATTATTATTATTATTATTATTTTAGTCCTCATCAGAGGATATGCTTTGTTGATTTTTAGAGAGCGAGAGAAACATCGATCATTTGCATTCTGTACACGCCCAAACCAGGGATCGAACCTGCAACATTTTTTTGGCATACAGGATGACAGTCCAACCAACAGAGCCACCTGGCTGGGGCCAACATTATTTTTTAATACTAAGATGTTTTTTGCTTTATTCACTGATGGTGCGAAAGCAATGGTGGGTAAGGTGCCTTAGCATGAATCCAGATAGAGGCACCAGACTGCAATGTAGAGATTGCATTCTTCATTTGCACATACTACTTTTTAAAAAAATGCCAGTTTTGCCCTGGCCAGTTTGGCTCAGCGGTTAGAGCATCGGCCTGCGGTCCTGAGAGACCCGGGTTCGGTTCCCGCTAAGGGCACGTACCTCGGTTGCAGTTTGTCCCCGGCCCTGGTTGGTCGTGCGGGTGGCAGCCACTCGATGTGTCCCTTCACATCGATGTTTCTCTCTCTCTCTCTCTCCCTCCCACTCTATTGAACAAAAAATGGAAAAATGTCCTCGGGTGAAGATTAAAAAAAAAAAAAAATGCCAGTTTTATTTAATGTCCTCATTGAAGCAGTAAAGTTATTATTTTAATAACTCTCGACCCGTGGCTACATATTGTATTAATACATTATGATGAGGGAGAAGAACATATAAAGTACTTTTGCTACCTTTTAAAGTACAGTGGGTATCTCAAGAGAAAGTTCTTATTTGAGTTGAAAGTTGAATTAGCTCCTTTATCATATTACACCATTTTATTTGAATAAAACAACTGATTATTCAGACTTGAGTATGTGGAAGATATTTTTTTCCATAATGAAATGAAGTAACACTTTAAGGAGAACAACTAATATGTCAGATATATTTTCTGCCAGAAATTAAATGCAGACTTTCAAGTGATGATTAGAATTTTGGAAATCTTGTCTTCACCAAGAGGCGTTTGACAGCTTTGCAATACTTAAAAGCTTTTCTGATGAAAGCAGTGGTGATACGAATTAATGTGATTTTCGATATAATTTGTCAACATTTGGAAGAGCTCCATCTAATAGTTTCCAGATGACCAATATATGAGGATACAAAATCACGCCTGGGTCCAGCTGGTGTGGCTCAGTGCTTGAGCGTCGACCCCATGCACCAAGAGGTCACCAGTTCGATTCCCGGTCAGGGCATGTGCCCAGGTTATGGGCCAAATCCCCAGTGGGGGTAATGCAGGAGGCGGCCAATCAGTGTTCTCTCTCATCCATGTTTCTAACTCTCTGTCCCTCTCCCTTCTTTTCTCTGAAAAAAATCAATAAAGAAAAATTTCAAAATCATGCATGGGTCAAAGATCTGTTCACAATGCAAGATAGACAAATGAGTTTTAATATTAGGAGTTTGAAAAGTTGATAGTTTTCAGATTCCATATTGCAGCTAACCAAGTCAGTTTGACATACTATTAAAAATTAATATCCACAATTATATGAAAAAGTTGTGAAGATATTTCTCCCTTTTCCAAACACATCTGATGTATAAATTTCAATCAAGACAACATGTCTCAACAGATTGAATGCATAAGCAGCTACAGGGACCCAGTTATCTTCCATTAAGCCAGAAGTTAGAGATTTGCACAAATGTAAAACAATACCATTATTCTCCTGATTTTTGTTTTATAGACTATAATTATTGTTATAATATATTTTATGTTAACATGAAATGGGTTTATTATTTTTAAATGAGTTCATATAGTTTTTAATTTCTTGGTTTTAATTTCTAATATAGTAAATATTGATAAGTATAGCCACATAAAGAATGCTCTTTGAGGACCTCCTCTTTTTTAGAGTGTGAAAGAGTCCTGAGATCAAAAAGTTTGAGAACCACTTCTCTACGCTGGTGCATTTTATTCCTAAAATTGTTCCCCACTTCAGAGAACAAGCCCGAGTCCTTGCAAGCTGTTCAGAAACGTATCATGAAGGGCACAACAATCAAATCAGTCAAAGAATGTAGACTAGAGCACAGCGACTGAGCTTGTCCCTGCAGCTGAGCAGGGTCACCCCAGATCTGATTGGGACAAACGTTGCTCATGAACAAGCATCTGAATTTACTTGTTTATTTATCCAACAGACAGCGTTCAGGGCCTCTTGTTTGTCAAGCATCATGGCAAGTGGTGGGGATGTGACAACGGTTCTCAACCTGTGGGTGGCGACCCCTTTGGGGATCGAACGACCCTTTCACAGGGGTCGCCTAAGACATAACAGTAACAAAATTACAGTTATGAAGTAGCAACAAAAATAATTTTATGGTTGGGGGTCACCACAACATGAGGAATGTATTAAAGGGTCGCGGCATTAGGAAGGTTGAGAACCACTGGAATAAGACAATAGCTTCTGAAGCAAACTTGAAAATTAAGATGAGTTAGAAACTGTCGGTGACTGCTGCTGGAACAACTGTGACCAGGAAGCGTTGGGGCGGTGAGATTGGAATGATTCACAGAAGAAAAGAGGTCATGAAATGTCAGAAAACATCAAACTTTGAACTCATATGAAACTTCAGTGGCACTAGGAACACACAAAATTTTTTAGGTCGTAAAGCTTACCGATAGCATAATGAGAACACGCGTGCATAACATAGGTTCTACCTTCAAGAAGCTTGCAGCCTAGTGTTAGTAATAAACTAGAGATAGGAAAGTTGTGTTTTGGTAAAATAAGGAAATCATATCAAATGCTGCACAGATGCCGAGTCGATAGGTCACAGGTTAGAGCAGCGCCGTGCAGTTGAATTTGCAACACTGTGGTAAGAAACAAATCCAAAAGGAAGACAAATTGCTGCTTGAGAAAAAGTCAGATAGAGCAGCAGGGCAGAGTGGATTACATTATAATGGTTTCCAGAGATAACCAGTAAATTCAGAGAAGAGCCGTGGCTTTTCTTTGGGCTGTTTGTAGTACAGCCTTTAATTCAGCATTGAGGAAGGAAGACCCGGGAGACGAACAAGACTTGGAGGGGGGGCACTAAGCGTGGCCTTTCCTTTGCTCTCTAATACAACGCTAATAACAAGGACAAGTGCAGTGAGCTCGATTATTGGATCCAAAGATAGCAAAGGGAGAGATTTTCCTTTTAGTCCTCCTTTGCCACTCTTACTCATTGCCATAAGATAAGGAAAGACGGTTCCTCCTCACAGTAGCAGGATGAGTAACTTCAAGTCCTGGATCTTAATAAAGGCAATGGGACTGAGCGGTGAGATGGGGAATACGGACTAAGAAAAGGATTCCCCTGTTCCCAGAGGCTCCGGTGCACCCTCTCATTTGTCTTCTGTCATTTAGGTAGAGATAGGTGTTTTCAGGACCAACTGATTTCTCAGAAGAGATAAGGGAGACATTTGAGGCTCACAGTGAAATGTGAGAAGCACAGGAAATAGAGCAATGCTATCAAGTCAAAAGAGCAGGGACCGCCCTGGCTGGTTTGGTTCAGCGGTTAGAGCATCGGCCTGTGGACCAGAGAGTCCCAGGTTTGGTTCCTGCTAAGGGCACGTACCTTGGTTGCAGTTTGTCCCCGGCCCCGGTTGGGGACGTGTGGATGGCAGCCAGTCGATGCGTCTCTCTCACATCAATGTTTCTCTCTCTCTCTCTCTCTTCCTCCCTCACTCCCTCCTGCTCTATCTGAATATAAATGCAAAAATGTCCTTGGGTGAGGATAAAAAAAAAAGAAGACCAGGGACTTTCCTGTTCTTTTCTCTCCCTTTTGCCATCTTTGGATCCAGTAGATCTTCCCTTTTACAAGACAAGGACCATATGGCAAAAGTGTTTGCCTTCCCCACGGATCAAGCAAAATACTTTACATACAGGGCTCAATAGATAACAATGCTGAGATTATACTTACAAAATAATTAAAGCAACAATCCAAGATCGTACGATTAATAGCAAAACATCCCAAAGGCTGCCTCTGCTTTTTCTGGTGTCCTCTTGTTCTGTTTAAGAGAAGAGAGAATCCAGGAACTCGTGGACTCGGAGGTTTCTCTGGTCCATATGGAGCCAAACCGAACCAGCTCACTGGACAATAGTTAGTAAAGTACTTGTCTTTTTCATGTGAGGCTCTGTATTTGGTCCATGACTTATGAAGACACCAAGGTGCTGTGATGGCTAAGTCTAACTCTAACCCCTGTTTCTGGAGGGTTGGAGCAGCATTTCAAATGTGGTTAACAATGAGTATGTTGTGCGTGAAGAGCGATTAATTCACCAGTACTGTCTCCTTTCCCAGAAACATGATTCCGGTGACAGAATTCCGGCAGTTCTCGGAGCAGCAGCCTGCCTTCCGGGTGCTGAAGCCATGGTGGGATGTGTTCACCGATTACCTTTCGGTGGCCATGCTGATGATCGGTGTGTTCGGATGTACTTTACAGGTAGGTGCCTAGGCTCATGTCAGAGGGGAGCCGCAGCAAGACAGCCACTGAAACCTCCTAAAAGAGCTGCTGTGTGATCTTTAACCCAGGAAATATTAGCTGATTTCCTCTACCGGTGGAGGGTGTTTGTAACAATGGCAGGGAACCTATAGCACTGGTTCACTGAACTTCCTGATAAAGTGAATGTGGGACTTGTGAGGTTTCACTGAACCTAAACAGCAGTTGTCTGGAGTCGAATAGTACTTGATGTCCCTAACATTAAAGGAAGTCCCTTATCTTCCAAAGTTGGTTTTATAATAAAATATAATGTGTATATTCACAGTGCCATTTATATTGCCAAATGGAACTCTTCTTTACCTCTTATACTAACCCCTGATAAGATTGTCTGGAAGAACATTTTAATGGGATATCATTATTCATTTTACCTGTAGTTTAGTTCTGAATTAAAATGTAGCCCCATCAAAATGTATTCTGTATGGATCCTATGTAATAGTATATTGAATCCAGATTATTTTTGCATACCTACTATGTGCCGGGCACTGTACCTTGAGGACGTATGTACCTATAAGCAGGGAAAACCAAATAAGCCAACAATCAGAAAAGGTCATGTTACACTATGGAGCTGCATCCATAAGCAGCAGGGGGTGCAGAGGAGGAGCGCTTGGCTTGGGAGCACAAGAAAAGGGGGTGGTTGTATTAAAAAGTAGAGAACCAGCTGAAGTTAGGGAGAGGGTGCAGGGAAGAGGAAAGAAAGTTCTAAGTCAGGGATGTGAGAAAGAACAGGGCTTCTTTGGGAAACTCGGTGGGACTGGCTGTCACTGGGTGTCATCATTGTGAGAGTTGAAGCCATGCCTATAAATGGAACCAGCCAAGGGGAACAGGCGAGTGAGATGATGTTAGGAGTAACGTTAAAGAGTGAATGAAAGAAAAGGGGGTGCCTCTGAAGAAGACTGAGAAGGGGCAGCTGTAAGTGCGGATGGAGACAGGAGAGGAGGGGCTCAGAAGTCAAAGGCAGGTGTGGTTAAATGACGACAGACAGTACAACTAACTCATGGACTAAGAAGAGAAAAGTAGCAGCCAGGTCATTAGAAACCTTAGTTTCAGTGGTTGGAAAAGTCAATGGAAGTTAAAGTCAAGGCTGTGGGGTAGGTACTTTACAATCCGTTCACCTTTTTCACCCAGAAGTACAAATTGTGGTTACAGAGTAGTCACAGGGATATAGATTACAGCCTAGGGAATACAGTCAATAATATTGTAATAGCTACGTATACCAGGTGGGTACTTGAAATACCAGGGGGAACACTTTGTAAAGTGTATAATTGTCTAACCCCTATGCTGTACCTGAAACAAATACAGAGTAATACTGAATGGAAACTGTAATTGAAAGAAGACTGTGGGGTAGATATGACTTCCGGGTAAAACAGCTGAATGGAGGAGGAGCTTAGATGAGAGAAAAATAGCTGTAAGTGGTACTGAATAAAAGTAAAGGCCTTTTTAAAGTTAATTTTAATACTAGTTAACACATAGTGCTTCCCTTGTGTCAGGCATTATTCTGAACATGTTACCTGTATTTTAACTCATTTCATCCTCATGGCAACACTAAGATGGGGGGTATTATTATTATCCCCATTTACAGAGGAGATGACTGAGGCACAGAGAGTTAGGACAACCTCCCCGGGTGGGTGACGAAGCCCTTATTCAAACCCAGACAATTTGGCCCCAAACTCCCTCTTGTTAACCCCTCACACCATGCTGCCCTTTATTTGTCAGATGAAAAAAATATCACCCTTCCACCTTTCTCAAAAAAAAAAAAATTAACAATGCAATGAAAAGCCCTGGCCGGTTTGGTTCAGCGGTTGGAGCGTCGGCCTGTGGACCAGAGTGTCCAGGGTTCCGTTCCCACTAAGGGCACATACCAAAAAAAAAAAAAAATGCAATGAAAAACTAGAGTTTGAAAGAGAAAAGATGTAAATTCATCCATAAATAAACCAACCAAATAGTTGCGGAAGAAGCTACTGTGTGCCAGGCACTGTTCTAGCAGCCGAGAATGATCAACACAGGAGGAAAAAACTAAAAGACAAATGTTTTAACCCTATGGAGCTTAAATTCTATGGGAAAACAAGCAGAATAAGGAAAACAATTAGTAAATTATATATGTTAGAAGGTAATAAAGGCAGCGGAAAAGAAAAGAAGACATACGAGGATGGTAGGAGGTCCAGCAGCTGAGATTAAGAGTTGCAGTTCTCAAATAGGGTGGCCTGAGAAGGCCTCGCTGGGAAGGTGACTTTGACCAAGGAATTTAAGAAGCTGCAGGAGCAGGCGATGAATTGTCCGGAGAGGAGCTTTCCAGGCAGAGGGAACAGCAAGAGCCAGGGCCACATAGGCAGAGGGTTCACAGGACCCTTCTGTAGGAGAATTTCGCAGAGAACTTTGTTTCTCTGCAGACCTGATAAAGGTAGAATGTTACAGTGTTACTAGGCAACATTGCTTATGATGTCAGTGACTGCTGATTGGTCAGCTGCATCTGGGCTGGTAGGAAGTCATACCATAGAACCTCCACGATTGTGGTGCCACCTGTCACTAGGCATGTCCTTTGACACATGGAAGAGGTATCTATTGGGTTACAAGAGATATGGGCTCTTTTGGAACAGAAGGCTTTTTAAAATCCAGAATCTGCCTCCAGTGGATCTCTGTTCCTTGCCCCTGTGATGGTCCGGAGAGGGGAGGCTCAGGGAGAGCCTAGCTCCTGGCAGCCGTGTGGACCACTACACAGGCAGCTGTGACGATCCCCCCACAGGGGAAAGCCTGATGCTGCCTTGCTGGCAAGCTGCGACTCCAGTCCTGTGTCCTTCTAAGTGATTCTGGTGCCAAGTGAGGTTTACGATAATCTTGTAAGTCTGAATGTGGAGATAACCAAGAAAGACCCCTGGTGATGTTACAGGCCTGAGCAGGGGCCTCCCTGGCATGTTGAAAGCAAAGCCAGGAGGCCAGGTGGAGAAGAGTGTGAGTGGAGGACAGGAGAATGAGGCCTGAGAGGTGCCGGGAGAGGTGGAGCCTTGCAGCCGCTCTGAAGGTTTTAGCTTTGCTCTGAGTGACATGGGACCTGGAGGATTTTGAGCAGCAGGTAGTCATTATGTGACTTAGGTTTGAGCAAGACCACTGTAGCTGTTGAGAATACAGGGGAGAGGGGCAGAAGGAGGGGGTTATTTAGAAGGTCACTATAATAATCCAGGTAGGACATGAATCACATGGCGTGGACCAGGATTAAAGTAATGGTTCTGGATATATTTTAAAGGAAAACCACTAAGAGGTTGAAAGATGGAATGTGAGGTCTGAGAGGAAAAGAGAAACCAAAAATGACTCTGTAACAGAGTTAGGTCTGAGCAACTGGGAAAAGCTTCTGAGCCTGTTACGTTTGAGACAATGTTAGTACCCAGGTAGAGATGTTTAAGGTAAGCAGTTGGATATAAGACCAGGAGGGCAGGGAAGTGAAGAATGGTCGTCTCAGGAGGAAGGAGGTGATGGACCCAGGTGGAAGGATCACCGGGCGTGGCTTCCACCAACAGGAGACTGGCGGCTGCGGATGCGTTTTATTGGGGCGGGGAGGGGAGGGGAGGTGGAGAGAGGCCGGGGAGAGGGGGGTGTATGCTCCTGGCACGTGCTGTGAGATTGTGAGGGCCAGGAAGGCAGGGCGTGGCAACAAGGAAGGTGGCAGAGCAGAGTCCCGGAGGAAGACACAGATAAGATCTGGGCGGGCCAGCTTGGGGAGCAGAGGGCGGTGAGGGTGGCAGGAAGGCTGCACTGTGCACGGCACCAGCACTGCCGCCTCCCTCTGTGCGCTGTTCGGCGGGAGGATGTGCAGGAGCGAACCCTCCCAGAAAATGTCAGCACTAGTAGTGAACTGGGAACAAAATGAATGAAAAGGAGAGCAGGTACCTGTGGAAATATCTGTAATGAGCATCATTTGGGAGGCATGTGAGTGCAGGAGGGGAGTCGAGCACAACTTAAGCATGTGTTCCTGTACCGCGGTCAGAACCGTCTTCCCGGGGCACAGCCCCCTCGTGTGTCTGCTGTACAGAAGCTCTTATCTCTCTCCACTTAGCACCCGGCCCAGCACCACGACCACCACCTTCCAGGTTCATTGCCCACTCCTCAGACAGACGACCTGGGCCCTTCACACACGGACCTATTTCATCCTTCCAGCATTAAAAAACAAACAAACAAACAAAAAAAACCGGATGCCTGTTGACTTGGTACAGGAAGTGTAGTCTGAATTTTCAAGGTTCTGAACAGAGTGAGATGCCCCAAAGAAATATTGCATCAGAATATGAAGGCGACCAGGCTCAGAAAGTGTATGGAGTGGATCATTTTATTCAACAAACATCTCAGCACCGCGACGCAGCAGGCATCTTGTGGGGCTGTAGACACTGAAAGAGAAATGGGGTACAGCTCCCGCCATCACGTTGCTTGGTCCAAAGGGCATAGAAATACATAAGCAATGTCATTCAGTGTGTCAGCACCTTAAGAGCGTTCAATATGATGCTATCATCTCAGCTACTGGAAGTTGGGAACCTGAGAAGGTGAAACTTGAGCCTAGTCTCAAAGAATGAGTATAAAAAATTAAATATGTATTTTAAAAAGAGGAACGGAAGAAAAAAATCAGTGTAATCAGAAGATATAGGATGATCATGTCACGAGCCCTCATTGATTGGCACAGATGGCATTTTGGGGGGCATTTCCTCACACAGAGCTGTCCTGTCCCGAATGCTGACAGCACGTCCACGGAGTGGCCCTGGAAAGGAACCTGTGCTGGAAGCACATGTGCTTTAGCTCCCAGCATGAACCTGTGCAGGGAGACGAGTCCCATTCCGAAGAGAGTTCTGCAGCATAAAAGGTTCTGTAACTTGTCCCAAAGCCAAGAGGGATGCAGCAAGGGTTCAGATGTCAGGATGAGTGTGTAGCACATGTCTTTCACCCCTGTGCACACTGCTAGGGAATACTCTGGAACCAATACAGCTATACAGATTGTGTGGCCAAACGTTGGCTGGAAAAACAGGATTTTAAATATAAAAACAAATGCAGATAACTAAAGGGAAAATAGAAAGTTATAAAAAGAGTGAGTTTTATGATTGACAGTTTAGACTTTGTTTAAAAGATTATTCACCTGCTGTAAAGAATAATCACTTTCAAACTACATAAACATTAACGAAACAGGAAATACGATATAATTTACTAAAGAAAGTAAAATCACTCAGTACCCATATAACAAATTAATGTTCCCTAGGAAGATTTAAGTTCTTGTTTTAGCCCTACTATGAGCATCCTGTGCAGTTGACTTAATGATTGATAATTTCACAAATAAAGTTTCTCTGTGGCACTCAGATTCCTTTCCCATTTCCAGGGTGATATTACAATGGTTAATACATGTTTTCATGACTTGCTCCTCATAAAATGAATATGCAATCATTCTTTCTGATCTTATTTACAAAACAAGTTAACTCTTAGGGTTCAAAAACAGGACAAATCAAAATCTAAGGTAGGGTGAGAAAAGCATGTATTGGTGATAAAATAGTAATCCAAAAGCTTTTCGACTGTTTTCTAAATGACTTCTTGCAATGGCAAATATTTGATTATCTGTTTACTGGTAAAAGATTGTGTTTATAATGGTTTAACACTAACTACGCAGGTTTGAAAATACTGGGGAAAGAGGAAGTTATTATTTGCCAACAGAGTGTTGATCTTTCTTGCTTTGATGTAAAAGAATTAGAATCAACACTCTTATCTCACACATCTGACAAATATTTGTTCATTTCTGAGCAAGTAGATATTTTCAAGGCTGCCATAGAGTAAGAGCATATACTATAAAGAGCACTGCTTAAATTACATCTGCCCACAGGAGAAACAAATACAGACTCATTGTGAAGCAGGAGGGAATGTGTAGTAGCCTATCCTGTACAGTCATACACCCTTCAGGTCCAGTCGTGTAAACACCCAGCTCTGTGCTATAAACAACTCTATTCAAAAACTCTACACACTCAATAAAATAGACCAAATCTTGAAAGGTCAACATGTTGCTTCCTGGAAAAATAAGATTGCTTTAGATCTCTTCTCAGTGAGTCCAGGTTATTTTATTATGACCAAATCTAAAACAGCCCACAGGCAGGCCATTACCAAATACAGAGTGAGCAGTCAGAAACCAGAAACAGGAACTGGAGGATACGAGCCCCCTGGAAGCCCCCGGGGACTGCTCTGTGACTGTTACAGGAAGGGACATTTCCTGCTTTCTGAATTGTGTGTGTGGAGGGGGGCAAGAGAATGATTTCAATGGCTTGGAATCACCTACAGAAAAATCTTTACAGACTTAACCCAGTCACCAGGAGGAAGCCGGCCAGCTGCATCACACTGGAGAGGAGTTTGGGACATCTGAGCTTATTGGTCGGAGTTGATCCCCACTTTGATTTTTGCTACACGCTGAAGTTAGCTTCTGCTTCTCGGATTTAGAGCTATCAGTGCCAACTCCGTGGCCAATGGCCTTCAGGAGAAAATGCTCATACAGTTCACTAGAAAGTAGAATTGGTAAATAAGAGAGACCCCCACAGTGATTTCAGAGGAGTTCACTTTGATAATGTTCCCTGAATTCTTGTTCTGTCTCCCTCCCCATCCTCTTTCCCATTACTGTCTGGATTTCTAGTAGATCTTTCTCTTTCACCAAATCTGAATTTAGAGATCAAAGCTCAGAAATTCTTACTTAGAGAGTAGCCTGTTGTTTAAGGTGAAATTCCGAATATTGATGAAAGAGCTGATAGCACTTGTGGGTAGGCTTATAATGAAGACCTCATCTATGCTTATGGTGTCTATGTACCCACATGTCACCCACCATTCCACTTGGGTCTTTGGGGGAAATGAAATGAAAGTCATTTGATGGTGAAAATTATTTTAAAGAACATCATTTTTCACTAGAAATAGTGGTGGATGTTACAAGAAAAAAACACTGTTTCAAAATCTCTGTTACATCTAGTAACAAAAATATGCGTTAGGACTTCCTTGCTATGGTGGTTTATTCAAACCGATAACTTTTGATCTTCCCTAGAACTTTACCTCATGTCATGTATCACCTTGACAATTTAATGTGCGGAGAATTCCTGGCCACAAGCATCACATATGAGTACCTTTCACCTTACTCGCTTGGGCTTAACACGGGGCGTGAATCCGAATGCCATTCTTAGTTCATCTGATGCCACCCAATGCCAGTCGGTGAAGGAGGAGCATTTCCTTCTCCCTCACTGTTTTGGATGGTTATGGTCATGTTGCCTGTTGATTGTTTAATAATACACCTTTTCCTTCAAAAAAGCACTGACAGAGTATTGGGTCTTTTTCTGTAAGAAGCAAATGAAATCTACCATGTATTTAGTCTCGGTTGTTGATCCTTGGTTGCGAATTACCAAAACCTGTGTTTAAAGGTCTCTATTGATTTGCTGTGCTATGGAGGAGGATGATCTTGTATTTCTCATCAGGGCCCTGGACTTGGAGATCCTACCCAACCCCCTAATCTATCAGGCAAACGGATCCACTCTTCGCCTTCTGCCTTTATTGGTTCCTCGCAAAGTCCTCTCTTTCTCATTCCTCTGAGAACACTGACAACATCTGGATCCTCTCCGCCACCACTGAAAGGGCTAACATTGGGACAACATGTTCATTGCAAAGCTGGGACGTTGCTAGGTTATGTCTGGAGTCTTATCTTTAACATAGAGTGCTGCTCTTCCTCCACACCACTGGTTTCCTATTTAAATGCCTGCATTTTTATGTTTATTTACGAATTCCTATTGTTTTGGAACACCTAGTCTTTGTATAGTAAAAACAATATCAATTCAGTATTATTGTTTTGTATCCACTTTTATTTTTAATTTTTTTCCACTTGTTTTTTTATCATTATTGTTGACACTGTTACAGATGTCCCCATTTTGCCCCCTTTGCCTACCTCCACTCAGCCCCTGCCCTTCCTTCCACTTTTAAAAGTATGAAATAAAACACTCCCAACGAGAAAGATACATACCAACTAAAAGATGAAACGAAAATTAAGATACCATTCAAAATAGCAACCGCGAAACTATTAAGTATCTAGGAATTAGGCTAACCGAGAATACACAAAAACTTTATCGAAAAGGTTTTAAATGTCTGGTAAATGACCTATAAGACAATTTGAATAAATGGAAAGATATTGTATGTCCTTGGAGGGCACAGACTTGATATTACAAAGATGTCCGCTTCTCACAAATTTTGCTATAAATTAAAAGCAACATTTACAAAATTCTAATTTCATGTTTGGATAAGTTTGATAAACTTAAATCAAAATTTATATGATGAGTGCTCACATATGATAATGCAAGGGAATAAGATAACATGAAGGAAGGAAGTGAAGAAGTATAGAGAGAAAGAAGGAAAGGAAAGGAAGGAAGAAAAAGGAGAAAAGAGGGAAAAAGGAAGGAAGGGACTTTGCAGGAACTGACATTGTACTATGCATTGAGGAACGTGGGTAGTTCAACCTTCCACCTTGGAGGTCCCCCTCTTCCCGCCACACACAAAAATCACCCTGACTGTATAAACTAATTTCTTCACATTTTGTTTATAGACTTTGGATCAGATGCTCCATCTAGAACTCATCCTTTTCTTCAACAACTGTAAACTTCTAAATCTCTGTGCAAACATTTCTCTTGTATTTCATAAGCAGGAAATTTAACTCTAAATTCCATTAGTGTGGAAACTCATTAGCTCTAAGATTTGTCATCCTTTTGTTTCAAAACCGAAAACTTGGCCCTGGCCGGTTTGGCTCAGTGGTTAGAGTGTTGGCCTGCGGGCTGGAGAGACCCGGGTTCGGTTCCCGCTAAGGGCATGTACCTCGGTTGCAGTTTGTCCCCGGCCGTGGTTGGGTCGTGTGGGTGGCAACCACTCGATGTGTCCCTTTCACGTTGATGTTTCTCTCTCTCCCTCCCACTCTATCTGAACAAAATATCGAGGAAAAAAAAATGTCCTCGAGTGAAGATAAAAAAAAAACTTGTTGGAAAAATGACCTCTAATTGACATAACCTCCACAGGCCCAGCCTTCTCAGTTGTGTCTTCTCCTGTATCCCCAGAACCAAGAACAGCAGCGGACACGTGTAGGTGCCCACTAGCATTTGTTCTGCAGAACGAAGGGGGTGAGTGAGTGAGAAGTATAGGTGAGACATTTCTGCCATGTGCTGATGTACAGTGACCATCTATCTAATGGCCTTAGAAGGGGACTAAGACCTTTGAATTACATAGATATTATGTTCATTTTTTACTGTTTCACACCATAACTTAAAACACTGTGAGCAGTAGGAGAGAGAGACCAAAGACCCTGATATGAGGCCCGGGTGAGGGTATTCTTGGCCTAAAGTTGAAGACAGAAGGGAGCATGAGAATAGGCAGCAGTTACCTGAAGGCTACTGGAGATGCCCTTTCAGAGAACGAGTGTCCTGGTGGAGGGGAGGCTGCAGGGACGCTCCATGTGTCATGAAAACCATGTTCATTTGTTCTTTACATAAAATAAATGGGTCTAGGCAGTGGAGGTAGGCTGTGATAAAAATGACAAGACCCTGCCAAAAAATAAACAAATACATTTAAAATACAATGTCAGATATAAGTGCTTTGAGAAAAATAAAGCAGTGTAAAGAGAAAGAGTGACAGGTATCCTACTTTATTTTTTTTTTTTTCTTTATTGATTTTAGAAAGGAAGGGAGAAGGAGAGAGATAGAAACATCAGTGAGAGAGAACATCCATTGGCCACCTCCTGCTTGCCCCCACTGGGGATCGGGCCCACAACCTGGGCATGTGCCCTGACCGGGAATAGAACCGGCAAACCTCTTGGTGCATGGGTCGACGCTCAACCACTGAGCCACACTGGCTGGGCAAGGGTCCTCCTTTAAATAGGGTGGTCAAGGAAGTTCTCTCTGAAAAGGTGACATTTGAGCAGAACTGAAGGAACTGAGAGAGGGAGGTCTGGGTACCTGGGGGAAGAACATTCCAGGCAAAGGAACCAGAAGAGGCCAGTGTTGCAGGTAAAGAAGGAGCTTGGGGGAGAGCGACCCCTTGCAGATTTTTTCTTGCCAATTTAAGCTTCCAGCTTTAAATAGAACTTATTGAGTAAGGACAAAGAATTTAGTCCTGCAGTGTTTGGAACCTGGGACCTACGAACTGCCAAAACAATTAGCATTACCTCTTTGTTGACACTTGGTTGGCCACAGTGTGGCAGAAAATAGTAAGAGCATATATCATTGCGGCTACAAGACTTCAAGCTGCTAAAGGCAGGATTTGTGTCTGGTTCATCTTTACTCACCTGCTTAGACGTAACATTCACCCAAGAAAAGTGTGCAGTGAATGCATTAATATGCTCCACATCTCTTAGAATTAAGTCTTAATAATAATAATTATGCAGCCCTGGCTGGGTGGCTAAGTTGGTTGAAGTGTCATCCTGTACACTAAAAAGGTCAAGGGTTCCATTCCTGTCGGGGTGTTTATAGGAGGCAACTGATAAATATCTCTCTCTCTCTCTCTCTCTCTCTCTCTCTCCCCCCCATCCCCCCTCTCTAAAATCAATAAAAACATATCCTTTGGTGAGGATTAAAAATAATGATTATGTCTACGGCCATACCATCCTGAACGCGCCCGATCTCGTTTGGTCTCAAAAATAATGATTATTATTATACAAATGCAGTTTAAAACTGCATTATAAACTGATGGAGGAAAATTTTCTGTGGGCTAATTAATGAGGGGGTAACAAAAAGCATATCTCTTGCCCTGGCCAGTGTGACTCAATGGTTAGAGTATCAACCCATGCACTGAAGGGTTTGATTCCTGGTCAAGGGTACACACCTGGGTTGCAGGTTCGATCCCTGGCCCCATTCACCAGGATTCGTGTGGGAGGTAACCAGTCTTTCTCCCTCACCCTCCCTCCCTGCCTCTCTCTCTAAAAATCAATGCTAAAAATATCCTCAAGTGAGAATTAACAAACAAAAATCAGATCTCTCAAAAAAATTATTAAAAGCAACCAGTAGCAACTAATATTTCTCAGTATTATCAGAGATTAACCGTGACCTGCAGGTCGTCATCCTTAGAATCATTAGCATAAACTCAGTACCAAAGAAATGGGACAGGGCCTTATGTTTGCTCAGTAAACTTGGGGGAAAAATCCTCTGAGGACGTACTGCAGTAGTACGTTCACAAGAGATCAACAAATCTTGATTTATACACGGTTATGTGCCCTCATATGTTGGAAAACTGTAAGTAAAATTTGTATGGAAAAAGAAAGCATGCTGTTACAGTAAAGAAACTTAAGAAGCTACAGAAATTGAGGCACCTCACAGACCAAGTCACAGAGTTTTCTTGCTGAGACCCATGGAGTATACGGGGTGTGGCAAAAGTAGGTTTGCAGCTGTTCATATGGCAAATAGTACAATAATAAATAAATAATAATACAAGAATAAACTCTGTGTTTTGCATACTCACAACAGTAAACCCATTTTTGCCCCACCCTCTATTTTATAGGACTGAGAAAGTATTATGCTCTGGCCACATGGGGTTGTTCTATAATAAGATTTGTGTTGACTGCCGCGATGAAAGGCAGGTTTTCCTTGTCCAGTGACTGCCTGTTCGTGCGGGTGTTTTTGAAGTGCACCGCTGGCATCCTAACGTAAACTGCATTGTGAGCGGTGAAGAAGTTCTGTAACCGTATCAGTACTTGACTTTGTGCCCTGATTAGACTTTATGAGCCTCCCTGAGAGTCTGAAAACCTCCCTGTTGTTTTGTGGGAGAACGTTTCCTTTATTCTAAACAACCAATTTTCAAGGGAACTTTTGAGGACGTGTGTATGTTCATTCACTATTTAATATACTTTAGTCTTTCAGGGATTTAAAAAAATTCATTTAAATTTAGTGGTTCTTGAGTAATGTTGATATCTTCATGATACTGGTTTATTCTAATCCATGAAGGTTGTAGTCCGGTACTAGTTAAATTTCTTTTAAAATATAAAAATAGCCCGGTTGGTGTAGCTCAGTGGTTGAGCATTGACCCATGCACCAAGAGGTCACCGGTTTGATTTCCGGTCAGGGCACATGCCCAGGTTATGGGCCAAATCTCCAGTGATGGGCATACAGGAAGCAGCCAATCAATGTTCTCTCTCATTGATGTTTTTATTTCTTTCTCCCTCTCCCTTTCTCTCTCTCTAGAAAACAATAAAGAAAAAAAATTTTTAAATATATAAAAATAACAGAATTTCAAAATCAGAAGAGAATTTAGAGGTGATTGTGTATAAATTCCCATACAATGAAAAAATCTCTTTTATAACAGTCTTGGCAAATTAATATCTAGCTTCTGTTTGTGTGTATTTGGGATAGAGAGAAGTGTGCTGTTTAACTGCAGATAAATCAGTGCATATTTATTGAGTTTGACAAGGTTCCCAGCACTGTGTTAGGTAATATGGGGAATACAAAATAATTGAAGGTTTCATCTGTGCTCCAAAGGAGCTTAAGAAATAGTTGCAGGGGCAAAATGAACTCATTCATTCATTCATTCATTCATTCATTGTACCAATTTATTCTGTATGCTATGTTCTATGCACTATGCTGAGGTTTGAAAACACAAAACTTGCTCTTGACCCTAAAGATGGTTAAACTGTTGCAAAAATAGGCATTCATATGTATCCTTCTAAAACATAAGATAATTGCCATAGTGTGTGTGGTGGGCGGGAGAGGAAGAGTCATATTTTAATGACCAGATATTGCAATGTCTGCAAAGGAGGAAGCACAGTTCAGTCTACCTGGGGATTCGGGTTTCTCAATATTAGAGGTGGTTTAAATTATATGCCTGGGTGGGGGGAGTGTATGCTGTATTACAAAGAAAAAAGACTTGTGAGGCAACATGAAATTTAGTAAATGTCCACTTGGAAGTTTCTAGCAAATAAAGACTTTCAACTTCTTTTGATGTAACACTACTTCCTCTTTCTAAGCATAGAGGAATAAAGGCTTTTACATGTACATAGTGACTTTTCATCATGTAATAGTAAATCCACAATATTAGCTTTCCTAAGAAGTAAACTATACTAACTGGCAATGTTAGGGTCAGCTATTTTATAAATTGAGTCCACACCTCCCTGCATAAGGTATATTAGTCCTTCAGAGCCGGTGAGATGCTCTGCATTGATACCTAAGGCTAAGGATATGTAACCTTAAGTTCAAATATGTTAGCTGATGTTTTGGAATGTGATATTAACTTTTGAAATGTAGGCATTTGATATTAGATTCAAAAAATACATAATGTGAGATCATAAAATGTTGTAGAAATACTCCTTTCTGTATTACTTTGTGCGTGATTGTATTGATTATACAATTATATATTTTTAGAAATTCTGCGCTACCAGCCACAAATCTTTTGTCTAACAAACATGCCATCAACTATATCATCATTTTACCTTGTAAGAGACTCATATGCACACTGGAAATATAAAATCTGGGTTAATTTTTATAATTTCAGCTAGGTCAAGTAATTTTAAAGAGAAAAGCTAAATCTTTCTCCAAAATTTCAACCAGAAAACATGGGCCCTCACACATGATTTTAGGTAAAACACATGAATTTCTCCTGAGCTTTGGTTTTATTAAATCATTTCACAGATTTATTGTGAACAATAAGATGGAAAAATATTATTTTGAGTCTCTTTAACTGTAGACTTCAAATGCGTTGTCTTCACTTGGGGCATTTTCCATATAGTCATAAATGTGATTAGTTGCATCTCTGGCAAATAGATTAAAAGAAGTCTAAGGTCAAGGACCAAATGCTCCAGTTCTTCCCTCCCATAGCTACCTGTTTCCCTCTCCCAGAGGAATCCATAGGAGCTGCATAGATAGGACAAAACCAGCCCAGGCAGAACATTTAATGAAAGCTAAGCTCTGGCCCCAGACTGCACTGTCAATCTCCTGGTAACAGGCAGCTCTCAGGTGAGTCACAGGACTTCCTTTACTGCACACTGCAGGCCTGTGACCTGGACCAGGGGAAGGGAGAGGGGCAGCTCAAGGAGCCTCCGTATCCTTTTTCCCTGCAGTTGAATCTCTGTCTCCCAACGAAGAGTCAGAGGGAGGAGGGAAAGGGAAGGGAGAAGAGGGGAGGAGATTGATCATTGACTGTCCCTAAAGCCAAGAAGAGAGCTTGCCTGAGCTGTTCTCCTAGGGTAGGATCCACTTCTTTTTTTTTTTATTTTTATCCTCACCTAAGGACATTTTTGCATTTAACTTCAGATAGAGCAGGAGGGAGAGAGGGAGGAAGAGAGAGAGAGAAACATCGATATGAGAGAGACACACCAACTGGCTGCCACCCACACAACCCCAGCCGGGGCAGGGACAAACTGCAACCGAGGTACATGCCCTTAGCGGGAACCGAACCTGGGACTCTCTGGTACGCGGGCCAACACTCTAACTGCTGAGCCAAATCGGCCAGGGCAGATCCACTTCTAAGAGATAGGCAGCTTCAAACCCATCATTTCACACCAGCTTCAAGGAAGAAGAGAGACTTCACAGTGAGGACTCCCAAGAGAGGCTCTAAAGAGAGAGTTCAGCAGAGAGTCCCAGCCACTTAAACTGTAAACTTTAACCCCTTATGAGCACCAAGGTCCCATACTTGTCCTTTTACGTCACCATCTCTACCAGCCTTCTTTCTCCTAGCAAGAAGTAAGGAGGAACATAGAGGAGTGTTTGGTCATCTAGATGAGTCAGAAGAGAGGAAAACTTCATAACTGAAATTAACTTTATATGCCTGGAATGTGTAGAACCTTTCATCCAAATTAATGATATTTCTGGAGTCTAGATAACTTCCACAAAGCATGTGACTGAAATTGTCCTGCCATCCAACACATGTAAATGACTAAGACCTTCCATGACTCTTGTCTTACCTGCCACTGTATGATGTCACAACAAGGTACAGCTCATTCTCTCTCATAAATGATCCCATCTATTCCTTCACATAGAGTGGACCACAGCCTGTCCATTGGCATCATTCATGGCTGAGTACTCTAGCAAATTATTCTTTATTATAGTAAATTTCTAAAATACATGAATCTTTTTTAAAAAATATCCTTTAATTCAGTCCTTTGGATTCTTCTGGTGTGTAGAATTATGTAACTGTGTGTGTGTGAATAGTCCAGTTTGTGCTTCTCTTTGGACTCTCCCAGTTTTCCTCACAGATCTGTCAGCAAACTGCAGGGAGTCCAGAGACTAGTCCGTTGAGTACAGAACTAAGAGTTCAGTTCCTGGGGATGGATTTAAAAAGGCTTTTCCTTCTTTATTTCAAGAGCAAAATTATAAATACTTCAAAATTTTCAAACAACTGAAACAAATAGTCTCTTATGAGCCATAAATTGCATGTTCCTAACATTTATCCATAGTTCTTTTAGATCCACTGAATTTTCTCACATGGTTTTGACTTTGAAATGTGTGCTTTGTACTCAGATCTTAAATTGCCATGGGTGAAATAATTCACTAGTCTGTTCGGCTTATGGAAAAATGCTATGAAGCAAAATGAAAACAGTTTTGAATCTCATTCACTCCCTCATTTTTTATCATTGTTTTCTAATTGCTTTTTTTCTTCTTTAATCCTCACCCGAGGATATTTTTCCATTTATCTTCACACAGAGTAGAAGGGAGAGAGAGGGAGAGGAAAGGGAGAGAGAGAGAAACATCGATGTGAGAGAGACACATCAACTGGCTCCCTCCCACGTGACTCCGACCAGGGCCGGGACCCAGCCACAACCGAGGGACGTGCTCGTGACCAGAATCGAACCCGCGATTCCTTCAGTCCACAGGCCAATGCTCCAACGGCTGAGCCAAACCAGCCAGGGCTGTCATTGCTTTTGTGTCACGGAGCAGCTTTCCTCAAAAGAAGAAAGTGACTACAACTACAGCACCTCTAAGATACAGGAAATGAAAGCATCCTCGATGGCTGGAAAGTCTCAGGCTCACCAAAGGTTAAAAAATTTAGCACTCATCATAGGTACAGAGATTTTTACCCATGGAAAAATCAGTGTGTCTGCCCTTTGAGTGATAGTAGAATTGCCTTTATGCAAATACCAAAATGTAGACATGCTCCTTACGTAGATTTGATGGCTTTTTACTTAGGAAGAAAGGGTCAGTGCCTCCCAAATCTGGCACCTTTGTGTGTCTTAAATGAGTCAGCACTTAGCTCTGGCTTTAGGAATCACTAGGCTGACGTCACTCGCCAATTGAGAGAATGTGTGAAATGAATTGTTTCATCTCAGAGGAAAGTAGCTAGAAGGCAAGTATTTCCAGATGTTCACTGGCATCTGATTTTATAAATCTGGGTACTTGCTATTGCTGTGCTTTGTTTTCCTTTGTGGAGGAGCATAGTATTTATCTATTGTAGACCTACTTTGTGCCAGGCAATGTCAAGAGGGATGGAGCTTACCTTTAAGGAGCTTACTGATCTAGGAGGTAAAATGGTATTTTTTGTTTTATTTATTTTTTAATTGATTTTAGAGAGAGATGAAGGGAGAAGGAGAGAGAGATAGAAACATCAATGAGAGAGAACATTGATTGGCCGCCTCCTGCATGCCCCTCACTGGGGATTGAGCCCACAACTTGGGCATGTGCCATGACTGGGAATCGAACCAGTGACCTCTTGGTGCATGGGTCGATGCTCAACCACTGAGCCACATCAGCCGGGCTAGGAGGTAAAATGTTAAGTAAATAGACAAGTACACCATGTTTTCTTAGGTGCTATGATAGAGAGAGAATGAGGATATAAAACACTGGTCTGGTTTTGTTTAACTATATATTCTTTAAGAAATTATGGCCTGAGTTTTTCAGTGCTTAATTCTTCTGCCAGACTAATGGCATTTAATGTTCCTCAAGCGTAGACATTGCTGACAATTCGTAACTTGAGAAGATGTGCTTCAGGTCTGGTTTTTAGTCATGTACAGGTGAACCCTATAGCACGGGTACTGCTGTTATCTCCTTACCACAGAGAGGATTCATGGCTTCAAAAACCCCATTTCGATCAGCTCATTCCTCCAATCCCTTGGGTACTTTCCTGAGGACATCTGTTCCATGCCTCAGAAATGCAAGGGTATGACTTTATTCTTCTCCTTTTTCTGTTGCTATTGGGAAAATGAGCAACTAATAAAAACACTCTGTATGCAGCCCTTGGGTCTATTAATAAACACTTTTAACTTTGGCCATTTTTTTTAGACTGGGGTTTTGTTCCCTGTCTTTACTGTCTGGGTCTAAACTTTGTCCACACACAGTGTGTTACTTCCTGTCTATCCTATACGTTTTAAACATTAACAAGGAAGAGACCAAGTGCTCAGGAGGCAGGAAATGATGGCGCCACACCCATGCCGTCCTGCTTTTCCATCTCCCTGGAGACAAGGACCTGGTCTGTGCTGGGGAGAGAGTGGCGCAGTGCCTGGCGCTTGTGGCTGTGTGCTCCTGCTCCAGTGGTGATGGCCCCCACGTGTCCACAGGGTGCATCTGGAGAATAGCAAGGCTTAGGAATAAGACGTACTTTGAAAATTAAAGCATGTAGATGTTCACCCCACAGGATCTATCCTCTCTGCCGTTTTCAGTTCCTTTTCTTTCCCACCAAGTTTTTTTTTTTTTACTTAAAATATTTTTAGAACATAGCCTTGAAACAAAATTTGCCCTTTCAGAGTTAATTCTATACTGATAAGGGTGAATCTCATGCCTCTTGCAGATCGATGCTTTGTCTTCCAGCAACTTGTTTCTAGGAGAACACAGTTTATTGTTTGTACATTAACTGATAACTTAGTGATGTGAAAATTAATTCTCTTCCCTTATATCTCCATCCCTTGTCCTGGAGAAATGGGTCTACCTTAGAAAGGATGAGCGACAGTCCATCTTTCTCATCTTTTCACTTGCTCTTCCTAAATGCAGCCCTTTGTGGCTGTCTCTGGAACCCACAAGGTTCTGACCTTACACTCCGCCATTGACCTGTCCAAGTCCAGTAGCTTCAAGGTCCCAATAGAGTTGCTCCTATTCCCAAAAGCCTTCCCTGCTCACTCCAAGCCTGAGCTCCTACCGTACCGCCAAGCTGTTCACTTGGTGTATATACTGCCTTGTTCACACTTCTGTTTGACAACATGATTGTAAATGCTTTTAGAATCACGAACATTGGTTATGCCTCCTTGATTTTCCCATGATGCTTAGCATATAGTAGATATTCAATAAGTTTTCATTGATAAAAAGGGTAGTCTGTCCTTAGTATGGTTGAGCAAACCCTGGGGAGTAGGTCTCTGCCATCCATTTCTTGCTAGGTCATTCCAAGGTCATCAGAGATTGGGGGCAAATCTGGTTGATCAGCTTCAGGGTAGAACCCTCAGGAAACAGCTATATCTGAGTCTGTGGAGAGAAGAGAGGGGAAAGGATCAAGTTAATCACCTTTGTGTTGGGCCACAGGCCTTTCTGTGGCTCCAGGCTACCTGTTTTTATAAAATTTGCCATAACGAATTAAAGCACCCTCTAAGGAATAAACCACAATCTAAAGAATACCCCTGGACCACCAGTTAACGTAGTGGAATGACACCAGTTGTCTTATTGTGCACAGTAAGTGGTCTGACTTCTTTCAGTGATGATATATAGTCATCACTATGAATTAAAGTCTAAGGTGGGGAAATCATGTGTGGGTCACAGTTCATAGAAAAAGAGTAATGGACTTAATTGTGGAGGTTATAGGAGAATAAGTACTGTCATATGCTGTTAGTGGGACATGTGTAAAAACATTCAGCCTTTTTGGGGGAGTGGGAGGGATTTGGCATTACGAGTTTACCTTGTTTGGCACTACCCAAAGAATGCAGACTGCTGATTTTTCATGCTAGTCTTGAGACTAATTTTTATATTAAAACATCCCGCCCACACATTCTGTTCTGGAAAAGATAATAAAGCAAGTGTTACACATCAAAATACTCCCTCTGTTCAACGAATATTGCCATGATAGATAAAGCATAAAGAGAGATAACAAAAACGCATGTGTGGACTCAAAAACAAGATACACATTTCTGTGGAGCATGAAGGAAATACTGAGTGGGGCTAAGCAACTGCTGGGCTCTCATCCAAAAGTAGGCAGTAGCAGCCAGGAGCCCAGCTCCCGCCAGTATAGGGAACTAAAAATGCACTGTGCGAGATAAGCTGCTGGAGCCTGGTCACTGTTGGAGGCCAGAGGCCCCCATTCCCAAAAGGAAGCTGAAAAGAATGGCAATTAACTGGATGCTGGATCTGGTGCCCTGGAGGAAACTGTGCATCTGGGGTGCCTCCCAGCCAGGAACTGAGTCAGCCTGCCACTGTCCCCCTGCAGGGATCCGTGAGCTCCTGACATTACCGTGTCAGAACGTCAGAATACCGTGATAAGACCTACTGGTGGATTCGGGGCTGGGGGTTGGGTGCAGGAAACCACAAGAGAGCACGCGAGAGGTGGTAGACAACAGTCTCCTTCTCAGAACAAGCCTAACACCCAGCACACATGAAGAAAACTATGCTAAGAAAGGCTCTCAACAAAATTAGCAGTTGAAACATTGATTCACTTCAAATGAAACTAAGTTTTAAAACAATGAAACTAATATAGATATATTTACAATGACCAAAGAGATGAAGACATCACATAAAAAAGTAGGTAGATGTGACATAAGAGCCAATGATTATTTTTAAAAAGTTAGAAATCTTGGAAATAAAAAAGTCACTGAATTTAAAAATATCAGCAGGTAGAAGAACTACACGTCACTTAGTTGCCGAAAGAGGTAAAGAATTATCAGATAAGAGTTCTGAATCTACACAGAGCTTAGCACAGAGAGAGACCGGGATTTAAAAACACACCCACCCATGGAAAATAATCTCAGGCTCTAATCTGCATCTCGTAGGAACTGCAGAAAAAATGGAAGTAACGATGAAGCAATAAAGAGATTTTGCTAAAATTTTCCCAAATTGAAGAAAGTCTTTAGCTAACGATATCGAGCAGTGTTAATTCGCCTGTGTATAAAATTTAAGTAAAACTGTAGAAGATATGGGAATAACGGTAAAATCTTTAAGAGTATCACCAAGAAAAATAGACTGCCTACTAAAGAAGAAACTCAAGCTTACAGCAGGCTTCACTGTCAAAAATACAGGCCAGAAGAGAACGGAGTAATACTATTTTAAAGTGCTGGAGGGAAATTGCCCTCAACAGAGAATTTTGTAATTTACAAAAAACTACTATTCAAGATTGAAAGCAATATAGGCACATTCAGGGATATAGGTAAATGAGTTTTCTACCCACAGATCTTTATTAAAAGAATTATCAAGAGATATACTTCAACCAAAAGGAAAAATGAACCCAGGGAGAAAATATTAGGATCTAAGAAAACTGGTGAAGACATGATTTAATGTATAAAATAATCATGATCAAATATAGATTACCCAAAAAATGTGCATTTCAGAAGAAAGCTAAAATAAACTCTGGGAACAACAAAATGGGGTAATTCAGTGGCTAGCTAAAACATGTAGGGACACTGAAAACCTTCAAGTGTGCATGTTTTAAAGAATTATTAAGTTACCCCTGTTATAGAAGTACACTCTACATTACAGAAATACTGTGTACACCTTCCTAACCAGCTGAGGTGGGATGAGAAATTCTACATGGAAAGTGTTATCAATGCAACAGAAGGCAGGAATAACGAAGGAATGGTATTTAGAAAAATAACAAAATACAGAAATAATTCTAAATATTAGTAAATAAATATAAGTGGGCAGCATAATATAATGGATTAAATTCACTTGTAAAAAGAAAGAGGTGATTCGTTTGAATTATTAAAAATTGAAACAGCTAAAGAAATTAAAGAGCAATTTTTAAAAAGTAGCTGGAGGATCACTTTTTTTTTCTTTCTTTTTAAATTAATTAATTTATTTTTGTTACAGATGTTTCTCCTTTTTCCCCCACTGATTCCCCCTCCCTCTCCACTCTGTCCCCAGCTTTGTTGTCCATGACTTTTGTTCATGCATACATGCATATAAGTTCTGTGGTTTATCTCTCCCCCACCATCCCCTGTTCTGGGGTTTGTCAGTCTGTACACCACTTCCACATCTCTGGGACTACCCCATTCCACAGACTGTTACGATCATTATATTCCACAAATAAGTGAGATCATATGATACTTGTATTTCTGTTTGGCTTGTTTCGCTTAGGATAATACTTTCCAGGTCCCTCCATGTCGTCTCAAAGGATAAGAGATCTTTCTTTCTTACAGCTGCATAGTATTCCATTGTGTATATGTACCACAGCTTTTTTATCCATTCGTCTCCTGATGAACACTTGGGCTGTTTCCAGATCTTAGCTATTGTAAATAGTGCTGCTACGAACATGGGGGTACATAGATTCTTTCTGATTGGTGTTTAAGGTGGAGGATCACTTTTAGTATCAGACAGCATTTAGCCCCCATCATCCAGAATGCACTCTTTTTTTTTTAATCCCCACCCAAGGACATTTTTGCATTTATCTTCAGATAGAGCTTGGAGGCAGAGAAGGAGGAAGGGAGAGAAACATCGATGTGAGAGAGACATATTGATTGGTTGCCACCCACATGACCCCAACCGGGGCCAAGGACGATCAACAGCAGCCAGGGTACGAGCCCTTAGCGGAAATCGAACCTGGGACTCTCTTGTTCGCGGGCTGATGCTCTAACTGCTGAGCCAAACTGGCCAGGGCCAGAATGCACTCTTTATCAAGACACGATATATATATTTGAGTTTTAAAACATGCACAAATTCTTGTAACCACCACCACAAAAATAATACAGAAGAATCTCAACACCCCAAGGAATTCCCTGGTGCTGAACCTTTGCAGCGAGCCTCTGGCAACCGCTGATCTGTTCTCTGTTCTATTTTATAGAATGCCATGTAAAATCAGACAGCATGTGGTTTTTTGAAACTGGCGCTGGTTTTAATAGAAAAATTACCTAAATGTATATCATTATGGAGATGTGTTTAGTAAATTCTACCGCATCTGCACTGTGACTCTGTAGTCCTTAGAATGGAGTCAATCCCTATGTGCCAACGTGAAAGGTCTCCAAAACATGCTGTGAGAAGGCAAAACTCCAGGTGCAGGACAGTACCTATAGTGAGGTCCATGTGTTTATATATCACATGTATAAATGCACAAGGATAGATCTGGAAGAGCACACAACAGACTCATTAGGGCTCAGTAAGGATACACGTGGGGGTAGGGAAAGATGAAGGGAGGACTCTACCTTTTGTGTTAAAAGTGTTTTTTAAGAAAAACAGACTGATGATAGCAAAAACAAAAAAATTTAGACACAACTTAACAATAAATAGCCAAAATCTATGTGAAGAAAGTTATAAAACACTCCTGAAAAACACAAAATTACATGTGGACAGGTAGAAACACACACCATGGAGAGGCAGAATCAACACCATAAAGATGTTCGTTCTTTGTAAATTAATTTATAAATGTAGTGTAATCCCAATAAAACTAACACCAATGGGTTTTTTTTCCACTGGAACTAGGTAAGTTGATTACAAAGTTCATTGTGATAGACAAGCCTGAATTTGAGCACTTATCACACTAATTATAGATGTAGTTGTCCCATGCTTGACCTTGAAGGGTTTATCCTTCTTGGTATCCCTAACATAACAACATGCCTATTGTAGATCATCCAAAATGGTTGGCTTTTCCTGAGGGTGCACTCAGGACTAATCAATACTTATGTTCTATATGGTCCTACACCACTTCCGGTCATGTCATTTATATCTCCGGCTGGTAAAGGGCAAACTGGCCCTGATGTTGCTCTATCTTTGCTATCCAAGCAGTTGTACTGAAGCTAAGTAGTTTGGTTTGGTTTTGTTATAACCTCAGCCCTCTGGTTTCTCATTCATGCAAATACGATACTTTTCCAACTTGTTACCCTGGTGGGTTCTTCTTTTAATTGCAGCTCTTTTCTGGAAACTGCCTAAATTAAGTAAATCTTTTTTTTTTTTTTTACATTGTAATGGTGTTACAACTCTAACAAAGGACTGAATATCAAATAGCAGTCATCAAAGATCATGAACATTAATGATTTAAAATAGTGAAAATTACTATTAAAAGGCCCTACTAGTGCATTGTATATGCAAGATGATTCAATATGCGATAAAGTTTGCATATATACCACTTAAAAATGCATCTCTCTGCTTGTATACATTTTACGGTTACAATTTTTTTATCTTTATTGTTGAAAGTATTACAGATGTCCCCCCTATTCTTCCCATTGATGCAATTACAACTTTAAATAGTTGATTTCCTTTCCTAGATCTGAGCAGCATTTCAGGACATGGTTACAATGGGTTGTTTCCTTCTTTAAGAAAGCTTGAATTTTTAGTTTTTTAAAAAAATATCTTCTTATAGAAAACAAAAGCAAGGAATTCAGTTTATTTTCTTGACCTTAGATTTAAGGAAGCTAACCCCCCCCACACACACACATACACCCAAAACAGTTATTTTGTTACCTCAAAATAATTTGCAAAATGAGAATCCATAAATCCTAATTTTAGTGACTCCATGTCTCTAATCCCTGCAACCGTGGGGTTTCTTTTCCAGAAATATTACCTAGATATTATCACAGTCGTGGAACAAATGTACATGTGTATTTTTACTTCTCTCCAGGAACTTGAACTGTAAGCTCTAAGGAGCTTTTTATACACTTCTGTCACCTGCTCCTTGGTGTCTAGGGGATGTTGGGTCAAATTCCGGTCCACAGCCTACCCGAGTTTAGCAGATTTCTGGAACAGTTAGGTTCTCATGGTCTCAGTTCCTCCTTCCATGAGAACAGATTTTACAGATTTTACCATCCCAGGCAAACTCTCCCTGTCTGTACAGTTTGATTCAAGCATAAAATGTAGTCCCTTTTTTGCTGTGATTTCTAGAAAAATCATTCATAAAAGATGGAGGAGAGGGAGAGAGAGAGAGAGTATATGTGTGTGTGTGTGTGTATTTTGCCAAAGGTTTGGGGAGTATTCAAAGGTATTTACATTTCAAAATAGAAATAGTGAGTGTGTGCTTCAGCCTCCTACCCCATTGCTTGACCTATTTTACTTCAGTCCTAACCCCTCTCTGTTCTGCTGACTCGCCTTCCCTGCCTCCGGGCCGGTGTGTCCCAGGATGAAGGAGTTAGCCATCTTCGTTGCCTTGGCTTCACCTGACCTTTGCTCTCAGTGACTCTCCTCATTCCCAAAGCAACTTAGATACTTTCCTTGACATTGAGTTCATTCAAGAATGTTCTCCTATCCACTTTCGGGATGACTTTCTCACTGTCCTACATTTTAGATCAGAATCTTTTGTTCGGCTTGCTTTTTTAATGTTTTTCTTTCCCCCTCCCCAGTTTCTTCTCCCCCTTCTCTCCCTCCCACAACACAAACACTGCGTCTCAAGCATGTTTTCCTGCTCAGGGTAGCCTGGAAGGAAGCGATGGGATTCCTCGACATGTGATGTGTATGTATGAGCTGGCAATGGTCTGAGCCCCTGTGTTCTATAAAATGGGGTGGGGGTGGGGCTTTCTCCCTGCTCCTTCCCGAGCCGGCTCTTGGTCCTGCAACAGCAGTCAGGAGCCGTACAATTATTCCCTTGAAATTTGTTTTGCAGTCTTTCTTTAAGACTTGTTTCACAGTCTAATCCTTAAGTTACAGGATAAAGGTAAAAAGAAACGAGGTACAGTAAGTTCCCACACAATGTGGTCCATGGTTCTGTGACTGTAAGTGAAATGACATATAACGAAACCAATTTTGCCATAGGCTAATTGAGATAAACAGGAGGTGAGTGCCTGCAGCATCTTACCAGTGTTACCATGAAATGACATTGAGCGAAACAGGACACAGATTCCGCCCAAGATGGCAGAGGATTCACCTCCTCCCTTCACCACAGCAGAATTACAGCTGAATTAACAACTATCGATCTGGATAACCATCCGAAGACTAGATGCACAAAAGTCTTATAACTAACGATATACAGACGAAGTCACATTGAGACTGGTAGGAGGGGCAGAGACGTTAAGCAGGCCGGCCCAGACCCGTGGGTGGCGGTTGAAAATCCGGAGGGATATCTCAGGGACAGAGGTACCCCCTAAGGAGTCAGGGGTCTCAATCCTAGGCCAGACGCCTATGCCGGGCTCCCCAGCCTGGAGCAACAGTGCCAAGAAGAGGAGCCTACATAACCTCTGGCTGTGAAAATCAGCAGGGATTCTGTCCACACAGGTGAGATAGAAGGAAGGCTGCTGGAAACCCAGGTGTCCTCTTAAAGGGCCCACACACACACTCTCACTCAGAGCCACTCACCCTGGCTCTGGTAGAGGGACAGCAGTTCGAGGGTACCAGAGTCATACAGCGAGATACTGAGTTGTGTGGTTTCAGGGAGAGGGCTGGGTAGACAGCCACTGGCGTTCCTGTGTAGGGTCAGTCCCTCTGCCACACTGCCCACGGATGCCATTTTTCCTGGAATAAGCACTTCTCCCACATGGTGTTAGCCTGGGGAGCTCCACGAGCTCCACCCTGACAGCCCGAGGCCTCGCCCTACCCAGCTTGCACACAGCTGTAGACTCTGCCAGCTGGGGCTTGCGTTGCAATCTTTCTTAAAATACTCTCAGGGCATTCAGGCAAGCTCAGGGGATGCCAGAGAGACACGCAGAGAGAAACTGAGCTGTGTGGCTTTAGGGCAAGAGTCTTCTTCCTGCACACTCAGCCGGTGCCGCCTTTCCTGTGTGAGGCCCTCCCTCCTCCAGCTTGATGATCTCTGCTAGCTCCACCCTGATGACTCCCTGAGACCAGCCCCACTGCAAAGGTCCCCAGGTGGGTAGCAGCTGGCCTCAGTGTAACCAAGACTTTTACCAAGGGGCCTCCGGCCCAGCTCTGGTGCCGAGTTCGAATCCGTATTAACCTGGTGAATGCCACTTGCCCTTCCCTGACGACTCCCTGGGAACCTTCCACACACAGCTCACATATCGCTCAGGGCTCTTTCAGTGGCTGAGCCTCATGGGCAGCCAGCAGGTGGAGGCAGATCGTGGAATGCCTTGGGCCTTTAGCTGACCTGCCCCAGGCCTGCTCTTGGTGGCAGCCAGCCTCAGTATGCAGCTTGGCCCCTCCCACAGGCACCCAGGCCAAGCACAAGGAACTATCAAGAATGGATCACTTTGTAACTCCAAACAGGTAGCCCTGGGCCAGTCACAGGCAGCTCCGACATTGGCCTGCACTGTATTCCCTCCCAAGAGGCCGCTGAAACAACAGCCAGTGGCTGAATTCAGATCACAACATGGTACTGCCTGATTATCTCCAAAAGCAACATACTCAACGAGGGGCCTCAGCAGGAACCAGAACATGCTGGGGTGAATTCAGCTTCATGGGGTCGGTCCCACCAGGAGCTCACACAGTGTGATTGAGGCGGGTTCTCACACTCAGCCAGCCCAAAGCTCAACCCCACCCACAGACATGCCAGCAGTAATCAAGGCTCAACTGAACAGGAAGGCACACATAACCCCCGCAAGAAACACTCCTAGAGCATCAGGCTCTGGTCATCAGGGAGGTTGCACCTTGGGCCTCCCAGAAAACCTACTATATAAGGCCAAGACTGGGACATGTAGCATGTCTACCTAATACGTAGAAGCAAACACAGAGCAGCAGCCAAATTACGGAGATAAAGAAACACATCCCAAATAAAAAAAACAGAAGTCTCCAGAAAAAGAGCTAAAAAGTGGAGACAAGAAAACACTGGATGCAGAGTTAAAAACAATGGTTATAAGTATATGCTCAAGGAACTTAGTGAAAATTTCAACAGCATACAAAAGGGCACAGAAATCATTAAAAAAAAAAAGAATCAAAAGTGAAGAATACAATATCTGAAATGAAGAATACACTGGAAGGAATCAGAAGCAGATGAGATGAAGCAGAGGATTGAATCAGTGATTTGGAAGACAAGGTAGCAGAAAACACCCAATCAGAGCAGCAAAAAGAAAATAGAATTTTTAAAATGAGGATAGTTTAAGGGACCTCTGGGACAACATCAAGCATAACAACATTCACATTTTACCTTGGCAATAGATAGCATGGGTAGACCTAGAGGGTATTATGCTAAGTGAAATAAATCAGTCAGAGAAAGACAAATACCATATGAGTTCACTTATATGCAGAGTCTAAAGATGAAAAAGACAACAGGAAGAGACTCATAGACACAATGAACTAACTGATGGTAGCCAGAGAGGATGGGGTTTGGGAACCTGGGTGGAAAAGGTGAAGGGATTAAGAAGTACAGGTTAGTAGTTACAAAGTAGTTACAGGGATATAAAGTACTACATAGGGAATATAGTCGTCAACAATATTGTAATAACTATGTATGGTGTCAGATGTGTACTGGAATTATCAGGGGGATCACGTTGCAAAGAATATGCTTTTCTAGCTACTGTGCTGTACACCTGAAACTAATACAAATTTAAAAAAAAGAAAGAAAGAAACAGGTAATTGTATAAACAACCTTATGTGAAGACCTGCTATATAGGTGTAATTAGGCAAACTTCTCAAAAGAACAGAAAAGGTGAAACAAGAACTTTCAAGTTCTTACAAGCTGCTGTTATTTATAAAAATACCACAAACACCCTCCTTTCTCTCTCTCTCTCTCTCTCTCTCTCTCTCTCTCTCTCGTGAATCCTCTCTGACTTATTTTCTTGTCTTCTTTCTCTTTACTGTGCTTTTGAAAATACTGATCCTTCTCCCCAGTTCTTCTCAAATTTGTAGTGGTCTAAAATGCGGTTTCCATTAAACATGGAGGGGGTAACTTCTTCTTTTTTGGTTATTTTACTGTTTAAATCTTCACACTCTTGCCCTGGCTGGGTTTGCTCAGTGGTTAGAGCATCAACCTGCGGTCCAGAGAGACCCGGATTTGGTTCCCACTAAGGGCACGTACCTCGGTTGCAGTTTGTCCCCGGCCCTGGTTGGGTCGTGTGGGTGGCAGCCACTCGATGTGTCCCTTTCACATCGATGTTTCTCTCTCTCTCTCTCCTTCTTACTCTATCTGAACAAGAAATGGGAAAAAATGTCCTCGGGTGAGGATAAAAAAACTAAAAACTAAAAATAAATAAATCTTCACACTCTTTATTGCTGAGTTCCATAACCTGCCCTGTTCCTTTTCATTGTTTTGGTTTAGACAACTTGCTGTCGCCTTCCTCGGGAATTCCATTCTGAGCTGCGACTCTGCTGGAGTCTTCTTAGGATATGTTCTCTTAGCAGTACCAGCAATTGTTGTTCTTCGTGACTGAATTCCAGTATTTTTTCTACCCTGTGCTCAGTTCTCAGAAGTTAACAGCTCTGGAAAATAGATCACTGTCTTTACCCTCCTGGAATTTAAGTACACACATTTTTAAAATTAAATCTTTGTGGTTCCGTTGGTCGGGCATTGTCCCATGCACCAGGAGGTTGCCGGTGTAGCCGGTCCAGGGCACATGCCCGGTTGCAGGCTCGATCCCTGGTGTGGGGTGTGCAAGAGGCAGCTGATCTATGTTGCACTCTCACATCGATGTTTCTCTCTCCCTCTCCCTTACTCTCTCTCTAAAAATCAATACACTATTCTTTTTTTAAAAAATCATACCTTTGTGAGGCTTGAAAGGGAAATATGATGTCAGAGGCTGAAGGGAACTTCTGGAGACCATCTGTGTATTAATTCCCCTCTGACACGGGGCCGATCTCTGTAAAGGCATCTGAGCAGAAGCTTGGTGAAGTGAGGAGACTCTTTGGATGGTGGAAGGACAGTAGGTTATAGAAAAGACAGGTTTAAATTCCTGCTTCATAGTTTTCTAGCTATGTGAACTTGGGCAAGTGTGTTAACTGAGTTCCCTGATCCTTGGTCGATTTCCTCTGTAGAATGGGGAGAATATGACCTGCCTGCCTAGCATGGCAGAGGCACTGACCAGGTGACTGTGCACACTATCCCGAAGGACCCCTACTGTGTGGCCATAGCTAATCCAGGTGAGTCGAGCAGGATTTCAGCCCATACTCACCCCTTGGCTGGGCACCCTGCTGCAGTGCATAACCTAAAACCTATCCAACCAAGGTGCAGAGGCTGCCATCTTCCATCATCAGGAGCAAGCCCGAGGAAGGGCTGGCCAGGGGAACAGAAGTGGGTCAGCCTGGTTTCTTGCAGGGATTTAGCACCTAACGCGGGCGCCTGCCATTTTACTCTGACTGATCCTGCTTCCACGCGGATTTCTCTGTATTTTCATCACAGCTCTAACGGTGTTACTCCGAGGCGTCACGCTTGGAGAAGGTGCTCAGGGAGGCACTCCCTTTCCCCCTGCTCCGCAGATTGCTGAGGCATTTAATGAGACCTCGAGTAGGAAAACATCCAGGGCCTGACACAAACACTGAATTCCTTGCTTCTCCTTTCTGTTCCTCCCAGGCAGTCTGGCGTTTGTCAAGGCTTTCTCCTCCTGTTCCGGTTCCTGGGCCTCCAGGACAGGGTGCTTGACCCCCAGACAAGTGCAGGATGCCCCACTGAGATATTGAATAAAAATTTAAAGTTTTATTTGTGTTTATCTTAAAGGGAAGGGAATTAAGCTTTTCTAATATTTGACATAGAGATGGACAGCACAGTAAAACCTCAATACAACAGACTGATTTGGGCGAGGGGGTGTCCGTTAAAGCCACAAGTCTCTTATATGATAAAGTAAGTTTTCCAAATGGGCATGTTAAAAAATTGACACATTAGTTTATCTGTTTTTACTTATGTAGACACATTTGTGTAATTACAATTAAGTATGTAGAAAAAGTTTAATTTCACAGAAAAGTTTTCTACATGTATTATAGTAATTTTAAATGTCTACTGAGGAGGTCTGGTAATTGCATGCATTCACCAGTCACCGCGAGTAAACAGATGCACACGACTGGGCGTGGCTGAGCACGCGGGGGCATCCCTGCGTTAAAACTGCTGTCCTGTCGCCATGCCGCAACAGAATGAGTTACCACGCGTTCACCAAACATTGTTTACAAGCGGTGACTCTTGGGTTTACATATGTAGATTATAGTTGTACGCTTGTGATATTTATTTATGTTGGTCAAATTACTACAGGGATGTTTCCAACATATGGCCTATTCACTAAAATTTGTTCAAAGTAACAGTGAACCCTGGCCAGTTTGGCTCAGTGGTGAAAGCATTGGCCCTCAGACCAAAGCCTCGGGTTTGATTCTTGTCAGGGGCACGTACCTCGGTTGCGGTTCAATCCCCGGCCCTGGTTTGGGTTGTTCGGGAAGCAACCAAACAATGTGGCAAATCTTGGTTAAAAACATTTCAAAATGAACAGGGCATTAATTTTCACCTTTGACATACAGACTTTGACAATTCTGTCCATTAAATCCCAAGTCCATTAAATCGAGGTCCGCAAAATTGAGGGTTTACTGTACTTTATGGATATAATTAGGAATAGACATACGTGTACTGAGCGGGCATGCTGAACATTCTTTCCCTGACATAGGCAAGTGGTAAAACTCTCTGGTGTCCACGGCTCAATTCCCACACCTCTGCGGCCCCTGGATCCTCTGACTGCAATCCCACTTCTTCTTCTCCGCCTTCTTTTGATTTATATAGTAAGTACTAGTCCCTTCATATTCCAGGATGGAGGTTTTATAAATCTTGTGGTAAAACGTGCCCCTCTTGCCCTGGCTGGTTTGGCTCAGCGGTTAGAGCGTCAGCCTGTGGTCCAGAGAGACCCGGGTTCAGTTCCTGCTAAGGGCACGTACCTCGGTTGCAGTTTGTCCCCGGCCCTGGTTGGGTTGTGCGAGTGGCAACCACTCGATGTGTCCCTTTCACATCGAAGTTTTTTTCTCTCTCTCTCTCTCTCCCTCCCACTCTATCTGAACAAAATATGGAAAAATGTCCTCGGGTGAAGATAAAAACAAACAAACTTGCCCCTCTTCCCCTAATCTCTTTTTATTTATTTATTTATTTATTTATTTATTTTTATTTTTTATTTTTTTTATCCTCATTCGAGGACATTTTTCCATTTTTTGTACAGACAGACAGAGTGGGAGGGAGAGAGAGGAAGAGAGAGAGAGGGAAACATCGATGTGAAAGGGACACATCGAGTGGCTGCCACCCGCACGACCAACCAGGGCCGGGGACAAACTGCAACCGAGGTACATGCCCTTAGTGGGAACCGAACCCGGGTCTCTCCAGACCGCAGGCAGACGCTCTAACCGCTGAGCCAAACCGGCCAGGGCCTAATCTCTTTTTTTTAATTGTTATCTGCATAGGATATGGGGAAAAGTAAGCTTTTCCTCTAAAACAGGAATAATTCATGTAAGATAATTTGTAACCTATGATCAAGTCAGATTGAGGTCTTTTTGGTTTAATCCTAGAAATTCAGTAAAATAAAATAAGAATGTGGGCTCTGGGTCCAGATGGATATATAACATTAGCAAGTGACTTAACCTTTCTGTGTTTTGGTCTGTGAAATGGGAATAACAAGAGTGCCTGCCTCGTCAGGTTAAGGTGATAATTAAAAAAATTAATACCCATGACATTTTCAGAATAAGGTCAATTGCATATAAATACAACAGAAGTAAAAAAATGATAAATAAATAAATACAACAGAAGTTTCCGGCTGCCATTACTATAATCACCATCCTCATCTTCATCTCTAGGAGAGGTATAGTCCTCCTCCAGACCTATGGCAACTCTGAACTGGAGGGACTGGTGTCAGTTCTGGATTCGTTCTCTTTCTCAGCAAATGTGTACTGGTGGTCTTCTGTGTATCAGGCACCTGACTAAGTACTGGATGCCCCACTCTGTTGTCAAGCCTTGTACTTCTGTCTGGTACCCATGTCACCTGCTTGTGGCCGTAGAAGTCTGCTTTGCAGTGGATTCCGTTTCTACTTCTCTAATCAGTATAAAGGACATAACTGTTGCAAAATTGCTAAGCATTGTGCTGTTGCAGAATTACTAAACACTATGGATTTCTAGACATTTGATATGTTAAGGTACAAATAGACTTTCCCTGCATTATTGATTCCACACATGATTGCTGTCAGTTCCTTGGTTATTACTCCTCCTCTGAACTGTTTGCTTATTGTCCATAGAGTTCCATCTATTTGTATTTCTTTCTGGGGATGATTCCTCCAGATGGATTCAAGATGTGTTCTGCCTCCCACTGCCGACTCTTCACGAAGGATGCGTTCTGTCTTACCCACATTGCAATCTTGCGAGGCTGCTGGACATTCTTGCCCTGGCTTAATATTCTTTTCAACAAATTGCTGCATTTGTAGAGGGATAGACGTTCTCAATGTGGCATTTTGTGTGAAAAGGCAGCGATTTAAATGTAATTATTTTACTATTGAACACCTGTGTGTTCTTTCACCTCTCTCTCTCTGAAGACAAAGCTTTTATAAAAGTGTAGGAAATTCCCAGTATTAAAGCCATTCACACGCATCTGTGCATTTAGTCCAGGACGTGGGTAGAAGGAAAAGGGGAAACAAAGACAGGAATATCTTCCATATTTTCTCCTCAGTCCTTTTACTTCTCATGCACAATTGAATAACCTTGGAGCCATCCAATTCAAGATTGAGCCTGATAAAAGGGTGTATGTCCCAGACCGATGACTGATTCTCCCAGGCCCCGGTGAGAGGGAAGAAATGCCAAAGACATCATCAGTCTTTAAAGATTTATTTTGTTGTGAATCGTTCTACATCTTAACAAAGCCTCTGTGTTTTCTGTCATGACTTAGACATGTTTAACAAAGTCATATTTTCATTTTTCCAATGCGGGTTAAGAATAAAGCCTTGTGCTGGAATTGAACATTGTATTCTCCAGGCAGAGGAAATGGACATTTATTGGATGTTATTGCTGCTCTCTTTGCACTAATGACATTAGGAAAGCTCTTTGAATAATATAATTTGAAAATGTTATTTCTGTGTTTCAGGTCATGCAAGACAAGATCATCTGCCTTCCAAAAAGAGTTCAGCTGTCTCAGAACCACTCTTCCGTTCTGAATGTCTCTCAAGCAGCTGCCGGAACCACCCCACTGCCTCCACCGAAACCGTCTTCGACCAACCCCGTCACTGTGGAAATGAAAGGACTGAAGACAGATCTGGACCTGCAGCAGTACAGTTTCATAAACCAGATGTGCTACGAGCGAGCCCTCCACTGGTACGCCAAGTATTTCCCTTACCTTGTCCTCATCCATACCCTGGTCTTCATGCTCTGCAGCAACTTTTGGTTCAAATTCCCTGGCTCCAGCTCCAAAATAGAACATTTCATCTCCATCCTGGGGAAGTGTTTTGACTCTCCCTGGACTACACGGGCTTTATCGGAAGTGTCCGGGGAGGACTCAGAAGAGAAGGACAACAGGAAAAATAACATGAGCAGGTCCAATACCGCCCAGTCTGGTCCAGAAGGCAACCTGGTCAACTCTCAGTCATTAAAGTCAATTCCTGAGAAGTTTGTGGTCGACAAGTCCACCGCAGGAGCCCTGGATAAGAAGGAAGGGGAGCAAGCAAAGGCCTTGTTTGAGAAAGTGAAGAAGTTCAGGCTGCATGTGGAAGAAGGCGATATACTCTATGCTATGTATGTTCGCCAGACTGTACTGAAGGTTATAAAATTCCTGATCATCATTGCATATAACAGCGCCCTGGTTTCCAAGGTCCAGTTTACCGTGGACTGTAACGTTGACATTCAGGACATGACTGGATATAAGAACTTTTCTTGCAATCACACCATGGCACACTTGTTCTCAAAACTCTCCTTCTGCTACCTGTGCTTTGTAAGTATCTACGGATTGACATGCCTTTATACCTTATACTGGCTGTTCTACCGTTCGCTAAGGGAATACTCTTTTGAGTATGTCCGGCAGGAGACCGGAATCGATGATATTCCAGACGTAAAAAATGACTTTGCTTTTATGCTTCATATGATAGATCAGTATGACCCCCTGTATTCCAAGAGATTTGCAGTGTTCCTGTCCGAAGTGAGTGAAAACAAATTAAAGCAGCTGAACTTAAATAATGAGTGGACTCCCGACAAGCTGAGGCAGAAGCTGCAGACAAATGCCCACAACCGGCTGGAATTGCCTCTCATCATGCTCTCTGGCCTTCCAGACACTGTGTTTGAAATTACAGAGTTGCAGTCTCTGAAGCTGGAGATCATTAAGAATGTAATGATACCGGCCACCATTGCGCAGCTGGACAATCTCCAAGAGCTCTCGCTACACCAGTGCTCGGTCAAAATCCACAGCGCGGCCCTCTCTTTCCTGAAGGAAAACCTCAAGGTCCTGAGCGTCAAGTTCGATGATATGAGGGAGCTGCCCCCCTGGATGTATGGACTCCGGAACCTGGAAGAGCTCTACCTGGTTGGCTCCCTAAGTCACGACATTTCCAGAAACGTCACCCTTGAGTCTCTGAGGGACCTCAAAAGCCTTAAAATTCTGTCTATCAAAAGCAACGTCTCCAAAATCCCGCAGGCAGTGGTGGACGTGTCCAGCCATCTCCAGAAGATGTGTATCCATAACGACGGCACCAAGCTGGTGATGCTCAACAACTTAAAGAAGATGACCAATCTGACCGAGCTGGAGCTGGTCCACTGTGACCTGGAGCGCATCCCGCACGCCGTGTTCAGCCTGCTCAGCCTCCAGGAACTGGACCTCAAGGAAAATAACCTGAAGTCGATAGAAGAGATCGTTAGCTTCCAGCACCTGAGAAAGCTGACGGTGTTAAAACTGTGGCATAACAGCATCACCTACATCCCGGAGCACATCAAGAAACTCACCAGCCTGGAGCGTCTGTCCTTCAGTCACAACAAAATAGAGGTGCTGCCTTCCCACCTCTTCCTATGCAACAAAATCCGATACTTGGACTTATCCTACAACGACATTCGTTTTATCCCCCCTGAAATCGGCGTTCTACAAAGTTTACAGTATTTTTCCATCACTTGTAACAAAGTGGAGAACCTTCCAGACGAACTGTACTTCTGCAAGAAACTGAAAACACTGAAGATTGGGAAAAACAGCCTGTCAGTACTTTCACCAAAAATTGGAAATTTACTATTTCTTTCCTACTTAGACGTTAAAGGCAATCACTTTGAAATCCTCCCCCCCGAGCTGGGTGACTGTCGGGCTCTGAAAAGGGCCGGTTTAGTTGTGGAAGATGCTCTGTTTGAAACTCTGCCCTCTGATATCCGGGAGCAAATGAAAACGGAATAACTTATTTTTGTTTAAAGTTTGACTGAAACATGCTTCTACCAAATACAGTATAAATAATTAGGTAGTCTTAACGCCTTTCCTATTTTATGTTTATGTTTTTTTTTCTTTTCACATGAAACAAAATGTACACAAAGATTGAGTAAGGAGTATGTATTTTTTAATAAAAATTTAATTGTATTTTTTCAGTATTAATATTTTAAAGTTTTATTGGTCCTGGAACCTAATGCAGCTGTTATTGTTTTCTGCTAACAGAAACTGATGGTTCCGTCTGTTTTGTTTTGTTGTTGTTGTCGTTTTTCAGTGAATTCTTGCGAAAGGGAGAGAATTGTACGTGGCATGCTTTTTGGTATTTTTTTAAAACAGATGAAGATATTTTGCCAAGGTCATCGTTAGCTTGTTTACACCTGTCAGTTCCTTGCTCTTGTCATCGTGTGTATACCCAGTAATCTGTGCTTGTTGTTTTGATACCAGCTGCCTTCTCCATTGGCCGAGCCTTTTATCCTATAGGTCACTCTTTTCTGGAGTTTAAATTCACATAAGTGCATTGTCTCAGACTATTATTTTTTCATTTCCCCCCCATCTCCAAGAGGACCTTCAATTAGGTTATTCCAACCACCTGACAGTTCAAGTTATCCTTAGACAAGGATTTTGTAAGTGAGTGAAGACAATAATCTTCCATAGTGGGTATGCTTGAATTGGTCATTTATAATTTAATCAATTTCCCTTTTTTTTTTTCAGCAGCATTTTAAAATATTTAAGAACTCAATACAGAGGTTCTTCCCTTTGGTCTCAATAGAGCTATGTGAGCTATGTAGTACTGTTGAGCAACCTTAGAGAAGCTAGATTCATTTTAATTAAAACAAGTAATTAAATTTAAAAATCATAGACTTAGAAGTCTGGTTTTGAGTAATTTAATCATCTTTGATATCTTGATATGTAGATACATCAGATGGGGAAAAAATTTACTACTAAAGAACTTGGTTAAAGAGCTGGTACAGCCCTGGCCGGTTTGGCTCAGCAGTTAGAGCGTCGGCCCGCAGTCCAGAGAGACCCAGGTTTGGTTCCCGCTAAGGGCACGTACCTCGGTTGCAGTTTGTCCCCGGCCCTGGTTGGGTCGTGCGTGCGGGAGGCAGCCACTCGATGTGTCCCTTTCACATCGATGTTTCTCTCTCTCTCTCTCCCTCTCTTTCCTTCCCACTCTATCTGAATGGAAAATGCCAAAATGCCTCAGGTGAGGATAAAAAAAAAAAGAGTTGGTGCACACTGAGCAGGCCCACTGGCTCCTCCGGGCAGGGTGGCAGAGGAGTCTATTCAAATCCTGCCTGTTGCACAGAAGAATCCACACATATACATATTTGATCAGTTCCCTCAAGTCAGCCCTTGCTGTGAAGGCTAGTGCTACAAGCGCAGGGTCCCGTCTGCTGTCTCTGGCTTAAAATAAGTATCTCGTGTAGAATGGCTCTGTTCCTTTTTTTCTGAAATGTGAATAAATTGCTAGGTGGATGTCACTTAGCAATAATTTTGCCTGAAGATCAGTAGAGCTTTCTTGCCTCTTTGTACTTAAGAACCCACCATTGTGTAGGTCGTGGGCAAACTTTTTCACTACGTGTTAAGCTGTGTGGTCCTCAGTTCAGGACCAGTGCTACTGATCATGGAATTTTGTTTTATTTACCAAATCACACTGACCATTTTTGAAGTCCTAGTCTCCTCTAAGAAAACTCTGTGACTTCACAATGAGAGAAAGTAGGAAGAGGATTGGGTGTTTCAAAATGCTGCCTTTAAAACTTGCTCCTGAACCCTGGTGACTTGGCTCAGTGCTACTTTGGGCCACATGAAACACACCTACAGGAACTACTCAGCAGATGCACGGACCTCGGTCGAGTGTTTCGCGTTGAGTACATCACGGGGTGAAGAATTTGGGAAAGAGATGCTTTTCATTTACTTAATAATCTACTCGTGTAGACCAAAGTGCTTCATTCACTATTTCTGCTCTGGGTTAAAGGGTAAGAATGGTGATTTTATATAGCTGATGTATCTCGACCTGTAATTGAAACACTGTGTTTAAAATAGTAACATGGTTCTATTTCTTGTAGGATAAAATATGCAATTCCAGAATAGTGGTAAGATCCTGACTATAAACAATGTGCTGTATGTAGAAACATAGCCCTATCTGTTTTAAACAAACACAAAAAAAAACCTGGAAGATTGTTCAAGCTGAGCATGACGAAAATACCCTGTTGAAAGGTAAACTTCAATAACTACTGTTAAAACACTGGGTGCACTATTTTTTCTGTATAAAATGTATGGTTATTTTCTATATCACTCTTCAAAAGGGATCTGTTTAGGTTAAAAATCATATTTATGCTGAAGTCTTTATCTGGTGTTAACTTATAATCTCATATAGGCTCATAACTGAAGTAAGTCACTAATAATTATTTTATCACTTACAACAATTTGCTTGAAACTCCAAAAGAATTTGATTTGCTTTCTTAATGATTTTGCAAGCTGACCCTTCACCTACGTTCTAAATAACATCCAATAAATTAGTATAGTTCCATGACTTTATGATTTAACTAAAAAGGGAAATTCATAGATGTTTCTATTAGATTTTTTAGAAATTCAAAATTCTCAAACTTATCTTGATTCAAATTTTTCTGACTCTGGCCCTTTTTTAATATTATAGATTTTTGTTCACATTCTTAAGTAAAAAGCATTCAATTACTATTTAGCCTTTAAATGGGAAACTCAGGTAACTAAACTGCTGACTTTTCTAAAGTCCTTTAACAGATCAACTTCCTATAGAAGGGATGTTTACCTAATCTTTGTCCATATTTTATAAGTGCTCTTGCTAAAAAAGAACAGCTAGCTCTATTTCTCCAGCCTCTATGGGATTCACGGGAAACTGCTTATGTAAATATGAAAGCACCATATGTACTCATAACCCCTATGGGTGCTTGAAGGCCACAGTGGCTACTCTGCACGGCCAGTTTTAATGGTTAGATGTAGAATAGTCTGGCTGATGGTCTGGTTGAAACAGAGCATATAACGATATCCCAGTGGAACTCACCTAGGAAGACCACACCTCAGAAAAGTAGTTACATGATGAGCTTTCATTTTGTTTTATTTTCAGCAGCACTTCTAATATAAAAGTTCTTGATACAGTGAAACCTGTTATTTACAACTGTAATTTCTTTTTTTATTGTCCCCCCGCTTCTTTCCCTGCCACACGTTCCCCATATAGCTATTGTAACGAGTTCTGACAATGTACAGGGCATCCTGCTTTTCCAGGGAGGCTGGAAAACAGGCCTGTATGGGCACTTTGTCCGTTCAGAGGTGGCTCCCTGTCTGGCCCTCAAGCCATCTTCACAGAGAGGGGCTTAAACAACCCGGAGTCCTCCTTGGGATGAGGAAAGTTTAAATTCTTGAAATATGATCTCTGCTTTTGAGAAAGAGAAGAAAAAAAATCTGTCTCGTCATTTCCTCCAAGAGAAGTTTTGCTATTATTTATTTTCCTAATTCTACTGTAAGAAAAGTTCATTTTTAAAGTAGCTTATTTTACTCTCTACTTTCATACCAAATACCTGATCAACAGTATTGACATATTTACTTCAGCAGTGAACATTCATGATCCATTTTTATGGAAACTGTCAGTAGACTTAGTAGTGAATAAATTTCAATACCATTTCGATTTGTGTTTAGAGACCAAATTAAGATTCAATTCACATTCTCCTATTAATACTGAATGTGGTAATGTTATTCAAACAGTTCACAATTGGGTAGGAGCTCAATAAGTCAGACTAGGGTTCCATAGTAACCTTAAGTTAGCAAAACAAATCAGCAAAACAGCAGTCATTAGTGAGGGGGGTGTCTCGAAGGTTTGTAAGATTTTCTCATCTTTCCTTGTCTACTCAGACACGTTGTAAGAAATCTGGACAGTCTTCAACAGACTGGCCACTGATTTTTCAGATTTTGGCCTCGATGACATGCTTTTAATACAATTTCAAACTAGGGTACCCACTCTCATTTCATGTTCCCAAGTGATTCAATGATAACAGGCAACATCCTAAGTTCATTTTGGAGAGAGGGAAGAGGCCCCAAGGAATTTTTTTTTTTAATTTGAAGACCTTGAAAAGGGATATATGACTTTGAACTTAATTTCTTGGCCATATTAAATAACAGTTCCTATACATGGTTCTTTAATGTGGTATAAATTTGCTTCCTGCTAAATAACATTCCCCCTGCCACCTGATTCTGCCTCTTTAATGAATATTTGTACTGGGTTTGAAACCCAACGCCTTATGCGCGCACTAGGTTTTCCCTCTGCCTCTTGTTTTCTCTGTGTGTGTGTGTGTTCAGATTGTGTCAAATGCTGGCAAAACCTCTAAGGCTGTCAAAAATGCTTGAAAGTTGATTTGTCATCATGCAAATTCATGGTAAAACGTCTTAGTGTTATTTGGCTGTGTAGTACAGAGGAACAGAAAATAACATTTAAATAAAGGCATTTTTGTAATTTAAAAATGGACGTGTCCCTTTCTTTCTCCTTTGGAGAAATCATGTTTGCCTTCTGCATTTCTGTTGTCTTTTTCCCCTGTTACTAAGGCTCCTTGTGCTCTGCAGGAAGTGGGCTGCACGCATTCTTTCACTTTGTGTTTAGCTAGTTTCTGCAATTGTGACTAATTGTTTCCTTCCTTAATTCACTGCACTGCATCTACCCAAGGTGCCCCTGGAGCTTCATTTGGGTAATTAGTGCCTTAGTATGTAATCTGGAGTGCAATTTTTGTCCATTTGCCAGGTCATATTGTACAATTGCTGTCCAGCCAACCCAGCTCTCAGTAAATACTTGGTGGTAATGACTGTGGTTACCGAAAGGGACCGGAATGGTTCTGCACAGCTAGGAGGGCTCCCCTGGTTAACCACACACACTCCAGGCTAAGGGAAGCCTTTTATAAGAAAACGTGTACCACTTATGCATAAAAATTTGGGATTGGTAACTTCTGAAGCTAAATTGTGGCTTTACATCTTTTTCTATAGTCAGATTTGGCTCAGTTATTTTTCTGATAATCAGCTGATTGTCCTTTGAAGCAGGACTATTGAGATGGATTGAGTGTGCTGCTGAAAGAGGCCGTGCAAATGTGTGTATCAGACGCTCAGAAGGCATTGTGAGAGCGCTGGAGGAATTTTGGAGACAAGAACTGAGAAATGCACCAGAGAGGGACTTCTAGTCACTTCGGTGCAATTTGCACTTAAGATTCTACCCCTGCCACCTCTCACTGTTACTCCGTCAGTCCTTTCATTTACACAAAATATTGAAATAAGCTGTGAAATGAAATAAATTGATCCAGTTATTTATTTTTGTTGGCCAGCAAGACAAGCATTTTGATTTGGGTGGAAAAGTACATGAAGAGGGAAGCCACTAAAGCCAATGTTAGACTCGGGGGGTCGGTAGCCACAGCACAGGGCCTGAGTTTGAATGTCATCTTAAATGTCCAAGCGGGAAAAATGTGGAGGCTGTTTATAAGCTGCATTCTTTTTTTGTGTAAATCTCTGACTACGGTTACACTTTCGATTTCATATTGAAACCTATCTGAACAAAGCAAGGTGCAAAAATGATCAGGATGCCGTAAGTGATAGAGAATATTCAGGGTTGGAATATTCTGCATAACAGACATAGCATTAGGCAAAGATGTTAATACCAAATGTCTAAACGGACTGGCCATTCTGGATACTGTGACTCGGATTCCTCTGTTACCAAGCTTGGGAACGAGTAGAAGATGGACATTTCTCTTTAGCTTATTTCTTTAATCCTTTAAGGAATTAATTTTATTTCAACTCAAGTTACATCAAGACATCACCATCAAAAAGTGCTTTGTTTGGTTCTCTTCGTCTCGGGTGATCTAGATCTTGGGGAAGTGAGACAGAAGAGGCTACATGTAGGTTTGGTACTTTATATCTCTCCCATGGTTCTTCCCAAATCAACTTCCCGGCAGTGACTGTGATGTAGAAAAAATTACAACATGTCTTCAATTTGATATGCAAAGATTCTTGGGGTACCCTTATGATTTCACATAGACTATATAGAATAATTTTGTTAAAATAAGACTCCAAGTAACACTTGGACAACTTCGAACATCTCAGGTTAATTTACTCAAAGAATAGTTAAAACCAATGCGAAACTAGGAAGCCATACCCATTGTAGGTTTGAAAAATAAATGTTTCCCTGGCTGGTGGGACTCAGTGGTTGGCCCGGGCACAGGAGGATCTTGGATTCTATTCCCGGTCAACAGCACATACCTAGGTTCGATCCCCAGCTCCAGTCAGGATATGTGCAGGAGACAACCAATTGATGTGTCTTTCTCACGTCATTGTCTCTCTCTCTCTCTCCCTCTCCATAAATATCTATATACCTCCCCCTCCCTCTCTCCCTTTCACTCTCTCTAAAAATCAATGGAAAAAATATCCTCAGGTGAGGATTAACAAAAAGAATAAATGTCCACAAATTTATGAAATTGTTCATGAGTTCCATTTGTGCCTATTGAGTTACATGTATAAATTCTAATTCTTAGTGATTGAAATTGCTTTATGAAAAATATTTTGCAGTGTAGCCAATCTCAACAAAAACTGAACTGTCATCATGTACATCAATGATATCTGAGTGGTGTTAAGGAAAAAGTTATTCTGACATTTGTTAAAATGATAAAGACTTTATTCGGGACTTACTATTTATTCAGGATTTTTTCTTAGCTCTCCCCAGGTTCTAGCCTCTGGTGGTATGACTCAGACTTTCTGGGTAGTCACATTTTGAGCCTTAACAGTCTCAGCACTAACAGATTGAGCTGTTTCATGCATCCAGAAACAAAGACAGGATGTTGACAGCCTTTATGAGAAAGCATTTAAAATAAGTTCATGCTTGTGAAACTGAAAACTAGAGATTTAGCCTCAATTGGAACTACTCAGTCTAACCATTTAGCTACATAAATATTTTGTTAAGTCCAGATAACCTTTATCAAATGGGAAATATAAAGAATGCCACAGGAATTATATACCTGATTTACATTACATAAAACTGTTGTTTATTGAGGGGAAGAGGAAATGAAAATGTGGGGGCAGAAAAGTTATTTTTCTTCTACCTTTCTAAGTCCTTCAGGCTGGAATAATAATCACATTGACATGAACAGATGAAAAGGAGATGATGACCACATTTATTATGTACGTACATACGGGGATCCATCAGACAGTGAGACCGAGGACACGCTGGCAGTGGAGGTCTATGCCACTCTGGACTAAGGAGAGAAAGGCAGGGGTCTGGAATTTCAAAGGAAAAGCAGGCAATTCATAGGTAGATGAGAAAGAGCAAACAAATTCTTACTTGACCAAGTGGAAACACAGAGGGGACTCTAACAGACGGCTTGGTTTCTCCTGTCTGCCACGTTTAATTCAGAGAGGCTAAGGTGAATGTGCCTCGGCACCCTTCCCAAAGCAGGTGTTTCCACCTGAATTTCTCAGGCAGGTAAGGGGGAGGGACGAACAAAAACCAACCAAACAAAAGCTATTCTTAAATTTGTTAGGCCTTTGTTTTCAGCTTGAAATAATCTACATGCCACAGTGGCACTTTCTGGGGAAACTAGTTCCAGATCCCTGCACTGAAGAGGGAGCCTCCCGACAGAGGGTGCTCAATACACTTTCTAAACTTCAGGCTGATTTGCCCTTTAAATTCTACCAACAACAATGTTAAAACAATCCAATCTCAGTACGGCAAACCAGCTAGACGACTGTTTTCAGAAAGCTTTTCCTAACTCACTAAATATAAAACTGCTAAAAATATATATAAATAAATAAAAGTTTTCTTTAAAAGAAACTTCTAGTGACTGTTGAGTTATTGTTTTTGTTTTTTTCTTTATTGGTTTTAGAAAGAGAGGAAGGGAGAGGAAGAGAAAGATAGAAACATCGATGGGAGAGAAAGATAGAAACGTCGATGAGAGAGAATATCGATTGGCCACCCCCCACATTCGCCCCACTGGGGATCTGGCCCACAACCTGGGCACGTGCCCTGGCCAGGAATTGAACTGGCGACCTCCTGGTGCATGGACTGATGCTCAGCTGCTGAGCCACACCAGCCGGGCAGATAGGGGCATTCTTAATAGCATTGACTATACCAGAGTAAACAGTGGTAAGACAGAGTTGCATTCTGGGTTGTTTTAAAATGCTTCAGTTCATAAATTTTTTTTTCTTATGTGTACAGGGAGGAAAAAGGGCATTACACAAATTTTTATCTGGGACTTTTTAATGCTTCAAATAGGCCAGGCGATGACGGAATTATACTTTCTCTGTTACTTGAATTGATTAGACAAGAACCCATACATAGATATTCATAGAAAGGCCCTTTCTATCTTCAGTTCTGTTCATCCAAATATAATTTTGGTTCTTATATTAAGATCCCTGAAACTTTCTAAGGAGCTTTCAAGACGTCTTTAGAATGTCTCCAACCTTTCTACCTGCCTGTGTATTTAGAGCACGTGTCACTCGTACCGTGGTTACCAGGCCAGCGCATCTCTCCTTCCAGAGCTGGAGGCCCAGTCAGTGCAGAAACCGAGACCTACGTGCCTTTGCGTTTCCCCACAGTGCTTCCCACTGTGACTTGCACAGATTGGGCCCTGAAAAAATACTGCCGAAGCCGTCAAGAAATCTCACTCTGTGAACTGAGGGTCTTGGAAATGTGGAGGGCCGCCATCCCTGTTCCGATTGGTTTCTGGATATATGATTGTCCTAGGGCTTCTGTAATAATGAGCCACACACTGGATGGCTTACAGACAGACACGTATTGTCTCAGTTCTAGATCAAAGTGTCGGCGTGGTTGGTTCCTCGCGAGGGCTGGGAGGGAGAATCTGTTCCCGGCCTCTCTCCTATCCTTTGGTGGTTTGTTGGCAGTCTTTGGTGATCCTTGGCTTGCAGATGCATCACCCCAGATCTCTGTCTTTAGGTTCATATGGCGTTCTCCCTGTGTGTGTCTATCTCTATGTCCAAACTTCCCCATTTTATAAGTGCCCCGTCATACTGGATTAGGGCCCACCCTAATGACCTCATCTCAGCTAGATAATCTGCAAAGACCAGATTTATTAAAAACAGATCATTTTAGCCCTGGAATATTGTCTAGTCCAGAGGTTCCAATAGTGTTCCAAGGAGCTCTAACATTCCAACAAAGTACCTCAGGAGGACTCAGGAGCTGAATGGGGCTCCTTTTTTCTCATCTGTTCCGTACAATTGCCATGAGCAAACCCCACCCCAACACTATTTTTATTGCACTCAGATTCTGTGGAGAAGGAATTTAGACAGGACACAACAAAATAGCTTATCATCTCTGCTCCGAAATGTCTGAGATCTCAGTTGAGAAGACTCGACAGCTGGGAGCTAGAATCATCCAGAGGCATCTTCAGTCCATCTGGCCTTTGATTCTGGCTGTTGGCTGGGTCCCCAGTTGGACATCTCCACACAGCCTGGCGTTCTGACAGCATGGTGGTGTCAAGATCGTCAGAGATCCTACATGATGATTTACGGCTTCCAAGCCTCTGTGCCCGCAGAGAGGGTGCTGCATCACCTTTGGGCCTGGCCCCGGAAGACACATCCATCACGCCACCATGCTCCGAAGCAGTCATAAATCGCACCCAGTTTAGAGTGGGAGGAGAAGGGACACAGACCTCACCCTTTAATGAGAGAAGTGCCAATGTTACCTTGTAAGAAGAATGTGTGGGACAGGAAACATTGTTGCGGTTGTCTGAAAAATATAGTCAGTCACACTATCCACACCAACCTCTTTAACATTGGGCAGCATCTCTCTGTGACTCTTTAATATTAGCTAGCAATTGTAGATAAGAAATACGGGGTCCGTAGAGGCCAAGCAACACTCATGAATTTCGCACAATCTTTTAGCATATCCAGTGATTCTTGTAGAAAAAACAGAAAATTGAGAAAGCCAGTGTTTTTCTTCACCTATTTTCTTTGTTTCTAATTTCTTTGGACAAGCTCAGTGAGTTTTGCAGAACTTCTATTATGAGATAACTAGGAGAAAGCCATCATTTCATTTTACTAAATCCCATTTTTAAAATCAACTTTTTGTCAGGGTTTAAACCATTGCTTTCACAAAATTTTTTTGACTATCCTATGCTTCTCCCAATGTCAGCCAAAAGTTCCTGAGTTGTTCGGAGACACATGTGTACACACACATGCACACACCCTGGTCTGTGACTTACACAGATTAATACGAGGAAAAGTCTCATCAGTGTCTGTAGTGAAAAGGGCAGAGACCTGGGGTGGCACCTTAGCCAAGTCCCTCAGCTTCTGTTCTTATCCAGGCTCAGGAGTCTGCCTGGTGGCCCGCTCCCTGCGCCGTCCCCAGCCTCACGGACCCTCACAGCGACAGGAGGACAGGCAGCAATAGCCGGTCTCTGAAGCCTCCAAGCCCTTGCTCTGCAGCAGCCTTCTCCGGTAGGTCCCATCCTTCTAGCTCCGGAGGAGCATTTAGGGGCTGGGAAAAGTTTTCTAGGAAACAATTACTCACAAGCAAAGGGACCAGAAATGTCCCAGAGATGTTCTCCAGCAAACCCTTTAAGTGAATGACTCGCAGCTGGGCAGCCTGCCCTATGACGGCCGGCTCATGTGATCTCAGTCCATGTAACGCTGCACTGAGATCTGTGTTCTCCCTCCAGCCTCATAAATCTTCAAACCGATTCATTGAAGGCTCCCCTCCCTCATCTTGTGTCTTATAAAATCCACCCACATGTTGAGCTCCTTCCGAAAGAATAACGATTTTATGGCACATCTTCCATCATAAGGTTTCACCACAGAGGTCAGCTGGAGACTGAGTGTCTCTTAAGATCGAAATGACATTGGCTACACCCTCCCCCGCCCCACCATTCCGGGCCCTCTGGAAGCCCAGGAGCCTCCCCGAACTTTCACAATTTCTGGTGTGTTCACGCGTTCAGGCTTTAGGCTCTGAACTATGTCTACGAACCGTCTTCCACTCATCGCCTCACCACTCCACGCGTTCGGTCCCTGTTCTGTGCCTGAGACGAGTCCACCCAGCGCTGTGATTCCACCCACACTCCCATCAGGCTTTTGTGCATTTTAGAGAGTTAACGAAGGTTGGGGAGCCCGCAGAGCCCGCGAGGTTGCCCTGCAGGCCACCTTCAGGCCCACCTGGTGCCGCCCTCAGGCGGTCCAGAGCTCTCCAGCCCCCGCTGGCCTCCCCCACCCTCTGGCCAGCCTGCTCCACAGCCACAGTCTCGACCCCTCCCAGCGCAGGGCAGTTTAATGTCCCCTCTTGTCTCCGGTCTCCAGCTCTCTACGTTCCGGCTTGGACCCCTTTCACTCCAGCAGCTTATCAAAGTTTTTCTCAGCACACGTCCCTCCCGTAGGAGGCATTCTGGTGTCTCTGTTAAGCTGCTGTATTAGCCTATTTGTTACGAGTTGTTGCTCTGACCTGCGTTTCTAGTCCTCCTGACTAGTCCTCCTGTCTTCTTCAGAATCCCCTGCCTTGCTTTTCCCGCTGAATATGCCAAATCTGCCCGTTTAATCCTCAGCCCTCCGTCCTCTTTGTCCCTTCCCCAGTCCTTCGTGACCTCGTCTATGTTCAGAGCGATGTCGGCAGCCTTCCTGTAACAGGTCCCAGACCCCTACCTCTAGCACACCTCTCCTCCGCCTCTCACCACGGGCCGCCTCCCACAGCCCACTGTTCTGTCGGCTCAGGCTGCATGTGCTCAGAGGGAACCTCACCCACGTGTGAGGAGTGTCACGGCACAGCCTCCTCTCCCACACGGTCTCCCACAAACCCCTCGTTTCTCCACCCTCCTCCCCTCTCCATCGCCAGGCCAGTTCTCCAAGTGTAACTCCGACTTAATTGCTCCTCTGCTCGGAAACCTTCCCGTGGTCTTCTTAACACCATCTGTGGGCCTCCGCCTGCCTTTCACGGTGCACCAAGTCCAGGCCTGACCTGTGTTTCCAGCCCAGGCCCTGGACTCAAAAGTGAATTCAGATTCTCACTAGCCATTTACCTGCTGTATGACCTTGGGGCGGTGAATGTCAGCTCTCTGGCCTCTGCTCTTCCTAAAGACTTCACAAGTGGCTCCATATTTTGGCAACTTCCCAGGAAATACTAAAATGTTAAGTATTCTAATGCTGACACCAGCCCAGTTCTGTCCTTACTAAATTGTAAATTTCTGGTTTGTCACCGGCCCTGGTTCTAATCGAGGTGAAGATGGTCTGTACCCTTGAACGCCTACCTGCATCCTCAGCCACAGTCCTCGCTATTTGCAAGGCCCCTGTGATGTAACCTAAGGGTTGACAGCAAGAAAGTAAAATAAAACGACAATGTAACAATATGTGCAGGCAGCCAAGCAGGCGGTGAGCTCCTGTGACACCGTCAGTGTGAGAAGGGAGTCCAGTTAAGCACGAGGGGCTTGTTCCCTTTTCTCCAAAGTCCAAATGCTCACTGGTACCTGGAAACACAGCGGTGAAGGGCAAGAGCGCAGACGCCGGCTGCCTGATAGCGTGTGAACTCAAACCAGAGCGTACACCCCACCTCTGCCCCTGTCTGGGTGTGCGCTGTGGAGCGAGCCACTCAGCTCCTTCAGTCATCGTCTCCTCACCTGTAAAACGGCCGGGAGTGCCCACCTGAAGGGCTGCTGTGAAGAGGGGTGTGTGATGGGTACGACATGCCGAGCTCCGTGCTTGCACTCAAGAAACTTAGTAGTAAACTGGTGGATACAGAGGGGAGGGGTGGGGGCTGGGCGGGAAATGTGAAGGGATTAAGGAGTACAAGTCGGCAGTTGCAGAACGGCCATAGGGATGCGAAGTACAACTTAGGGAGTAAGTCAATAATATTGTAATAACTATGTATAGTGCCGGGTGGGTGCACGACTTCCCCAGGGGATCCCTTTATACGTTATATAAATGTCTAAGCAGGATGCTTATACCTGAAACTAACATAATATTGAATGTTCATTGTAATTGAGAAATGAAAATTAAGAAAAAGTAATTTGCTGGACTGAGCTCTGGATAATATAAGAAGTAGCCTAAACATTTTTAAAAAGTCAACACTTACTTGACAGTAAGAATGTGCTTGGCATTGCCTGAGAGGCAGCAAGCGTGGGCGGCTGCCCTCGGGAGGTGCAGCCTCCCAGGGGAGTCACGGGGGCATTTCTCGCTGGGCAGTGAGATGAGCCGGCACAGCACGCGTGTAAGTGCAGTGCTCGGGAAACACGGGTGTTTTCTCCACCAACCAGCCCTCTCAGCACACTCCCGGTAACAGACACGGTTCCAGGTGCTGAGGAACCAGAAGTGAACATGGTCTGTGTTTTTAGATAATGCACAGGGAAGGACAGCCACGTATTCAGTAACTACAGCGTGTCAGGAGCTCACCTAGAAGTCTGTTCGCACTACTCATGAGCACAAGGGAGGCTTTGGTCAGACTCGCCTGGTGATAGGGAAGGTTTCAGGAGGTGAACCTGAGCTGAGTCTTGATGCAGGAGGACCCCAGACAGAAATGAGGGGACTGTAGGGAAGGAGCACAGAGGCCTGGAAGACCACATGGTGTCATTGGAGGGCTTGGCGTCAGGGAAGAACCAGAGTCATTGTAATGGGGGGTGACAATGAAAAGACATATAAGATCAGCTTGAGGGGGTCCTGTATGTGCCCCCACATCAAAGAACTCTTTATTTATTTATTTATTTAATCCTCACCCAAGGATATTTTTGTTTATCATCAGATAGAGTGGGAGGGAGGGAGAGAGAGAGAGAGAAACATCAATGTGAGAGAGACACATTGACTGGTTGCCTCCTGCATGACCCAACCGGGACTGGGGACAAACTACAACCGAGGTACATGGCCTCGATTAGAATCAAACCCACAACTCACTGGTCCGAGGGGCAACGCTCTAACTGCTGAACCAAACCGGTCAATGACAAAGAGCTCTTTATTCTATTTAAGCCCATCCTCAGTTACATTCAAAGCCTGGTTAATCTTAAAGAGTTTGTTTAAGACCATCCTTTCTGTTTTCAGATCCTTATAAAAAGAAAAACAACCATCTGGTCTTGCCAGAAAACCAGCGGCTGCAGCGGGAAGGCAGAGTAGGCAGATTGGCAATGCCCAGAGCAAACTTGGCCATGCATGAGACTCAGACACGAGCATGTTGCTTTAACTTGTCCCTGGCGTGAGGAGACCTCAGGGAAACCATCCAGCAAACTCATTCTCCTTTGTCCCTGCCTCTTCCTCTTTTTTCACACCCTAGTTTCTTCCTTTGCTTTGCTGCCATTTATTAAATAGTCCAACTGATTGTGGGAAATTTGCCCTGCGTAGAGTCTGGAAAGTCATAAAGGAAACCACTCAATTAAACTGAACTCTGAGTGTCAGAGCAAAGCTCCCCCCTCCCACTGGCCCTGCCCTTGTGGTGCCAGGGCGCTCAGTCGGTGCCGTGGGCCTCAGAGCACGGGAGGGTGTTCGCGGTTAGTCTTTGCCCATCCTCTCTGAAGCCTGCTCCTGGTGAGCGCAGGCTGATTGCTTGAGACGTGTGGGCTGGAGGGTCAGGCCAGAAGGTGCGGAGGAGGGTGTAGCTGGGCTCAGCCAAGTGTCCCTGTCTGACCTCTTGCTCTTTTTCTGTCCCCATAGGAAAGGTGGAGCTTTCCTGCCACAGAATTTAATGTCCCTTTTCCTTTCTTTATAACAACTGCATTCCTGCCCTACCTCCTTGGGAGAATGGCACGTGGTGTTCCCTGTGAAAAGCACTCTGCAGAATCCCTTTCATCTCAAAGCCAAGGTCTTTGATGAGCCTGTTGGGAAAAGTGCAGTTAGAAAATCTAAGGTCATCTCCTCCTCTGATGGTACCATGTTTTAATGTATTCTGCACTCCTGCCTTCTCCAGGGAGAGGCTCGGGGTCTGGCAGGACCCCAGGGAGCCTGCCATGGTGGGAGCATCTATGTCCTTCGAGTTCCCCCTGACTAGACCTAGGGACCTCCTCATTCTTTCAACCACTTTCAGACACAGAGCAAGCACTGTCCGTCTGAGTTAGAGACTGCCCGCACATTGGCCGTCAAGAGGGACCAGGTAACACAACCTGGAAGTGAAGTTCATGTTCATGCCCCATATGGTGAACTTGGACCAAAAAATGAAAGGAGATCGAAGGGTACTGGCCAATAAATTCTACTCCTGTTCTCCCTCCTGTGGATCATTGGCTCGGTCTGCCCTGCCAGAGATGTCCTGTGTCACCAAGGAACCAGCTGTGCTTGATCAGAAAGCTACCATCAATTTGTTAACGAGTGTTCACTTTTCTCCTTCCCTGCCTTGATTTTCCTTCTGCCTCCTTTTTCCAACCCTGCCATTGCACTTTCCAAAGAAGCATTAGCCCTGGCCAGTTTGGCTCAGCGGTTGAGCATTGGCCTGTAGAGTCCCAGGTTTGATTCCCGTTAGGGGCACATACCACAAAAAAAAGAAGAAGAAGAAGCATTAGCAGGTAAGCTTTGCTGTAGACTGTCTTCTAGGTAATCCGGTCACAGTGACCCACTGACCTCAGAACTACACTCGGGACCCATTGATGTGATTGATTTGTTCCTGAGTTGGCCGAAGCCAGTTTATAACCACATATTCCCACATGTTCTAAAATCCCCAAAGGTCAGTCCTTGTTTCTGCCGTGAAGGAGAATAGTCTCAGGCCTACAGGTCTGTGGAAAACCTTTATTCCAGATGAGAACCATCACAGCACTATTTAACAAGAGGAAGAAAAAAAAGATGAAACAATCTAAGCTTTTTTAAAAAAGAAGCGTGTTTTCACAACTGATACATTTTTACAACAAAGTACTAGGTAGACATTAAAATGACATATTTACTGACATAAACTTATTAATAATGTGTTAATTGAAAAAAAATTAAAACTACGTACAGCATGATCTCACTTTTGCAAGAAACAAATACCTATGTGTTCCCCAGAGTAAGTGACATTTGAGCTGTATGTTAAAGGATGTGTGGGAATTAGCCAAAGACATATACGTGCTGTAACTGTATAAGGAAAATGAGATGAAGACCCCAGGGAGACTCTGGAAGACTAAGGATCACAGATAAACGTTTGTAGGCTTTTATTTTGCGTGGGAATTGTCAAGAAGACATGGTTTATAATTGTTCCGAATGACCGAAGGATAAGGTAATATCCCTAACAAGGAGAAGGTTGCCTGTGGCTGTTGTAACCATCCTTTGTGAGGCCGCTCACCCAGCACGCCCATATTTCATTACTTTATTGTAGTCAACAGTTGTACTATTCCTCAAATAAATACATTGCCCTTGGAATACTTCTTTTGGTAGGCTTTTTAGTTCTTGAGAATTTTAAAGAATAAATCATTGCATTTGGACAGGGTGAGGCAAAGGTTGGACAGTCCATTTGTTCAACATACGCTAAGCTTTGTCCATTTTTCAGAAACTGAGCTGGGTCCTGAGGACTCAGCAGTGAGGACGCCTACTCGCCCTCGGTGAGGTGGTCAGAGGCCAGGACCAGAGCACTGCCGTCCGCAGTTGACTATAGTGCTAAGGGCTCTCCTGGGCCACAGGGCTTCAGCACAGCGTGGGGGACCGGAGCAGTCGGGAGCCGCCTCCACAGAGTAAGTGACATTTGAGCTGCATGTTGAAGGCCGTGTGGGAATGAGCTACGGAAAGTGAGAAGGGCATTCTAAGCAGGGGCCAGGAGACGCAGAAAAGGCCAGTCCAGGGATTAGGAAAAGCTGAATCTGTTGATCGGTGCTTTGACCGGAACTCTCTGCAATGATGGAAAATTCTACATCTGTGCTGTCCAAAACAGGGGCTATTGAACAATTGAGAAACAGAAATTTTAATTTCATTTGATTTTTTAAGTTTAAATTTAAATAGCCACATATGACAACTATTATTTTTTTTAACCACATATATAGGTATGATCAACACACAAAAACGTGTAGGTAATCGATGTATTCAACTTGATGAGTTTGGAGATAAGTATATTACCTGTGAAATAATCATTACACCTATGCCCAAAACATCTCTATGAAAAGTTTCCTCCTGCCCTCTTTTTTATTATTATGTTTGTGTGTGATAAGAACACCTGACATGACACCTACTGTGACTGCTGCGTGGAACCGCACAGCTCTGGATGAGCAGCAGCTAGGTCTTAGGTGTGTTTCACTGGTAAGTTTCGTATTCATCTTAAAGGTGGAAAGGAGTCCCTGCAAAGTTACAAAACAGAGTAATTACATGAGTGAACTTAAAATAAATATTTCTTGCAAATATGGGAAGCAAAGTAATTTGGCCAGTTTTTAACATGTAACATGTGTTCACTTTCCATGACTTTCTTAGAGAAGGTGACAAAAAAGATGTATTTAAAACAAATGTTACCATAAAAATCACCTTTGGAAATTATCTGATAGTGGGAATGACCAATTAGCTAGCTACAAACCAATAAGTAAAAAAAAGATAGTTATCACAGTAGGAAATTAAGTACATGGCATTAATGGACCATTCCCTGGAGCCCACATACAAATGGCTAATTAAACAGGTAAAACAGTGTTCAAATCATTAGTATTCTAAAAAGAAGTTTCAATGAAAATGAGATTCTCACTTTCCATTGACCAAATTACTTGGAAGTTTTACTTCCAAGACAGTATATTGTTGAGTCTATAGATAAAGTCACTCTCTTAAGTGTCCTTAAGAAAATAAATTGGTACATTTTTTCTGTAGGCCAGTTTGACAATATTTTAGCAAAAAACTTGAAAATGTTTAAGCCCTGCAAAAGAAACCAGCATCCCCAATTAAAAAATTGGCAGAGGAGCTGAATAGACACCTCTCCAAACAGGACATACAAATGGCCAATCAGAAAGAATATATGTACCCCCATGTTTGTAGCAGCACTATTTACAAAAGCTAAGATCTGGAAACAGCCCAAGTGTCCATCAGTAGACGAATGGATAAAAAAGCACTGGTACATATACACAATGGAATACTATGCAGTTGTAAGAAAGAAAGATCTCTTATCCTTTGAAACAACATGGAGGGACCTAGAAAGTATTATCCGAAGTGAAACAAGCCAAGCAGAAAAAGACAAACACCACATGATCTCACTTATATACGGAATATAATGAACATAACAGTCTGAGGAATACGGTAGACCCAGAGACATGGAAGTAGGGTACAGACTGACAACCCTCAAAAGAGGGGGTGGTGGGGGTGGGAAGAGATAAACCACAGAACTTATATGCATGTATGCATGGACAACAAAGCCAGGGACGGGGCTGGAGGGATGGGGAGGAGGGTGCCAATGGGGTAAAAAAGGAGAAACATCTGTAACAAAAATAAATAAATAAATAAATAAATAAATAAATAAATAATTTACATACACACACACACACACACACACAAAAGAAATCAGCATCAAAATGAAAGGGAAACCCACTCTCTGGGAAAATATATTTTCCAATGATACATCAGATAAGGGGTTAATATCCAAAATATAGAGTACTCATACAACTCAACAAAGGAAAGACAATCCAATTTAAAAATGGGCAGAGAACCTGAATAGACACTTGTCCAAACAGGACATACAAATAGCCAAGAGATATATGAAAAAATGCTCTAACATCACTAATCATCAGAAAGATGCAAATTAAAATGACTGTGAGATATCACCTCACACCTCCCAGAATGGCCACCATCAACAAATCTTCAAACAAGTGTTGGCGAGGGTGTGGAGAAAAGGGGACTCTAGTACATTGCTGGTGGGAATGCAGACTGGTGCAACCACTATGGAAAACAATTCGGTGTTTCCTCAGAAAATTAAAAATGGAATTGCCATTTAACCCAGTGATTCCACTTCTAGGAATATATCCTAAGAAGCCTGAAACACCAATCAGAAAGAATATATGCACCCCTATGTTCATAGCAGCACTATTTACAATTGCTAAGATCTGGAAACAGCCCAAATGTCCATCAGTAGATGAGTGGATAAAAAAAAAAAAACTGTGATACATATACAACAGTAAGGAAGAAAGATCTCCTATCCTTTGAGACGACATGGAGGGACCTGGAGAGTATTATGCTAAGCGAAATAAGCCAGTCAGAGAAAGACAAGTATAACATGCTCTCAGTTATTTGTGGAATATAATGAACAAAATAAGCTGATGAACAAAACAGACCCAGAGACATGGAAGGAGGGACAGACTGGCAGAGGGAGGGGGAGGGAGGAGTGTGGGAAGAGCCAGAGAATGCATTTGCATTGAAGCATAACCAATGGACACAGACAACAGTACTGTGAAGGGGTGGGGGACGGGAGCAGGGAGGAGGGTGTCAATGGGGGAAAAGGGAGAGACATCTGTAACAAAAATGAACTAATTAATAAAAAGAAAAGGTTTGAGCCCTGTCAGTCAGCTATTCCATTTCTAGGAATTTGCCATAAAGGAGTCATTGGGGATTCTTGCAAAGACTCATGCACAAGACTGTTCATGTCTGTATTACATACAACAGAAAAAATAAAATAAATAAAAATAAAAGAGGAAGGGGAGGAAGAAACCTTCCTCTATCCTTCTAGGTTCTTTCAACTGGTCTAATATTTAAATCAACATGAAAGAGTAACAAGAAAAAAATAACCAAATTTAATCACATATGTAGGTACAGGAACCACATACATGAGGGATTCAGAGACCCCCACATACGTGAGAGGTTCAGAGACAGGAAGGTTCATGAAGTACGTATGTCATCCTGAGCTAAGGAATGAGACCAGGCACATGCGGCTCCACAGGGGAGGAGGGGAAGCAGAACAGATGTTCAGTAATGAGGTGTTTCACCCTGCCACACAGATAAGTCATCAAAAGCTGTTTCTGGTAATACCTCTTACTATGGGCAACACCCCTAATTTAAATTCTTCTAAGTAGTTGGCGGCAGAAGTTTCTCTTGGGCCCACATGATCTCAGTTACCTTCAGCTCAAAATAATTCACATACCAAAGTGGCACATCTTGGGGAGGCCTGTTCCAAGCCCCTTCAAATGACAACCACCTACCTACCTGTGATTCCCAATAGATTTATTAAATAAATCATGATACGTCCACACCACCGAATACTATGAACATTAGAGGCCATGTTTAACTGCGTGGGGGGAATGTGTGTGACATACATTTTTAGTGGCAAAAAATCCAATTGCTATTAGAATGTACAATTTCAGTTGAATATTAAAAAAAAAAAAAAAATGGAGGAACAGAAAAAATAAATACTTGAGGGATATTCACCAAAATGTTAATGGTGTTTATCATTGTGTACTGTGATTGTGGGTGATCTTTATTTTCTTCTTTGTGTTTCTCTGTACTTATAATTTTTCACAATGAAAACCTATGACATTTAAAATAGAAAAGCATCTCTTTAAGTTAAGGTTGTTAATTATGTTGGTGGTGTTCAACTGGAACAGAAGTAATTGGAAGTCTATAATTGCTACAGTTCTGCTCCTCGACATAAAATAACTCAAGTGGTGGCAGGCATTTGCTAGTCTAGAGTGTGGACACTATAGTTTTTAAAGAGGCTAAGTGACCTTGGAGTCCTGTCCAGAAACCCTTCCCTGCTGTGGGTAGCAGCAGAGTGCTTCAGTGAATCCCAATAAAGTGTTTTCAACCAGAGATAATTGTGTATATGAAGAGGATCTGCAGCCAGATATGTAGATGGTTTCTATAAATAGAAGGAAGGTCCCCCTTGGTATGTTCTTCCTAATATTTTAACTCAGACAGTGAGACAATGAGACAATGAGAAACTTCAAGAAAGTGACTCTGAATTAAACTGACTCATAGGAGACTTTCTCTGCTCCTGAATTTCCCCTGGACGCTCTTCTTGATTAGCTGATGAACTGTCTGGGCAGTTCTGCTCACACATTTCTTTTCCAGCTGTGTTTGGTGACAAGAAGGGTTTGCATTTGGCATTTGGAAACTTTATTCATTAACAGTGACTTCCCCTTGACATTCTCCTGGTTTGAGCAGGGGAAAGAAGAAAAAAAAAATTGACTTGGGTGGGTAATGGAGTTCTGGCTTAGAAGTAGAAAGAGGTAAACTGATTATTCTGTAAGAGTTACTATTTTGTGGCCAAGCCTATGTGGGTCACATCTGGCTTATATGTGAATCTCAGTATATAAGGGAAAACAAGGACAGTAAAAGAGGCCTGTGAAGCAATCTGTCCACTCATACTATTTTTAAGTACATTTTAAATATTCATGATCAGTAGATACTGGTGCAAAGGTAGTGTAAAATGAATGAACAGTTTCACATTTTTGAGAGGTCAGCACAATGAATCTAACCCTCCCTCAGAGGGAGGGCAGCAGGGTTTGTTCAGAGGCTAGATTTCTGAATCCTATGACTACTTGGAACCCAGTTCTCGGTCTTCTAGCTGATGTGTGCACGCACACATACACACACACACATATATGCACAAACATGCACACATATGCACACACACACAGAGTCCTAGCAGGTGGCAAAAACAAGTCGAGAGCAAACAGCTCCTGCTGTAGGACTGGCACTCACCTCTCATCCAGGTCTCTGGTGCTGTTTCTGACTCCCTAATTCTGAACCAGGTGTGTCCAAACCCTTGGTGACTACCTTAGAAGACTTGGCTGATCTGAAATTCCTGTCCTGTACATCCCAGGACTGTAACCCCAGTTAGGTTTGCTTTTTTTGAATCCTCACCTGAGGATATTTTTCTATTTATCTTCAGGTAGAGAGAGAGGGAGGAAGAGAGCGACACATCGACTGGTTGCTTCCCACACGACCCCGACCAGGGCCAGAGATGAACTGCAACCGAGGTACATGCCCTTGGCTGGAATCGAACTCAGGACTCATTGGTCCATGGGCCAACACTCTACTGCTGAGCCAAACTGGCCAGGGCAGGCTTGCTTTTGAAACGGACTTCTGTTTGCAAACTTTCCTGCCCAGCAGACTCCGAATGCTCTCCTGGCTACTGTGCTCAGCTGCTGTCTGTCTCTGTGAGGCAGTCACACTGGAGATTTGCACTCATAGTCACTACAGCACATATCTTAACCAGAGGTCTGCGCACACCTTAGCAGGTATTTATTATATAATAACTCCATGTCTCCCCAAACTTCAGTGACCCCTCATCTCTCTAACTGACTATGGTGGTCTTCCCCAGACATCAGGGACCCCATCTCTTCACATTTACACAATACGCCCAGATGGACCAAGAAGGTTCTACCCTCCCTGCATTCCTAATATAAGCTCTTTTCTGATCCTTTCTGAACTTAACATTTCTTCTGAGATCATTGACCCTTACCTTTGCAAAGAGGGGATACACTTACTTTGCATGATACATATAGTCTTGGAAAGCTATTAGTTAATCAACTATCTGTTTAGCATAAATCATAACTAGTGAGACAGAGTAGAAGGGTGGAAAGATCACCAGCTTTGGAATGAGTGAGAACTGCTCCCACACACACCTGGGAACTGTGATCATGGCCATGATTCCTAACCTCTGTGAGCCTCTATTTCCTCACCTATCCTAGAGAAAAAGAATTCATTTGTGCTTCCTGGGGTGGTTAGGGGGATTCAAACGACATAATGCCTCTCAGGTTCTGGCAGGTAACAGGTCTCGAGGTTTCTAAAATTTGATCCTGTTTTCCCCTCCCCCTTTTCCTATCGGTGACTGTAAACAGATACCTTGGAGAATTAAGATGTACAGTGTATAATATTTAGATAAGTTCCATGAAAGCTAGAGCTTGTCTGTATTCCCAAGGCCTGGTGCTTAGCACATGGTTGATGATCAAGACGTATTTGTTGAATGAATGAATGAAAAATGAATGAGAACAATTTATGTGATCACTACTACCTTCTATTGCTTTTTTGACACTGGCTGCTCCCCTCTGACACGGAGTTTCCAAACCGTGCTCTCCCAGCCCGAGGAAACGACTGGTCTCTGCTCTTGGATGCATTCCTCAGCCTGAGGGCACGTCACCTGAAGCGAGTCCAGCTGGACAAGCTGTCGCCTGAGGGACGGTCCTGCTTCCGCACAGTGCCCTCTGTCTGTACGAGGAGGCAGGCCGCAGGTCTGTCAGCTCCCAGCCCGGTCCTCTCAGGCTGAACGGGGGTGGTGGGGGGGGGTGGCTCCATTCTGAATTCCATTCTGCAGGTGAGGAGACCCCTGGCCTCACAGCCAATTACTCCATCAGGCACAGGGGACCTAAATCCCATCCTCCTTTTAGAGGCCCACAACAATATTTTCACTTTAATTTATTTTAAAAATAATTAAAAAATGAACACGATAATGTTTATATAGTCATGATTCCAGCCTGGATGATATTCATCATTGTATCAACACAATCATGAACTCTGACTTGTATTTATTTATTTATGTTGAAAGGGGTCCATGAAGGAATAAAGTGATCAGGGCCCTTGAAAGTCATAGTGTGGCCCTGGGTGTCCTGAGCAGAACCGCAGCTCACTGCAGGCCTGGGAGGGGCTGCTCCCTCCAGCACCTTCCCAGACAAAAGCAAGCTCTGCAGGGAGGAAGGCAAACCTCTGGAGGCAGAAAGGCTTCCTAACCTCCCCAGCCTCTCAAACAAGGCACATTCTAGCACAATATACCCTCTCCCCTTACACACGGGCCCAACGCCGCGTGCTCTCACTGTCTTCTCCCAAGACAGACAAACCCAGGTGTGACCTCATCCCCTGAATCTAGTAAAGAGGGCTCATCAGTGACTTCATTTCCTTTTCCTTCAGTCAAGATCAAGCATGATCTCCCCTCAAATCTGACAAGATCGGGCTTGATGTCACCCCCCCTCCACACCAGTGCCTCTCTTCTGCCTGCCGGCCGATGACACATTTCCACCCAGACTGCTTCTCACAAGCGGCTCTGCCTGTAGGTGTGGGTGTCTGGCTGGACGCTACTTCCTCTGAGCCACAGGGCAAGCCCTCCAGCTTAAAAGGCACTGAGGAGTGACAAATTGCGACTTGTGACTCAGCGCAGTGGCGGAAGGGCATATTTAGTCAAGGCTTAACATTCAGTGAGGAGTTTTTAGGGAAGCCTGGAGGGCAAAATGAGCCAACTCAGGATGATAAACTAAAAAGCAAAAGGAGGAATCCGAAGCTGAGAAATTCCTAGAAAAGAATTTATCACCTTGGCCCAAAGGAGAAGGTGCTGGAGCTGGCGGGCCGGGCCGCTAGGCAAGGGTGGCCTCCCACCGCAGCAGCTCCCGACCCTGCAAGCACTCAGAAGCCCGGCCATTGGCCATCCGTCTGTCCAGGTATTCCACATGTCCTTTTGACCTCCCCTGCAGGCACTGGGTCCTCCGTCTGCAAATTGGCAGGCCCCACGTGTGTGCCCCGGGGACTCAGCATCCAGGGAGCATGTTATTTGCATCTGCAACCAGATTGAAATCAGAGAAAGGAGCAGGACAGGAAAGAAGTGAACCTTGCAAAGGGCAAGTTTAACGGGACATCAGTAGTGGGGGAGGCTGTGCACGTGAACATAAAACTGCTCTAAAAAATTGTCTACTTTTAAAAATTGACTGAGGCGTTCAGTTTTCCTTTAAGTCTGTCCTATGGCCACAAATCCTGGCTTAGAATCCTGAGGAGGTTTGTTCTAGCTCAAGGGGAGACCAGGTAAGCAGGCCGACTGAGCCTTCGTGATTGTAGGAGCCGCACACTATGTCCCCTCTCCTCTTCCGCACCCCTCAGCATACCCCGTGGGCTACAGTTCCTCAACTGTGCAACTGCTGCCAACCCACAGCTAGGAAGAACCCTGTAGCAGACAGTCTGGGAGAGAGAGATTCTAGCATGTGAATAGCTAAGAGATCTATTCTCGAGAAGACATTTTATGTTCTGAGCCTCAGTTTCTTCATCTGTTAAATGGGGATAACAATTTTATCTGGCTTACAGAGCTGCCGTCTAGATCCGTTTTCAGTGAAATATATCCACCTGTTTTAAAACAGCTACACCCTCTCCTCCAAGCCTCACCAGTGGTCTTAGACCCTTCCTCATTTTATTTTTCTACAACATATTGATCCTCATCTCCACATCATATATTTTACTTTTTAAATTCTCTTTATCTCCCTTTGGGATGTAAATCCCATGAAGGCAGAGATTTTTGTCTACTCTATTTTATATCCCCAGCACCTGGAACACTGTCTAATATAGAATCAGTCTTAAGTAAATATTTACTGGATAAATAATTCGTGGAAAGTGCTCAGCACAATGGCTGGCACGTGCCACATATGTAATACATGTTGACTTTCATCCGCTGTATTGTTCCACACTGCACACTTAAAAGGAAGAATGAAGAGGTTCCAGAGAGGAGAGAAAAGCATGCAGAAAAGAGAGATTTAGTGAGGATCCGGGTACATGAAAGCAGACATCCTAAATGCATAGTTTCCGTTGCTCAAAGCTGCAGCATCTCTGAGCCTGGTGAGAGAAGCAGGCTATGCGTCAGCTCATTCTCATCCTCGCCCCTAGAGTGGACCTCTTCGTGCAGGACAGAAACTGCATAACTATACCTGTGTCCGGCCAGGTGAGAAGGGGTTACTGGAGGCCTGGGAGTACATGAAAAGCAAATGCCTGACCCCTGATGTATGCACCCCAAGGATGAGGCCCCTTTCCTTTGCAGCCGGAGTTTAATATCTCCTCCAGAAGATCTAACCTTCTAGTCCTTCTCCACGCTGACCCCTAGCCACTAGCCAGCCCTGCTGGAGGCCTGTGGTGTCAATACTTAAACTAGGTCAAACTCGGAAGAGTGACTTTTACGGATTTAAACGTTGAACAGGTAACTTTGGAGAGGGGCAATGGGTGTCATGGAAAGGCACAGGATGCAGAATCAGCTAGCCCGGAATGGTGGCTTGACAAGTGTCAACTGGACAAGACCTGCCTGCATTTCCCCGAATTCCCTTCCCGGCTCACTTCCCATTAGCACTGCCGTAGGAGATGTTCTCGCCTGAGATTTGAAGGGCAGAAGCAGTTAGAACCATTGCGCAGCTCACACGTGTTGCCACCACTCTGCTGGCTCGCTTCACCAGCTCCCCAAACAGGTGTCTGTTCCTGCTGTTCTTGCCTTCCCAGAGCTCCCCCCGCCTCCCCCACCTCTCCCAGGTGAAATACCAGCATTGTCTTAGGGGCTTGGAGAGATGGGGCTTTTCCAGGAAACAAGGGGTGTGAGTAGAGAGCCTGTAGGCACCAGACTGATGGGAAGTTTTTGGAGGGTGGATTCCTCCAAATCCCACCATGACTGGCATCATATACTCTATTCGAATTCACAATAGAGGTGATGATTGGTTTGCCTTATTAGCAGAGAGTACAAACACCTCAAAGAAGGCCTTCACTGTTTCAATTCTCAGTTTTAGGGACCTGCTGGAATTCGGAGCTATTCAGACAGGGAGGCCTCTTACCGTTCGCTGTCATCCCGCCCTCGCCCCCTCCGCACCCTCCCTCCCAATATCATGCGCACACCCTTCATCCAGCTACTCTCCCCTTCGCACCGGCTTGCTCTCCCTCTGTCCTCCATCCATCTTGTCAAAAAATGAACGAAGGAGTATGAGCTACCCCAGGACAGCCTGACACAGAAAAAATGTCTTCAAAATCCCAGAATGTCATGATGAACTTGCTGAGAAACCGTATGATGAACTGTATGGGCTTTTCCAAAGTCAGTTTCTGTGGAAAAGATATTGAACATTTGACTCATTCGTTAACAATTTGGGACAGTTAAATGGGGGAGGGAAAAAAGAGAGAGAAGAAAGAAAGAAAGAAATGGTTTCTCGTTCGTCCGTAAGTATCTGATTCAGGTGCCAAAGCTCATAAATCTTGGAATACAGTCAGCTGCAATCACGGATGATTCTCCAAAGGAAGAGGCCAAACACTGGAAAAACAAAGAGTGTACTTGGTCCATCACATGCTTATGCTAATGGGGGCTGAGAGGTGGACACTCTGCAACCACCCACGGGTTTCCTGGTATTGCTGCTGTCATTCCAAAATCCTGGCTCCTTGAAAGTATCTTCTCTTGCCCCTGCCAGAGAAAGCCAGCCTTTAAAAGAAGCTACATCCAAGGTCACTTACTTCTACATAAAGAAAATATTTTGTCAGCTGCCAAATTCATTTTTCTAATGTACTCTTACCCAATAACTTAAGCCTGGTGTTCTGGGAAGAGTCCAAGTTGGGTAATTTCATTCTCCCAACCAAATTCCCCCAAGAAGCTTGAACTGAACATGACATTACCCTTCACTGCTTCAGCTATCCTCTTATTAATCAAACTAATGCTTTTCATCCTCAAAGTATGATGGGGAGATGAGGGTAGAATTTCTAAAAAGGGATTATTCTGAAGAATTTAGTGATGAGAAGTTCCATTATATGAACTTAGTAACGTTCTTTGGAAGTCAAGTCTGGATTCGTTTATTTAACAAATAGTTATTAAAGCCTGTGCCAAGCACCGTTCTCAATGTTGCAGATGCAGCCTGACATAAGAAAAAGTGTCTGCCCTCAAGAAATAAATATTACAATAAGTATATGGGATGAGGTTGAGGAGGGAGGCAGGATTCAGACCATTTAAGTCATGATGTGGAGTTTGGATATTATTATAAGCACAGTTGGAGAGCATTGGTGGAGTGATATGATTTGGGTTTTTCTTCTAAGATCATCATGAAGGGGCAAAGCCATTAAACAGCACATCTGTGGGCCAGGGTCCTAGCTTTGTGCTATTTTTCACTGGAATTGAATCATCCTGGAGTCAGTTCAACTGTGGACATATCTTCCTCCCTGCAAGCCTTCAAAGAGCATTGAATCTTGGTTAGCTCAAAGGACCAATGAGCCCAAAGCCAGGGTTTGAGCCTCTGGGCCATCAACATTGCACAGCTCCATGACGAATGCTGCCTCCTTCTTCCTCTCTGGCTGGCTGGACTGTAGAGGCTCCTGCTGGTTATGTGGGACACCAGGAAAGAGAAGGCAAATGGAGAGGCATTCGCTCATCCCCACTGCTCCAGTAGCTGCCCTTGCTCTACTGGAGGTAGTTCAGTGGCAAAATCAAGGAGCAGAGGTATTTCCATACATGTGACTTTCTGAATAGTGACATTCTTAAAAGTGCATTACCACTGGAAAATAATCATTGAAATCCTGCTACTTATTGCCAACATTGTGAACAGGGACAATTATAAATAATAATTTTTAAAAAGTAACAGGACCTGAGAATAGAAGGGGGCATTAGTCGTCATCAAGTTCAGCCTTCCAATCAATTTAGGGTTTTTCTATGCAGCCCAGACGAAGGCTTATGGGGACCACATGCATGGCAATTTAATTGCACATTGTTCTATTAGCTAGGGAAGGTCATTTACTGTGGCACCTGTTGCCCAAAGTTGTAGTCCAAAGGACCAAAGGGTAGATAGAGAAACTCACATCTTAAAGAGGGGCTAAGGTCACAACCTGGAAAGGGAGCACCAAGTAAGTTTTCTACTCTCAGGAGCAACAAGACAGAATGAAGGATACAGAGCTAAACAAGAAGATATCCAGGATGCTGAAGAATGACGAACATAGACTATGTGGATTAAAGGTGAGCAAGTCTGGAGAAATCCCTAAGACATTGTGCAGGTTCTCATGATGGAATTTTAAATACAACCCCCACCGCAATGTATATATTGTGTTGAGTGCAATTATACTTGGCAGGGGCTAGAAGGAACCCTATATCCTACTTCTGCTGAATGGTCCCTGCCTCACATGAAAGCCACTTTCATCATCAAGAAATGTCAGCAATTCAGAACGTTCTCTGTATCCTCATCCCTCTGGCATGGGCTGCTCTTACATGAGATGCCGAGCAATTTCAATTCCTTTTCCTCTTGACAATTCTTCAAATAATTAAACAGCTCCCGTGTCCCCTTTCAATATTTCCTGCTCCAGGCTACCCATCCCCAGCTCCCATGTTCTCAGCACAGTGTCACAGATGCCAAACTTTCAAGAACTTCTGAAATTCAAATCCAACTCTCCATCTTTCCCCTAAAGGAGGATGAGGTTGAGAAAGGTGAAATGCAGCTGCATAGGGAATAGATTTTCCCCTTTGTCACCTGGAAGAGGCAGATCCAGAACTAGGAGTTGAGTGTCTTAATTCCAAATCCAGAGTTTACCCCACACCTTTCAATAACCCTTGCCGTCCCAGTCATCTTCCTCTGCACCCACTCCAGCTCCTCAGATATCTTCTGTAAATGTAGCCCCTGAGGCTGAACCCGCTGGCAGACGCGGGCCAGCCAGCCAAGAGAATAAGGAAATTGTTACCTACTTTATTCTAAACTCTATACACCCATCAATGCTGCTATGATTTCGTCAGATTTCTTTGACAGGCCCTGATGATTTGTATTGTACGTGTGGTTAAGGAAACACTTTGTGTTACTGTTTTGAACTTGAAATGTGTCAAGGAAAATGTTTTCCACCTTGTGCCAGAATAGCTTGTTCTTACTTTAACCTAGGTATCGGACTTTATATTGACTCTTCCTAAATATCTCTGTTAGTTTAGATATATCCTTCCACCCGGTTGAGATCATTTCAAATGTTAATTCTCTCATCAGGCATATTAACTAACCATCTATGTTTTATGACAAATAGACTCAGTAAGCACACTGTGGCAAAGACAGTCCTCACCAAATACACCAGGTACTCTCCTACTTCTCCCAGATGTGTTGTAATGGGTTGGGGTCATGTGACTTCCTCTGGCCAATAAACTGTGAATGAAGGTGATGTCACTTCTGCTCCAAGGCACTTAAGAGCCAGTGAGATTTTTCTATGCTTATATTCCCCTGAAACAGACACCTTGCAGGCCACGTGTTCTAGACGTCATTACCACAGGGTTGCTCACATGACCAAGTGCAGTAGTTTCAAGACAATTAACAATATTCATTGAAGTCTCTACATCCAGCCACAAAATCAGTGTATTGCCCAAAGACATCATAAAAGATCAAATCAAATGCCTTGTTAAAAGCCAAATATATTAAGTCCCAAGGATCATGATAATCCACTAAAGGTTCTTTTTTTTTATTTTTTTTATCCTCACCCAAGGACATTTTTTGATATTTTGTTCAGATAGAGTGGGAGGGAGAGAGAGAGAGAGAGAAACATCAATGTGAAAGGGACACATCGAGTAGTTGCCACCCGCACAACCCAACCAGGGCCGGGGACAAACTGCAACTGAGGTACGTACCCTTAGCGGGAACCGAACTGGGGTCTCTGGGGACCGCAGGCCGACGCTCTAACCGCTGAGCCAAACCTGCCAGGGCCACTGAAGGTTCTTAATCATGGTTGTGATAGAATGAAATTTGAATTGGAGAGATGCAGTTCAGTGGAGGGTGAATTGGAGAGACCCAAGACTAGAAGCAGGGAGAACTGTTAGGAGGTTGGTTCATGAACATCTGGAAAGGTAATTATGATTTGGGGGGCCCAGATGAGCTTTCTAAAAACAGATTTCTGCCCTAGGCACCTCATTTCCACTTTTGCTTATGTTGCTGGATTGGTATGTAAGAGACATGACAAAGTCCCTGTTCCTGAGCCTGGCTCTTGCCTGCCTCTCAGCTTTGTCCTGCTCCAGGTTCCTTCTTCTCTCCTGTAGCCGCTTATTTTTTCTGTTTACGTCAGTGTCTTGAGGATTGTCTCTGATGCTGGGTTTTTGCACAAGATCTTTCTTCTGTTTAGGATGCTTTCTACCCTGTCCCTGTTTCCAGGCTCATTTCTCAAACATTAAATCTTCATTTTCTTAGAGAGGACTCTCCTGACCCCCCTAAACCAAGTGAGACCCCCTTGCTGAAACACCACTTGCCCCATGCTCTCCACCTTTCAAACATTCAGCACCCCTGCAATCACTTCTTACAAGAGTCTTCCCTTGGTGCCTAAAAAAATTTTTGAGGTCAAAAACAATGTCTGTTGTACATGCCACTGAGAACTTATAAAATAGAACAGTATAAAGTAGGTGTTGATTAGGACTGTCTAATGATAATGTTCTGGAAATGTGTCAGAATGCAATGCTAAGGTAAGCAGAATGCAGATTTTTTGAGTCTTCTCTTTTGTCTTCTCCTTTGTCCAGATTCTGGGTACTTCCCCTTTGCTGTGGGGTTCCTCAGAGATGAATCTCTGTTGCAACAGCAAATTTTCTGAAATTGGCATTGCTTTAATGCAGGGCTCTACAAACTACAACCCAGCCCAAAGCTGGCTAGCTGCCTGTTTGTACCAATAAAGTTTTATTGGAACACAGACACACCTATTCATTTCCAAATTATTAATGGCTGCATTCACACTAGAAAAATAGAGTTGAAGAGTTGAAACCAAAACCATAAAGCCTAAAATATCCCTTTACAGATAAAATTTGCCAACCCCTGGTCTAGTATAAACAGTGAACTTGTTTAAGTAACTTTTTCCCCGTCATCTCATCTGTATGTGGCTTCTTTTCCTCCTTACCAATCTTTTATCAGCCTTTACAATAGAAAAATTTATCCTGTGTTCATTGCAGCGTTATTTACAATAGCCAAGATTTGGAAGCAGCCCAAGTGTCCATCAGTGGATGAGTGGATAAAAAACTGTGATAGCCCAGCCGGTGTGGCTCAGGGGATTGAGTGTCATCCCATGGACTGAGAGGTCCCAGTTTGATTCCCAGTCAGGACACATGCCCAGGTTGTGGGCTCGATTCCCAGTAGGGGGCGTGCAGGAGGCAGCTGATCAATATTTCTCTCTCACATCGCTGTTTCTATCTCTCTCTCCTTTCTTCTCTCTCTAAAAAATCAATAAAGACATTTTTTTAAAAAAAAGCTGTGGTACATTTACACAATGGAATACTCTGCCATAAAAAAGAAGGAAATCTTACCCTTGGCGACAGCATGGATGGACATGGAGAGTATTATGCTAAGTCAAATAAGCCAGTCAGAGAAAGACAAGTACCATATGATTTCACTTATATGTGGAATCTAATGCACAAAATTAAAAAACAAAATAGAAACAGACTCATAGATACAGAGAACAGACTGACAGCTGTCAGAGGGGAGGGGGACTGAGGGACTGGGTAAAAAGGATTAGGCAAAAAACAAAAAAACAAAGCCTCATCGACACAGACGACAGTATGGTGTTTACCAGCGGGAAGGGAGGGAGGCAGGCAGAAGAGGATAAAGGGGGGATAAATGGTGAGAAAAGGAAACTTGACTTGGGTTGAACTCACAGTACAGTATACAGATGATATGTTATAGAATTGTACACCCCAAACCTATATAATTTTAAGTCAATATTACCCCAATAAATTCAATGAAAATAAAATAATAAATACAATGTGTTCTTTCTATTAAAGACTTCAGAACACAATAGACAGCTGCTACCTACTGTCATCTGCTGACAAGTGTCTTCTGCCCCTTGCATGTCTCTTCCATATCTGTTTTCTTTGTTATAAAGATTATTAAAAACAGCCCTGGCTGGTTTGGCTCAGCGGTTAGAGCATTGGCCTGCGGTCCAGAGAGACCTGGGTTCGGTTCCCGCTAAGGGCATGTACCTCGGTTGCAGTTTGTCCCCGGCCCTGGTTGGGTCGTGCGGGTGGCAGCCACTCGATGTGTCCCTTCACGTTGATGTTTCTCTCTCTCTCTCTCTCTTTCTTCCTCTCTTTCCCTCCCACTCTATCTGAACAAAAAATGTCCTTGGGTGAGGATTAAAAAAAAAAAAAGATTGTTAAAAACAAAAATTAATGTTTTATTTTCTTAGTATTCAATTCACATTTTCTTTTCTCATGCAGTGTTATTGAGGTATAATTGACATATGACATTGTATTTGTTTTAAGTACACCACATAATGGTAGATGGATAATCACCACAGTAAGTTTAGTTACTATCATTACATCTTCAATGTGTTCTCCTTGCTTTATCCATATGTAACAAGGCCCATGGTATTGTCCTGAGAATTTTTATAAGAGGTTGCACTCTCAGCTTCCTTCTGCAGGTTATATTCTTTCTTGAATGCAACAGTTCTTTCTGATCCTCTAAGACAAGAACTCACCAAAGGGCTCTCTTGGCAGCCACTGTACATTTTTCTTTACAATTATTTCCACTTGTGTTATTAGAACGTTATTTTTAAAAGTTACTTATATTTCATGGTTGGATCTTCAGATTATACCTATGAGTTTTCTTTAGGAATGTTTTTATTTTATCTTTAACATTTTGCGAGCATGTCAGAAGCAGCTGAAATATCCCTCCTCAGCGATTTTGGACCCTCAGACGAGACTCCATACCTCATACCACCATTCCCCAACCAATTCTCCCACTTGGTCAGCATTATAGTTGAATTATGTCCCACAAAAAGATTTGTTGAAAGCCCTAACCCCCTATAACTCAGAATGTAACATTATTTGGAAATAGGGTCTTTACGGAGGCAATCAAGTTAAAATGAGCTCATAAGGGCAGGTTCTAAGCCATTATGACTACTGTCTTTATAAGAGAAATTTGGACACAGAGACAGACACACCACAGAGAGAACACCATGAACATGAAGGCAGAGATGGGATGATGCACCTACAAGCCAACGAACACTACAGATTGAGAGCAAAGCACCAGAAGCTGGGAGAGAAGCATGGAACACAGTCTTCAGAAGAAGCCAACCCTCTTGACACCTTGATCTTGGACTTCCAGCCTCCAGAACTGTGAGGCAGTACATTTCTGTTGGATGGTACTGTGTGACAACAACCCTACCAAACTCATACAGTCAGAATTAGTTCAAAGATGTGAAACTTTGCAGGCTGATTGCAAAAGATAAATGCAAAAATGTCCTCAGGTGAGGATAAAAAAACAACAACACTGAGACCACACACACACACACACACACACACACACACAGGAGAGTTTAGCAGAAGCACCACAAGAGGAGCTTTGGAGGAACTGTATCTTTCCCAAAATTTCCATCATTCCCCTCACTCCACCGTAAGCTATCTGAAATTGAAAACTAACTTTAACCAATATTCAACAAATACCAAATGCAGTTCTAAGCACTTAATAGACATTAATTCATTTAATTGTCATGAGAACCTGTGGGGTAGGTGTTCTTATTATCCTAGGTTCATATGTGGGGAAAACGAAGTACACAGAGGTTAAGAACTTTGTCCAGGATCACAAAGCTAAGTGGTGCTGCTGGGACTCGAACTCAGGCAGTCTACCTGTAGGGTCCATGTTTTTATCCCACCTTTCTCGAAAGGAAAGAGCTTTCCCACTATGCCAGGCAGCATTACTCTACCCACCTGCTTCCAGCACATGGCCACCATTAAGCCTTTGCTCTAGAGAGGTTTCCGAATGCCCTTGGGCCTTGGAGATGAGCCAATATCTAGGGGGGTGGGTAGGTGTCAAGGGTTCCCCAGCCCCACTCCTATCCCACTAGGAGAATCTTTCACAGAAAACAGAAAAGGCTGACAGATTACTAACATCAGTCATTTTTAAGAACACGTCCCCTGGCTAGCAAAGCATCCCCAGATGTGTATGAGAGCAAAGTCTAGTTGGATGAGCTACAACTGACCCTCTGCCGTCTGTCCCTCATTCAGTCTCTGTCTTTCTAGCCTCATCTGCTCTCTCTTCATCTCCCCAATTTCTCTTCTGCTCAACTCAACCAGCTTCACAAACCACAGATATAATCTTATTCTTGACCTGCAGTTTTTCGAACTTTATCAGGCAGTCCCTTCAAGCTGGTGTAGCTCACGTCTTAGGACAGAACTCTTGGCACAGCCCTGCACTGTCCCTTCCTCAGGATGGCCCTGATAGGCAGCCTGCGGAGAAATTAGTTCCTGGCCGCAATTAAATAGCAAAGGGCTTCTAGAAGTAGAGATTTCACCCTGACAACCGAAGAACTTAAGACACTGGGCACAGGACTGAGAGCATGGTGCACGCTCCCCCAGTCCCAGGCTTTGGACTTGCCTGTGAGGTAAGTCTGACCTTTGGACAAATGCTCTCTTGAACTGCTGGGTTACATCTTCATGGTGAATGAACTATTCATCAGCACAACATGGCAGCTGCTATGCGAAACACATGGTAAAGGGGAAAGGCAATACATTGTCTTCACCGGAGGAAAGAGGAGGTATGAATCTGAGGAACACAATCTGGCACTGATTAGCTGATTAGACAGTTGTAAATACAGGGAGAGAAGCCCCCACAGGCAGCTGGATTTTGTAAGGGACAGGGAAATGAGAGAGGGCAAAGGAGGTGCTGCGTGCAAGCAGGCCCCCAAAGAGGAACAGTGGCCGCTCTGTGGGCCGAGGCTGCGGAGCAGCAAGGGACCGGTCGGGCGAGTTTTGCAGACAGCGCCTGCGTGTGGGGCCCCGCCCCGCCCCCACTGTGCTAGCCCCACCTACCTCCCCGAGAGAGCCTGAAGATGTTCAACAGCCAAACTCATTTCCGGCAGCAGGTAGGAGGTGTTTGTCCTTGGGACAAGGAAGTGTCCATGGTTTCTGTTCAGAGAGGAGAACAAGTAGGTTATACTCCATCTGCAAACGTCTCGCTTTCTACCAAAGAGCCAGGGACTTCAAAACCACTCTCATCCCACAGCCTACCTGGACATTGGGAGGCTCCATTCCCCAAACAGCGGCTGGGCCAGCTTCTGCAGAGACCCAACAGTGAAAGCAGTAAACCCCATGAACTGGGAACTCTGCGGTTAGTGGTGGAGCTTGGGACGAGGACGGACAGAATAGTGCAACTGGAAAGTTTAGCACTGCTCTGTTCACCAGAAGATCCCTGCTTCCTCTGGCAAATATGAGACGCGAGTTCAGGGTGCCTGGGAGGAGGAGACTGATTGGGGCAGAAATGGTAGGGAGAATGAGCATGACTGTGATTTTTGCTTTGGTGATGGGAGTAAATTTAGCAAAGAACAGACAGTACGGGCCTTAATCCCATGGGTGTTATTGTTTCTATAGGCCTGAGCCCTACCATGCAAGCTTCTGTAATCCCCAAGCAAATCAGCTGGGTGTTCTCATAGTCTAAGGAGAAAATATAGGGAGAACATATTGCCTCTAGGTTCACTCAGCCACCAGCAGCCCTCCGCCCTCGTGGTCAGGTTTCAGCCTGACGCCTGGATGCGCCTCTCACTGAGAGCAGCTCCAGAGGCACAGTAGACCCAAGGACCACGTCAGCCACAGTTTGCATCTAGAAGGAACCATTCCAATGTAACATGTCAAAGAACATGTAAGAGGATGGTTAAATGATATAAAATAAAAATAATGGGGGGGAGGAGTTGGGAAGAGGTCTTCTCTAAACTTGGATAAAGTCATTTCTTTAGCCAGCTCTGACTAAGGGTATCACTAATTCCCTAATAGAGGAGGGTCTTTTTATAAAATAGATGATTTATTGATTTTTAATTTTTTTCCTTTATTGATTTTTAGAGAGAGAGGAAGGGAGAGGGAGAGAGAGATAGAAACACCGATGAGAGAGAACATCAATTTGGCCGCCTCCTGCAACTCCCGCCCCCCCGCCCGGGTTCGGGCCTGCAGCCTGGGCATGTGTCCTGACCAGGAATCGAACTGGCGACCTCTTGGTGCAACCACTGAGCCACACCAGTTGGACTTTTATTGATTTTTTAGATAAAAAAGAAGGGAGAGAGAAATATGGATGAGGTGCCTCGTGCATGCCCCCCAGCAGGGATCAAGCCCACAGGACCAGAAATTGAACTGATGACCTCTGGGTGCATGGGACGAGCTCAACCCACTGAGCCACACTGGCTGGGCGGGAGTGTCTTAAGTTACAACAAACAGGATGCTACTCGAAGTTTATTGTGTAGCTACCACATTTAAATGTTAACTGATACCATTCACTATTTAGTTAACTGATGAAGTTCTCAAGCCACTTGTGGGGTTTGCCATTCTCAACAAATCTTTTGATTGCCTCTACAAAATTCAGAGTTAAATAACCTTTAAAGCATCTGAGGATACACAAAACTGTCCCCAGCAGTCAAGATTCCCTGTTCTGAGGGCAAACTCCAGGTAAGTGGCCCGTCTTAATCAAGTGCTTCTTTAACAGTGCAGCTGTCAGGATGTGCCACCCGCCGCAAAAGCCCGTGTACATCAGATCACTAAGGAGGCACACACACTTTAGACCGGCCAGGGCAGTCGGCGATTTTCTACACTAGTTTGGGGCCAGCTATGGATGAGGACGGAAGTGGAACTGGGTTCACCTCATCTGCTGTTAACTGAAATGAGGGTTCACATGCCAAATATCCAGGTCACTGACTGAAACTAAGAGCAGATTGGAGAACTGAAGAGTGTGACTAGGAGGAAGTGGTGACATTGACCAAGAGGACGTACAAACAGGAGGTTCTAACGCTGAGACCTTGTTCCCTAATGAGTAAGAAATACAAAGAACAGAAGAGACTGAAGAGCAGGGAGGGGGTTTCAAGACCTACACAACCATCCTCTATCACACCACCCCCCTCTCACCCCTGCTCAGAAGGACTGCTGACCACGCTGCTGAGCACATGACCAGTAATCCCTCAAGTTCATTACATCTTCCTCCTCTGGCAAAGTAGAATCAGTTTTGCTGAAAGAAACATTTGGTTCTCACAGACTCAAGAAAACACAGCCTACTTCTCTTAAGACATCTCTATTTTGTTTTCCTAAGAAAAGTGTATAAATCCCAAAAAGCTACAGTGGGCCCCGAAAGAGCCAATTTAGAGCATTGAGTCTCCTTCGAGTCCAGGATTCTGGGTGGAACAAAGGTTATTAGTGAATCTTGCACCAACTTCAGCTGCCCAACTTTTCCACATAGAGTTTCTTCTCTGTAACCAGAAAAGAGGTTGTGTTGGCTGGAGGTAAAAATATATCCCAGGCAACAAACCTCTAACAAGGTAAGACTTTAGAATGGCTTTGATTAAAACTTGCTCCCCCAAAATTCTGCTACTAGGACAAAAAAAGTTTTTTTCTTAAAACTGATTTATATTAATGCAATTCCTATAGAACTCTCAGCAAGTTTCTTCTCAGGCCTTAGACAAACTTATTCTAAAATTTATATGGGATGGGAAAGGCCCCAGAATAGCCAAAACAATTTTGAAAAACAAGAATTGGGACGAGACACTCTTCCTAATGTATAACTGCAGTGTCAAGACACTGTGGTGCTGGCCTGGCCGGGTGGTCAGGTGGTTGGAGTGTCGGCCCATACACCGAAAGTTTGTGGGTTCGATTCCTGTCAGGGCACATAACTAGTTTGTGGTTTCAATACCCAGTCAGGGCACATATGGGAGGCAACCAATCGATGTTTCTCTCTCTCTCAAAAATCAGTAAAGCCATATCCTTAGTGAGGATTTCTTTTTTTTTTTTTTTTTTTTTTTAGTGTGCTACTGATCGAGGGAACAGGCACACAGACCAGTGGACAGAATAAGAACCTGGACAGAGAGCCACACAAATATGCCCCATCAATATATTTTTTTCCTTTATTGATTTTCCAGAAAGAGAAAATGAGAAGAGAGAGAGATAGAAACAACGATGAGAGAGAACATTGATTGGCCACCTCCTGTATGCTCCCCACTGGGGATTGGGCCCACAACCTGGGCATGTGTCCTGACCGGGAATCGAACCTGCGACCTCTTGGTTAATGGGTCGATGCTCAGCCCTGAGCCACACCAGCCAGACAGCGCCATCAATTTTTAACAATGAGTAAAAGTAATCCAATGGGGGAGAAATGCATTTTCAATGGTACTAGACCTAAACCTTACACCTGATACAAAAATTAAGTCAAAATGGGTCACAGACTCACATGTAAACATAAAACTATAAAACTTCTGGAAAAAAAATAGGAGAATATTTACCTAGGACTAGGCAGAGTTCTTAGACTTGATACCAAAAGCATGATCCATAACAGAAAAAATGTATAAATTGGACCTCATCAAAATTAAAAACTTTTGCTCTATAAAAGACCCTATAAAAAAAGAATGAAAAGAAAATTATAGACTGGGAGAAAATATTCACAAATTACATATCCAACCAAGGCCTGAGTCTAGAATATATGAGAACTCTGGAAATTCAACTTTATTTTTATTTTATTTTTGTAAACCTAATTTATTTATTTAAAACTTTTTTTTTTCTTTATTGATTTCTGAGAGAGAGGAAGAGGGAGGGAGAGAGGGAGAGAAACATTGATGAGAGAGAACATTGATTGGCCGCCTCCTGCATGCCCCCCAGTGGGGATCCAGCCCACAACCTGGGCATGTGCCCTGACTGGGAATTGAACTGGTGACCTCTTGGTGCATGGGTTGATGCTAAACCACTGAGCCATACTGGCCAGGCTCAAAATTCAACTTTATAACACAAAGGATCCAAGGCATCCCTCAGCACCCTGTTTATATGTACTGTGGGCCCCTGACTCAGGACCCTGGGGTGGGGAGGGACAGGGGAGAGCTTGGTAAATGCAATTCTTGTGCTTTGCTACAGAAATCCTGATCTGACTGGGCCCGAGAAATCCACATTTGAAACAAGTCCCCAGGAGAACCTTTTCTTCCCAGACTTTGAGAACTCCCACCGCTGTTTAATCCAGCACACTGTAAGAAACGGCGCCTCTGGGCCCTTGGGTCCTGAAGGGGCAGACAGGAACGGCGGCCAGTGAACCTGAATGCAATGAACGACGTTTTCTAAGACGCGACTACTCTCTAGATGTATTAGGCTGTGCATAAAACAACACACACGCACTCAGGTATCCAAGTGTGAGAGGAACTTCCTGTGTATGGAGAGATTTATAAAGAGCTCTCAGAGCCGTGATGCTCAAAGGGCAGGGTGCCCCGCAGGACATGTTCACAAAGGGGGTGTGGGAGGCCAGGAGAGATCTTGTTCCCTGAGGGCAGGACATACAATTTGGCAATTTGGGGGACAGTCATTCCAGAACTGACCCCGCACCTTTGGAGCCTATGTGAGTTGGGCCTGGGGGAACCCACAGACAGGGATCCCTGCTATTACTGATGGGTGAGGCCTTCCTCGGGGGTCTCTAATGTCACTGTCCTACCACCCTCCCACTCACTCACACATACTGGGGTTTGGGGATTGAGGAGCAGCTTCTCACCAAGCTACCAAATAGTTGGTGCTTCTGCCTTCACCATTCTGCTTCCAACAGAGCCCAAGGCCAACGCGAGATGACTAGGGGCGGACACGGCTGGAAGCCAGGTCTGTCTGAGCCGCCTGAGTGAGGGCGGGGAGCGCCTCTCTGCGGAATCTGGACCGGGTCCAGCCTGATCCAGAGAACAAGAAAGCTGCCTGGGAGCCTGAGCTGGGGAACCGTCACCCCGTGGAAAAGTGACGTGGCCTCTCGTCAGATAAGAGCGCCCTAAGGAGTTGCTGGTCAGAGTGGGGTGATGCACAGGTCTAGGCAAGGGCAAGAATGACCCACTCACCTGATCTAGGCACCTGGGCTTCTGAGATGGTCTTTCCTGCCCAGCGGGACTCCTGAGTGGCTTCCCAGTGCCCTGCACAACCCGTCCCTGGGATTTTCGTCCTTTGCTCCTTTGTATCTACTGTATCTCTTCTCCATCAAAACTGATGTGGGCTGAGTAGTGTGGAAACCGGGACTCCAATTCACTTCTGTTCCCCTCATTCTTTGTTTCTCTTTTGGGATGAAGCCAAGCAACACACATGGACGTTCCCCTGCAGAGCAGGCACACTCAGACACACGGAAGCCTGCTCCCATGCACCACACTCTCAGCAACAGGCACACACGTGCACATATTCACACGTAGGCACCCACATGTGTACAAACACATACCCATGCACACACACCACCTATATGCACATACACTCACCCATGCCCACACACACTCAACCATACATTTACACACATGCTCACACACACGTGCTCCAGCCAGAGGACGAGTTGGGGTTCGGCTGACTAGTGGCATCTAAGATAACTCCTCTTTCCATTTCAAAGCTGAGACTGGGAGAGAAATATAAACAGCTGCTGGCCCAATCCAGTGACCTACTGCAAGCAGAGAAATGATGTTCGGAATCCCTGGACACTCAGTCCCCTGGGGCCAGGACCAGCTCCTGGTTACAGTTATCATTTTTAGACGGCTGTTTCCCCCTCCGCCCTCCTGTTCCCAGGCCACCTGGGCACTGCTCTGTAATTCCTCCTCATGTCCTAGGCCTTGTTTTCTACCGTTGGAGTGGGAGACCTTCTAGTGAAGACCAACTGTTCTAAACCCAAGCTCCCATGAAGCATTCCTGGCACTGGCCTGACGGATTTTATTTTATTTTTTTATCTTTGTCCGAGGATATTTTTTTTTTTTTTTTTTAATCCTCACCCGAGGACATTTTTGCATTTATCTTCAAATACAGTGGGAGAGAGAGAGGGAGGAAGAGAGAGAAACATCAGAGAGACACATCAAGTGGTTGCCACTCACGCGACCCCAATCGGGGCCGGGGACAAACTGAAACTGAGGTACGTGCCCTTAGCGGGAACCGAACCCAGGACTCTCTAGTGGCATCTAAGATAACTCTGGTTTGTGGGCCGATGCTCTAATTGCTGACCCAAACTGGCCAGGGCAGCCTGATGGATTTTAAACAGCAGCACTGCCCTCCCTTGGTGTGAAGCATCCTAGACTCCGGACAAGGCAGGGACGTGTGCTAGTGGCCATGGCTGATGTGATAATAGGCTTTGGGGGGGAGCAGTGTCAGTTAACTCTTCTGGAAGACACTGCTCTCTCCGCTGCCCGCCCCCCCTCCCCCCAAGCTCCGCCTTATCACTCCCTGCTTAATTGTGCTGCCATAGACTGTTCCCTGGATTCTCTGCCTCCAACTTCTGTATCTAATCCATTATGCTCCTTGCTGCCAAATCTGTCCTCCAGACACTCACTGTTATTGTCTCTGTTCTCTATTTAAGCATCTTCAGAGCTTCCCCATTGACGAAGAACAGATCAGTGGTTGCCAGGAATTAGAGTTTGGGGAAGGCTTGCACTATAAATGTGCCACATGAGAGAACAAATTGGGGGGAGGGGTAAGGATAATGAAACGTTTTATATCCTGATGGTGTGATTGTGGTAGTATTACACAAATTTATGCATGTGGTAAAACTCAGAACTATGTACCAAAATAGTAAAGTTAATATAAAAAGAAAACAATAAACTTTTTTAAACGTCAGGAGCAAATGCATAGTTTAATTAAACTCAGCCAGTTCAGGAAAAGGTAAGTGGTACCATTTATTCAGATAAAGATATTGCTCACCTATTCTGTAGAAGGCCCAGGGACAGGCAAAAAGGAACCGGAACCTGGTGAGTGAGCATTCGCTTTGAAATCTGCCGGAGCTAACATTGAGGCCCTGGTTCACCCCTTCTGCACTGTGTGTCCTTCAGGAGGCTGCTGAACATCTTTGAGCTTTAGTTTATGAGGACAGTAAAAACACCAAGTATGAACATAGTAGGAGATCAAAAATGGGCCCTAGTCAGTTTGGCTCAGCAGTTTGAAAGTCAGCCCGTGGACCAAAGAGTCTCGAGTTTGATTCTGGTCAAGGGCACGCACCTCTGTTGCGGTTCAATCCCTGGCCCTCGTCAGGGTCACGTGGGAGCAACAAATCGATGTTTCTCCCCAACTTCCAACCCCGACTTCCCATTCTATCTGAAGATAAATGGAAAAATATCCTCAGGTGAGGATTTTTTTTGTAAAAGGTAAATATTGTCCTGGCCAGTTTGGCTCAGCAGTTGGAGCGTCAGCCTGCAGACCAGAAAGTCCCAGGTTCGGTTCCCGCTAGGGGCACATACCAAAAAAATAAATTAAAATAAAATAAGGTAAATATCATTATTAGCATAGAATTGCTAATAATAAAGCTGGTGACGCCGATAATAATGATGACTTTCCAGAATCTAACCAGTCTCGGCATGTCCACTACCACCATCCAGGTCCAAGTCACCATCACCTCCTGCAGCAGCTTACTAACTGGTCTTGCTCCCACCCTATGGCCTATCCTCAGCCCAGCAACCAGAAGGATCTCCTTAAAATGTAAGTCGGATTATGTTACTCATCTGGGTAAAGGTCGCTGTAGCTCCCCTTTTACTCAGAGTAAAAGCCAGAGTCAGCCCCACGTCCGAGACCACCCTGCACGCCCTGGCTCCGCTAGCCTGTCTCCTGTTACCATCGGTGGCTTTCCACCTCCCTCTGCTCCTCCATGGCGACCTGTCACTTTGACTTGAACACACAGGGCGTTTCGGCCTCTGCCCAGAACATTCTCTTTGCCTACATTGCTCATGACTGCACCTTCTTCATGACTATGATTGAATGTTGTCTTCTGAAAATTTTTTTAAAGCCTAAATCCTTGCCCTGACCGGTTTGGCTCAGCGGTTAGTGCGTCGGCCTGCGGTCCAGAGAGACGCAGGTTCGGTTCCCGCTAAGGGCACGTACCTTGGTTGCAGTTTGTCCCCGGCCCTGGTTGGGTCATGTGGGTGGCAACCACTCGATGTGTCCCTTTCACGTCGATGTTTCTCTCTCTCTCTCTCTCCCTCCCACTCTATCTGAACAAAATATCGAAAAATGTCCTCGGGTGAGGATAAAAAAAAAAAAGTTTCAGCCAGCTCCCCTTTCCCCCATGAGTTAACAATCCCCTTTGTTCAGCCCAACGCTTCCATTCCCTTACCTCTGACCACCTTCTGTATGACAAAACCAGGCATTGGCAGGTGGCTCGCATAGATGCTGGTGGGAGTGTAACTGTGCACAGCCACTTTGGAAATACTGTAGAGAGTATCTACTAAAGCTGAATACCCGATTCTACTCCTGCATGTAAACCCAACAGGGAGCAGTGCTTCGGGTCATCAAAAGACATGCAGGAGGATGTTAATAGCAGTTTTATTCCTATCTCCAAAACAGGAAACAACCCAACTACCAATCTACAGTACAATGGATAAATAGTGATATTTTCAAACAATGAATAATATACAGCAATATAAAAAATACTGATGCCCTTAACAACATGAATGAATCGCAGACATAATATTGAGAAAGATAATTTAGAAACAAAAGAGAACATTTTATATGATTCGATTGATTTGAAGTTCAAAAAAGGTGAGGCCAGAAAAGAGCTACTTATTTCGCTAACAGGGAGGTAACCTAATCTCTCTGAACATAATGATACTATCTATGTTGAAGGGCTGGGCTAATTGCAGATAACGTATAGTATCTAACATCTAGCACCAGTTTCTGGCACAGAATATTGGCTAAATAAATTATGTTTGTATTCATGTATATGCTTAATTCATGTGAGTTGGTTAATAATTGATAAGTAAAGAATAGTTTTGTTGATATGCAACCCAAAATTTCCAGTTGTGTATATCATAAGCTGCCTGCCAATAGCTATTCCCCGTCTCTTCACTCCTGCTAGAACCCATAGTTTTGTGCAGGGAAGCCATGTGCCCAGCCCAGAAAGGTGCAGCATGGCTATGCCGTCATGCAGCTCCCATGCCCCCTTGACCAACACCCACTTTCCCAGTTCACCCCTGCACCCAGGGGTGCCCATGTGCCCAGTATGAGCAATGAGGCCTAAAGAGGAATTCTGATAGGAAATTGTTTAGAGAAGAGCTCTCCTCCTTGCTGAAAGGAGAAAGGCGCACACACTCTCTCGCTGACCCTCTGTTCTCTGCCTTTGGACAAATGATGTCTGGAGCTGTGGCAACCACCTTTTGACCATGAGAATCACACAGGCAAGGACTCAGAGTCTCAAAACAGTAAAATTGTCACGTCACCTACCTTCAGACTTGTTGTTCTAAGAGTTTGTTAAATATCTTTATTATTTAAGCCATTGAGCATTGTTTTACTTCCAGTTGAAATTATTCCTGTGACTATTCTCTTATAGAATGCATGTGTTCAAAAGAGAATTCTTAAACTGATCATTGAGGCATTTTACCATGCTCCCCTTATTTTTTCCCATATCTAAGCATGACCCACCCCTTTATGGTTTATCCATGAGTCTCCTCCTTGCTAGTTTATGAAAATGCCTTCATATTTGAAGGTATATGAACACACTAATGAGGTTAGTAACTTTCCTGAGGACTTGAGGCTAAAGAATAAAACTTAACACTTAGAAAAATTCTATTCCATTTCCTACTCTTGTTAGAGGTTAGCCAACTGCTAACTCTGGTGGTAACTTACACTAACCTACATTTGCTCCCAAGCACCCCAGTGTGCAGCCCTGTAGATGTGTGTGTGCTGTGAATAGATGGATCGTCAAACAGGGCTCATCTCTGGTTGACAGGGCAGATTTGCCTTGAGGTTAATGACATTCCAGGCCCCTCATGTGCACAGGCCCCTTTCAAGACCTTGTTTGGGTCCCAAGCAATGTGATCGCCTGGTCATACGCTTCTGTAAAACGTGTAAAGGTACATTAGCCACAATCAGACCTGTCTCCCTCCTCTCCACTTACCCTGTGTTATCCTTGCCCTTCTGCAGCCGAGTGTTCAACCATGGGCTGTTTGGAATTGGCTAAAAGGAAGTTGAGCTGAAGATACATAGAGTTTGGGTTACGAAGGTTATATTTATGTGGTCACTGTTAAGTTATGGCTATTCTGGTGCAGGAGTGGCTTCCACCAATATTCCCACTGCCTGCTTTGGTAACACCAGAGGTCACATTGTGATAGGAATGTGACTTGTTGCACTGGGCATCGGACATATGTGGGTATTGAAGGAGGAACAAGTTTTCAAAAGTTTGAAGCTGGACCCTGGTCCACATGGCTCAGTAGTTAGAGTGTTGGCCTGCACACCAAAGGGTCGAGGGTTCGATTTCCAGTCAGAACACATGCCGGGTTGCAGGCTTAATACCCAACGGGCAGGAGGCAGCTGATCAATGTTTCTCTCTCACATCAATGTTTCTATCTCTCTCTCTCTGAGAAATCAATAAAAACATATTTTTAAATATTAATATTTATTCGGAATTGTTAATCATCAAAAAATTATAGCAGTATAAATGGATAAGATAAATCATTCAAAAAACAGTGTGATTTTTCTGGATTTTTTTTATGTTTCCGGCATTAGCATTTTAAATTTTGTAATCTGTTGTAAATTTTTTCCAACAGAAGTAAATATTTGCTTTCATACCCAATTTTGCATTCCTAATGTTTTATTCTTTTTCTTAAAGAATAACCCCCAAACTGTGAATCTTCTACACAACCCAGACTGCTTCTGCTTGTCAGGCAACAGTCACAATCCACAAAGATTGTAGTGTCATCTCCCAGCTTGTCTGGGTACTTTGGGAGTTCTTATAACTTCAGGCTTTGAAAGAAGAATGTTCGGTGAGAAGAACTGAAGCTACTTATAGAATGCCCTACATAGAGTTTACTAGGGGAATATAATCTGAAGTTAAATAGAACACTTCTCACCTTAGTTTCTCCAGGGGGACTGATATTATAGCTCTGAGGCGGCAAAGTATATAAGACAAAACGCCATAAAAAAATCTTTTTAAGAAAAATCTGAAGTTTGGTTTAAGAAATTCAGGACATTTATATGGGTGCTCCTTTCACACTTCAAGAGTATAAACGATTGTAGGAGACTGGGAAGCAGGATGGAAATTTTCAGGTGAGGATTTCTTTGGAGAAATTTGTGCTTAGACCCTCAAGTCCTCTCTTCCCATGAGGAAATGAGGAGTGAGGGGGTGCCTGAACCCCTCCACAAGCCTTGGGGGGTCTTCAACATGGCCACTTTGAGAGTCTTGACATGGGCCACCTGGAGTGTGGGACAGTGAGCTGAGGGCTGACTTCTGCACCGGGAAATGTGCAGGTAGGAGAGACACTGGCTGGAGTGTGGCGGCTGTGGAGCCCAGGCAAGTAGCTGCGTCCGGGGAAGTTCGCCCCCACCTGGTGGCAGGACAAAAGGTGTTTTTTCTTTTCTTTTTTTTTATCCTCATCCGAGGACATTTTTCCATTTTTTGTTCAAATAAAGTGGGAGGGAGAGAGAGGAAGAGAGAGAGAGAAAAATATCGACGTGAAAGGGACACATCGAACAGCTGCCACCCACACGACCAACCAGGGCTGGCAACAAACTGCAACCGAGGTACATGCCCTTAGCGGGAACCGAACCCGGGTCTCTCTGGACTGCAGGCCGACGCTCTAACCGCTGAGCCAAACTGGCCAGGGGACAAAAGGTGTTTTCTCAGGTCGCGCCGGCAGGATCAGGGGTCTGCTGTCCTGAGGCTATCCCAGGGTCCAGCTGAGAGGCCCCCAGAAAGGGCACGGGGACTCCAAAGGTGTGGGTGGGCCTTCAGGGAAGGGGGAGCAGCCAGCTGAGGGGGTAGACACATCTCCAGAGTCCCAGCAGGGGGACCCCCAAAAGTGCCTTCAAGTATCATCAGCTTTAAATATGAGCCTAACTTAGTCCAAGCCAAGTTATGGCAGATGGAGAAGTAAGGACGCTTTCTGCTCCTGTTTCCCCTTTCTCTCTCTGAGTTCCAGCCCTGCGGGTAAGCCGAAAAGAAAAGAGAAATAAAAACGAAACGTGGGCCGGCAGCCCACAGTGATGTGGCCTGAGAAAGGGAGATTTGACATTCAATAAAATTCAGGGTTTTCATTTTTTCCAGGGCTGGGTATTCCAGTCTTGGGCTGTGCTTGTGACTTAAAATGACCACAGCTGGATACGTATTACCTATGGGTGAATCATATTTATCCAGGGCAGGAAAATATGATGACCCATTGAGTTTTATTGCATTCCACAGTCAAATTTGCTCAACACTTTTGTTACATTAACTTTAAAATAAGCAGTTTAAAAAGCTATAAATAACATAAAGCTATCATGATGGTATTAATTGGACATCTTTTTCTAATCCTTTCTTCATAAGGCTTCACTGAGATCCCATTCTGAAGTGGTCAAATTCATGTCTCTGTCTTGGTCTTAGTGTGAATCATTCATCTATTCAACAAGGATTTATTGAAAACTGAAGAGTTCAGCTTCCTCAATGCTATTTTGGTCATGCCTCGCTCCTTCCCAAGACCCTCTGTGACTCCCCATTGCTTACGGCATTGATTTTGCAGGGAATGAACACTCCCCTGGGAGGAATCAGCAGCGTAGAGCTTTCATTCACCCTCCCCTCACCCTCTTTTCCTAAGTTCAGAGACAAGTCTTTGGGGGAGGGGGAGCCTCCTCCCCTCCCTCTACAGTGCCCCTCCTCATTGCCCTAAAAACCCTGCGGTGAATCCGAGGAGTCATTAAATTTGCTCTCAGAAGAGCGCCTATCTTTTGTCCGCTGAAATCACTTGGATAAAAAGGAAATAGGATTATGTTTCATTTGGATTCAACTTACATTTTCTTTTTTTTATTAAGCTGGGAATATGATCATCTCTGCTGGCAGTGGCCCAGCGATGATCATTTCAGCTCGGATGGCTTCTCTAGTGCTGTACCCTGGGGAAGGGAGGCTCCTGCGGCTTTCACGACAGGTTATCTGTCTCCAGGGCCTCTTTGGTCTACCTTTGCCCCTGGTGTCACAGAAGACTTGGAGGCTGCTGGGGTCACATCAGTTTGGTTGGGGAAGGAAGGGTAAGGGTAGCAGTTTATACAGGTCTGACCTGCACCCAGCTTATAGCATAACTTTGGGGGTCACACATTGAAATGAAGTATTCTAAGACCTTGTGCCTCTCTGCTCTCTCCTCTGTGGTCTCCGGTTTACCTTGTTTGGATAACATTAAAATAAATTTTTTGAATTAAGTATGATTATCCTATTGCTGCTTGTTGTGTATCACATTGGAAATGCTCAAAATTACCGATGGTAAACATTCAAAATACAGGTATTGGGAGATAAGATGAACACATGTTCTATACTTTCTTTTTTAAATTACCTTTTTATTCTTAGTGTTTATGCTCAAGGCAATAATTAGATGTGCTAAACATTTGGGGATTTTAAAAATCAACAAGAAAGAGGCTCTGGTGAGGGGTGGGGTGATCACCTGACAGCCACCCCAAAGCCACCCAGGTAACATGATAATGATAACAGTAAATAAAAGGTGTGAAATCTTATAAAAAGAGTAATGATGCTATCTTTATTGATCTAAAACCTGTAATCTCAAAACAAATACTTACTATGAAAATGCATATTTCTCGTCTTCCCGTCAGATTTTTAAAGCTGCCTAAAGAGAAGCTTCCGATCTATTAAGAGACCAGTGTGGGCACCATTAAAGGAATTACTGGAGGGTAAGTGCTGTGATGGGATATTGTATTTTCCTAATGAAGCCTGCTCAGGGTGGGCCAAAAGTGTTCATTTTCTTTTAGTAAATAACATTTTAAGCCCAAGAGATAATTCTTTCCCAAACATCCAATCAGCCAGCACCAGTGTCTTGATACTTCCAAGGGGTGTCTTCCTGTGGTTTGACCTTTTGTTGGAGGCCATGAAGAGAAATAGGGGCACCTAATTTATGAAGGACTTCACATAACCTTGAATACATTTACAAGGGATATTTACAAGGGATCGTGGATCTGCGGTGGCATCTTTGACCAGTGCCTGGAGATCCACAAGCAACTCTCCCGGACATTCCCTCAGGGTAACCAGTGAAACACCTTGGGCCTTGCAGACCTTGAGCTGAATAGCTGAAAGAGATAATTATTAGTTCTTGATGTCACTGGGTAGAGGAGAGACAGGATCTCGGGCTCTAGGCACTAACAGTCCTGGTGGTTTAGAAACGTCCTTGGAGATAAGAACAAGCAAGGTTTGCATGGGTCCAACAAGGTTTTTCTTTAACTAAGGCAAAAATTCTAGTGAAAACGTTTCTTGATTTTTATAAAGACAACATTTTAATACTTTTTTTTTTTTGGTACGTGCCCCTGGCAGGAACCAAACCCAGGACTCTCTGGTCCGCAGGCCGATGCTCAAACTGCTGAGCCAAACCGGCCAGGGCTGTAATAGATTTTTTTGTTAGAGTTCACATAAACTGAAAGCAAGCCTGTTCCACTGAATCAGGAAGGATGTGTATAGACCTGAGGTCACTGCAAGGATATGCGTGTGATCAGGTAGATGCAACTCCTCAGAACCACATTCCAGGCCTGAGTAAAGAATGACCTGAAGTCATTTGTTTATTCCTATCCCTGCATTCACTCAACATCTATTGAGCACATTTATGCCTCCAGTGGATTAATTTATTGAATAATAAACAGGGAGGACAAAACCAAATCTCACTGGTCAGAGAGGGATACGGTAGTGGCCACTGCTGGATGTCCTGGGTGTCCAGCAGAGTTGCTCCTCGTGCCACATGCTGGAGGCACAGAATGCACCACTCCTGCATCTGGACAAGTGCTTCCAGCCACCCTGCTCTGGAATTCAAGTGATCTTTAGTGCAATTGAAGGCACAATACCATTTTTTAAATCTTACACCAGAAGATACAGTGGGTCTTGCTGGTTTTTTGTTTGGTTTGTTTTTTTTTTTGGATACATGTCCCTAACCTGGGACTCTCTGGTCCGTAGGCTGATGCTCCAACTGCTGAGCCAAACCGGTCAGGGCATTGCTGTATTTTGTTTGCCACCATTTATATGAAAATGCCAGCAAGATCACTTCTTGGATAATGCAGTCAAATGCAAACAGTGGTGAGCAAACCAAACTGTAGCCACACTGTGTGTAAGAGACTCCCAGGGCCAGGCTGCCGTTTCTAGGTCTTACGCACTCTCTTTTTATGTAAATGCCAGAATTCACATTTCTCTGGGTTTCCAATGTGCCGGCAGGTGCCACAGGCACCGTTCACCTGTGCATCACACTGGGACTTGATGCTCCCAGCAGCCTGACTTGTCAAGCAGCTGTAACACAGCTGTCCTGTCCCTCTGCTGGCCCTCTGGAGCACACCACTGCACAGCCTGGGAAGGGGGGGCTGTCCCACATTAACTGATCAGCTGCTTTCTTATGATTCTACATATGGAATGTAGCTCACATATACCACGAAGCCAGTGAGAATCCCAAAGTCCTTGACATACAGAGCACCTTTGTATATATTTCTTGACTGGTTTCTATAGAGAGTTTCTCGAGCCCAGCTGGTGTGTCTCAGTGGCTGAGCGTCGACCCATGCACCAAGAGGTCGCTGGTTTGATTCCCGGGCAGGGCACATGCCCAGGTTGTGGGTCCGATCCCCAGTGGGGGGCATGCAGGGGGCAGCCAATGGATGTTCTCTCTCATTAATGTTTTTATCTCTCTCTCCCTTGCCCTTCCTCTCTCTCTCTAAAATCAATAAAGAAAAAATATTTAAAAATAAATAAATAAAATAAAGAGTTTCTCGATTCTCTGAGCTGGAATAATCTTTCTTACCTTGAACTCAAAGCATTTCCGCAGCACCATTCATGGCTGTTTTTAGGGTTGTATCTCCCCTGCTAATCTTGAAAGTCAGGAAGATATGGGTAGTAAACAGAATGATGGCCCCCGAAAGAGGACAGGGTTCTAATCCCTGGAGTCTGTGAATGTGACAGGTTGCGTGGAAAGGGGGAGTTAAAGCCGCGGGTGGAACTAGGGTTGCTGATTAGCTGTAGAGATGAAAGATTGTCCTGGTCATGCAGTTGGGTCAAATGGAATCACAGGGTCCTTATAAATGAAAGAAGGCAGGACAGTCAGAGTTAGGGAAGGAGATGTAACATGAGAAGCAGCGTTGAAGAGTTGCAATTGCTTCTTTTTCAAGTGGGAAGCAGTCATGAGCCAAGGAATGTGGGCAGCCCCCCCAAAGCTGGAAAAGGCACGGTGCAGGTTCTCTCTTGGAGCGTTCAGAAGGAACACCGCCCAGCCACACCTTGATGTGATCCACTGAGGCTCACTTTGAACGCTCATCTACAGAACTGGAGGGGATGAATTTGTGTTGCTGCGAGCCACCAAATCTGTGGTTGGTTATGTCAGCAATAGGAAGCTAATGCAATATGCTTGATTCATCTTTCTTTCCGTAAGTGCCCAGCACGGGGCCTTGCTTTCTAGTAGTCAATGAGTATGGATGGTTAATACAAAAGAGCTACCATTTTACACCTACAGTCTGTTGTGATAAAATATACATAATATTTATTATTTTAACCATTTGTAAGTGTACAGTTCGGTAGTATTAAATTTATCTACAATGTAGTATAACGATTAGCCTATATCCAGAAGTTTTTAATCATAATCCCCCCCATAAAATCTCTACTCCTTAAACAATAACTTCCTCTATTAGCCTACCCACAGGCCCTCATAACCTCTGTTATAATTTTTTGTCTCTATGAATTTGCCTATTCTAAGTACCTCATAAGTAAATTTCTATCTGTGTCTGGCTTATTGCACTAAGCATAATGTTTTCATGGTTCATCCATGTTGTAGTATATATCAAAATTTGATTCCTTTGTATGGTTGAATAACATTCTATTGTATGTATATATCACATTCTGCTTAGTCATTCTTTGTTTTTTTGTTTTTGTTTTTATCCTCACTCGAGGATATTTTTCCATTTTTTGTACAGATAGAGTGGGAGGGAGAGAGAGGAAGGGAGAGAGAGAGAGAGAAACATCGACGTGAAGGGACACATCAAGTGGCTGCCACCCGCACGACCAACCAGGGCCGGGGACAAACTGCAACCGAAGTACGTGCCCTTAGCGGGAACCGAACCTGGGTCTCTCCGGACCGCAGGCCGACGCTCTAACCGCTGAGCCAAACTGGCCAGGGCAGTCATTCATTTTCTGATGGGCACTTGGGTTGTTTCCAGGTTTTGGCTATTGTCAGTAATGCTGCAATGAACATTAGTGTACCAATATCTGTTCAAGCCCTTGCTTTCTGTTCTTTGGGGTATATGCTTAGGAGTAAAATTGCTGGGTTATAGGGTAGCTCTATGGTCAGACTTCTGAGAAACTGCGAAGTGTTTGCCACAGCAGCTGCAGCATTTTACATTCCCACCAGCTATTCACGAGGTTTCCTGTTTCTCCCCAGACTTGGCAACACTTACCTTCCATGTTCTCTTTCCTGTTTTACAGAACGATAGCCCTCCTAGGTGCGAAGGGATATCTCGTTGTGGTATTGATTTTTATCTCCCTAAGGACTAATGATACTGAGCATCTTTTCCTAGACTTAGTGACCATTTGTGTATCTGTTTTTGGAGAAATGTCTATTCAAGTCCTTTGCTCATTTGGGGGTTGGGGTGGTTAACCCTTATCTGAGGATATTTTCCCATTGATTTTTAGTTAGAGTGAAAGGGAGGGAGAGAGAGAGAAACATCAATGTGAGAAAGACACATCAATTGGTTGCCTCCCACACGACCCTGACCAGGGCCAGGGATCGAACCTGCAACCCAGGTACATGCCTTTGACCGGGAATCAAACCCATGACTCTTTAGTCCATGGGCCAATGCTCTAACTGCTGAGCCAAACAAGCCAGGGTCTTTGCTCAGTTTTTGAAGTAAGTTATTACTTTTGCTGTTGTTGAGTTTTAGGTGTACCTTTGAATTTTTTTGAATTTTCAATTATAGTTGACATACAATGCTATATTAGTTTCAGATGTACAACATAACAATTAGACATTTATATAACTTACAAAGTGACCACCCCATAATCTTAATATAGTAAGAACATTTAGGTATTCTTAATATATTCTGGCTATTAATCCTTTATTACATAAATGATCCGCAAATATTTTCTCCCATTTAGTGGGTTGTATTTTTGCTTTCTGGATAGCACCTTTTGATGCAGAAATGTTCATGAAGTTGATAAAATGTGTCTATTTTTTTTTTCTTTGGTTACCAGTGTTCTTATAGTTGATCACAAACTGGATTACTGGATTCTGTCTGGAAGTCTCACAACAAGCATCCTAGGCTTCTCGATTTAGTTTTCCACTCTGCATCTATCATCATATAAAGGATTGTCAAAATACCAGAATTTGTGTATAGCTAAGGGCTCTTTTACATGTGAAAATCTCTGACTAAGCAGGTTTATTCATAAAATTGTAAACACAGTCCAAATGTCCATCAGTAGTACCATGGATAAATAAATTGTGAAATACTGATACAGTGGAATAAGACTGTAAGAAATTTTTAAAAAGAAAAAGAGTATCATCCTAGTGTAGATATGAACATGGATCTCACTGAAACACTGATGAGGAAGGAGACCAGACACAAAAGAGCACACCCTGTATGATTGCATTTACTTTTTTAAAAAATTATTTTTATTAATTTATTTTTGTTACAGATTTTCCCCCATTGACACCCTCCTCCCCATCTCCCTCCCCCCCGCCACCCCATCCCCAGGTTTGTTGTCTATGTCCATTGGTTATGCATACTTGCACAGTTGCATTTACAATAAAGTTGGTGATAGAAATCAGATTATCTGGAGTAGGGTATTAACTGGGAAGAGGAATGAAGGAGATAAGAAAAACTTCTGGGATGTTGGAAATAATCTATATCTTGATCTAACTGGTGATTACATGGGTGTGTGTATATAATTCATCAGGTGTGTGTATATAATTCATCAAGTTTACATAAGATCTGTGCATTTTACTATTTATATGTTATACAAAAAATATTAAAAATGTTTGTAAAAAATTCTCAAAAATTAAATCTCTAGTTACCGGTAAGGTTCACAGGGTTCAGGCTGGTACATGATCTACGTGTCTTTTCCCATCAGCACATAGTGAGACTTCAACTCACTCTACAAAAGGCTCTGCCTTCTTTGGACACAAACAATAGTGGATAGAATATCAGCAGCAACTAGAAGCTCCTGAAGATTGTCACAGAGTCTTGGACATGTGCTTGTGGCAGGAAGAGCTTCCTTGAGGACTAGATGGAAGAGTAATAAACCATTCGCTTCTAGATTCCTGTTATATTCCTAAAATAAAAATAGGTTGCCTGGAAAAACTCAGCAAGCAACCAAGGCAACCAAGGAGGATGCTTTAAATGCTGTAGTAAGTGGAAACTATGGCCTTTATTAATGCTCAGAAATGTTGCTAAGATACTTGAGATACCAAGAAACAGAATTGAAAAGAATGATGTGCAGTAAAGCAGAAATATTTCAAAACGCAAGCGTAACTTCAAGTAGGTGCCGTGTTAGCACAGACTCAGATGTGGAGCTGAGACGGTAGGAGGTAAGAGAGCCTGGCTGCAATCTGTTCACATTTTGTTCTTCTCGGCAGAGTATCCAAAGATGTGGAGACGCCCCTTTGTACATGATGTTTTAAGAAATCAGATTTTTTTAAGTCATTTAGCTAGAACCTAGGTGGCTAGAAATCCCAGTCATCACCAGTGCGTCAGTGGAGCAGGGACGTGGGGAGCCCCTGACTGTACGTGTGAGGTTTGAAGGGTGGGTGGATGAGCATGTGATGCTGGACAGCGTTATCACACCATACCAGACCAGGCTATCATTCAAAATTAGCTTTATACAACAGCGCACCCAAAATAAGATGACACACCTGTACAGTCATGATGGGGGCATGAGATTATATTGCTCAATGTATACACTTATACATCAATGTATAAATTCAGATTATACATTTTTGCTCAAATTGGGTTCTGAGACAAGATGGGAAATAGATGGCTAAATAAAAGGACAATGGGGGGAAAATAAGGCTTTCTAACTAAAACAAAAACAAAAACATGATCCAGCAACGTGTGTTATTTCAAAAGATTTCAAGATACTAGAATGTATTAACAGAACTATGACAACGATGTATGGTATTCAAGAACCTAAAGGAATCTTCTGTTTATTATTGTCTATATCATGTTTTGCTCACTGAATATTGAGAAGAGTTTTTTTTAAAGACTGATCAATTTATAAAGGAATTTTGGATTCAACTGGTATTAAGCAAGTACTATGTGACAGGCATGGAAGTCCTGAGGCACTGTGACGTGTTCAGGAGACATGCCACACATATACAAATGTCAGGAAAGTTCCCTCCTCCCATCTACTTAAAAGGAACTATTAAATAATTAAATGTTAACTATATTTTGGGGGGAAAAACTGCAGGAGTTAATCTATATATGTCTTCAGGTACATAGTTTCCAGGGTTATGATAAAGGGATCTGACTAGGTGCTAACATCATCCACAGGGATCAAAACAGAACCGAGCTTAACTGTCACTAAGACATCCCAAAGTGTCGTCTGATTTTAGATTGCACACGCAGCAAAAGTTACGGTGTCTCTCTCAAAAGATCTTTAAAATAGGACAGACACGCCCCCACCCCCGCACCCTTGTTCCTGAAAGTTTAGGCATGATATATTTTTTGGAGTCAAGGACTTTGATGATTTCAAGTGCCTCACACGAGAGTTGTTCCTTCAAAATGCTCACACAACCAACAGATGGCAGAATTGCTATGTTGTTCTTCTGTGGTTAAATACAAGTCTATATGGAGCAGAATAAATTTTTTTAAAAATATTTTTTCTTTATTGATTTTTATTTTAAAATTTTTATTAATTAATTTATTTTTGTTGCAGATGTTTCTCCTTTTTCCCCTCAGACACCCTCCTCCTGATCCTGCCCCCCACCCCAGCATTGTTGTCTATGTCCATTGGTTACGCATACAGGTGTATAAGTTCTTTGGTTTATCTCATCCCTCCCCCCGCCCCCTCCTCTGAGGTTTGTCAGTCTGAACCATGCTGCTTTCTATGTCTCTAGGTCTATTTTTTAGAGAGAGAGGAAGGGAGAGGGAGAGAGAGATAGAAACATCAATGAGAGAGAACATCGACTGGCCGCCTCCTGCATGCCCCTCACTGGGGATCTAGCCCACACTCTGGGCATGTGCCCTGACCAGGAATCAAACAGGTGACTTCCTGGTGCATGGGTCGACACTCAACCACTGAGCCACACTGGCTGGGCTAGATTTTTTTTTTAAGATTAGTAGGTATTTTCCTAGAAATCAGGAGATCTTACACATTTACACTGCATCTGTCTAAGGCTTAGGTTTCTCATATGTGAAATTGGAATAAAAATCAATAGTGCCTATCTGTTGGGTGTGTTTTGAAGATTAAATGAGATCAGATGATTTATGTAGTGTGCTTAGCGTGGTTTATGGTATGTCCAAATAAATGTTAGTTTTATGAAGAATTAGGCTGTATGATGGAGAGGCCAGCTGGACCACTTAACCCTGGCTGGCGGGGTTGCAGAAGTGCACAGTGAGGCTTTGCCGTCAATGTTAATCTTCACCTTGAAATCCACTCGTTTTCAGACCTTAAACCTGAAGCTAGAAGCTGGAGCCGAGGGGAAAGGCGTGTGAGCCGCCAAGTCCCTTGGCCTCCCCGTGGTATGGCGAGGCAGGCAGGAGCCCCAGCCCTCCACTTTGAGTTCCGACAACGGATCCTTTCAAAAATGCAGCAAATGGACCTCTCCAAAGGTTTCCTTAGAAACATTTGCTTATCTCTGGAAGTCCCTACCTAACATGAATAGAGGCTTACTGGGGAAGCCCTGTGTTTGCCTTTCACATCCCTACACCAAGAAATGGGTCTTGAATCTGGTACAACCTTCTTCAAGGAAGGGTGGGCACGGTCAACGACCCTCATCAGCTTTCTCCAAGCTCAGGCAATCAGGCCTGTGGCTCCCTATTAGAGGCAGGGATTAAATCGACTAATTGACTACTTACAAAAATAGAAAAAATCAGAGATTTACCACGATTACTACAACTTTCTTTGTGCATATGGTACACTTTTTCAAAGCTTGCTTTTATCATCCAAAAACCATGATGAAATAGCTAATGTTGCCCACGATGTTGTCATTGCTTTATTGTAAGAACAAATTAAATTCCAAATTGTTATAAAAAGATATGTATGTATTGACTACTTGCTAAGCTGATTTTGTATTACAAAACTTCCCTCAGCCCGGCCGGTGTGGCTCAGTGGTTGAGCGTCGACCCATGCACCAAGAGGTCACCCGTTTGATTCCCTGTCAGGGCACGTGCCCAGGTTCTGGGCCAAATTTCCAGTGGGGGGCATGCAGGAGGTGGCCAGTCGATATCCTCTTCCATCGATGTTTCTATCTTTCCCTCTCCCTTCCTCTCTCTCTAAACTCAATAAAGAAAAAATATTTTTAAAAATACTCAGATGAAAAATGAACAACAACAAAACTTTCCTCAGTTAGAATAATAGAGAAAACCTAGGTCAAAATCACTAATATGTATTTGTAGAATGAACGCATAAAATCTGTAAAATTTTTTTGTGAAGTGTTTTAAATACTTGTACATAAAATATACAACATTAGCATCAACATTTTTAATAAACGAAATGAGACTAAATTAAAAAGCTATAGGTTACAATAACTGCACACCCTACTCATACATATTTAGATGATCAGATATATAAGAAGTAATCCCTTGTTTGAAAATATAAGATACGAATTTAGCAAGTAAGTCTTTGGAAATGATCAGAAGCAATCAGCTCAAAATTTTTAATTCTGTGAAATGTGTTTGAACTACCACAATTTACCAAGCATCTGCTCCTGTTTGTATAAAGTATATATGGTAGCTCATTTAGTCCTAACTCTCCTATAAGATATATAGTATCACACACACACACACACACACTGAAAGAAAGCAGAGGCTAAATCTCTTAGCCAACATCAAGTGGTTAGTGAAAATAGAACCCCAGCCTTCTAACTTCAAATGTGCACTTTGTTACATTTCAAAACAATTTTCTGTATCATAAATTCAAACCAGGAAGGACAGTGTGCATTTCCCCTATTCGCTACAAAAAACATTCCTCTTAATAACGAGATATATTGCAGCAAACAGAACGATAGACAGCCGCCCCGAAGCTGAGAACCCTGCCACCCAGGCCTTCACTTGCCTTTGACCCTCTGAGGAGCTCTGGGGCCACGTGTGCATGGAAGACAGGGCTGAGCCAAGGGAAACGTTGATAGGAACTTGGGCTCTGGCCTCCAGTGCCGTCGCCTTTCACTGTCAGGCGAGGGCACACAAGGCAAAGTGGCCGAGAGCCTTGAAGTGAAGCCGGTCACTCAGCCTACATGACCCTCCCGTCTAGGCACCACCTGAGTCTCCGCACCCTTCCTCTCTGCCCTCAATGGTAAGGCCAATCCAGTGAGAATCAGGAATAACCACCAAGACAAGGAAAGCCTGCGTGTGGATCAGTGCCCAGCGCAGAGGTGGTCCGGGCAGCCAGCCCCAGGCCTCAGGTGGACTCTGCTGCCCTCTGCCTCACCCGGGCGAGAGTGAAGAAACAAGAGAGAAGGAAATGCAGTAGCCAGAACTTCTCCTTCCTTCTTTCTCCAGAAGAACGCCACCTCCAAGTAGAGAAGTCTCATTTAAGCTCCGCCCCCAGTGCCTCACATCTTAGAGAGCTTGGCCCGAGAACGTGCCTGGAGACCAGCTGGGACACGACCAGTCCGCAGAAACATCCCCTTCCCGGGACACGTCTCAGAGGTGGGTGAACGGAGTGTCAGGAGCGTCCTTAGCCCGCAAGCCAGTGTATTTTATTTTCTATTCTTGATATAAGAATTTTAGAACTTAGTAACATTATTCAGCATAAGAAATAGTGTGGGGTACGTAAAAAGCCTTGGGAAGTCTCCCCACCTCATGGAGAGGTGCCACACTGTCTCCTAAACTTACTCTTACAAACAGACGTACCCCGTGCTTCTCAATGAATTCATAATGCAAAACCTTCCGAGGGCGACGTGTGCGTCCTACCCCCTTCATTCTGACAACAGGGGAAGACTATTCCCAGGAAGGGATTTTGAACACTAAGTGCGCAGAGCTATTATACATATGTAAGATGGAAACGTCCCCAGTGTTTGGGAACTGATGCGGTGGACCAGAGCTGGTTTTAATTATACAGAAGTGATTGGTTACAGTAAAACTCACACTGGAAAATTGCCTCCAAGCTAGGGTAAAAACTTCATAAGATTTTAGAGTTGGCAGAGACCAGAGTGATCATTTTACTCAATGGCATCCTACATTTCATTTAATCCTGTCAACAAATATTCACTGAGCATCTATTATTTCCTGAGAACTCAAGTACAAAATTCCCTTTTTAATATTAAAAAGGTCACAGTCTTGCATATGATAGTAATTATAATCTAGACTTTAGGAAAAAAATGTACCTAATGGGATGAAATTAACTACAAATGTAATAAAACCTTAAATGTTGCATTTTAATCACTGCAACAGCACCTAAACTTGGAAATTAGTAATATACACATAGTAAACTACTATATTTTAGGGTCTCTTTGTTTCAGAAATTTAGTCTAAACTTAACAAAAATAACGTAATATACTCAGATAAAAGGCTACAGGGAGAGAGGATAAGAGGAATGGCATATTATGTTCTTGAAAATAAGAAAATGGTATTTCATGTGTTTTTCTAAATAACTGCGTTACAACTGACCTTGGATGATTGTGGAAGTAAACTCATTTCCGAGTGTGGTAGGTACTTATTTATACCCTTGCTAGACCCTTCCACATGGTTTGTCTTTGACCAGCAGAGTACAAGAGTGATGGTGGCCCTGAGGTTGGTCATGGAAATATCGTTGATTTCATCTTATTCTCTCTTTCTCTCTTGGATCACCCACCCTGGCTTGGAGAAGCCGATGCCCTGAAATAACTCGGCAGCCCTGTAGAAAGGACCGTGTGATGAAGAACTGAGGCCTCCAGTCAGTAGCCAACAAGCAACTGCCGTGCTTATAGAAGTTATAGATCCTCCAGCCTCAAGTAGATCTCAAGGTAACACCTTGTGTGCCTGAGACAGAACCACCTAGCTGTGCCAGTCCCAATGCCTAACCCACGGAAACTGTGAGATAATAAATGTTTGTTGTTTTGAGCAATTCAATCTGGGGTTCAATGGTTACACAGAGACAGATAACGAATGCACTTGCGGGCTATGTTGGTATACACATCCAGGGCTTCGTAGGGGCTACAGCATCCTAGGGACGCTACCTCCCCTTGTAAATAGGTTAATTCCATAGTAAATCTGATTAATGCTCCCTAGTTTTCTATAGGATTAGCAGTCATCATGCCTATAGACACATCTTTTCTTAATAATTTTGGCTATGTGATTTGAGGGGCTGAGGGTGGAGCTAGGCGACCGCATCAAGTATTACCCCAGACCTCAGATAAAAAAGGCAAATTGGCATCAAGTTACACTATTGAATAGCATTTTGATTTCTCCTGGTATTTAGGTGAAATGAATCTGTAAATGAAGAAACCCATTTCTTCTAGTAATTATTTAAATAGCTATCCAGTGTGTTGGGACTAATAACTGGTACAGTTTATGGAAATAATTATAATAGTTATGGACTCCTCCCTCTTTCTCATTCAACATCCAGTCATTGTGTCTTGTGCAGACGAATTCTGAGTGTCTCAGAGTCCCTCCTGCTGTCCAAGGCCCAGGCTTTCCTGGTGGGGTCTCAGGGGAAGTGCTGCCACCTTCTTTTGGAGGGGCTGCGGGGAGGACTTTCACATGGGGGCTCAAGGAACTCCTGAGCTGAACATGCCGCTTCCTGAAATAGTCACCATAATTTCCAAACTGTGAATCAGAACACATCTTAATTAGGAACTGTGCTAAAAACTCCAGGACTCAAGAAGGCCCATCATGACAGAGAAATGGGCTCACCTGGCAACCAGGTTCACAGTGACCCATTATTTGTCCCCTGGATGTCCCCTTGATGTTTGCCCTGAGCCAGACAGGACACTATGAAGAGAACAGGCTCTGTCCTGCCCTTGGGCCCTCAGAGACTAACACTCGGAGCTGCTCCCCACTCCCTCCAGCACCCCCTCAGCCTCTCCCTGACCCCCACCCCAAGCTGGAAGGTGGAGTCAAGGGCTGAGCCTGTGCTTCCCCTTCACCTCCGGGGGTGGGGGTTATATGTGCAGTTGGGGCAGGGGAAGGTCAGGATGGTAGTCCCGCTAGGAAACTGGGTGACAGGGGGTGTCACCCTCTGTTAGGTCAAATAGTTGGAAAAGAACTTGAACTTAGGTAGGCATTTTTTTCCAAACACTCAAGAAGTTTAAGGAGCAAGAGCTACATTTTCATTCTGTGTCAGAAACAAGGTTTTGTTATCCCACACCTTCTCCGACGGCGACAGTGCGTGAGACCACGTCACAGGGGCCTGGGCTGGCCTTCGGAGACCGCGTACCTTGCGGTGTGTCGTCTGTTGGTTAGACCTGCTCAGACCGCAACTTCATCTTCACTGGGGATGAAGTCACTGAGTCTCCTGCTCGTTACAAAGAGAGTGTTTGTCCCCCAAGATAAAGCAAACCAAAATGAAGATATATATGACCTAGATCCATTTTGCCGAAGAGGTGAGCCTGTTTAGGGTGAAAAGCCCCTTTATCATTGTTCGCATCTAGGGATAGCACTTCCTACCCCCTTGGATTGTCCCTACTCCTCCAATACTCTGTACTGAGTTAAACAGTGTCCTCCTAATTTCATGTCCACCCAGGACCTCACAGTGGCGCTTTATTTGAAAATTGGGTCTTTGTACATTTAGTTAAGATGTTGCCATACTAGGTTATGATGGGCCCTAAATCCAGTGACTAAGGTGTTTCAGAGAAGGCCGTGTGGAGACACAGAGGCACACACAGAGGAGAAGGTCCATGGTAACTGAGGCAGGGTTGGAGTGATGCAGCTACAAGCCTAGGAACACCAAGCAGCCAAAAAAGCTAGGAAGAGGCAAGGAAGGATTCTTCCCTGGACGCTCACAGAGAGCATGGGCCTGCCGACACCTTGATTTCTGATTTCTAGGTTGCAGATCCATGAGAGAATCGATTTCTGCCACGCGGTTTGTGGTACTTTGTTATGACAGCTGTAGGAAATGGACATATCCAGAGGCCCAGGAGTCAGTGGGTGTACCAGCCTTAGGTGAGCCTCTTCCCGTGGAAAGCCTGAACTGATCGTGTGAAACTGACTGAAAGTCCAGGAACAAGCACAAACAGGAGGGGCCAGGGGTCATGACCCAGGGGAGCAGACAGGCACCTCAGGGCCCGGGCTACAGCAGGTGCAGGCTGAGCCATGAGCCTCTGCAAAGGTAACTGCGGAGGTGGCTAGCAGCCACGTATCGCCTTCCTGAACTCCACTCCAAGTCTGACCTTAGCGTCTTCCTCCTGGCAAAGAGTTAGACATATGGGACATTGCGAGTAACCAACTGTAGACCGTGGGCTGCGATGGGGAGAAGGAGAAGGCTGTGGTCCAAGAAGGTGGGGATGCGGAAAGCCTTTTTATATGCTCCACTTACTGAATTATTAGATGTGTGGTGAGTGCTGATGTGCCATAGACATGGCCTCACACCTCGTGTAGATTATCTTTTAGAAGGCAAATAATATTAATCACAAAATAAATGTAGCATTGCTACTACGAGAAGAATTATGTCCCAGGGTGTTAACATGGGATTTTGATTCTGCTCGGGCTAAAGACACAGACAGTATGTGGCACGTGCTCCCAGACTCCAGAGTGAGCTGCTTGCTTGATTATGTAGAACTTGAAAAGCAAAAGGCTAAGAACTAGTTCTGAGACCTGAGCTGACTACCAGCCTCCACCTCTCAGGTTGGAGAGTCTGAGGTCAGGGCGGGGGACTGCGAGGGGAGGGTTTGGCCAGTAGAGGGTGTGTGGTTCACCCCAGATCCCCACAGTGCAGAAGAGGTGGGGGGCCTTCAGGGAGACCTTCTGGAGTAACTGAAATGTGTCCGTGGAGGTGGGGCTTGGACTGATATCCACCTGATCCTGAGAACTCTGAAGGGTGGGAGTCTAACTGAGTCCGCCTGTGGCAACTGTGTAGAGGGTGCAGTTTGGGAAATAAGTTCATTCCACTCTGATGACAGGTCAAAGGTGCGTGTTTACTGTGAAACAGAAGTGCCCACGTTGGGAGAGTATGCTGTGAGTTGACCTAGAATCTCCTTAAAGAAACTTCACCCCAAAGGGCCATTCTTCAAGGCACTCTGAAGAGAAAGACCAACCCCCAAGAACAGAGGCTAAGGGGGAGTTTCAAGAGGCCAGTGAGGGAGTGGATAGCAGAATCCGGGAAGTGCAAGTGCACAAGTCCTAACCCCCTTATCTCTACATTCCCCTCTCATCCTGGGGGGGAGAGGGGGCAGAAGCTGCCGCTGCAGAGGGAGGGAGGAGCCAGCATTGTGAAGAGACAGGAAGCTGCCCATATTCCCCAATCCTATTGCAGGCTCACAGCCCACAGCGGGCCAACTTTGAATGATTTACAGTGTTTATTATTCCTCTGGGCTGGGCACAATTAGCTACTAAACTGAGATTGTCCTGAGATCTAAAGTTACAGGATCACTTCTCATGATCTATGAGTGAGCAGATAAGCTATGGGGCCTGCTAGGGTTCTCATTCAGGGGAAACTCTCCCCTCAGGGTGGTTTACAGGGGCAGTTGTGTGGGGGGAAAAGAAGTTTGCCTTATGATTGGGCTCCCAATTCCTGCTTTTTCCTGAACAAGAGGGCCCAGGTGCATGCAGCAGGGAGTTAGTGGGACCTCAGGCGAGATGAGGTGAGGGCCTCAGGCTGTGGAGAACTTGGAAAGGTTACAGCAGGTGTGGAAGAGGGGGTGAAGAACCAATAAGGAGGAAAAGCAGCAACTGAGAGCAGAGTGGCCTTTCTGAAATACTCTGATGACAGATGAAGTAGTTTGAGGTGACTTTCAGATTAAGAGCACGGTCACAGGAAGTGGTGTCTGGGCTAAAGTGAAGAAGAAAGTAAACTGGTGATGGGGCGCTAAGGAAGCTGGGGCTGGGCCCTCCACGAGACCCCAATCCCCCCCAAGACGACGGCAGGATTTCAGAGAGAAGGGCTCAGCTGTAGTCATCAGTGAGTGAGGAAGCATAGATCAGAAAGTCTGCATCAGCCTCAGAATGGTTTCATGGATGTGGGCCAGAGCTGAGAAGGCGAGGGGTCCAGAAGGAAAGAAGTCAGTGGGGAACGGAATAGGAGGAGAGGGAGCACCAGGTTTTATTGGGGGTGAAATCATGGGATGGGGCTTGCAACTTTGGACCCCAGTGAAAACAGGGAGGGGGGACCGGTGATTCAGTCCTCGAGAGCCTCCGTGGCCCCGCCCCTCCAGGGGAGCTGTGCACTGCCCAAGAGCTGACACCACACCCGGCTCCAGACCAGCTGCACCAGATTCACATTTTATAGGCTCCTCGGGTGGTTCCACACCCATTAGAGTTTGAGCAGCTCCGTTCTAGAGGATCACACACTTAAGCCAGCTGTGGTCAAAAGGAAGACCATGAGGTCATTGCATGTATCTGGATAGTGTTCTCTTTCAGGTCCAGAGGGAACTGTTGCATAGGCATCTTTGTATATGAAAAGAGATGTTAGGAGGCATTACAAACGAGCCATTGGGTACCTGGTCAGTCACAAAAGGATGGGCCTGGACTGCTGGGATGGTCTACTGTGGAGAATCAGGTCTACTGTGCACCCCGCGGGTGGCTGTGGTGGGGATCACGTGCTTGAAGGGAATTAAAGCCAGTTGCATGTATGAACAGAGTGACTGATTGCAGGGAGTAAGCAAAACAAAGCCCAAAACACCTGCCCATCGATTTTCTGTGCTTTGTGCCTGACATCCCACATGTCTGCCCCAGCTGCCAACTCCACATGTGTTTGCTGTGTGTGAACCAGGTGCCGGGCCGACACCCCTTCCAGTTTCCAGAGCCTTTGCATAAACCCTCTCATGTTTTCGGTTTCACTCTCATAACCACCCTTTGAGGTCAACAAGGAACATCTATACTGTCTCTTATATACAGCCCTTGAGAATTTGCCCCAAATCACACAGCTCATGAGTGACTAAGCTGGGATTTTAAATTAGGTTTTCCGACTTCAGTCTGTCTCTGCAGAAAAGGTGGGTTCTTTTAGGAAGGGGCTTAGTGCTTATTTCATAGACATAAGAGTTTGGTGAGCCCTGAACTTTTATAAAGACTGTTTGATTTTCTAATTATATGTGAGCAAGGGAGTTTGAAATGCAGAATGAGAGCGCTTGCAGGGACGATCTTCTCTCCCCATCCTCTCTGACCTGTCTCAAGGGACACGGTCAACAAAGCGAGAAGCGCCACAGAAGGCAGACGGGCCCAATTCCGTTGACTTACCTGGGGCAGCGTGCAGTGAAGCCCCGACTCCCTTTGTGGACAGAGCACTCAGGAAAAGCTTAGCCATTTCTTTTCTGCTTCCTCACCTGGCAGGGTGTCAACTTTGCAAACACCACCGTCTGGTCACTCTGATTCTGAGATGGATGCAATCACACTCGATGTATTGCTGGCAGCGGTCTGGGCTGGAAGGCAGTGGAGGGAGGCTCAAAGCCTCTTTCTCAGGATAGTGTGTGTTTCTTTTTTAAATGTTTTTGTTGCACTTTGTATTCAAAACTGTGTTGTATTAGTATCAGGTGTACAGCACAGTGGTTAGACAACCATATATTACAAAGTATCCCCCTCACCCTGATATTTCCAGTATCCTGGCACCATACATGGTTATTGTTGACTATACTCCCAATGCTTTACCTTACATCCCCATCCCCATGTAGTACCAATCTGTACTTACCCATCACCTTTGCCACCCTGCTCCCCAGCAGCCCTCCCCTCTGGCATCCATCCGTCTGTTCTCTGTATCTGCAAGGCTATTTCTGTTTCTTGTGTGTTTATTGTGTTCTTCAGATTCCACATATAGGTGTTATCATATGGTGTTTGCATTTGTCTTCCTGTATCTGGTTTATTTCACTTAGCATAATACCCTCTAGGCCCATCCATTCTGTCTCAAAAGGTAAGACTTAATTCTTTTTTATGGCTGAGTAATATTCATTATCTAATGTCACAGGAGCTACTAACTGGTGGGACTGGGATTAAAACTCACATATATCTATCAGGAAACCCCTTGATTTCCATAAGTCATTTACAAAAAGATAAGTAGGGAGAAGTCTTTATTATAGAACCTTGCACTTTTTTCATGGCACTTGACTAGTTCAACATATTTTTTCGAGTCTCATAATAAATAAGGCAGAGTAAGCCTTTTCTCCACTTTACAGATGAGGATACTAATATCCAGGCAGGTTAAGAGATTGGCCAGTGTCCCAGAAGTGGTAAATACTGAAACAAGGATAAGAAGGTAGGTCTTCCGATTCCTACGCCCTTCACAGCCTCTCCATTTAGAGGACGAACCACAGGGCGGAAGAAAGCCCAGGGATTGTGAAATCTCCCACTTTGCATTTGAAGGAAAGAGAGTTACTTAACCAGGGTTACCCAGTTAACCAAGAATAGAACTGGCACCATAAATCAGACCCCTGATATGCACAAGTTAGTAATATTTTCATTCTTCAAAAAGAAAAAAGAAACTTGCAAGTGAAATAATCAATAAAAATAAAAAAAAACATTTGAAGGAAATATTTTTCAGTTGCTTTGGAAACATGGAAGGGAACTCAAGATGGAGAACTTTGTGTCTTCAGTTTGATCTTCAACCCCACAGTATTTACTGAGAGATTTTGTTTAAAGAGGAAAGTTGTTAATATTATGGCTATAAAATTATAAAATAATTTGCCCTTGGTGTCCATGTGTAGCTTCCTGTTAAAGATGTTATTTTTAGGTAGGCTCTATTAGCTTTAAAAGACAGTTTCTCGTAAGATTGGGAAACTCGCCCTGGCCGCTTTGGCTCGATGGTTATAGTGTCAGTTGGAGGACCAATGAGTCGCGGGTTCAAATACGGTCAAGGGCATGTACCTTGGTTGTGATTAGTCCCCGACCCTCGTTGGGGTCGTGTGGGAGGCAGCCACTTGATGTGTCCTTTTCATGTCGATGTTTCTCTCTCTCCTTCCCACTCTATCTGAACAAAAATGGAAAAATGTCCTCCGGTGAAGATAAAAAAAAAAATTAGGAAACTATCCTGGATTCCAAGACTGAAGGAGTCATCACAACATCGAACACTAGAGGGCGCGCCATAAGATGGCTGCACAGACTCCCAGGAAGCCACCTGAGCCGCTGAGACAGGCAAACGGAAGGCAAGAAAGGAAATGAGCCGAAAACAGAAATAGTAATTATCATAGAGGCAGACATCACAGGTCACATGATGGGTTATGAAAATGTGGTGGTGGTGGGGTGTGTGTATGTGTGTGTGCATGCGCGCGTATGTGTTTGGTTTCAGTTTTTGTTACTGGTTTTAATACAGGCTTGGTCCAGAATAGCATTGCCTTTTCACATACATACCATTCCATCTTCACAACCCTGAAAAGATGGTATCATTGTCTTTACTTTATAGATCAAGACATTGAGGTTCGGTGAAATTAAGTAAGGTGTCCAAATCATAAATGCATAAGTCTTTTACTATTAGCCATCCTTCCAACAGCTTTTTCACTGTGCTAGGGCTTTTCCTATTGAACACCATATAATAATTTTCTATTGTCTAATTAAATGCCTTTCATTTGTAGAATTTCTTTAGCTAAAACTTTGTTATTCCACCTTCTTGCCCTTCCACTACTGCCAGTCCCACAGGTTTGCTGCGCCCTGCACACACATTTTTGGACCCCCTAATGACTTTATTCCAACCTTACTTATTAGAAACACCCTCCCTTTTCTTCATTCACCTCTGAGAATACCATGTCTTCATGCCCCAAGGTCTGTGTGCATTTACACTAGACCTCAGATCACTCTCTCTGCTCCTAACTGCAGGGGCCTGTTGAACCGTAGGAGGTGCTCAATAAATACTGGTTTGTAGTGGTTCTCGAACATTACTAGGCATCAGATTCCCAGGGTGCTTGCTGAACTCGCACATTCTTACCCCCTACCTCCAGACCTTATGATTCCCAACATTATTTGAGATAATGACCTTGCATATTTAACAAGCATCCCAGGTGACTGATATAGGTAGTCTGTGAACCTCATTTTGACAAAATTCCTCCTGCTACATTCTTCTGAATGCATTCACACTCCCATATTTTACCATCTGATATGGTTTGCCATTTGTTGCTTGCTTAAGATATTTTCTCAAAAGGCCCCATTTCTATCCATTTTTTTCTCAAGAGTGGGAGCTCTGTTTCCCTTTCATACCCATTAGGTCCCGATTGGGTTGGCAGTTTCCCATCACTTCTCTCTGCCTAAAACATCACCTTTTTTCTCTGTTCCTTACCTGTGTAGCTGCCCCTCCTCTTCACGACTCCGTTTATGTTGCTCCAAGGATCATATTGCCTGAGTCCGGGGGAGGCACTCCTGTTGCATGTTCCCCAGAGCAGGGCATGTGATGCACACATCTTTTTGTCTCATGCACACACCATTCTGTGTTTCCTTGGTGACTTTATTCCAACCTCACCTACTGAATACTTGCTGCATCCCTTTGTGGGGGGAGGGACTTTGGTTTTCTCATCATTACTGTATCTCAGGGTCAAATGGGGCAATCAGGGGATGGCCAAGGTGAGTGGTAAAGCCCAAATTCCTTCACCTGCTTCATTTTCCCCGAGGAGCCAAGTCAGTTCAACCCAACACGTATGTATGCGGTGCCTTCTGTGTGATGGGCCTTCTTCTGGGCGTGGGGAAGCAAAACCATATGAGACACAGCCCCTGAGCTTGAGGGTGTAATATGTGATCTATATGTCAGTGTGTTTAACTATTAATAGGAAACAAGAGAGGACACTAGTCCACTCTCAGGAGAGTTCAAATGACTCTGAAGCTTATCATTGCCACACAATGTAAAAGGAGACTTGAAAAGCAATGAGGCAAAATGGGAAAAAAGCCAGGTTTTCAAGCCCCATGAACCCAGTTGGAACACCAGAGCCGCCGGGAGCTTTGACCACATGTATAAAGGAGGCCTAATAGTAACAGTAGCCCTGGCGTACAGCTGCAGGGGTTACCATTACTGAGCACTGTGGCAGGCACTCTGCTAAGCACTTTCCATGCATTAAACTTATTTAATCCTTTCAGCTGTCCAATATAATTAACATTTTACTAATGTGAGAAAATTGGCTCTGAGAGGCTAAGTAATTTGCCCAAAGTGACCCCCAATAACAAACCGTACCACTAGGATTTGAACCTGGGACGCACCAATGAATAAATGAGATCATGTACGGGCAAGCCTGGCCTGGTGCCTGGCAGATTATAAGCCTTTGGAAATGGTTTTTGATATTCCTATTGCACTCAAGGAGTCAGGCCCACAGAACTATTGCTATTGGGGTGAGTTACTGTCAGGATGGTTGAGCAGGTAAATGAGGAGGGCTGGGTCCCTGAGCCCCGGCACAAGACAGAGACAGGAAAGGAGCCACCCTGTCACCACTGCTGCTTTAAGTCCTCCTGCACGCCATTTCCCAGACTGGAGCCACTGGCCCTGCCCCCACCCCCACGCCCCGCAGGAAACCGAGCATCTTAGGGTCAGAAAGGCCTCACAGGCCACCCAGTCAGGGCGTCAACTGCTGCAGGCATCCTGCTACCACATCGCTGCCAAGTCATCTCCGTCTCGGCCTTCCCCACCACCGGCACGCTACCTCTTCATCGCTCTTGAGCAGGGCTGCAGGAGTGGGGCCCAAGTCCCAGGAGTCATCGCTGGACAACACTTTCAAGATCTTTTAAGTGAACCGCATGTGCTCCGCCCGTGGCCTTCCCGGACATGACCTTGGGAGAGGCCGGAGCTCTCCCGTAACTCCTGTGGAGTGACTCACTCGTTCCCATTCCCACTGCACTCCCTGTCGCTCCAGGAGGCAAGGAGGGGCAGAACGTTTCACATGTTTATGAATCCAAATGAACACTGGTCCGGGAGAGGCCCCAGGTCACAGGGAACCGGTGTGGTCGGCACGGCCACTGAGAGCTGGGAGGTGGTTGGCAGGAGGGCTAACGCGGGGCTCCGGCACTCCGAAGGCCAGGGACACACCACCCTGTGTACACTGGGTCCAGAAGCAACTTCCCAGCTGGCACAGGCCTTCGTTAAAGCTCCCCAGCCACAGAGTGCTCACTAATGACGCCTTCATCTCCAAGGCTCTTTGGGCCTTTCCTTTCACCACAAGGAACCTGGGGAGGGAGGTGTCAGCTTACTTCCTGCTGCCGAAACCCTCCCGGTTTAGCTCTCAGCCAGGGGATCACCCTCAAGGGCGAGCGCATACAGTCCTGCGTCCTGCTGTCTTCATCCACTGGCTACCTGCTTGTCCCCGTCTTCCCTCCGCACGCAGCAGTCAGGGCCTTCTCCTCCCTGGACGAGCCGAGCCGTCTGTCTTCTTCAAAGAGCGGCTGCCTCAGAGTGGGTCCGTCCTTCAGATTCTCCAGCACCAACTCTGTCATGAAACAGACCAAGATCCTGCCATCCTAATAGTCGTACTCGGGAACTTATTCCCATTTGGTAGCTTATATCTTAAAAGGGGCTTGATAAAGCAAAACTGGGTCGAATCTGAGTAAGGGTCCATTCTCGGACCCTGCTCTCACCTCGTGCACACCACCCTCACCCCCCCCTTTCGCTTCTGTTGGGGTCCAACCGCTCCTGTCCGGCTTTGAATCTCTTTTGTGAAAACCCTCCCCATTTCATCACTAGTTCTTCCTAACAAGCAATGCTTTCATTGTTTCTAAGACTTGTGCTTTAGGCTATTTTTAACTTGTCCTTTCTTTAAAAAAAAAAAAAATTACACCAGAGGAGTTTAATGAGCCCCATTTAGCATTTTCGAGAAGAAGAAATTTTGCAACCGAGAAGCGCTACAGGACGCCAAGGCTGGCTGGACTCCGCTCACAACCAGCCTCCCCCTCCTCCATACAATGGTTTATTTCTGGACAGCGGCCTCCGCACACCATCACAAACACGCACACCAGGGTTCAGCGCGAAGGTGAAGGAAGGTGGAGATTTAGGTGAGAGGTTCGGGAGAAGAACTCAAGAGTGCAGAAGGCAGAGAGGGGGAGGAAGGAAGAGCCCTGTGTGGAGGGGAGTCCTGGCCGCCTAAGGCTGCTCTCAGCACCTCTCACCCACGGGATTCCTTGCTTCTAGCCAGACAGCGGTGTGCATGATAGGAACTAGTGGGAGGAAGTGAGATTTCAGATCTTTGTTATTTTGAGGTAAAACACATACACGCACAAACAACAACAACCACAACAAAACAGCAAACCTAAACGATTTCAAGTGTTTATTTGGAGCATGAGATATTTTGGCAATAAATGTCTCAGCCACCCATCCACCCAAACCCCAGAGTCCCTGTGGGTCAAAGGTGATTCCAGGAAAAGGTTCTCAGCTGTTGTGCATGGCAAGAAGTCCAACTCGCACATTAGTGCACTGCCCCCAGCAGGGTCAAAGCAGTCAGGGCAGGGCCACTTGCTCTCTGGACTTTGAATCAAAGGCATCATGGAGGCCTTTTCGGGCGTGAAATCACGGCCCCAATCTCCTTGATGCTCACACCCAGCCATGCGGTTGTTCCAAAGTCTGCTGATCACCTGCCCAGTCAATGCACTTGCATTCTTTTTTAAAAATAATTTTCTTTATTGATTTCAGCGAGAGAGGAAGGGAGAGAGATAGAAACATCGATGAGAGAGAACATCAACTGGCCGCCTCCTGCATGACCACCCGCTGGGGATCAAGCCCATTACCTGGGCATGTGCCCTGACCAGGAATCGAACCAGCGACCTCTTAATATATGGGTCGATGCTCAGCCACTGAGCCACACCAGCCAGGCTACACATGCATTCTTAACTGGGGTTTGGCCATGACTTTTCCTAGGGACTCAAAATAAATGCCCTCGGGCCCGGAGTGTCTGCATGCAGGGAGACACACATAAACCCAGCCTGTAACTGCTACCGGTGTGTTGAAGGTCTGAGGATAAGTGAAAGAGACACTTAGACTTCAGCAGAGGAAAAACAGCCCACTCTTTCTGATGTGAGAGTGTCATACTATATCAGTCTTTAGAATCCATGCTATTTCAAGCATTCCATGATATCTCAGAAGGTAAAAGTGCTGGTTCCGAGCTATAGAAAATGTCGTCGGACCATCTTGGCTAAAGAAAAAGATTTTTAGGTTGCTGAAAAATAAAGAATAGATTTGCAGATAACAGGAATTATTTTTTAATTTATTATTGTAAAATATGTTTTGTGGTCAAAATGAATGTGAAGTATGTATTCATGATGTATACAACTTCAGTTAATTAATTAATCAAAAGCTGACAACATGAGAAAAGGCTTCTTTGAGTTGCCACTCGAGTCTAGTGCTTATAATGAAAGAGGCAAAGAATCTCGTGGTTAGACTCTTGAGAAATTAAAAACTCAACAGCCCATCCAAAATGCAACTGACTGAGGTCTTTACTTCCATGTTTGCTTAGGAGACAAAAGAATAAAGCCAAAGATTTCACTTCTGCAGAGTTTAAACAGAAGTTGTGCATTTGCCCTTATTCAAAGACTCATTGAACTGATGTGTAGAAGAGGAATTGTCCCTCGTCCTAAGGCTACCACACAGAATGGAGATAAAGAACCTAGCTCCAGCCCAGCCGGTGTGGCTCAGTGGTTGAGCATCAAACCATGCACCAGGAGGTCACCAGTTCAATTCCCGGTCAGGGCACATGCCCAGGTTGTGGGCCCGATCCCCAGTGGGGGGCATGCAGGAGGCAGCCAATCGATGTTCTCTCTCATTGATGTTTCTATCTCTCTCTTCCTCTCCCTTCCTCTCTACTCTAAAATTCAATAAAGGGAAAAAAAAAAAAAAAGAATCCAGCTCTGTGCTTGTGCTCATACCATTCCCTCTGCCTTTAGGACTTTTGCTGCCTCTCCACCAAGTAACTCCTATTTATCCTTGGGGACCCAGCAAAAATATCATCCCTTCTGTGAAGCCTCCCCTGATACACCAGACAGAGGATAGTTTTTCTATTTGCAGTCTGCCTCTTCCCACCAGACTGTGAGCTCCCCAAGGACGGGGAATATGGTTATTGATGTGTTTTGGTAACCAGAACAATGCTTGACTTGCAGTTAATAAGTACCAATAGATGTTAATATAATTTACAATGTATAAAATAAATTCTTGTTGAATGCATGCACGTCTGGCACTAGCAAGGAGAACAAATGATGAAAGGATTGATGATGGTAGACATTAGCTCATAAATTAATGCCTGCTGACTCATCACTGCACAAGGCAATGGGAGAGACTGAAGAAACCCTAAGACAGAGCCTAGATCCCAGCTGGGAGAGTCCAAGCAAGCTCACCTGAAACAGTAGGGGAAACACAAACAATGCATGCCATTATTTCACAGATAATGGTTCAGAGCAGTAGGAGGTCGTGTCAGAGCTTGACTCTGAGTTCTACCCACCCCGGCAACCAAGAGAATTATCCCAAATTAATGTCGAAAAGTCAAATAGCTGTCAATACCCCTTTTCTGAGTTGTTCCTGACCCCACTTTGCACCCACACCTTGTTCTATTTTGCCTGTTCTCTCAACAACCCACCCCTTTCTCCAGGTCCCCAATCCCACGCCCCTTCCAGCTTTTGTCCTTGGACTCTCTGCTCTTCCAGCTCCCCCCCTCCCCCCCCCCCCGCACTCCCATCGTGACTTCTCTCCTCCTTCCTCGCTGCCCTTGTCCACGGACACCCAGCAGGTGGCTTCCTGGCATGACCTCAGAACTGGCTCTCATGAGCCAGGGCAGCCCTGGAGGGTTTGGTCCAGTGGCCTGGTGTCCACTGTCTCCCTGCCACCAGAGGTTTCCAACGAGGACTGAGGTAGTTATGAAAGACCCTTGAAGGATCTCCTCACCCTGCACAAGTCTAGGCTCTCACAGAAAGAAGCGATCCGCCTCAGTCCCAGAGTTTGCAGACCTGATGTCTCAAGTGCCAGCCCTCACCCCTCCGCACATGCTCTCAACATTCTCTCCTCCTTTTCCAGCCGACGACTCTGCCTCCCGACTACAGCTTCCTGCAGTGTTGCCTTCCTGATGCCCGGCTCCGTTTCCCATGGCTGCTGATCCTAATTTGCTTCTGGAAACTTCTGAATGTCCCCTTGCCTCCTTGGTGCACCTAGCCCTAGAGCACTTATGGGACAGTGACCTTAGGGGTTAGCCAGGCCGCTGGCACCATGTCACCCTGGGCACCTCCCACCCTCTATCCAGGTGTTCTGACAAGTAGGAGGAGGCTTCATGATAAAGGCGAGTCTTAAAAACTGGGTCAGGCCCTGACCGGTTTGGCTCAGGGTAGAGCGTCAGCCCACGGACCAGAGTCTTGGGTTCGATTCTGGTCAAAGGGCACGTAACTCTGTTGTGGTTTGTCCCTGGTAGGGGTCGTGCTGGAGGCAACCAATCCATGTGTGTGTGTGTGTGTGTGTGTGTGTGTGTGTGTGTCTTTCTCTCCCCCCCCCCCCACTCTATCTGAAGATAAAAGAAAAAAAAGTATCCTCAGGTGAGGACTAAAAAAAAAAAACTGGGTCAGACTCACAAAGGTGAATGGGAAAGGTTGGCAGGCGGTGAGGGAACAAAAAGTGAGCATGAAGAGAACAGGCTCTTTCCAAGACGGGGACCTTTGGATCAGCCTTCTGGGGGCTTCTTCCTGGAGCTGGATGGGTTTCAGCGGGGCCACGGCCAAGGCCGCTCTCCAAACGAAGGACACCGCCGCACTCCCAACAGCCACCTGGTCAGCAGAGGGCGTTCAAGAAGTCACGGAAATCGCCCAGAATTGAGCAAATCACTGCTCACTTTATTGATGCATCTCTGAGAAAGAAGTTGTGGGGTCTGAAGCCTGCAACCTCATATGTAATCTTGAGTAGCTAGACATTTATGGCACTGCTATGTTTGATTAGTGCACCAACTCATGGTATGAAGGGTCAGGTTATATGATCCTTCTATTGTGTATGCTAGAAAACCTAGAAGGTTGCAGATCTCCTGTTGCCCTACACTAGGGAACTGGGGTATAGCCAGCAGTTTCTAACTTGAGCTCATCTTTTGGAACTGAGTTGGTAGCAAACAAAATGAGAGATCCAAGCTAAGTGGCTCTGAATCAGTGAGAAAAGCTGTGGGCAGCATACACCCCAGGAAAGAGCCCTGGGTAAGGAACACAGTGTGTGGAGTCAAGGAAACAGGCCGTTTATGGAGGCTGTACTGAGCAGCTTTCTCTGGGTTATACTGTGACGAACACCTTCAAACTCTCGGTGTCTACAGCAGCAAAGGCTGACTTCTCGCTCACGGTATGTGTGCTCATGGCATGTGTCATCTCCGAGGAACAGGAGATGGGAGTCTCCCCCCACAAGTTCACATCGCCCGAGGACCAGCTCTCCTGCTGGTGGTAGCTCTGCTCCACATGGCCTCCAAGACCCAGGCCGAGGGAGCCGCTCTCTTCTGGCACAGTACCATGGCCCCGGAAGAGAGAAGCGATGGGGGATGAGAACCCACCAAGGCTCTTAAGGCTCTTCTTCAGAAGTGGTGCATGTCGCTCATGTTGCATTGGCCAGAGCAAGTCACACAGGCAAGCCTGAGGTCACCGGCTGGGCAAGTAGGATTCTCACACGGAGAACAGCAGATATTGGGGAAAACATCAGAGCCCCCACAAGGACAGACCTTGAATGTCAGCCCCAGTGGTTTATAGCGAACATGTGAAGAAACCACGGCAAGCGTCTGAGACGACACTGGCACCATGAAGTTGTTCTGCAAAACCATGGGCTTTGCCTGTCAGTGTAAACTGGAGGGGCAGAGAGTGTTACGTGAGGGCCTCAGCTGGAGACCGTTACATTAATTCAAGGGTTTGAGAGGAAGATTCTGTAGAGGGAGTGGAGAGAAATACTTGGGTAAAATAGTTGTTCTAAAGGATCAATAGATGGGCTCATTCACCTTGATTTTAAAAATGGGGTCTGAGGGGTAGCAGAGTCTAAGATTTCTCATCACCACCTGGCTGAGGCAGCGAAGCATGTTCCTGAGTGGATGGTAGAGAATATTTTAAAGGTTTCTCAGAATCACAGCACATTGATCTTCAAGAATGATAGTGCAGCAGCTTTGATGTGCCAGAAGAACGCTGAACTTGGCCTCAAAAATCTGGGCTGGGATCCCAGGTCCCGCATTCATTCGCTGGGTGGCCATGGGCAAATCCCTTCACGTCTCCGTGCCTCTGTTTCTGCATTTATAAAAATGTAGATCATGATATATACCTCACAGGACTACTTAAGGACTACATTTCTCTGACAATTATTTAGAACCACTTATAAGGTATGACTATCAGAGTCCTGGTTGGAAGGGCCTCGTCCGTCTGGCCACCTGATAATGATTATACACCGCCCTGGGTTGTTTGGGGCTGACGGCATCCCACCACTTCATTTCTGTATTCCATTTGGATGTTTCCTTGCTGAAAACCTGGGAGGGTAGCCAGAGAATACAAACCATGGATCACAGTCTCTAACGTCTGGAGGAACCAGATAGGTGGTTTGAATGTAGCCAGGCGAAGGAAACTTAAAGCATGTCTATAGGAAACATTGTGACACGGTATAAAGAAACATTTCTCTGTCACAGAAAAAAACAATAGTGTACACACAGTGATAAAGGCAGGTGCCCCTCTGCTTCAGAACCCGGGGCGGCAGGGAGTGGCTGAGGCTTGGGGAACTGCAGAGTGAGACCCAGCTGAAAGGGGGCAGCTGCAGCTCAGCCTCAGCAGGATTTTGCTCCACAGGAATTAACTCCAGGTTTGCCAGCTGTTCTCTCTGGTTGTTAAAAGTGCTGGAAATACAAATATTTATGTGGCATTTACTGATGATTGAATGTAGGCAGTTAATTGAAAAACATTTTTAGAAAACCCTCTGTAGTTCAAACACATGTAGGTTTGGGGTTCTATAGGTTGTCACCCAGGTATCACACAAAAGAGGAGGGAGGTGAACATAGTTCACAAAACTCTTATTCCACTAGCAAGAGATAAACAAGCAGAGAGTTTAGGAGATGAGGCAAACGTTAATGAGGACAGTGGAAAAGGAACTATGTATCAGTATGCTGGAGGGCATGAACTTTGAGGGGATATCACAGAATCTCAGGAAGGGAAGGCACCTGGTCACCTAGTTTCATGTATTCAGATTTAGATTTAGATTCAGACTCATGACCTTAGCACCCCTCTGGCTTAGGTTCCCTGCCTGGCTGAGCAAGGGCACTGACTTCCAGAGCGATCAGGAACAGATCAGGAACGGGAGATGGGACAGCTGCCTCCTCTTGTAGGTCCCCCTTGCCTGGAGAGCAACTGGCATTAAGACATCGCTGACTTGCAGTCCCGTGATTGCAATCTCTCCATCTTAACTTATTTTCAAATCATCCCCGGGCCACACTGTTTTGAAGAGCTGTCAGAAGTTGCAGTGCTCAGGCATGATAGTCTTTCAAACCCAGAGTGCTAGAATGTCACCCCTGAGTAAGAAAACCCCATAGGCTGGCTTCTCCCTTCCTGTTCTCCAAATTCCTGTCTCCAGCTCAGGCTCCGCTCAGCCTCATCTTGACATTTAAGGTTTCTGGCTGTGCTCATCTTCTCTTCCCACAGACGCGGCCTCTGAGGAGACATCCTAACCGAGTGAGTTCCCTGCGGATTTTTAAATGTTCGACTCACCCTTTGGAAATAGCAACTCCTCTTTCTTCCTCCTTTCAAATAACCATACAAATCAGTTTGCTTTGGGGGCTGGTTTTGTTTTGTGTTTTTAAAGTATTGCCTAATTCCTTTCATGGTGCTTTTTCCTCAGGATTTTTATGTCATTTCAACTTGCCATTTGCAAAACTATAATTAAAATTCCCACTTGCGATGTTATGTCACATCTGTGGTCTTTCATCTCACTTGAGCCTTTTCTTTTAGCCAGATTAGAACACACCACAACTTTACAATAGGACAGTTTTAAAGTAACACGTTACAAAGAAATGAATGCTTAATCTGCTCTATTTTATTCTTTTCATTACTGTGTTACTTTGCTTACTTTCCTTAATAAGAATAAAACTTAGGACACTGGAATTATTATTTTGCAATTTTGTTTGTTAACTCATATCATATTGTTTTCCTGTTCTTGTTTGTTAGGAGACTAGCAAAAAGGTACTATATTCCCAGAAGTTTCTTATTTTGCCAATAAACTACTAGGTGCTGTTTTAGTGAAAGGTCTGGATTTGGAGACTGAATATGATTGGATTTTCTCAATTAACAAATACTTAGAGAAAATCATAATATGAAAAAAATCTCTTTCTCAGAAGTATTTTCTTGAGTTTATATTGATTAGACATCTGAAATAAATTCATTCCTTCATGAAAACATAATTATTGAGCGCCTACTATGTGCCAGACGCTATTCTAAATACATGGGGTAGCCTGGCTTGTGTAGCTCACTGGTTGAGCATCAACCCATGCACCAAGAGGTCACCAGTTCGATTCCCAGTCAGGGCACATGCCCAGGTTGTGGGCCCAATCCCCAGTGTGGGGCATGCAGGAGGAGGCCAGTCGATGTTCTCTCTCATTGATGTTTCTCTCTCTCTCTCCCTCCCTCTCCCTCTTTCCCTCTCTAAAATCAATAAAGAAAAAATATTTTTAAAAATTAAAAAATAAATACATGGGATACACCCGTGAGCAAGACAGGTAAACTCCCTTGTCTTTAAAGGGCTTATATTCTAGCAGGGAGAGATTGATATTAAACAAAAACTGTAATGAGTACATTATGGTGCACAGAGGACAACAAAGCAAGGTAAGAAGAATGGTAGTGGGCAGGGTGTCTCAATTGTAGCTATTGCTGTCAGGGTATGCCTCCCTGAGGAAGTGACATTTGTAGGTAGGGAATGCAAATCATGTAAGAACCTTGCACACCATTGTAAGGACTTTGGCTTTACTCTGAGTAAAAATGGGGAGTCATCACAGGGTTGGGGGAAGGGATGAGCTGATTAAATTTACATGTCCAATTAATCACTTTGGCCACTGCTGAGCAGAGACTGTGGGGAGAGAAGGAGCAGGAGTGAAAAGTACACAGACTAGTTAAGTGGTGAATGAATTAAGCAGGAGACAGAGAGAAGACTGTGTGGCAATGGAGGTGGATACTTAGAAAGTAAAGCCAATAGTGTAGTAATAGTGTAGTAAAGCAAAAGTTCAGTGTAGGTTATGAGAGAAAGAGAGGAATCAAGGCTTTTGGCCCAAGCAATTGGAAGGATGGGGGTTGTCATTACTGGGGGGGTCGGAGGGGCTATGTGGGTTGCATAGTTTGGGGGGGAAGCAGGAGTTGGTTTTAGACTTGTTAAGTTTGAGATATCTATTAGATGTCAAAGTAGAAAAAGCAAGTGAACTGTTAGAAATGCAAATTGAAGCTCAGGAGAGAGAACTATGCTGGAGATATCAATGTAGAGTTGGCGTAGAGAGGAGAATCAAAGCTATATAACTAGATGAGCTCCTTGAAGGGAGCAAGTGAGGTATCTTGGGAGGCAAGTCAAGGCAGTTTACCAAAGGGGGGAGTCGTCAGTTGTGTCCAATGCTGCTGAGAGGTCAACTAAGAACCACGAATTGATCACTATATTTAGCAAAGTGGAAGTTGTCATTGACCTCAGCAAGGCCGGTGTCAATGATGCATTGGGAGAAAACCCTGATTAAAGTGAGCTGAAGAAAAAATGGGAAGAAAGGAATTGGAGACAGTGAGTATAAACAATTCTTCTGAGATGTTTAGATGCAAAGGACAGTAGAGAAGTGAAGTGGAAAGCAGGGTCAAGAGGCACTTTATTCCTTAAGATGGCAGAAATGACATTTTTTTAAAATGGTGATGGCAAGCATCCAGTAGAGTCTAGAAAACAATGATATAGAAGACAGACCACATTTGAAACTGAATGGGATCGGTGCAAAAGGAAAAAGACTGGCTTTCCATAAAAGCATGGATAATTCATCCCTAGTAGTAGCAGGCAGGAAGGCAGAGGATATGGGTACAGATCCTCAAGGGGCTAAATAGGATTCTTTTATGCTTTTTAAAAAATAAATTTCCCTTGCCCAGCCAGTATGGCTCAGTGGTTGAGCGTCGACCCATGCACCAAGAGGTCACCAGTTTGATCCCTGGTCAGGGCACCTGTCCAGGTTATGAGCCAAATCCCCAGTTGGGGGGCATGCTGGAGGCGACCAATCGATGCTCTCTTTAATCAATGTTTCTCTCTCCCTCTCCCTTCCTCTCTCTCTAAAATTCAATAAAGAACAATACATAAATAAATAAATTTCCCAAGTGAAGGAAACACTGAATTCCAGGCTATCAATTAAGAAGCACTGGCTTACTTGGAGAGGCAACCTCACTTTTTCCATGCTATGAATCCATTCTAGATACTCATGGAGAGTTACTCACACACTTCACCCAGTTTCATTTCCTCCACCTGCTCATTTCCAATCCAGCCGCCAGCATTTCGTTGTCCATAGCTATGAAGAAGGGAATTTGCTTCCTCCCTCCAAGGCTGAGAGTTTAAATCTAAGAAGTGAAATGGCTTTAACCCATTTAAAGAAATAGGAAGAAGAGGAAAGTGGGAGGTGGTGCTGCAGAAGAAACCAGGAGTTTGTATTTGAACTCGGTCAGAACTGGATGTCTCAGTGGGGAAACCAAGTGAGCGGTTAGAAATGCAAACTGGAGCTCAGGAGGGAGAACTATGCTGGAGATAGAAATGTGGAGTTGTTGGCATAGAGAGAGAATTCAAACTTCCATGACTGGATGAGCTGCCTGAGGGGAGTGAGTGTACCTGTCATGGAAAGGAAGGGAAAACAGGCTACTTTTACTGTTTGCTTAGGCTGAGCCTCTACTATATAAGTTCAAAGCATTTTATGTATATGAGCTCCCAGCTGTTGTATATCATGTTAGCTGTGGTATTTATAGTCACACATTAAGAATTCATGTCACACTTATAATATGTGGACACATATAACAGGTCACATTTACTGAGCAATACCTATGTTGTAGGTACTTGGGTAAGCCATTTCCATGTCATTTAATCCTTGGCTTCACAATAACTGGAAATATATGTTATTATTTCCATTTAAGAAACCAATAGATGTGAGAGAGAGAGGCTCAAATACTTTGAATTCTGCATCTCTTCAGCACTACTGCCTCTTTCTAAGCAAACATATTCTATATTTATTTATGTATGGTTATGCAGGTGTGTCTAGATTTAGACTTGTCCCCCTGGGGCTATTCTTCACAAGAAAGCCATTAAAATATTATTCATAAGCTATGCCAGTGTATTTGGGATCAACTTATAAAGCTTGATTTCTTTACAATTTTCAACATCTTCATAGATGACTGAAATTCATATTGCTTACTCATGTTGGACACTCTACTAGGTGATAAAAGAAAAGAAAGAATGCAGTCACTCCTCCACGGAGCTCAGATTCTTCTCTGAATTCATCCATTCATTCACTCAATATGTATAATTGATGGCCTTAGGGCATGCCACATGCTATAGTTTAGGTAAGCAAAAATCAACCTACAATTACAATTCTTGGTACAAAGAGATGCACATATAATGGCCCTTATCTTACTTGGTCCTTTTAAACAGAATTGCAAGGAAATGCTCGGACCTCTAGAGCACTGAGTCTAGTTCTGCCAATTAAAGGCTGGGTAATCTTGAGCTACTTATATAACCTCTCCAGGCCTTCATTTCCTGTCTAGAAAATGAGGATAGGGACAGTATCCATCTCACGGGGCAGTTATGAGGACTAAAAGTAAATATATGTAAAGTTCTTAGAGAAGTGCCTAGCCCATAGAAACAGGCACTGTAGCTATTTTATTAGTGTGATACAGATTTACCATGTTCTGGTAAAGCAACTCAGCAAAGGACAGCAAGTGCTGTGAGGTTTTGTTGAATAGAACTTCCTTGACACATTATTGTGTTTCTGCCACCTCATTTCTGTAGACATGTCTAGCATAGCCTCAGAATCCTTTTCTATCATATTTCTTAATTTGGAATCCAATGTCAAATCGGTTATTGTCCTTTGCTGCCTCCTTCCTATTTCTTTTCCTTGGGGAATAGAAGCTGACAGCTTTTTACTTCCTAGACCATCAGAGTGATCTTTCATTATTTGTCATTGGTAGAGTTCTTACCAATTTTATCTTTAAAATCTTTTTCCTTATTGTTTTTCTAATATGTGCTCAACCTAAAAAACAATTCAAACACAGAATTTTTCAACAGAAAGTGAACAGCTAGGGTGTGGTAATCCCACATCCAGAGGTAACTGCTTGCTATGTATGCCTCAAGATTTCTTATAAGCATACATTTAATAACATGTATATAAAGGAAATAAATAAAAAAATAGGATCATATGACTCACATTGTTCTTCAACTTGCATTTTTCACTTATAGATATTAGACATTCTTCCATGTTGGCACAAATGAATCCATTGTTTTTATTAATAGCTTCTTATGGTTTTCTTCTACATTTCTAGCATAATTTGCTTAACCAGTTTTCCAATAGGGACTTTATTAGACTTTTACATGGTTACATGTTTCCACTATTATAAACAATGCTACAATAAACATATCTGTATACATATTTTTGGTACATAGATGTATTTCTGAAATACATATATTTGGCATAAATATGTTCAAGGTACAAATCCCTAGATGTAGAATTGCCTGGTCAAAGAGCACACATATTTATCAGAAACTGCCAAACTGTCCTCCAAAGGAATTCATCCAATTTATACTCACATTCATGGTTTAAGGGAATGCCTGTTTGTCCACATTTGACTGTTTCCTGAGTACTGCCTTTTCTTTTCTCAACTTATACCAATCTTGAAGGCACATTTCTCTCAAATCTAGAACCACAGTTTGAAATCCAGAGAAGATCGGCCTGGCTAGTGTGGCTCGGTGGACTAAGCATCGCCCCATGCTCTGAGAGGTCCCTGTTCGAGTCCAGTCAGGGCACATGTCTCTGTTGCAGTCTTCATCCCCAGTAGAGGGCGTGCAGGGGGCAGACGATCAATGTTTCTCTCTCATATAGATGTTTCTATCTCTCGCCCTTCCTCTTTCTCTAAAAAATCATTTGTTAAAAACTCCAGGGAAGATCAAAACATGGAACAAAGTGTTTTTACAGACAGCAAAACATTCCAAATTAATTATAATAGTGAAGTGTTTTTAACCAAAATATCACACCACCAGATGACAGTTTTAAAACTGCTCTAACCTCACAGGTTAACAAATCTGGTACTGTGATTAGATCATTTGCCACACAGCTCCTGACCACACACCTCTTTCTTGGCTGGGTGTGTGGAACAGGAGAGGCTGCTGGCATGAGGGGCAGGGCAAGGAAAGTGAGACAGCAAGAGGTCAGGAGGGCTCAAAATCTAATGTCATCTTGTAACTAGTCTAGGACTAGTCCCTTGAGTATGCTCTGGATCTCTGTTCATCCTCCTCCCTGTCAGGGCTGCCCTTCTTTACTTCCAGCGCCTGAGGAACAAGTGCTCATGATCCAAGCACCCCCTTCTCTCTGAAGCCTTTCCTGAAACCCTAGAACACCACTCTCTTTCATGCCTCGCCCTATCTTCCTGAGGATGTTAACATTTTGCACAGCACGCTTATAAAGAACATTTTAGGTGCTGAATAAATGTTGAATGAGCATTCACGGACATGGAGAGATTTGGGCAGAAGAGAGGCCAAGACTTCCCATTGTTCACAGAAAAGGGTGGATTCAGATAAAAGGAGATATCAAAGTATTGAGCTGGAACCATTCGTCTTGTTAAAAAGCAACATCCCTCATGACTATTTCTTAACCTCTGTTCCTCCCCACCCGGGACAAAAAAATTGCAAATATGTGTACTTTGATCTTACAACAAAAACAAGAGGGAAACCATCAGGTTGGAAAACACCTCTTAGCAGAGGCCAATCTTTCTTCATCTGGCTGCTCCAGATTCAAGACATTGCTGGCAAAAAGGAATAGGGGAAATAGTAGTAGACTCGGATAACAAGGACTGACTCTCCAATACATCTTTAATAGCAGAGGCGGAACAGATGAGGCTGGGAAGCTATTCGTGCCAAGATAAAGTTGTGTGTACCCCAAACCCTGGGTAAGTACTTTCTTCTTGGGGTTGGAAGCCGCTTACATGACTTTAAGGCAAATTTCCCCCTTATTTCATTGCATTTCTCCCCAAGTCTTAATATTAGAGGTTGAAAGGTTCCTGACCTTTTCTCGATACCCCCGGCCGACAGCGGCTGTCTGGCACCACGTCCTGCCCAGGTGGGCGTCTGACAGTATTTCGACGCCTATGATCACGGCTGCCGCTCTTCCGCACCCCATGCACCTGCTCGGCGCCTAGCTGCTTGTCGCCGCCAGTCCCTGACCCTGGACCCCCAGCCTCACCGCACACTCAGCTGCGGTCGGCCTGCCGGCTGGGCTGCGGAAGCGCCCCGACCCTCGGCAGGCGCGGCAGAGGAACCAGGGGCCAGCGCTCGCAATCACATGGAGGCCCGGGCCCGCCCCATTGGCTGCGGCCGAGCCAGTCGCGGAGCTCGCCGGCTGCGGTTGGTCCCGGAGCAGCAGCGCCTGCACGGACCCGGAGTCCATGTTACGCTTTGTCTAATTCCCCCCGTTACAGAGTCATGTGCTGCTGCTCCCGTCGCCGCCGCTGCCGCCGCCCGTGGTGCCCCGGCTCCTCCGCCGCGCTTCCAGGTGGCCGCCGCGGGCGGGGCCGCGGGAGCAGGATCCAGGGCGCCACGCGCCTTCACCGCCCCGCCGCGTCCCCGTGCAGCCGCCGCCCGCCGCAGGTGATGCCGCCACCTCCCGCCTCAGCATAAGCCGTGGCTCGGCGGCCAAGCTGCCTGGGCTGCCCCCCAAGGTTGGTGCGCACCTCGCCGGGGCCGGGGCCGGGCTGCGCAGGTGGGAGCCGCGCTGGAGCTGGAGCGCGCCGGCGCGACGCAGGCGTCCTGCCCCGCGACGCCGCGGCCCGAGCGGAGGCTGCGGCCGCGAACTCGCAGCGAGGGGGTGAAAAGGGGCGTAGCGGACGGCCAGCGGGGCTGGGCCGGGCTCCCGCCTCTGACCCGTCGAGCCCGGAAGATTGTTCCGCTTTGGGCAATTTGAGTGGCGGGCGCCGCGGACGCCTGGGCCGCAGGCGGTGGGCCCTCCGAGAGGAGAGGCCGTGCCACCTCCCCCGGCTCCTCCTCACGCGCGCTCCCTTCTTTCGCCTCCCTCCGCCCAGCTGGAAGGGCGGGGACACCGGGGTGCGGCTCCGCCGATTCCTCCCCGAGGTGGGTGTTCGGTGTCTGGCCTTGCTGGCCAGGCGCCCAGAAGGTGAGCCCTTTAACTTCTCCAGAACCGGCTCCTCGTCGTCCCCTTCCCGCGCCGGGTGGGCTGGGCGGGGAAGTGAGGGCCGCGCCCCGCCCCTAGCGCGGGGAGGAGGGAGCTGGAGGCGTGCAGGTGCACCCAACCCGCTGCGGGCCATCTCCGGGTTGGGTACCGGTAAAATCCGCTTCTAGCTTGTTTGGAAGCGTGGGCACTTGGGAGCGGGACTTCTGCTCGAATCCTGTGCAAGGGTTTGGAAGGGGGTAGGACTGGGGAATGGTTGCCCAGCGAACCGTCACCTCCGCTTACTGGAGGGTTGATAGGGGCCTTCCTCTTTCTGGGGTCCTTTATTCGGAGTATCTCTTACTGATGAAGAAATAAGGTTTTGGTTTCTTAAAAAGCCAGCTGCAGTGAAGAAAATCTGCTACAGGTCGAGGGGAGGAGAGGTAGGTCCCTTTGGAGAGGGGAGGTGGTGTGTGGAGTATCTCCCCCCCCCCCCCCGCCCCCGTACACAGTTGGGGGGGGGTGGCAGAAGGTGGGAAACTAGGGTTTTCGAAAAGAAAACGCGCAAAGACGAGAGGGAGGGATCACTCAGGAGGTAAACAGAGCGATGGGGAATAGGTGTTGGGGAGTCCTAGCCGGCAGTCGGGCCCTCTTGAGCCACTTGGGCTCAGGCATGGCTCCTTCGGCTTTGCTGATTTCTTCCTTTCCTCCTTAACTTTGAAAAATATTTCTTGTTGGGCAAAGAAAGCTATTAGGACATATTTTGAAAGAGATACAGTACTAAAGAGATAGCTGACGCCTGGAAACTTTACTCAGCAGCTTTGATAATAAAATTGCATTCAGTCAGTATTTATCGAGCACCTATTATGTGTTCTGTGCTGGGCGGTGGAAGAGTCTGGGACGGGTAGGGAATTCCTGTCTGCAGTGATTGTGAGCGCTGTTTACTTCATAAACAACCAAAGGGCACTTCCACCCACCAAGAATGACTGTAATTCAGACCTTCTCCAAAGCTTCTGGGGCCTCCAGTTCTTACAGACCTGTGAGAAGAATTCTGGACCTTAACCAGTAAATGGGGTCTTCAAACAGCATTTGTTTATACAGTTTATAAATACTGACTAGACATCAGCTAGGACAAGATTAGAGTTGTCGCTTCTTCTGTCTGCCACATTAAAAATGCAACAGCGCCCTGGCCGGTTTGGCTCAGCGATTGGAGCATCGGCCCGCAGTCCAGAGAGTCCCGGGTTCGGTTCTCGCTAAGGGCACGTACCTCGGTTGCAGTTTGTCCCCGGCCCTGGTTGGGTCGTGTGGGTGGCAGCCACTCGATGTGTCCCTTTCACATCTATGTTTCTCTCTCTCTCTCTCTCTCTCTCTCTCTCCCTCCCTCTCCCTCTCCCCCCCCTCTCTCCCTCCCTCCCACTGTATCTGAACAAAAAACGGAAAAATGTCCTCTGGTGAGGATTAAAAAAAAAAAGCATGAGCAAGATAGGAAAGACCCTGAGATGAAAATTAGGTAGTTAAAATAGGATCTGGCAAAGTTGCTTTAGAGTGGTTGGTCTCTCTAGGTTACTTAGGAGCCTCGCATAAAATGATTAGGAAGTCCATGAAGCTGGGGGGAAAACTATTCAAAATCTTGAGTTGGCATGGTTTATTTATATATTTGAACATTTTATCTTAGATTTGTCTACTTTGTATTGAGTGTGTATGTGTGTACTTTATTGATTAAAACTTAACACCTTAGAAGATTGGAGAGGAAACTGTCCTTAGCTGACCCAGTCTCAGTGAGTCCCATTACCATGTTAAGTAGTGTATGATGAAACAGTACAAGTATTGAGCCATATTCATATCTTTCTCCCTGCCAAGGCTTACAGAATTAAAAAACAACAACAACACAAAAACTTGGTCAAAACTTGGCCTTTTTCCCTTAACTTTTATATTGTACAGAGCTTTTTTTTAAATTATTATCATTATTAATTTTAGAAAGTTTTTATGTGTTTGTCATATCTCAATAGCTAAATTGTTCTGATAGCTGTATTTTGGAAATTAGACTTGGCTCAGTCTCAGTACTGTAGGTAAATTGGCACTGGCTCTGAAAAAGTGGAGTTTAATCAGAACTGTACTTAGGATCACAGATGTTCTTAAAATGGTATTTGGTAAGGGATTTCACATATATTTCATATGTGATTGGACCTGCTGTTTGACATTCTAAGAAACAGCAGTCAATATTTGTTGAGTACCAGCAGTACACAGAAAACCAGAGTGGAGGCTGTAATGCCTTAACAAGGAAGAAGAGGATTCTTGAAATAATAGAGGGCCGGTAAGACAGGTGCAAGTGAGGACACCGCCAGGAGGGAACACTGCCTTTGTCTAGGAATTCAAGGAATACTGGAGTGGAAATGGTGTTTGGAGTCAGATGGAAGTGTGTGTGTTGGAGAAGCAGGAAGGAACACATTAGGGGAAGCTTTGAGGTCTGACATAGATCTAATACAGCAAATAGGTTTGCTTGGCTGGAGCAGAGAACATGACTAGTGAAGGAAGGTAGAAAGAATCTAGTTAGTGGAAAACTTGAACCACAGGTCCGTGGTGTTAATCATTTGCCTCAACAAGAGTGGTTCTCAACGAGGTGGGGGATTTGGGGGGGTTGTCTCCCTGCAGACATTTGGCAATGTCTGAAGACATTTTTGCTTGTCAGAGCTGGGAGGCAGGTGCTACTGACAAGTTGTGGGTAGAGGCCAGGGTTCCTGCTAAACATCCTGCAGTGCCCAGGTTGCTGCCCCACAACAAAGAATCATCCTGTCTAAAATGTCAGTAGTTGTAGGGTTTAGAAACCCTGCACAAGACAGTGAACAGAAAGGCCACTGTGAAGTGAAGTTACATCTCGGAATAGGCCTTGAAGAGAGATGGTTCTTGACGTATGTCTTGGGGAAAGACATTGGGGTTAGGAAGCTAATCTAGGAGACTTCTGCTGTGCTGAGGCCTGATGTGATTAGGATCTAGGCAAATCCTAATAAAAGGGCGTTTTTGAGATATGGCAGATGAGCTAGCAGGGCAGTATAATATTGGGTAAGTGGGAATTTTACAGAGGTCCTGGTCTAACTTGAATGCATTTTTACACTTGCTAGGGAGCCTCTGTTTAAACTCCCCACGGAACAGGGCACTCTGTTAAGTGTCCTCTGTTAACAAAGTGTCCTCTGTTAACATCTTCAATAGATTCTGCAACTTTAGGCAGAACCACATATAATGAAGCTTGTTTTACCATAGGCTAATTAATATAAACATGAGTTTAAAGTTCCTACAGCATCTCATCAGTGTTAACAACAAAATGACTTTGAATGAAATGACGGTATTCAAGGACCTGCTGTACTTTTGAAGGCATGCCATTATATCTTTGGACTGTGTGTATGATTATTATGTGAGCTGAAGACTGCCTCCTTGACACTTCGTTCCATTGATTGTTTCTCTGGAGCTACCCACTTCCACCGGACAGCCCTTTCAATGTACCAAGACAGTATGATGTCTCCCTCCCCCCCAATTAACTTTTCTCAGTGCAAACTAGTCCCAGCTGTTTTCACAGCCCTGCAGGGACATGGTTTCTAGGTGTGTTCTCAGTCAGTCAGCATCTCAGTGGAGAGTGATGGGCGTCTGGAATTGAATATGGTAATTGAGAAGGGATCTGGTCAGCCATGAGTACAGTAGGACACCTGTTTCCTGATACCAAAGCATAAGCATCTACTTAGTGTAGCTTATGCTAAAAAAAAACTGCCTTAAAAAATAACAAAGCAGTGTGTAGCAGGATTTGTGTATAGGTTCTGGATAGTTAAAGCTCCCAGATAATTTGTTGTAGGAGTTGCTGCATCCTGTGTTTATTGGGCAGATTTGTGTGTATGTGTGTGTGTGTGTGTGTGTGTGTGTGAAACTGAGTGGAAGCCTTTTGGTTTGTTTGTTTTTTTTATCCCTCTTCAGTGCTATCCTGATTATTGTGGTCCAATCTTTAGGCCTTTTGAGATTTTAAGATCTTGATTCTGTCTTCTAATCATACGAGAGAGGAATGGAGGATGATTTTGCCAAAAGCTTTGTTGTTACCAATATTAATACTACGTGAAACTTAGTTTGGCACTGCTGGTCCTATTTGAGAGCTGGGGTGCTGAGTGATAGAAGTGAATTCCAGGGGTTGGGGCTTAGTTTAGGGGCTTCTGAGAACTCTGTGTTCATGGCCAAGCTACATTGCATTTCATTCTTGCTCATGTTTGCACCTGAGGTGCCCTTTTGAAATTTTTTGTCTGTTGCAAGCTTCTGAAATCTGTACTCCATCCTCTGGGATCTCTGTAATTCTGTTAAGACATCTAGCAGAGAATTTTGTGCAGATCTGAAGCTTACCAGATCAGAGTTGCTTTTGAAAATTGTGAAGACGTAAATAGGATAGTCGATACTGGCAAAAACCACGTATGAATGTGGTTCCCAGTGCTGTGCTCCCTCTCCTTTTCTTTTTGCTAGTGTGCCCCCAAATATTTAATTCGTGACAGCTTTACATTTGGAGAGAGGATTGGGGCTTAGAAACTATCCATTTTCCCAGAACTAGGCTTTAGCTTGTCATTGGTGTAAATTTCATCCTTATCAGATTTCATTGAGAAAACATTAGGAAATTGCCATTCTCAGATGTCTTTTGAAGCAAGCAGGTCAGAAATCCTAGGTGACTTAGTGCCAAGTTCTCCAAATATACTAGATTTCTCCAACAAACTGGATTTAAATCAACTTCTTGGTTTGGGTGGCAGCCCTCCCATGGTGTTGATAGTGCTAGACCCAATTCCAGATCTCATGGCCAACCTGTGCGCCATCTTTGTTATGAATGTTTATTGTGCCCTGACCCCTTACTGGTGCGTTGCCTTTCCAGATGGTACAGTGTGCCTGCTCTCTTCTGTACTGGTCCGCATGTGGCCATTGTCTATATCCTCTGGCAGTAAAGGCTATTACTGTGAGAAGAAGGGATGTTTTGTGACTGTAGGAGATTTTTGAGGGGGAAAATATTGGAAAACGCGTAGACGTTGTTCTTTTATATTTTCAGAGGTTGTATCAGAGTTGAAGTCACCTTGGGATTGAGGATGTAGTGTATCATTTTTGAATAGAAATGTATAGATGGGAGGGATCAACACCTGAGTTTTATAGGTGAGAGAATCGCGGCCCTGGGAGGCGCTGAGATTAGCTGCAGCTTACACCTGGAGTGGCAGACAAGCATTTGACTCCATCTGTCCTAACGACCACAAGAAAAGATTTCTAGGGATCAAGATTTCCCTTCTGCTTGGAGATGTGTAAACAGTGGGGTCCCTCAGGCCTTATTTACATAATTGCTCCAAAAGAAGGAGCCCACAGTGGAATTTCTGGGTTTACAGATGACAGTAAGCCCTTGTGAATTATGAAATATCTAACCAGTGGGGATTTACTCCAGGGAAACCATACTGGGTTATGTTAGTCATCAGAAGATTTGCAGGTGAGTTTCTCTGTGGGCAAATATGAGGTCAGGTATTAAGGGGGGAATTATAGAAATGTCATAGGATGCTATTTTGGTGGGAAAACCCAGGAAAAGGCTTAAAAAATGTTGCCCCACTTGCAGTTACAAAGGATGGGAAATGCTAAGCTTCATCCAAAAGATTTTGGAAATACAGTCTTAATTGAGTTTCCACTGTGCTTTGTTCGAAGCCGGGGCACCTACCGTTAGGAAAGACACCAGAGCTGGAGTAACCAATGTCACGGCACCTAGGAAGTGTGGACATTCCTGCTAGAATCTATATTCCGTTCTAGGAGGCTCCAGGAGAACAGGGCCGTGCCCATTTGCTTTTCTGATAAACATATTAGGATTTCTAGCATCTGGAAAGAAGACAGCTGGGAGGAGGTGCTGTTGAAGCCCATGAAACCATTAGAGTAGGTACAGAGGAAATTTGAATTATTTACCTGTGTGGTATTTCAATTGCCTGCTTCCTGTCTGTGTTGTTCTCCACTAATATCCTAGTGTCCCACATATGGCTGGCCTTCCTGAAGGACGACGGCATGAAGAGTTACACCTTAAAGCTTTATAGGACATTAATTTAAGAAGAATGTAAAAAAAAAAAAAAAAAAAGGTGCTACCAGGTTTTCTTAACCCTGGCTGGCATCAGAATCAGTCTGGGGGATACATAGTTACCATCTGAAGTTGGGAATCCTTGGGTGGGGAAGGCCAATTTAAGTTACAGGTGGAGTTTTGATTGCAGGTAATGCCATTCAAGGGTCCACTGTACTTTAAAGTTACATTACTGAATCAGAATGCCTGGGAGGGGAGTTTCAGTTTAAAAGGAGCACTCCCACCCCCGAGTGATTCTGGTGTAATTGTCCATAAAGGCTGGGTACTGACTGAAGCCACCTTTGAAATATTTGTGGCTGTCAGGCCCACAGTTGGTCATTAATACAAACAAAGAACATTAATGATACATCTGTACCCTTGGCAGGTGATGACTAAGATGGAAGAAACTCCATGGTGTGGCCCTTGGTGCCTCCATGAGACTCTGCATCCTAGACTGGATGCCGTGATGGGGCCAACTCACAGTTCATTCTTGAGCAGTCACTTACAGAGTGGGTCCTGGTGACAGTTGCACCAGACTGTGCAAAAATAAGAAGCCCTGGCCGGTTTGGCTCAGGAGTTAGAGCGTCGGCCTGCGGTCCAGAGAGACCCGGGTTCCTGCTAAGGGCATGTACCTCGGTTGCAGTTTGTCCCATGCCCTGGTTGGGTCATGTGGGTGGCAGCCACTCAATGTGTCCCTTTCATGTCGATGATTCTCTCCCTTCCTCTCTCTCCCTCCTGCTCTGTCTGAACAAAAAATGGAAAAATGTCCTCGGGTGAGGATAAAAAAAAAAAGAATCAAGCCTTGGCCAGTTGGCTTAGCTGTTAGAGCGCCAGCCCTCAGACCAAAGTGTCATGGGTTCGATTCCTGGTCAAAGGCACATACCTGGGTTGCAGGTTCACTCCCCGGCCTGGGTCAGGGTTGTGCAGGAGGCAACCAATCAATGTCTCTGTCTCTCTCACTCTCTCTCCCACCTCCCCTCCCTCCCTCCCTTCTTTCCATTCTACCTAAAGAGTCAAAGAAAAAATATCCTCTGGTGAGGATTAACAACAACAAAAAAAGAGTATTCCCCCGCATACCAACAAATGCCTTTGAAAGCTCAGCAGGTGACACTGACATGTAGCCAGGTCAGGGAACCAGTGGTCCACAAGGATCAGCACTAAGTGTCTGAGATTTTTAAAAATTAGATCTCCCTCCCTCCCTCCCTCCCTCCCTTTTTCCCTCCCTCCCTCCCTCTCTCCCTTTCTCCCTCCCTCCCTCCCTCCTTCCCACTCTCTAAAAATCAATGGGAAAATATCCTCAGGTGAGGATTAACAAACAGACAAAAAAAAAATCGAGACAATACAGCAATTTTCAGTTATAATTTTAGTGCTAAGTTTATTCAACTTAAAGAGAATTTTAGAAAAAATCTTGGGTTGTCCTTTCTACTTTGAGGGGTGATATATATATTTTCTCATGTTAAGAAAGGGTGGTGATTATTTGGTCTTTTGGTGTCATTCCTTAGTCACCTAAAACCTGGCCATTTTAGACAGTCTTCCTTTTGAAGTTTTACTAGTCTATAAAACCAAATGTTTGGGCGCTGCTCCTGCCTCAAGGTTTGCCTTTTTTATTTTTTTATTTATGTTTTCTTTATTGATTTTAGAGAGAGAGGAAGGGAAAGGAGAGAGAGATGGAAGCATCGATGAGAGAGAACATCAATTGGCCGCCTCCTGCATGCCCACCACTGAGGATTGGGACCACAACCTGGGCATGAGCCCTGACCTCTTGATGCATGGGTTGACGCTCAACCACTGAGCCACACTGGCTGGGTTGCCTCAAGGTTTTCAAGTTGTCTTGTGTCCTCCTCTTGACACCTGCTGTTGGGGCAGGCTCACAGATATTGATGTTAGATTCCATTACGAACATTTCATTTCTTAAAAATGTTTTGACTTTCCTCCTTTGCTTGCTGGTAATAGTTAAGAACATTGCCAGAGAAGGCTTCCATTCCCCTGCAACCCATAAATCCCCCTGCTAAATCTTAGCATCATCAGATCACCCACACTGCAATGAATGCTACAGAGCAGGGTGAAGAAGGACAGCACTTCTCTCTGAAGGATGTTGACCAGAAGCTGCCTCTCCAGATCTCAAACAAGGGAGATGAGACATTCATGCCCATCACCTTGGGTGTAAAAGCCATCAGTCAAAATTTTCTCACTGATTGTTCCCAGCCCAGTTCTAAGAAATGTTTGGACATTCCAAATCTTTGGAAAATGGCCTCTGTGGCGCTTTCAGTGGTACCCCACTGAATAAGCTTTTAAAGTTAGTATTTATTTTTAAATCAGATATAACTAGTTTTTGTAAATTTACCTGGTCAACAAGTAATTGAACAATTTATGGAATACCCAAAGTTAATAATAATAACTATTTATTAGGCATTTATTTACTGGTTGTCCAAACCTATGCTCTAGAATTTACACACGTTCTCAAGCCTCAAAACAATCCTGAGTGGAAGGTGGGCTACTTTACAGATGAGGTTAATGAGGCTTGAGAGGTTATGTGATTCGTCCAAAAAAAAAAAAAAAAATCACACAGAAGTGGTGAAGGTGGGATTTGAAACTAGTCTTGTTTATTTCAGTCGTTTTTCTTATCTACCGTGCTCTTCTAATTTCTCTTAGATTTCTTGGTATTCATTTCATGATGCCTATTAATATTTTGTAAAAAAACAAAAAGAAGAATCAGATTTGGGGGTAAAGGGACCTCACAGCTCGTGTAGTTGGTGCTCCTCCTTTGTGGATCAGATCTGAACCGAAGGAACAACTGGGAGGAGGAGCTGTAGTGTCACCAGGCCTTCAAGCTTCCAGGCCTGTGTTCCTGCCAGCACGCCGTGGGTTTGGGAAATACCAACCTGCTGGAAAACCACGTGAGTCAAGTTCATCCTAGAATTGGGAGGGTAAAAATCACTTGTTCTGGTGCTTTCTCCAGCCCTATTCTCTTTGATCTCCACTTGGTGGTAAAATGCCAACAGTACCCTCCTCCTAGTTAGGTGTGACCCTTCAGTAACTACTCTACATGAATATATAAAGATGTTCCTAATATTTGTTAGAGGTCATGTCCAAATGCTTGTTGAATAAATGCTATACCAAATATATGCATTCAAGACAAATAATCATTCATGTCCTCTAAGTAAAGGTTGAGTTAATAAATATCCATATGCCTATATCATGTATTTAGAGACTGTTTTATATATAGATATTTTATGCTCAACAATAATCCTTCAGTGGAGTGAATTCGTTCTGTTATAGTTTCTACTTTAAGGGTTTTACTTTGCATGTTAATATTTACTCTATAGCAAAGTACAGATTGGGAAACGGTCTTCAGGGTTACACAGCTGCACAAATGCACCCCCTTTCTTTACACACACACACGGAGAGAGAGACTTTCTCTCTTTCACGTCATCCTTTTCACATATTTTTTCTGTTAGGAAGCGTTTTTCTTTTTGCTTAGATCTAGGTTGTTTTTCTTAAGAATTATTTGTACCTGGAAAATTCTGTAACAAGCAGAAACTTTATAATTTCTGTAGTTTCTGTGCTAACCAAAGGCAGAGAGAGAAAGTTAGAGTTGGATACTAGCAAATAGCCCCTGGGGTCTCAGGCGGATACCAAGCGCTCCCTGAAGTGGGCCTCACCTCAGATGATTTATGGCAGCTGGTACTCAACCTCAGGGTAGGGTGATCAGGAGGGGGGCGGGGTGGACCTGTGCTGAACAGGTCCTGTCTGAAGGGGTCTGTTTAGCAGATCTATTCAGCAGCCAATTGTTACCATATGGGAATGTGGGCCAGTCTTACCAGATCTTCTGATTTTTTTTCTTTCACTGTAACCCAGAAATCTGGATTATGACATAAAAATCTTCTGATTTTGAAAGATTGGCCAACTCAACATTTCAAAGCCTTCTACAGCCCAAACATAATAGCTTGGTGGCCTGAATACAGCCTCTGGGCTTTGGCCCTTAGAGAAAGATAGCCCCTTAGTGGCCAGGCAAACGGAAGTATAGGATTTGAGTAAAAGTACAATAAAAATTTAAAAATCAGTTGAAGTTGAAACAAATGAAGACTTGATTTCATTGTTTTATGCCCACATCCCCATACCTCATCCCATCTGAAAGCCCCATACTTGCAATGGTAATTTCTTCCCTTTAAATTTGGTGTATTCTGTCTGGAGTGGACGCATTTGAAGGGACTGTCTGCCTGAGGAGTAACGGATTCCAGTAAGCATATGTAGAGTATGGGAATGAAGCATCGAGCAGCAGAGAGGAGTGAAGGGGTTAGGTGGGTCCACTGGTAGAGAATGAAGGGTAAGTGCTACTTGGAAGTGAAGAAAGAGATCACTTACCCCAGAAGATAAGGGAAGAGGGAGATTTATTTATATCTTCAAGTTGATTTGGGGGTAATAGGAAAGAGAGGGAGAACAAAGAGCAGTCCTTACGTGGGGAAAATCGTGACCTGATAAATATTTAGAAACAGTGCAGAATCTATGTGGGTGGGCAGAGCGCTGTTACTTTGCCATTCCTCGTGTGTGTATGTTAATTGATGTAGTCACTGCTTATGCAGAAGAAGAGTTGCAATGGAAAGGGAGGGAAAGGGTTAATGTCAGGAGAATATAGATTAAGGAAGAGAAGAAGAGGACTATAGAACAGCTGATACCCAAATAAAGCAAGAAAACTGGAAAATGTTTGCATTATAGAAAATTGGCCAACACTCATATCCTGCTCTCCCCTACCCCCATAAACCATAGCATTGTCTGCAAGGGTATGCATGGCAGCCCCCAGCTCCCAGATGGCCCTGGACACCAGCTTGTGAAGGGCTGGTGTGCTCACTGCCACTTGGAGCAGCTTCCACAGTCCCTGTGACTGTCCCACCAGGGCACACTGCTTGGAGAGCAGTGCAAGCTGTTTTAGTCCCTCACCCTGGTTGGTGCCCCTGTGCAGGGCACGACCTCAGACCTGTATATTGTGACCCAGCTAGTGCACCTGTCTTTAGTTTTATCTCCTCTCTGGGGAATATCCTTTCATTGTTTAAGTAAAATTTGTTGTACACATCCCCTCTCTGAAAGAGAAGAGAGGTGCAGATCTCTGTTACTAGCTGAGTCTAGACTCTTAGCCCAAGAGGGGATTTTTTAAAAGCACTTTTTCTCTTAATCATCCCAAGTATAGCACATCGTTTCTGGAATTTCAGCATTTTCTGAGAAAGAAACCTTTTGATTCATGAGCAAGTTTTATTCCAGGCCTTAGGACTGTCATCCTGTGTGATCTGAACCCCCTTTCTCAGCTGCTGTAACTTTACATTGTTAACACTTTGGTTGCTTTCAGAATAAAAAAAAAAAAAATGCATTTTAAAAATGTGCCCCTGCTTTACTTAGTTTAATGCAATAAGGGTCTTTGTTCTTTCTCATTATGGAAACTGGTTTGTAGTATTGAGAGAGAATGGGTACAGTTTTGCTTGCACTGTTTCTGGGAAGAAGGAAAATTCTTCAAATTCCTTTGTTTGTTCTTCTAGAGACTCTAGTCCAAGATGGAAATCCTGGAAGATCCTATCAGGAAGTGAAACTTGTAAATAATCTCTGTGCTGGTTTGGGGCATTATGGATTAACACATTGTACAAGAAGTCTACTTTAACCTTCTTATAAAATGCACTTTAAAAAGAACACATGTAGAGACTAATCTGGAAATAATAATAGGAAACATGTAGTGCTCACACATGCCTGGCACTGTTGGGAGCACTTTACATATATTTGTTCTTTTACTGCTCACAAGAGCCCGAGGCAGAGGACACCAGGGCTCAGTTCCCAGGCGGCCTGCACTTCCCCATCACCATGAGCAGCCTAGGAACCAGCTGTGCATTGAACCCAAGGGTCTCAGGGTCTGGGCTTTTCAGGACTGGTTTATTGCCTCTTTTTTTTTTTTAATCCTCATCCGAGGATATTTTTCTATTATTCTTCAGACCAGGGCTGAGGACGAACCGCAACCAAGGTATGTGCCCTTGACCAGAATTGAACCCACGACCCTTTGGTCAGCGGGCGATGCTCTAACTGCTGAGCCAAACCGGACAGGGCTGGTTTATTGCCTCTTATACTCTCTCACAATAGGATCACAATTTGCTTTAGAAACTTCTTTTGCTTTCCACATCACCTCAGCTTTAAAGTCAGGATGAAGGTTTGATTTTTTTAAAAGAAAGAAAATTATACTCCTGTCCTAATACCTCCTCCCCAAACCAAACGAATTGTCAGGAGACGATTTCCGTCTAAGAACAGGAAGCTGGAGCATCTCTCTGGAACACCATATTAAGACACTGGGCTGAAAATTAAGGGCTGCAGTCGGGGTCTTGTTGCTGTGACAACCCCCACTCTTGGCACCAGAATTGTTTTTAGGAGAACAAACTCTATTTTACCTTTACCTGTACAGTGAGGGGATTCACTGAGCTGCTCAGAATGTTTTAAAAACTGCTTTTCACAATTAGTATAGGGCCATGGGAGGGACCAAGGATTTGGAACTTAAAAGGACTTGCGTTCTCATCCTGGCACGTTCTTTTACTGGCTGCGACCTTGGATTTCTCAAAACTTGGGTTTCCCCTCCCCCCGTAAATGGAGGTTATAATAATGGCAACATAATTGGTTTGGTGAGGATGAGAAACTATTCTGTATGACAGGATTTCATTAGCAACAGTAGCCATGTGTGTTAGACGGTGGGTGGACCAGCATGTCCTGTGTGAATCTGGGAAGTCGTTCTTTTGTGGGTGAGTGGTGGGGTGGCTTGGGAGGGGTTCGGGGAGGTTTGCGTTGATTTGGACTTCTTTCCTTTCCTGTTCTCTCCTTACCTGTGTTACAGTGTGGACGATGGTGTGGGTGTTGACTCAGTCTCTGGCCCAAACTCTTTTTCCTTGGTTTTTCCCCCCTCCTACTTTGGGCTCGCCTCCAGTTTGCCTACAAAGTGCTGTTTGTTGTAAGGGAGAAGCAGGCGATTCTCTGGGCAGCGACACTGTGGCTGCAGGCAGTTACTGTAGTTCAAAGCGAAAAGCCAGGCTGGAGTCGGAGGGGCACTGACTGAGCTTGTTCCTTAGAATTTTGTACAATGATTTTCGAAGGAAAGAAAGGGGAGTAAGAGATGGTTTTTCAATAAAATATTATGAAAGGCCCTTCATAACAGAACAAAATTGGGTAAAGAGAAAGGGCTTTAAGAAATCACTGCTTATTACTTTGAAAGCAAATGCCTCCCTCCCTCCCTCCTTCCCTCTCTCTCTTTAGTGAAAGCAAATAATTTTTGAGCAGTTACTATGTCTGCAATGCATCTAGTAAGATGGGAAACAAAAGTGAATAAATAATAGCAACAGCTGCCATTTGGTGTATGTTAGGTGGTCTGCATTGGGCCAAACACTTCTTGTGTTGTGTCCTCACATTGGTCATGAAGGTAGGTATCCTTTTTTTTGTCCCATTTCGTAGACTATAAAATTGAGGCTCAATATGTTCAAATAGCCTCCCAAGAGTTGCAGTGTTAGTAACTGGAAGAACTGAACCTTGAACCTAGTCTGTCTGCCGTCCACAGTATGAAAGATGAATGAGATAGGCCCTTGCTTTCCCAGGGGAGAACTTAAACAGCTTAGCGTAGTTCAGAGCAGCACCCCAGCATATGCTGTAAGTCCCGCGTGAGCCAGGTGTTTTTGGACATTTGCTCAGAGCAAGGGGAGACTGATTTTGACTAGAAAGATCGGGGAAGGTTTCACAAAGAAAAATAACTTGAGCAGGGGCCTTGAAGGATGAGAAAGAAGGAGGCTGGTGGGGAAAGGTGAGGGAGGTGAGGCAACACTGGGGCTGGAAAGGGTGGACACAAATAAGACGTTTGCAGTGTGTTTGGGGAACCACGGTGTGACAGAGTGAGGGATGTGGGAGGGAAAGAGGGCAGACAAGGATTTTGGGACAGATTACAGAGGGCCTGGAGTGTCCTGCTAAGGAATTTGGAGTTCATTTAATTGCCTTTGAAGGTTATCCCATCAAAGGTTCTTGAGAAGGGAAATCATTTGCTCTAGGCTCAGACTTCAGTAATTATGGTGGTAGTAAAGAAAGGGGTAGAATGTCTGTAGTGGAGATTTCTCAACCAGCCTCACTTCAGGGTTGCCTGGGGATTTCTTAAATGTACAGGTTTTGAAAACACTCCCCAACCCCCACCCAGGTGATTCTGAAGCTGTAGATCTGGGATGGGGTCTGAGAAACTGTGTTCAAACTGCAGGTAATTTTGAGCATGGCCAGATGAGGGCACTCCTTTAGGCATTAGGACCCTGGGGCAGAGGGTCTGGGCTGAGGCTGATTGGGGTTTGTCATTGTGTGGGTGATTTTTAAACCATTGGAGGGGCCCAGTACTCAAACCTTGCGGAAGGTCTATATATTTAGGCTTCTGGTTTGTTTTTCATTCTCTATAAATATTAATAATCCCAGAGCATTGCCATTTTCACATACATTTTCCCATTCGTAATCAAGAATGTAGTATGGCTCTAATTTTTATGCCTTTGTGCTAAATTTCTTTTTTTTGTTTTTTATTTAAAAGGAAATGGAATGTGTAGGATTCCCTTGGTGACTGTCACCTCATTGACAGTCTGTCTTGGAGCCTGAGTTCTGGAGTACACTGCCTGAGGCATGGTGGCTACGGGGCTAAATAGTTCATCTGTGGTCTCTTAGGAGTTGCGTGAAATGATGCTCACTTGTACGTTTCCTGGGACCCAGCCTAAGTTTAGGCCATTTGTTAAGTTCTAAATCAACTACTGACTTTATAAGTAAAATTTTTCCTGGGAAGGCAAACAATTCTACCAAGGGAGAAACAATTTCTCAACATTAAAGAAATTAGAAATTATAATTTATGCTTAAGAAAATAATGTTAGTCCAAGTTTTAGCTCTGTCCTCTATTCCTTCTCCACTGCTCGTTATCCTGCCCTCTGTTCACAAACCATTCTCACGACCTTCTGCCTATGCGGCATATTTGTAGTGGGGCCAGATTATACACACACCATTGACTTTTTCATCTGACCTCTAAATTCGGCCTTTGAGCCCCTTCATTTCTTTGAGTTTTGCTAACAAAGTCTTCTTGTTGAAAGAAATATTATTTCCTATGGAACTTTACAAATGGTGTGTGGAATAATATAGGACCATGCTTTTTTGAAAATTTTAAACATGTCCAATGTGCTGTTGCACTTAATTTAGTCTTGGCATTTCAGGTCTAGAAGTGGTAACTACCCATTGGGCATCCTAGCTCCTCCCTGAAAATTAAAGGGAGCACAAAAATGAAACTGAACTTGTTTTCCCTCACCTCTGTTAATTGAGGTACGTCGGTTGGCTCTCCCTCATGTGCCCTTTTCATACCTCCCAAATAAATGGTTTGTGCAAATGTGATTATAACAGTGTGAGTAATTTCTAAGTTACTTTTTAATACAGATTGAATACTATTCCTTGTGGTTCTTTTCTTCACATACTAGTGGATATATCCAGTGTTTTTCTTTCCAGCCTGCTTAACTCCTATGTGGTTCTTGTAGCCATATAAGTTTCAGTTGATTTAACAATCATGACTTCATGGGAAACTGTATCAAATGCTTCACCAAGATCAAAGTACATAGGGCTCATTGCATTCCCTTTCCTTGTTAATTCAGTTGTGTTGTAGCCAGACAGCCCTGGAGCCTTGCAGTCCAGGATTCTGGTCAAGGAGGGGAAGCAGCCCTTTGTCATGGCTTTTCCATTCTGCAAATATTTTTTCCTTTCTTTTCAGTATTCCCCTATTAAGCAGAACATAGCAAACTCTGCATCCCTGACTCCCTGCAACCAGTGGTTACAGTTTTTGTTGCAAAAAGGAAATCCTCTGAGCCCTCTGCTCCTTCTGCCATATCCATGGGCCTATTCCCCAGGAACTTGCATGCTAGAGAAAGCAAACCCAATCTGATTGTGCCCTACTGGTAGTAAAATGGGTTGGTAAAAAGTACACTCTGTGGCCAGCCAGGCTGCTCAAGTTCAGATATTTGCCAGCAGTGTGACTTTGGGCAAATGACTTCATAGCTCTGTGTCTTTTTCCTGATCTGTGCTATGGAGGTAAGGGTAATTTCTACCTCATAGGGTTGTCAGGAAAAATTGGGTCAATTCACGTAAAGTGGTTGGAGTTTGTTTCACTAGGTTTAGTTTAAAAATTGATAAATGTGACTGCTAGAATTAGTGGAGTGATCACATTGTAATGTATAAAAATGTCGAATCATTGTATTGTACACTTGAAACTAATATAACCAACATAAGATTATATACCAACTATACTTAAAAGAATACATTTAAATTTTTTTTTTAAATCAATGAATAAACTTTCAAAAGCTTATAACATTTCTAACTTTTCCAGGCACTTTGTTTCTTTTCCATTCTATTTGCCTATGCCATTCCACCATAGGCGAATGAAAATTATCAGATTTTTACCACCTTAAATTATTCATAAATTGCATTCTTCATTAAGATTCCATTATACTATAACTGCCAGTGTGGCTTAGTGAATTGAACGGTGTCCTGTGAGCTGAGGTCCTGGTTCGATTCCTAGTCAGAGCACATGCCCAGGCTGCAGGCTCGATTCCCAGTAGGGGGAATGCAGGAGGCAGCCTATGGATGTTTCTCTCTCACATCCATGTTTCTATCTCTCTCCCTTCTTCTCTCTCTAAAAAAAGTCATTAAAAAATATTTTGAAAGAAAGATTCCATATAATAGATAATTGAGAATTGATATATTCAGTGACAGTGATGGATGTGACTTACTCCCTATCAACTCATTTATTTTGCTACCTTCTGATGTGCAATTGTACAGATATATATATATATATATATATATATATATATATATCAATCCTTTTATGTTGTTGCGTTTTTAATATATTATTTTTTTAGATGGATGCCTAAAGAGAATTTTAAAATATTTTTTTTAATGAGGGAGCAGAAAAATCCACTACAGAAGATGAATAGACAAAACATGCCTTCCAAAGAAAAATGTGTTATAGGACAGTGTTTAGTCTGCATAACACACTCACGATCAACAGCCAGTAAATAGCTGAAGGCTGTTCATTGCTAGCAGCCTATGCCAGGGACATTTTGAATACTCTAAACTCGTGTACAGCTATTTGCATTTAGTCAAACTTTTGCGGTTTCTTGCTATTCTTTCATATTAATGCTTGTGGAATCATAGTCCATCAGTCAGTATGGCCCACTTTATATATATATTTGCATGAGAGGGGAAACTTGGGAAACGTATTTTGTCCTTCACAGTTTGATTGACTCGTGGATCTATCTTACTTATTTTATAAAATAATATTCAGCTGCAGCCCAAGAGCATATTTAACCTAATTTATATCAACTTATATTGCTAGGGCTTAAAATCAGTTGGCCTGTTGCAAAGTACATGTTTATAGTTTTACTTTACAGAAATCTGGCAAGGTGATGAAGTAACATGATGCAGTTGAAAGAGCTCATTACAAGTTGTGTTTTAAAAGTGAAATTCTTCTGAGTAAAAGATGTGCAGCACAGAATAATACATCTACAGCCAAAATGCACCCACTCATTTCTCTTCAATTAAAATGAGGAAGAACAGACCCAGGGTGAGTTTTAGCTCTATCACCTACTGCTTTGAAAAAAATGACTTAACATCTGTGAGCTCTGCTGCTTCTCCTATCAGATGACTCCTTCCTGCAAAGGCAGTGCTGAGAATTCAGTGAGGCAGGGCATGTGAGGGACCTATATAAATGTCACCAATTCTGTGCAGCATGGGTGAGTTTGCATGTGTATTTGGAAGCTGAGGAAACTGAGGCACTGAGCAGCTGAGGGACATACAAGCTCAGGCCTGGCACCACCCTGGTGCTGTGTTTCTACCTTGTAGCTGGGTCTTCCAAGTCCTGCTGTGGGTTGCTCTAAGTGCGTTCCTTCTCAACTTGCTCCAAACCAAGAAACTCTTTTCCATCTTGCAGGTAGATTTTTTTGTTGTTGTTAATCCTCACCTGAGGATAGTTTTTCCATTGGAGAGAGTGAAAAGGAGGGAGGGAGGGAGGGAGGGAGGGGGAAGAAGAGAGAGAGAGAGAGACAGACAGACAGACAGACACAGACATCGATTGGTTGTCTCCTGCAGACACCCTGAACTGGGGCAGAGTTTGAACCTGCAACCCAGGTACATGCCCTTGATCAGGAATCGAACCCGAGACCTTTCAATGCATGGACCAATGCTCTAACCACTGAGCACACTGGCCAGGGTGCAGGCAGATTTTTATAATATGACTTACACTCCTTGCTACAGTTTTGCCATGAGAAATGACACTCTGGCTCCTCAAAGGTGGTTAATAACCCTCTGTGGGCAAATATCAGTCAAGCCAGCCAGTTGGCTCTGAAGACATCTTCCTTAAAAGTCATGGCCCAGGTTTTGCAGAGGCCAGGAGATGAATATGAGTGCTAGAGACCTCCATCCAGGAAAGCCTGTTGCACGAGCTACCCTGGAAGTGAAGACAGAGACAGGGGCACTAATGTGAAAGCTGCTGGTACAGAGAAGCAGTCTCTTAGGTCACCAGACAGTTCGTTGTTTTCCATTTTTGTTTGTAAAATCTAACCATAATAATGACCACGAACCCTCACACAGAGAAAACTTGTGGCAAACATTTTTAATCACTTAAGGAAGGTCTTTCTAAGATGAAGAAAGCGAAGCAGCATGAGTTTATGACCTCTTCTTCCACACCTGTTGGTCCTCAGGAAAGCTCTCTCTTGTCACTTGATTTGGAGCCTCTAAAATTGGTTTCACAATGTTGCTGTCTTCATCCATGGACTGTGGTACTCAGGGAATGGAGACTTTCAAAATGGTTATTCTTCCAGAATCAGCTTTGTCTTTTGTGGTATCATTTGTGCTTACTTGGGAGCATATTTCTTTCTCTTCTTATGAGGTTGTGAGTTTGATGTTTTATTTTTCTACTCAATACTGGTAAGGCAGAAACACTTCCCCATGAAATAGAGAAGGGGTAGGAGAATAAATAAGCCATGGGAAGGTACGATACAATGCTTGGATTCTGTGGTGGTGAGGAAACGTGTCAGAAACTGATGCAATTTTAGGATTGATGTATTACCCTAACTATGAACTTTGGGATTCATACAGGTTAATTTAAGCATGTTTCCTTTGCTTTTTCTTAAGAGTCTTATTTGTCTGCAGAAGTTTTTCTTCTAGGCTCTTGAAGGCAGGAATACCAAAAGGTTTTTTTTAAAATAGAGTTGCATTTTTAAAAACATGGTAATTATTAAATGAGACAGCATGTATTAAATGAGAAAGAAGAGAAGTTTTGAGCTAAATGCCTTCCTTGTGGGGAAGAAGTGGCAGTGCTGGAGGAAGAAGCATTAAGTTTTTGAAAAGAGATGAAGAGTTGAGAGGTGCAGGGTAAGAAAGGGAGTGAGATAAAGGTGGCAGCAGCTTAAACCCCAGAAGGATGCTAAGAACCTTGGGGGAGTTTTAGTAATAAGCCCTCATTAGACTGTGCATGTGTGAAGGATGGGAATGCATCTCTGCCCCCTCTCAGCCCCTTCCTTCACACAAGACCTGCCCTTGCCCTTCACCTGCACGCCCTACCATTTCAAGCCCATGCTGCTTAGTGAGGTGATGGAGAAGGGCACGTGAGATGCATTCACCTGGAGATAAGGCAGAAGCACTCCCTCACTCTCTTCAAGTGTCTGGGGTCTCACCATTGCCAAGATTCTTAATCATCTTTTAATAAGTGGTCTGTTTTGTGGCTTGTCAGGATAATAACAGCATGGTACTAACAAGTGAGTGTAAACTAAGTGCTAAACCTGAAGGAAATGGAAAATGAGAAAATTTCGACAATTTCAGTTGAGACCACACGTTTTGTGTTTTTTGTTTTTGCCTTCTTAAAAAGGCTCAATTAGAGAAAAAGAATTCAAGAAACAAATATTAGTCAGCTGATTGGGTTCTAAATTGGACAGACTTTGTACCTTGGCATATGAGTAGCTATCCTAGAACCTTCTGAACTTTTGCCACCGAGTAATTCTGAAAAGGCTGACAGAGCCAGTAGCAGATAATGAGAAAGAGCACAGTGTCCTCTGCTCGAGTAATCAAGGTACACATTATTCATTCAGGTGGGTAAGGAATCTAACTCCTACGGAATGATAGCATGTAAATTTCAGGATCATTCAGAGATAAAGGAATGGATCACAGGTAGTCACTGGGCTTGCTTTTTCTCCCAGAATTCACTGTTGTTTCGAGAATTAGCACAGTGTAGAGGAAATGGCCCAGATTTTATACTTAGGAAAGACCTGTTACTCAGCTCTTCATTTGACCACTTTGTAGCTGGGACACTGGGACAATTACTGAAGTTCTCTAACTCTTTTTTCTCAATGGGGAATATGAGAGTAGGACTTTTGCAGATCTGTTGGGACATGTTTAGACAAAGAGGAGAGTAAAATAGATGTCTTCTAGCACTGAGTAGGAGCTTTATGACCATCAGTTTTTATTTCAGTCACAATTTAGCTTTTTTATGTAGAATAATCAACCTTTATATTCTGTTCTCCTTGTTGAGTTTTGAGACATGAATAACTTAGTTAAGCCCTTGGCTGGATGATAAAGGAGCTGTTTGTTAGAGCCAGTCCTGTAACCTGATACATGTGTGTGCAAGGCTACTCGGGGTACAGGTGAAGCCTTCCACACCTGCGAGCCCAGAACCCTGGCATTGAACACGTATACAAACTCCTAGAGCTGGCACACTCTGCTTATGGCAGCTTCTAAACCATCTGTTTATTTTTTTAAAACACTACCCTGAAGTTCACCTGAGTCAGAGGTTAACAAAATGAACATAAGCCCCGAACTTTGGAACTGCTTTGTGATTCATGCACAGAGAAGTTCTTGTTTTCTGGAAGAATGTACTACACGATGGTCTTTTGTGTGACATTGGTATCTGTGAAGTGTTAGAGGACTGTGAGAGAGAGGATCCCACTAGGAGAGATCCCAGGAACCCGGACACCCCCCCCCCCCCCCCCCCCCCCCCCCGCCAAGTTTCTGGCTGCTGTGTGCACACTCTCTTGAGTCAGCCAGATGTAAGACAAGTAATTTCTCATCCTGAAGCTCTTACGGCAGAGGGGCTGGAGGGGATATACTGGGATGTGAATGTTGCATAAATCCATTCTCCACTCCCCTGCAAAGGCTCAGTCTTGTCTTTATACCTTCCCCGAGGCGGTATTTTTTCAGGGGCGGGGGTGGCGAGGAGAGGAAAGGAAGAAAACGAAGGCAGACTGCACTCCAGGCACCGGGCACCGGGAGGGGAGGAAGCGTGTAGTGAGGTTGACTTAGGTACATGTGGGGAGGGGAGACCTCGGCACGGGCTGGAAACGGCTGGAAACGGAAGGGCTGCCTGCGCGCTGGGCTGGTGGCGAGGCCGCCGGCAGGGGGAGGCCGGGCCCTGGGGAGCCAGCTCGCGGGTCGCTGGTGTGGCAGGACCCAGCGCCTGGTGCCCACCATGGCGAGGAGGGCGGAGGTTATGCAGCCCGCAGCCCCCTCAGGCTCCCTCCCTATTGGTCTGCGCCCCTCCCTCCACCCTGCCAACACTCGGGTCTCGCTCTTTCTCTCCCCTGTGTTTTCAAACAGGAAGTGCACGGCTGTCTGTAACGTGCTGCCGGGTCCCAGGATGGAGGAGTGAAGTCTCCGTGTCGCCGTGGGTTCCAGCCTGCGGAGCCCACCGGAAGCCGAGTCCCCGGAGAGCGCCCTGAGGGAGCAGGGTGGCCGCCTGGTCCAGGTGCGTGGGGCCAGCTGGGTTGGGGAGCCTGTGGGCCGGCGCTGGGCTGTCACTGGCCTCCGGCGCCCCGAGTGCCCAGAGCTGCTGAGCCGCATCTCCAGCTTTGCGCTGCAGCCTGATTTGGGTGCATTTTCTTGGTTGCGCCCCACGTACTGCTTTCTCCCCCAGGGATTTCTGCCAAACTGTGGCAGCGCCCGCCCGCTGGGGTGCTGACCCCAGGCGGGATCTGCCCGAGCTTACTAAGCAGGAGCTTTTCAGGCTGGGCTGTCTGTGTCCAGGAGCCCCAGCTGTCCTCTCTTCCTCCTCCTCCTGCTGCCTGAAGCAGCGGCTCTTTGTTCCCCACTCGTTGGCGTGGGCTTATCTCCATAAATGTTCTGGGAGGCTTGGGTGTTATTAAGAGCCGTGTGAGTGTCATGAGAGGTGGGATCCTAGGAAGGAAAGAGGACGAGCTGTAGGCAAAGTGTAAGGTGGAAGGGAGAGCAAGAGTCTTGGTGTCCAGGCTCAGAAATCCCACATCTTCAGCTGGTGAAACAGAGTAGTCCCGCTCTTTGCTGTCTATTTTGGGAGAGCCAGGAACTGAGGGCATTAATGATGCAGACACACACCGGAAAGGTAGTGACCAGGAATGAGGGACAGCTAGTTCTGAGGTGTTTAGTCTGGTGTCTGGCTTGTTAACTCCAGTTGTGGTTTCTTAGCCAGGCTCCTTTGCGGAGACAGAGGATACTTTTAAAGGTAGGAGCCAGGCGTCTTTATACATTCCATTCCATTTTTCCATCAGAGTAAAATTGAGAATGACTTTTCTGAAACTCACTAGCTGGATTATGATTTCACATCCATAGCTTGCTCCATCTCAGATGTTCATTGGTTGAAAATAAAAAGCTAGAGAAAAGGTTGGTTTTATGCACAGACTTTTTGCTGCTTCATTTCCCTTGCAGGTCCTGTCTCTGCAGACTAAGTCAGAGGGACTTCTCCCCCTATGAAAGTCCAGCTTGTTTCCCCACTTATATTAATCCACCTGGTGAAACTGGAGGGACCCTAAGGGAGGTGGGATGGCTGAGAAGAATCAGTTTGATGAGAAGACTATATGGCCTCAAATTAAATATTTGAACAATGTTAAAGCAAGTAGCATCTTCTTACACTACTTTGGAGGAAGGGATGTGAACAAATGACCTGTAGGAAGGAAAGTGAGCATCTGCAAAGAAGGGTTTCTTTCTGTATCAGGGAGGATGTGCATAATGACAGTACTACAAGCTCCTTCAGCTTATTGGGCCAACAAGCTTCCTCAGGAAGCAGGGTTAGCTGCGATATTTAAATTCATGATGTTGAATGCTGACTATACCATTCTAACCTGGACATTTTATAATAAAATCTTTTGCCTACATAATTTTTGCTTTGAAAGGAAAATCTTTTGTAGTTAGATAGCCTGGTAGATTTGTACTGTTCCCTCCCTTCATTTTCTTTCTTTCTTTTTTTTTTTTTTTTCTATAAGCAGTATGGAGGTAATTTGAATGATAAGATCCTATTATTCCAATAGTCCTTCAGAACTTTAATCTCTTTTAAAATGCAGCTGCTTTGAGCATTTGTGATAATATCAATAATTGGCATAATTGTGTTAGCAGTAAGTAGCCAAGATACACTATGAGAACTGAGCAATTAATTTTGTCTCTTTCTAGGTACATAGACATGGGCCTCCTAAATTTGAATTTAATCATAAACTGTTTATGTTTATGCCTCTTCTCTTGCCAAATACATCATGAGATTAAAAGTGAAAACTTGTCATTAAGCGAGGCTATTGAAAGACCTGTACAACCATAGTATTTTGCCTCTGTTTTATACCTAGGTATACACCTGGCTCTCTGGTTCATTCATTTATTTGAGGACCATCTTCAGCATCTCTCACTCTGTTTCAAGATAAAATGGAACAGTCTTTGTGACCCTCCAAAGCTGTCATCTATTTAGGGATAGGATTTACTCGTACTTTAGCAGAATTTAATAGTAATTAAATAATAACCCAGGAATAATAATAACAACTAGTCCTTAGATTCTCATTTTGTGTTTACAGAACACATTTTCTATAGCTCATTTATAATGTGTTACTCCTTATAACCGTCTGGTTAAATAGGGTTCATTTGCTTCATTTTATAGAGAGGACACTGAGGTTGATAAAATGTGACTTGTCCATGGTCATATTAGTAAATAGAGATGCTGGGGCTTGAACAAAAGTCTCGTTTTTTTTCCAGCTGTCAAAATTCTAATGGCATATTTTAATTTACAGATATCTTATTCAGGCCTTAGTGAACAGTATCTTTTTGAAGGGTCAGATTAGCACATTTCAACTTTTTGTAATAAAAAAACAACAACACTGTTAGTTTATCCTTAGGACAATTTACATTCCAGAAAAGAAATAATAAATTAAGAAATGGTGTATATGATGCTCCCACACCTACCTATTTTACGTATATGCCATACCACCACTATACATAACTTCCCAACTCCCACCCTCATTCAGGGTAACCCACACAAAGGCTGATATTACAGAAAGTCATTGGCAAACCCATGTGCACCTTTAATTATATAGTATTAAATATTTTTTGTGACGTTTCTCAGATGAAAAGAAGTTTATTTTTTCCTGTCTTTGCAGTACTTAAAGTTGAGGGTCTCTTTATGTAGGCTAGGGGGTTTATGTTGTAATGAGAAGGATATAACTTAAACTTTGTGGTACATTTTCACTGGACTGGAAAGTGCTGAATAAAATATTTATTTTCTCTTCAACAATTGGAGTATCTATAGTGATCTATAACCTCCCCTTTATAAAATTGTGTTAAACACCAGGAGAAGGAGGAGAAAGTAGAGGAGAAGAAACAGAGATATATTGTGTGACCTTTCTTTTATAAGTGAGGAATGTAATGATATGTATATTTTCTTAATACAATACACTGCCATTTCTCTCTGTTTTGGACAGTTGCAGTAACTTGTAAATGAAGATTGAGAGGGTAACTAGCTTTGATGTTAAATGCCAAGGAAAAGTGTATGGCCAAGAGAGGACTAGGAGTGGAAATGTGTTAGGATTTTCATTTCTTCAAATTCCTCTCTCTTTTTCCTTCATATTTATTATAAAATAGAAATTATCTTCAGTTGAACATTGTAAACTTGAAAGCAGTGGTTCTCACCATTATAAAAATCAGGAAACTTTTATTTAATAAGCAAAGATTTCAAAGATTTTGACTTGCTTGGTGTTTTACTTCTTATTTCTGATGATTGCTAATACTTAATGACAAAGTGACTATTTAATATCACTCAACTAAATATATATTGTAAATAATGACCACAGCATCTTTCTGGGTTTGTAAAATAGAAGTACACATAGGTGTGAGACACATTCAGTCTGTAGACCTCTGCCAGGACCCTGAAGTCCTCAGGTTGGAAGTTAGGACAAAAGTAAAACAACTGCTCCCTGCTGAAGATACTGAAGAGGTGCTGTAAAATGTGCTGTGTGTTAGCCAGTGGGTTATAAAGATTCTCAGGTGCAATTTTTCCTCTTCGTTGTACATTAAATACATGATGTGTAAAGACCTGACTTTGGCTCTGCTCTGGTTTCCTGGTTGATTTTCATGGTCAGCTTGGGGGTCTTGCAGTTACTCAGTCATGGGAACGGCATTTCTCGAAAGAGCATGTTCCCTACGATACTTCTGTGCACATCCCTTCCCTATGTTTGTGGAGTCAGGACTCTGACAGCATGTGCAGAATCACCACTGTGACAGCTACTACCACCGGCAGCCTTGTATTTATTTCCCAGATGCTAACAGAGGCTTCCCCACCATCACCTTTTCAGTTTTCAATAACTGCATGGAAGGAGGGAGACTATTTATTCCTATTCTGCAGTGGAAAAAACTGACATATAAATTCATAATGAATCAATCTCTGGTTTTTGTGCCTGTTGCTGTGGGTTGGGTGTTCTGTTTAAGATGGGGTAGGCAGGGCACCAAAATTTATTAGGGTTAGTGAATGATGTTCTTTTTTTCTGGTAAAAAAAAAATTACTCCCTACTTATTGAACACCTTGTATGTGCTAGACAGGTTATATGGATTATCTCTGATCATTCTGGTGTTGTGCAGGGTACGTAATATCCCTGTTTTATTGATGATGAAACTAACGCAGGCAGAGAGTGTAACTTTTTTTTTGTGGTTATCTTTTTTTTTTAAATTTATTAATTTTTAAATTTTTCAGTTACCGTTGACATACAGTATTAGTTTCCAATATACAACCTAGTGATTAGACATTTATATAACTAAAAAGTTATCACCCTGATAAGGAGATTGTAATGTATCCAAATTACATGGACTCGGATCCAGGTTTGTTAGTCCACACGCTAAAACATTCCCCTCACTGTTCGTCTGAGCATCAACCCATGCGCCAAGAGGTCGCCAGTTCGGTTCCTGGTCAGGGCACATGCCCAGGCTGTGGGCCAAATCCCAGTGAGGGGCATGTAGGAGACAGCCATCCAATGTTCTCTCTCATCAATATCATTGATGTTTCTCTCTCTCTCTCCCTCCCTTCCTCTCTAAAATCAATAAAGAAAAAAAAATTTTTTTAATAGAAAATTAAAAAAAATAAAATATTCCCCTCACTACATCTACTTCATTCTCTGTCCTTATGCTCAACTATAAAGAGAAATTGTAACATGTTGTTTAGTCTTACCCATCTTTTCAGCAAAGGTTCAGTTAAAACCGCAGAGAATATGCAGACTTTAGGAATAGAGACCTGTAGAGTGAACCTTTTTGTGAACACTTTTGGCTTTCATGCAATATGTATTTGTTTCTTAAGGAGCCTAGGTATATTGAAATCAGTCGGTGAGTTTCTTGAGGCAATATATTTTCTTGTTGTTAATCCTCACCTGAGGATATTTTTTCCATTGATTTTTAGAGAGAGTGGAAGGAAGAAAGAGAGGGAGGGAGAGACAGACTGACAGACAGACAGATAGACATTGACTAGTTGCCTCCTGCACTTGAACCTGACTAGGGCTGGGGATCAAACCTGCAATCCAGGTATGTGCCCTTGATTGGGAATCGAACCCATGACCCTGTGGTCTGCGGGCTGATGCTCTAACCACTGAGCAAAACCGGCCAGGGTTTTTGAGACAGTATTGTCCAAAGCAGTATTGCTGGATCTGTGGAGATGAGCGAACTAATTGTATTAGGAACTGTGCAGATCGTTGTCAGGTTTATGTTCTCAAATGAATACTACATGATGACTCCTTTTTTTATTAACAAATTTTCTGATTTTAGCCAATTTGATAGATGTTAATTGTACCTCATAGTTTAATTTTGCATTTTTTTTTTATTACAGGTAAGCTTGAGCATCTCTTCATTTACTTAATTTAGTTTTCCTTTTCTGTGAATTGGGTCTCCTGCCTTTTTCTTGTAAGAAGTTCCTTAAAAGAATTCTTGTGATGTTTCCTGTATGTTCTAGAAATTATTCTCTTGTTACCTTCAGGTATTGTAGATATTTTCTGTTAGTATGTCACTTGCCTGATAACTTTGTCTGTGGTGCATTTCATTAACTAACAACCACAAATCTTTAACTTTATTGATTTATTTTTATTTTACTTTTTGGAGAGAGAGAGAGAAACATCAATGTGAGCGAGAACATCGATTGGCCGCCTCCTGCATGCCCCCCACTGGGGATTGGGCTCACAACCTGGGCATGTGCCCTGACCGGAAATCGAACCAGCAACGTCTTGGCACATGGGTCTGTGCTCAACCACTGAGCCACAGCGACTGGGCAAATCTTTCATTTTAATGTAGTTGAACCCATCAGTTTTTAAATTTGCGGTCTATGCATTTTAAGCTATTTAAGAAATCCTTTTCTATTCTGGACTCGCAATATAGTCTCCTCACTTGTTTAGCTTTATAGGTTTACTCTTATTTGGTTTTTTTAAACTATTTGAAATTTAAGCTAAGAGCAGTAAATCCATTTTTTATTTTAAAAAACTGGTCATTTTGTGAGCTAGTTTCTCCACCAATATTTATCAAGTAATCCATTCATCACAGATTTTTGGTGCTACATCTAGCACATTTAAACCGATCGCTTTCTGAGATCTCTAGTTTGTTCACGTGGCATATAAGTGTATTCCTGAGTCACTGATATACTTTTTAAATTACTGTGGCTTTGAACTATGTTTTAATCTTATTATATGTACATTATTATATTACTTGCTTTTATTAGCATGATCGATATAATTTAAAAGTTCAAAAATATTTTAAGATTATTTCAGGTAGATTCCTTTGCCCTGGTTTGCATCTGTGTTAACTCTTTCCATCTGCAAACATATTTTCTAGAAATGTGTTTACTTCTCTGAGACTTTCATTTATTTATTTAGTAACATCATTTCATTTTAATGCTGTTTTATTTTCCTTTGCTTTTTTAGCATTTGTGTCTGCCTTTCACACTGGTCATCTGTGGAGCACAGTGGGGGTCCCACTTCAAAGGCTTCTCTTTCTTCCTCGGTTCTCTGTATGTGCTTATCGAGCTGGGATGTGCCTTCCTGGGATGGCTTTTGAATGAATGTTTTATGAGGTGTGATGCCGTAATACATGGCTGAATACTCTTGAAAGCCTGTTAATTATAGATGTCTCTTTATTAATGGGAAAACATTGCCAGTTTCAGCTTGGATTCTCCAAGTTTACTTTTCCCCACTCTGTACTCAGTCCACTGGGTCTCATTCCTCCTCCAGTTTCCAATTTATGTCACACTGAATGCTAGTCACCTTATTTAATACAGTGTACTTTTTCCTTAGTTTATGAAATGGGATGAAACCATGCTATATATAACATGGCTTATTATTATAAGTAAGTTTGAAATTATTATGGGGGACAAATGGTGGTCTCAAAATAGATATTGCATGACATGGTTCATCTAAAGCCAGAGATGTTACCCATTAGCCATGGGTTCCAGAATTATATTGGTGATAGACTGGATTTTACTTTTCTTTTGTTTGCGGTTCTTAAGATACTTTGTGGATGTGAGAGAGAGGGTTGCAGTCTAACTACTAAAGTTTACAAAGTTTGCACAAAGTGTGATAAAATTGTAAGGTAGAATGTTCTCGAGTCCAAACCCTGTTTAGGCAGATAAGAACAATGTCCTTGGGCTGTTGGAATTGTTCTCCTTTTGTGCATTAAACAGGATTTATTAGGTATCCACCTGAGTATGAGTGTAACAGCCTCAGCTACTGACCTGACTGAACTTACATACTCGTGAGAAGACTTCATCAGGGCGGATGTTTTCCATTTCTCATTCAGGTTCCTCTGTGCTCACCTCACAGCTGTCAGATCCACCTGTCTTAGCAGCCTTCTCTCTTATTCAATTATTCTGATATAATTGACAGCCAGGCTACTTCATTTGTTAGGCAGACATTTGCTGAACTCTAAACTTAAATCCTAGTTCCCTTATCTCTCTTCCTCCTACCTGCTGTGTACCAGTCATTGTGCTAAGTTCTGAAGATACAATGTGTCTGTGACACAGTGCCTGACCCCAGAAGATAGACACATAAATCATTAACTGGATTTAGACTGTGAGGCACTTTACAGCAATGCATTGTGGTAAATAGTAATGGAGAGTGAGGTACAAAGGGAGTGATGTATCATCTTGTTAGTAAGGAAATAATTCATATAGGAGGAAGGGATTTTGGTGCTGAATATTGAAGGGACAGGATAGGATTTTTTGTCGGGTTTAATGGGGGTGGGGGTGAGGGGGACAGAAGAAACAGCCCAGGTTCAGAGCCCAGAATTGCTCAGTGTTTGAGGAGCATGGAGGATGGGAAAAGCAGGAGATCATGGTGCCGGGGGAGAAGAGGCTGGAGGCGCCTCTTGGTACAGATTCTTGGTCCAGCCTTATCCAGGGCCAGACAGTGTGAATTTTTTCCTGAGAGAATTGTGGAGCCATCAAAGGTGAAACTGATGCTCACGTTACTGTCTTGAGATCATGTGAAAGGAAGCAAGGAGAAATCCAGTGGCTATTAACATAATCCAGGTAGAAATAGTGAAGACGGGAGCTAAGGTGATAGTAGTGGGGGGAAAGGAGGGAGTGGATTTGAGAATTACGTGGGAGAGAAATGACTGATGAGATGGAAAGTGAGGGGCGGAAGGAGAAAGATGACTCTGGTTGGGAAGATCCCCTATGTGAGGTGTCACTGGTGTGGGAAACGTAAGAGGAGCAAGTTTGGAGAGAGAATAGTGAGTTCAGATTGAAGTAAAGTTGGGGTGCCTCTGGGGGATTCAGCCCATCTTGAGAGGCCTAGGCCCCAGGAAAGAAGGGAGGGCTGGACACATGTATTGGGAAGTGACTGAAACGGATGGTTGGTTGTAGCCATGAATGTAGTTGAGGTCTACCAGGGGAGATGGCCAGAGGAGCACATTCTGAGCAGGAAAAAGAAGAGGAAAGAGAATGAGGATCAGAAAAACCCACAAACAAAAGTGGTAGTAATAGGGAGCACCAGGGTGAGTTTTTGTTTGTTTCCATATATTCTTGTGTTTCCTTATATTTTGGTTGAGAATACTGGAGAGGCTAAAGTGGAAGAGAGAATAATGAATGGAATAAATTCCATGTAGTCTTTACAATACTCCCTTAAGTAAATATTGTTACTTTACAGAAAAGCTGTTTATCTAAAGCTTGTGTAAGCAACTTACTGAATAGCCCAGGTAGTAAATAGGGAACAGCCATCATTTCTGTCGGAGACCCTAGGAAGGTCAGGTGGAGTAGGGATTGAAATGAGAGACTGGGTTTGGCAATTAAGCATTCAGTTGGTAGTCAGAGAGTTCCAAAGTCTAAATCTGGATCTCATGGGTGAGGAAAAAGTAGGAGTTGAGAAGTGGGGGTGTTAACAGGAAAGGGGACCTGGCTCTTGGTGGGTCTGCCTGGGGACGGTTCTTGACTGTGTGTGGGTTTTTGACTTCGTGCAGGAAGTTTCACATTGTGAGTCCAGGGGAATTTCAGAGGACGTTTATTAAAGCTGGGGATAGTGAAACAAGAAAGGGCTGGAGAAACGAGCCTAGGCTGGTCTGCTTTGGCTCACTAAGAAGTCAGAGGAAAGGAGGCCTTGGGGACAGGTTCAGGGGGTTTGCCCAGGTTGCAAGCCTGGTTGCAAGCCTCGCGGGGTCCCTTAGAGTCTAGGAGATGCATGCCTGTGGGGGAGGAGTAGGAGGGAGGCATTCTCCTGGGAGGGACAGCCTGTCTTGACTCCTTTGTCTTGAGGCTTTTATCTCTCTCTTGCAGGCAGGTATCTTAGGGGAGGTCTCAGGGGAGGGTTTCAACAGAATATTCATCAGTTTTCTAGGTGAGCTCCTTCAGGGTCCTGCTCCTCACTGACTGGTCAGTGCCAGGGCAGGAGGTTGTTAGTCATTGCAGCTGGTCCTGGTGTTGCCTGCTTGGTTTTGCTGCTTTTCTGGGTCTGGTGCTGAAATACAACTGAGGCCTGGATGTTATTTCTAGGGCTGTGACCTGTATCCGCTGTAAATTGCTCAGCCAGTTTGTTCAGCTACCTGTCTCAGTTTCTCTGTTCCACTTGCCCTGGCTCACTGGCCTGTCTCAGGGGCACCAAGTGGACTGTGTATGTGTGTGAGTTTGCACACATTTGTCCAAGAAGGAGTATTTTGTGTGCATAATGGTGACTGGTTGAGAATACTGGAGTGACTGAAGGTAGAAGAAAGAATAACTAATGGAGTGCCCTGGCCAGTTTGGCTCAGCGGTTAGAGCGTCAGCCTGCGGTCCGAAGAGACCCGGGTTCAGTTCCCGCTAAGGGCACGTACTTTGGTTGCAGTTTGTCCCCGGCCCTGGTTGGTCGTGCGGGTGGCAGACACTCGATGTGTCCCTTCGCGTCGATGTTTCTCTCTCTCTCCCTTCCTCTCTCTCCCTCCCACTCTATCTGTACAAAAAAATGGAAAAATATATATCCTCGGGTGAGGATAAAAAAAAAAAAGAATAACTAATGGAGTAAGGTTCCAGAAAAGCTAGGACGGCCGAGGTCTGGAGTGTAAGTGTGCTCAAAGGGTTTGTCTTGGGAGAGGAAAGGAGCATTCATTCCTTTGGGACAGGAGAAGACATGATAAAGATATGTATGATATGTATGGTAGTAGATGAGTGTGCAAGTGGAGGGGAAGGAAGTCAAGAAAGTTCATTCCTGATGGCTTGTGTTTCCTCAGTAAAGTAGGAGCAGATGAAATCCGCTGAGAGTCAGGGGGCCTGGAGAAGACATTTGAAAGTTAGTAACAATTAACTTGGAAAAAGGAGCTCATTGATTTAGGATGAGTAATAGTCATATGTCACTGAGGGCCCCCTTGGGGTTTCGTCAGTGGGGATTAGGTGCTGGTGGTTCTTCTGTTTTGTTTTGTTTTCTGACTGATAGAGGAAGATGAATACTGTAAGTGACCTTTTAAAATAAAACACACAGGCCTTGCCTGAAATGTTAAGATGGTGATTTAAGGAAGCTGGTGTGCTTGTGCTCGGAGGGGAGGGAGGGAAAGGGGGCAGGAGGAGAGATAGATGGAGTTTAGGGAACCGGAGCCCTAGTCCTAGTTCTTCCACTAACAGGGGATGGCCTGGGGAAGTCAGGGGCGAAGTCAGCGGGCGTCCCCGAGACTCTGCTTCCTCCTCTTTCAGTGGAGGAAGTTGCACTTTGTGTCTTCTCAAGTCTCTCGTAATTCTCAGAACTTCTGTGAGGCGTGCACATCATTAGACAAATATGAGTGGAAGGAAGAATAAGCGTGGTTAGAGTCCTGTCATTTATCATTTATGAGTTCTTCGGAGAGCAACTGTAACGCCAGTGCCTGTGGGGAGTTGACAGCATGAGACCCAGGCAGCTGTCACTAGACCGTGCTCAGGCGTTCGCTGCCCGACGGCCCTGGCATGGGGAGAGAGGAGGTGTGGCAGGAGAGGGGGAACAGGAGCATGGGGCTGTGCCAGGAGGTGTGCAAGGTGCAGACAGGGCGGGTTTGCTGTGTGCCATGGCGGCCTGAGACATCAGCAGGCCATTTCATAGAGGTGGTGATGAGGGTCTTTGCCTTCATCATCTCTGTTGTTTGTTCCCCTGTATGATTGCATTTTGTTTTCACTGGGTTTATTTCTCCCCCTTGGTTAAGTGTGTGACGTTGTAGAAGAGAATTCAATAGTTGGAGAAGGCTGAGCGTATTTGCGGCCTCTCACCTTAAGTTTCTTCCCCCATCTCTTTCCCTTTAGAGATCAGAAGCAGTTGGAAGCATTTCATCACTCTTCTCCCTGGGTATGTGCTTCCCTCAGAAGGTTTACTCTTCAAAGCTTCTAACTGTCCCTGCCTCCTATTAGGAACAGGAATGACATCTTTTTTTTTTTTTTCTTTTATTGAATTTGAGAGAGAGAGGAAGGGAGAGGGAGAGAGAGAGAAACAACGATGAGAGAGAACATTGATTGGCCGCCTCCTGCATGCCCACACTGGGGATTGGGCCCACCACCTGGGCATGTGCTCTGACCTGGAATTGAACCTGCAACCTATTGGTGCACTGGCTGATGCTCAACCACTGAGCCACATTGGCCCAGCAGGGAATGACGTCTTTTTTTTTTTTTTTTTCTTTTTCCATGTTTTGTTCAGATAGAGTGGGAGGGAGAGACAGAGAGAGAAACATCGACCTGAAAGGGACACATTGAGTGGTTGCCACCCACACGACCCAGCCAGGGCCGGGGATAAACTGCAACCAAGGATCATGCCCTTAGCGGGAACTGAACCCCAGTCTCTCTGGATCACGGGCCAACGCTCTAACCGCTGAGCCAAACCAGCCAGGGATGGTAATGACATCTTAAAGCCCTGGAGGTGTGGCTAGATATGAAGGTGAATCCTGGTCACATGAGTGGTTCCAGAGATTGCAGTAATAATTTTAAAATATATGTTTTTATTGTTTTGTGTTTTTTTTTTTTTGTAGAGAGAAATGAAGGGAGAGATAGAAACATTGTGTGAGAGAGAAACATCGATAGCTGCCTCCTGCACGCCCCCCATTGGGGATCGAGCCTGCAATTCAGGTATGTGTCCTGACTGGGAATCGAACCAGGACCTCTCAACCCACGGGACAACATCCAATCCACTGAGCCACACCAGCCAGGCGCTGTAACTATTTGACAAGCCCAAACAGGTGCCAGGACGGTTTTTAAAATTAAGCATCTCATCTTTCTCTATGCTGTTACATATTTGAGAGAAATTGGGGCATTTCTTTTTTTCCTCATTAAGCTATTACACAACTTAATGCTTGGAAAATTCTTCCCAGGAAGAAACAGGGTGTAACAGTTTGAGTGAGACATTTTTTAAAAATTTACCCTTTTAGCTGAAGCCTGAGAAAAATTGTCTCTCCCCACCCCCCTGCTGTAGTTTCTTTCTGAATGTCTTAACTTCTCCACATAATTAAATATTCTTCAAAGTGAAACATAGTTAGAAAGCTAAAGCCATTTCAACTGTAAAATTAAAACATAGTCTAAAAATGTGTTCCTCCATTTCCTGAGAAAGAACAGGAAGGATTTGCTTTCTCAAAATAAACTAAGGAGGCTGACAGAGCTCAGTAGTGGAGATCAAAGATTCCCGCATCATCTCAAAATGGGAAATTTACAGTCATTTTTTTCTAACCTCAGAAAATCAAATGTAGTACTGTTTAAAAATGTATATGCACGAGGAACCAGGATATGTGTATACATTTTAAAAACATGTGAAATTGTCTGAGCCTAAATGTTGACTGTCTGATATGTCTAGGAGAGGCCACTTCCAAGATGGGTTTGATTAGTGCGAGTGTGCTAGTCATGTAGCAATGGAACATGCCCTTGCTGGGCATTAAATTTAGGAAGAATAGAGGAAAACCATATAGCGACTGGACATGAACTTGCTAGATCAGTAAATTATTTCATTGCTCTTCTAGGAAGAAAAGTTTAGCAACTCATGTTGAACACTGAACTGTGTACATTTGAGAAGGAATGTGCTACAGTAATTGTATTTAAATATATACCTATATACGTACATACACATAACATCTCAGGTAAGAATAAGGACATTTGTTAATATTTCTCTGCTTTCAGAAACAAGGAGAACCCCTTCTAGAGATAGGTAATCTGTTATGTTACAACTAGCAGATTTGTTTGTGAGATACAAGCAAAAAAGATTAGATGTTAAGTTTTTAAATCCACAAAAATAGAAGTTAAGTATTCATCTATTAATTTGTAGGCTCAAATAATATACAGTTCTATATTCCTCATATAGTATAAAATGGGTCAACATTTTGAAATATTGGACAGTGTTTTTATATATTGGGAAAATTATATGTACATTCAGAAATTTATAGACTATCTCAATAGATAGTTTTTTTTCACTGCACCTGTCTTTTTTAAAAGGTAGAAAAATAAATCTCAAAGCAGTTTACAGCTCATGATCTCAGTTTCTCCCTTTATTTTTAACCTGTCTCTTTATATTTACAGTGAGTCTGTTGTAGACAACATATATTTTGGTCTTTTTGGTTTCCTAATATACTCCGACAATCTACCTCTTTGAATTGCTGTATTTAGTTGATTCACATTTAAATTGATGATTGATGTGGTTGAACTGATATCTACCATGTTTGTAACTGTTTTATATTTGCTTCATTTGCTCTTTATTTTTTCCCTTTTTAGAAATTTCTGCTTCTCTGGGTTTAAGTGAACATTTTATTTAATTCCATTTTATCTCCTCTTTTAGCCTATGAAGTCACATTTCCTTCACAAATTTTGTAGTGGTTACCCTAAAAATACCCAATCAAAAACATATTTGTGTGTGTAAGCATAGAAAAAAAAATTGGAAGGATATACACCACAATATTAAGAGTAATTATCTTTGGGTGGTAGAATTATACATGAGTTTTACTTTCTTTTTTTTTTATCCTCACCCGAGGACATTTTTCCATTTTTTGTTCAGATAGAGCGGGAGGAAGAGAGAGAGAGAAACATCGATGTGAAGGGACACATCGAGTGGCTGCCACCTGCACGACCAACCAGGGCCGGGGACAAACCAACCAAGGTACGTGCCCTTAGCGGGAACCGAACCCGGGTCTCTCTGTACCGCAGGCCGACGCTCCAACCGCTGAGCCAAACCGGCCAGGGCCATGAGTTTTACTTTCTTTGTTATAGTTTTCTGTATTTATTTTTTCAGAAGCAGGCAGGTATTTCTTTCATAATCAGAAACAACAGGCTCTTTTCATTTTGAAGAGAAAGGAAGGGTTAAAACCGAGAAATTCCCGTGGCTCTCCAATTTCTACCCTCTGTCCGTTTCCAGCTTTCGATAAGCACCCTGCCCCACGGCCACCAGCAGTCCTTTGGTAGGAAAAAGGAAGCGGGTGTGCTGCCCCTCGCCTTGCCCCGCGGGGGCAGGTTGTCAGCTCCTGCCCTGTACCTTGCCTGCCTGCACAGTGAGCACGAACACTGTGGCTTAGGTTTCCACTGACTACAGAGTTAACCCAAACCCTCCATTGCTGCATAATTAAGTTCTTGTCTACATAGAATGTCGTTATGCCTTTTAACTGTTTTCCAGGAAACAATGAGTACACTTAGAACACTTGAAAACTCGTTTAAAGTATAGCTTTTCCCACAAACGTGAAATCGTTCTTTGGTTTGCTGACATGAAACTGTCATTGGAAAGACGGCGAGACCTTGGTTCTTGTCTGCTTGAAGGGAAGATTGAAGTCAAGAGACAAAGTGTAGAAAAGCAAGCAAGAATTTATTGACCACAGCAAAAATACACTTAGGACAGTGAAACACGGAAAAGCATAGAAGAAGCTGCAGGAGAGCCAAGGCTGGGCTGCGTGGGCTCACGGGGAAGTCAGAGAAAAGGGGGCCTTGGGGACAGGTTCAGGGGGTTTGTCTAGGACCGGCTGCTGCTGCCCATTGCTGCCCTGGTTGCAAGTCTCAAGGGTCCCTTAGAGTTTAGAGAGGCATGCCTGTGGGGGAAGAGTGGGGTGCGAAAGGCACAGGCATTGCATGCTCCTGGGAAGGAGTGCACTGGGACATTCATTTTCAGGGGTTTTAAAGGCTGGGCATTTAGGGGAGGTCTGAGGGGAAAATCAGTAGAATGTTCATTAGCTTTATGCTGATGTGCCAAAATGAGATTTATTCTCTTACTTTGTCTGTCCTTGGGTGTGGTTGGCAAATGGCACTTAATTGAATTTCTGGTATCTGTCTCCATGAGTAGGGTGATTGAAGCTATTTACCCTCTGGTTGGGGAGGAGAGGTGCAAACCATTTACTCCTAAGCAGCCTTGGTTTAGGGAAGAAAGGATTTACTAGGTGGTTGGCTGCAAACTGCTGTTTAATCTTTTAGTTCCTCTATTCCCCTTGTCCTGGAATTTTTTTAGCTTCTTACTATCTTGTAATGAAATCTGCTCTTTTTGGGTGGGGTGAGGGGTACTGTCTATGGTAATAAGTAAAGAAATTGTAACTAAGTTGAGGTCCTTGGTCTTTCTGGATTTCAGAGAACTTGGTTCCCCTTGTGAAATTTTAGAGAAAATTACTGTTACTGTTCGTTTGATGTTGGTTGTATCTTCTGAATTTATTTGTGATTTCATGTAAATTCAATTCAATTTGAGGTTTAAGAAAGTGGCATGGCTCAGTGCAAACAGATGAAATGTAGATTTTAAAAAATGGTTTTATTACCACAAATCTGTGAGGTGTTTTAAAGAAAGTCATACATTTTATAAAGTATCATAGTTTGTTAGCCTGTAAAATTGGGACATTTCTCTTCTGCCTTGTACCTGCTTCATCCAAGCAAACAAAAGACAAGTGAAGCTTATTTTGAGTCTTCTGAAAGAAGAGAGTCTAGAAAAGCAAACCATGTTTTCTCTTTACAGATGAAGAAATTGTGGGTCTCCATTGTAATAGATCTTATTTTTAAAGCCAAGAAGTATCATTTACATATGCAAAAAATGAAGCAGTAATCACATTGTTTGAAGCTAATAGAATTAAACATTTTGCTATAAACAGAAACAATTAGAAAAACTATGAAGTCTAAAAAAGAATTCATTCACAATACATTGATTATTGTAATGGCTTTACAGTATATGCCAATTTTAAAGGGAACATACAAATATAAACAAATTTAATAAATTTTCTTTATATTTTAATGTTAGATACTTTATAAGAAGTAGAGGTCAGAAATCAAGTTTCTGGGGCACTCAAGATAAGTTTAAAATGTTAATGAATGTGTATATTTGCAGTATAGATTATATTCATAGACTGTTCAGAAGGTAGGGAATAGGGGTAATTTGACCTTTTTAAATTATTAATATTTGAATGAGAGACTTAATATATGAAAATAATAGTGAAGAAACAATGATGAAAGTTTGTTACTATGTTAGCCCATTTATCTGAGCATTACCTGTGTTGGCCTTGGTGCCTTGGACTTGCTGTGGTTGGTCCCTCTGGTTTTAACCTGCCAAAAGCTACATTATAGCTTTCTGTCTGCCTCTTTGCTCCTCCTGTGAAAATTACTTAAGTGAAAAGTGATTTGAGGGTAAGAACTGTAAATGGAGGAAAGAGATAATCCTCTCATTATTTTTAATACAGGGAAAGAGGATTATCTGCAACCCTGAGATTTTACCCCCAAAGAAATGATAGTATAATAGGTTATCTTTGCTTTTGTAAATGTAAACCCTAATGCTTTAATAACTACTCTTAGGAAGAGGTCGGTAGCTCCTAATTTCGATCTGCCTTTTCGTCTCTTTATTTCGTGATGATTCCTCTATGTGTTTCTGGAATCATTTACTCTCCGAAAGTAATGAGCTTGTGATCAGTTCAGGATGAGAGCTGGATATTAGAGCTGTGCTCTAACAAAGAGGCTGAGTCCCACTGTGTGCTTAAGGGAGGTTGAGTGTAAACAGTGAAGTGAACATTTAAAAATCACAAAAATGATTTTGGCAGTACCATGCAAAAATACTGAGCATTAAAATAGTATTTATGCCCTGGCCGGTTTGGCTCAGCGGTTAAGAGCATCAGCCTGCAGTCCAGAGAGACCCGGGTTCGGTTTCGGCTAAGGGCGCGTGCGTACCTCAGTTGCAGTTTGTCCCGGCCCTGGTTGTTTGTGTGGTTGGCAGCCACTCAATGTGTTCCCTTCACGTCGATGTTTCTCTCTCTCTCTCTCTCTCTCTCTCTCTCTCTCTCCCCCCCTTTACCTGAACAAAAAATGGAAAAATGTTCTCGGGTGAGGATTTAAAAAAAAAAAAGTATTTAGACAATTGCCCGATGAATGTACATTTTATAAATACACATTATGTATAAAATATATGAAATATCTTACATACTTGCTAGAGTAGCTTTTCTTGCCTTTTAGGGTTTACTTCTAGATGGGCAAATTACATCTTTTAGGGGGCAGTAATAGTAAGGCCAAAAAGCAGCATATTTACAGTAGTCTTAAAATATGGTTTTACCAAGTTGTATTCCCACTTTATGGATGGAACCCGAAAGCCAAGTAGTTTAAGTTGAAGGCCACACATTAGATGAGCTTTTTGTTCCTAAGTAAGCTTTCATCGGTGCTGGGAAGGCAAGCTGACAGCTACTTAAGCTGAACCAATCCAAGATAGAGGAAACGCAGCATTTGAGCTGTTCTTCAACATTTGCACGCTTCTGATGTCTCTCAAATCAGTAATGTTTTCAGCTAAATCTTTTATGCTAAATCTTAAAGCAACTCTGATTTCTCTCAATATAAATAGACACAACATCCTCCTCTGAAATAACTAAGCAAAGGCAGGTCTAACTTCAACCTCCTCTGTAGTAAATTGACTTAAGTTAAGGCTCTTTACAAGTCCTGTTTTTAAAAATACACATATGTAGGATTTTTTGAGATTTTTTTTCTTATCTGTTCCTCCTTTTCCCTATTGATAGGGGCTTTGGCAGCAAACCTCATTTGCTGCAGGTGTGGGATCTCCTGGGATAAAGGCAAGTGGAAGTTGCAGGGAAACGGATTTTGGCTTAAAATGAGAAATCTTCAGAGCCATGCAGACTGGACTGAAATGCCAGCACTGTCTAGGTTCCCTGCACTAACGGCACCTGGGAGGGCTGTCCATCCTTGGCCAAGGGTTTCGAGAGACTAGAGATCTCCTATGGGAGCCTGGGCCAGAGATCCTCTGAGGTCACAAAGTATGTATGTACCATTCAGTCACAAGCTTTATGCTAGAAAAAGTCGTATTCAACTACCAACTCTGCCATGTACTAGCTGTATGAACCTAGGAAAACAAGCTGAATTCTTTAAGCCTCAGTTTGCTCATCCTGAAAATGAGGTTAAATGATGTGAGACTTATCATGTGAATTTAATGTCTGTAAAGCACATGGTGTACTTATTTCTTACAACTGACTGATTCTGTAGCTTTTCACTCAGTGATCCTTTTTTATTCTTCTGTTTTTTATTTTTTATTATTTTTTTCTGCTGTCTGTTTCATTCTTTTAGAACCTTTATTTTCTTTCCTTTTATTGTTTTCTTCTCTACCTGTGCCTTAAGGCCTTCCAGGGGTGCCCAGGGATGCCCTGAGCCCCTCGGGTAGCAGTGCCATCAGTGCGTGATGCCTGGGCAAGCCAGTGAGCAGCCCTCGGTCCTCTGTGTCCTGTGGATTTGGCACAAGGGACTGCCCTGAAGACCTGGATAATGCTACTTTAGCTTTCCTGTGAGCTTTTACTGTAGCACTTTCTGCTTCATAGTTGATGGTCATGAAAACGAAATGAGAGTTGGATATGAGATAAATTCTCTTATAGAAAGGGTTATGGATATAGAAATCTGTTGGTAGCATTTGATTTTTCCTCTGTTTAAGTTTCTGTCTTAATTGCAAATGTTGTATTTGAGAGAGAAGACTATCCGAAGGGCCAGAAGCATTCTTTTTAACAGGCACATTTAACATAACTTTGGGGAATTGCTGTGGGTACTTAAGGGGCACATGCTGTGTGAAGACCCATTTGCTTGGCAGAGTGATGTCCCTTAAAAATGTGAGGGAATCTCATTTGCACATACTTCATGACTTAAAGAGATCTGCTTATACCATTAAAGAAATCAGATTGTTGGGCCCTGGCGGGTTTGGCTCAGCGGTTAGAGCATCGGCCTGCGGTCCTGAGAGACCCGGGTTCGGTTCCCGCTAGGGGCACGTGCCTCGGTTGCAGTTTGTCCCCGGCCCTGGTCGGTTGTGCGGGTGGCAGCCACTCGATGTGTTCCTTTCACGTCGATGTTTCTCTCTCTCTCTCTGTTCCTCTCTCCCTCCCACTCTACCTGAACAAAAAATGGAAAAATGTCCTCGGGTGAGGATAAAAAAAAAAAAGAAATCAGATGGTTGGACCTGGAAGAAATCTTTGGAGCCACTCAATTCAATGATTTTCTTTTATAAATAATGAAATGGAGAATCAGAGAGGTGAAGTAACTTACTCCTTAAAACATAACTCTTCTTATTTAAAAATAAATGGCAAATCAGCCCAGCCAGTGTGGCTCAGTGGTTGAGCGTTGACCCATGCACCAGGAGGTTGCCGATTTGATTCCTGGTCAGGGCACATGCCCGGGTTGTGGGCCCCATCCCCTTTGGGGGGCATGCAGGAGGCGGCCAGTCGATGTTTCTGTGTCTCTCCTTTTCTCTCTCTCTAAAAACCAATTTAAAAAAATTTTTTTAGTGGCAAATCAGGGAGACATGACCCCTAACATTGTAGTTATTTCCTTCTATTCCAACACAGTGCTGTGACTCCAGCCTCTGGATGTGGAGGCGTTTCTTCTGGCTCAAAGATGGTCTGTACCCTGTTAGCCCTAACTGCTTACTAAGGCATTGATGAAAAGTTTTGTGTTCTTTTTCTTTTTTTCTTTTTTTGTGGTACGTGCCCCTAGCAGGAACCAAACCCGGGACTCTCTGGTCCGCAGGCTGATGCTCAACCGCTGAGCCAAACTGGCCAGGGCAAGCTTCGTGTTCTATCTCAGATTCTTTTGTCCACGTTTGATGGTTTTATGAAATCTTTACTTATTTGATTGCTCTGGCCCAGGAATGATATAAACAGACAAATCTGCAAGTTAGTTCTCCTATGTTTAACCGTGTTTTGACCTCTTTCTCTGTGCCAGGCACTTTTATGTTTTTAAGTGGTTTATGTGAGTTAACTCTAGGAGACAGATATAATTATACCCATTTGACAGATCAGAAAACTGAGGCTGACAGGGCTTAAGCAACTCGTTCCAGTTTATATAGCTTGTATGCTGGAACTAGATCCCAGTTTTCCAGACCACATGTTTGTAATTGCTGCCCTTTTCTACAATTTCTGCTCCCCTGACTGAATGTGTAATGGAGAACAACATAGCATTAAAGATCTTGTGGCAGATGATTCAAAGATCGTCTGGCCTAGCCCCTTGGCTTCTGGCAGATGAGGTGTTTATTCCTATAATTTCATACAAGAAGTATTCAGAGCCTTGTTTTTCTTTATTTTTTGGTTTGCTCATTCAAAGTGAAAATGATCTTTTAGATTTTTGCCATTATAAAAGTAATAAATTCACAGTCAAATAAAATATAAAATATAGAGGAAAAAAAAGGAGAAAGTAAGTTAAAATAACCTTTATAGTTTCATAGTCAGGTGATTGAGTGGGTTCAAATCTCTACTGTATCACTTACTAGCTGATTGACTTTCTGCAAATTTTAGAACCTCCATATGTAAAACAAGAAATAATTTATAGAGGCTGCTTCATATAATTGTTAGGAAAATCAAGTGGTTCTTTTTGGTGAAGCATTAGAAACAATGCCTAGCACGTATATTAAGTATAACACAGTTGTTGATTAAACAAGTAAGTGATCACCCGTGTAAATAGTTTCACTCTCTGTGGCCCCTAGAGGAAGGGCAGACCCAGAATGAAGATCATGCAGTTCTGTGAGTAGATAATGGGCTGAGCTGGGTGGAAGGTCAGGGGAGGGTGGTCCACAGGCCTTCTGCTTCTGTTTGCCTCCTGTTGTGGTACGAGAGAACCGAGAGACCACCAGAGCCAAATTAAAGCCAAACAGAGAGCAAAGCCGGCTGGCGACTGATCCCGAGTTCTCGGAGACCAGCCCTGGGGCCTCCAAATGTTGTGGTGTGACAGAGTCCAAGAAAGACCACTAGAGAATTGAAGTCCAAATAAGAGCCGTTGATTAGCCGGCCGGCATCTGATTCCGAACACCCCTGTGACAGAGTCTTCGGAATCAGCCCTGATATGCTTTATTACATGCCTGTTATACCTTACAGCAAAAGTTTACGGAAAATACGATCTTCTTGATATAATGCCCAGGGCTACAACAATGCTGTATAGAATTAGTTTGCCTTGCTGACAACATGAACACCCAGGTATTTCAAGGTACACTGGGTCACACTTAGCCCTGAGCTGCACAAACACAATGCAAGCCTGATTCCTTGAGATTGTGGGGAAGGTCAAGTCTCTGACTCAAGACCTCCAGGCTCTGTGGACTCTGTCAGACACGTAGTAGGCTCCCAACAATTTCTTGGTTCAGGGAGTATTCCAATTTACAAGGTTATTTTGACTAAATAGGTTCAGCTAGAGGCCATACAGTGACTTTCCCAATCATCAATTATGGAGCACAGCACAGTAATTATCAATAATGGGGTTATAAACATGCCAGCACACTCTGTAGTAATCTCGATAACCTGGAATGTTAATAAAGTGCTACTGTGTCTCGCTTTCAAGATATTTAAAATGATTGTGATTCTCCTTTTTCTACTTCTTGCTTTTAGGGAGCCCACAGAAAGCAAGCCTGTTTCAGATTTTCCTGTCGTAAGCTAGGCCAGACATGAATTTCATGCAATGTTTTCTGCGGTCTGCATTAGTTTAGTTCTTCCTTTGTTTTCTTGTGCTTTGGTGTGAAGATGCCCTGTGTCTAAAGCTTTGGTGTCTTTCATGTATAATGTGTTCATAAACGAATTCCAGTTGCTCTGACCCTTTGAGATTTTTAAATTGCTTTGTTCCGGTTTTTAAGCATTTTTGAAATATTAAAAATGTTCACGAGGGGGTGGGTCATGGGAATATGTTCCCATAGTTGTTTGTTCTTGGAAAATTGTGAATTTGCATGGTGAGGTTTCATGCAGGGTTAAATTCTGCCCAGTGCATTGGTCACTTGAACTTGAGTTCTCATTTCTTTGGATATTTAAATCCCTGTTTCTGAGGCCTAAAGGCCTCTTAAATCTGAGTGCCTCATGGAGCTGTTGCCCATTGTCCCATCAAAGAAAGGTCTTAAATAGTTTTTGGGTTTGCCTTGAAGCACCGTGTTAATAGTGAGGATCAAAAGATTTGTCTGGGGAGCCTGGAGGCTGGTCACCCTGGGATTTGGGGGGCGGGGGGAGAAGAAAAAATTTGTCTGTTCTCAGATTTTTGTCTTTGAACCAAGACTTTCCAAAAGAACACAGACTTGTTTTGAATATTGCCGCCTCTGGGTGTGAGTGATTATGCAAGTCAGTAGTATTCTTATTTTTTGTTTTTGTTTTTTTAAAAAAACTGTTCATAATAGATTCTGAGGTATGAAAATGCAAGAAAAACAAAAATACTTTTTCAGACAACTGCACAAAGCAGTCTTTGAATGCAGGTGGTCCTTAATTTGCAAAGATCTGCAATTCTTCATTTTGTGGAGACCAGCCACCATTTAACCACTTGGGCGTTTTCCATAATGTATTCTTCTCATTTAACTCCTGAAACCAGACAATGAATGGGCCTAGGCTGCCTATCACTGCTTGAGCCAGTGAAGCAGAGACAGGGGTGAATCGAATATGAGCGGTTATTCCAGTATCACCAGCAGTATAGGAGAGCAGTGGTCATCCTGGAACGCTCTGCTCCGGCCTCCCTCGGTAGCTGGTTGCTTAGACTGGGTAGCTCTGTGGGAAAGGGCAGGCAGGCAAAAAAGGAATCAGTGGGTAAACCAGTTACAGATAAGGCATGAGGAATCACAATGGGTAAACAAACCAGTTACAGATTACAGGAAGTAGTTTGGGCTGGGGGCTAGGAAGAGTTGTCTGCCTCCAGGGCTCCAAGGTTGTTAGTCATTTCCATGATGTTGAGCAGCTTTCCCTTGTTCTCAGATAAGGAGAATGGATAGCATTTCCGAGGTAAACTCCTAGGGCATACAGCTCCCAGCCAGGTCAGAATCAGAACAAAGCCATCACAATGAACAGAGCAAGGATGTTTAACAATTCTAACTGTGGCTAGTACCCCACTATGATTAGTTCTCTATTATTCAGTCATTCTCTCCCACCCCTTTCACTCCCACCATAGTGAGTTGCAAGTTGTCTCAATTCTATCTCAAACTTAAACTCTTCAGTTGTATCTGATCTCTCTTAAAACTCTCCTGTATGCTGGTCCCAGTACACAGCTCCATTGTGGCCATCTTCAGGTCTTGCCCAACTGCTCAAGCTGCCTCTAACGGCCCTCCCTGCCTCTCCCCACACTGGACTCAAGGCACACACTTCATTTACAGCCTCACAGGACTTCTTTCTGTTCCTCTAATCTACTGTTTTCATGACAACAAGCCTTTGGGTGTGTCTGATGCCTACAACACCCTCCCCTTCCCCATGTTGCTTCACTTTTGTCTGGCCAACTCCTTTGTTGTCTTTTGTCTTAACTGTCCTATCCTTCAGGAGACCCTCTTTAACCCTGCTGTTCGTTTCCTTGTACCTTCCCCATATTTCACTTACATGTCTTTTCTCGTAGACTCCAAGCCCCATGAGGTCAGAAGTATCTGCCCAGTTCCCTACTCTACCCTAGTGTCTAGCACACAGTAGGATTGCAAATGCTTTTTGAATGAATGAACATCTTCCAAATAATCCCCATATTATTACTTCCAGTAATGCTTATCCAACAGCCATGCATGCATCTCTTTAAGTTTTCAGCAAATTCTCTTTGTTGAAATAAATTAGCTTTGCCTAATTATACTAAATATGTACATACATGAAACAAGATGTATACTCCTTATGCTTATTGCTCTTCTGCAACTATTAAAAATGTTTGAAAAGTCACAAATAAATGCAAACGATATTTTTTCAATTATTTTTATTAATTTATTTTTGTTACAGATGTTTCTCCTTTTTCCTCCATTGACCCCCCTCCTCCCAATCCACCCACCCCGCCCTGTCCCCAGCTTTGTTGTCTATGTCCATTGGTTACGCATACATGCATATAAATTCTGTAGTTTATCTCTTCCCTCTCCCCTCACCCCCTTTTCTGAGGTTTGTCAGTCTGTACCCTACTTCTATGTCTCTGGGTCTATTTTGTCCATCAGTTTGTTTTGTTCATTATATTTCACAAATAAGTGAGATCATGTGATACTTGTCTTTCTCTGCTTGGCTTGTTTAGAAACCATTACATTTAAGTTAAAAATATTACTGTTGTTATTGGTGGGGAGCACTCCCTGTCCCCATCTGTTGCTGGGAGAAGTAGGTTTCTTGTGATGTCACAAGAAAAGGAATTTTCTGAGACTCTCAAGGGAGGATGAGATATAGTAGAAATCTTTTTTTCTGTGGAATTAAACCCCTGAGTTTCCAAGGTCCCATTTCCCTTTGTCCAGCCAAGGAAGTCCAGCTAAGCCTTTAGTAGGGCTGGAATTAAAGCCATTGCCCAGAGTTTCCATTCCATGTGGGGCACAGTCCAGTCCAGCATCAGGCTATCTTAGTTTGTGTTTCCAGTTTCATTCCATCAGTTCATTATGTGTGGGGTCCTCAGGGCCACAAGGCTTTGGAGGGAATACAGAGAAATGCAAGAGAACCCAGAGCCAAGAGAAGTGAACTCCTTTGGGCGATTATATATTCCCAAATTTTCACAGGCTTGCAGTGGTTCTGCCTGTTCTGACCAAAGATCTCTTTTCCCAGGTTTGACAGACACCTTCCCTATGTCACCCCAACTTTATTTTTAATTCTGTCACCCCAACTTTACTGTGCATGGGTCCATCTGCCCTTTATCCAGTCCCTTCCCCCAGTGATCTGTAGGGAATGGACCTGTGGTTCCCTGCGGAGTATAAAGTTGCAGCTTCCTGGTGAAGCTGCCCAAATGACATACCTATAATGTCTGGCCTTCCTTTTGCTCCTTTACTACTATTAATAACTAGATAATTACAGTGATATCACTATGATGAATGAATGTTCTTTTGCTGAAATTAAATCACCTATGTTGATTTTTTTAAACATAAAGTTGTTGCCTTGAGTCCTAATATATACTTAATGCATATGAATCTTTTGATTTGATAACAGTAATGCAAGGAATACTTGTTTGCAATAACTATGTTATTGTGAAGCACATTATGGACTTGAAGACCTTCCTGTCTCAGAACCATCAGACCACAACTCTACCAGTCACTGAATTGCAATTTTAATGATTTCTAATTTTCTCACTAATGCTCTAAATATCTTTCTTGTGCATTCAAAGATAAGGGTTAGCATTCTAGAGTTACTGATGTCAACATCAAACATATATCTAATTCCACTATTGCGATAATCAGAAACAGGAATATAATGTTTGTTAGTTTTAGTTCTTACAGATGTGAAAAATTTTCAAGTGTCAGCCTGCAGCTAAGTGTCAGACTTGAAGGAAATCAGTTGATCGTGGACTCATTTATGTATTATTTTGAAAACAAAATGAACATACTTTTTCTTATTGCCTCCTCTTCCTAATTTTTGAGCCACTAAAATCAAACCTCTTTCTGTACTCCCTCCATGCCATTATGAAGATATTATTATGAATGCCTTACTGTCATTTGACCTTTGCTTGGTGTGACTATATTGATTAAGTATCAAGTTTGCCAATGCCCTTTCCTTATTAGCCTGTAGCAATTAATGTAGTACTGTACTTTATTGCCTGTCATTTCATGCTGTCATGAAATCAAAGTCTTACTTGATAAATGTTTTACTTATTTATTTTTTTGTTAATCCTCACCCGAAGATATTTTTCCATTGAATTTTAGATAGAGTGGAAGGGAGGGTAGGGGGACAGAAAGAGAAAGAGAAACAGAGAGAAAGAGATAAGACACATTGATTGGTTGCCTCCTACATGATCCCGACAGGGGCCAGGGATGGAACCTGTAACCCCCTTGACTGCCTTGACCAGAATTGAACCCGCGACCCTTCAGTCTTTGGGCAGATGTTCTAATCGCTGAAGCAGACCTGAGCCACACCGGCTGGGCATGATAAGTGTTTTAAATTGACCTTTATCATTGCCATGTGTTTGCCAGCACATGGTAAGTGCCGTTGCTGAGGAGGACTGCTTGGTGCCCCTGTGATCATAAATGCAAATCTCAGTGCTACATTGGTAAGGGGTCTCTCAGATGGCCCAGTGTGTATTTATATCATTGTCTTCTAAATTAACACTGAAATGAAAACACAAAATTGAGAGATTATGTTGGAGAAGTCATAGACTCTTGAATGTATCTGTAGTCCTCTGGGGATCCTTAGACCACCATTTGAGAACACTTGCTTATAGCGCTTATAGCCAAACAGACAATGCCCAAACGTGTAGCCAGACCATTGTGTTTCTGGAGGTGTTCTGGCTCAGTGGGCCAGCCAGTCCCTTGGTTTTCTAACTCTCTGTAGCCTCCTAGCCTATTCTTGCACCTTACAAAGCCCCTTCTCCGTGAGAGAGATAAGGGAGCCTTGTTTTCTGGTCTCACTGAAGCCTTACAGGCTCTCTGTTAGGAGTCTCTGGATGTTTGTGGTTACCTAGGTAACCATGCAGCCCTGTAACTCCAGCATGAAAACCTGTTGAGGGGGGAGTATGGTAAGAGCATAGTAAGAGTGGCTAGGGGAGGCAGTGAGATTTTAAGTATATCAGATCCTTATACTTAATTTAAAGGAAAAATTTATGCAAATCTTGCTTAGTCAGAGTGCAAAGCTGAAGGCATTTTATTATTCCAAACATAACATCATGGCTTTGGCCTGAAGACCTAGCAAGTCATTAAAAAATTTTGCATATATCATTTTAATAACTTTATTGAAATATAATTTACATACTGTACAATTGATCCATTTATGGTATATAACTCAGTGGTGTTTAGTACATACACAGAGTTGAGCGGCCATCACTACAACAATGTAGAATATTTTATCACCAAAAAGAAACTTCATCCCCCATTCTTTCCAGTCCTCCTAGTCTTTGGCAACTAATGTTTGATGCTGTAGATTTGCTTATTCTAGACATTTAATATAAATAGAATCATACAATGCGTGGTCCTTTGTGACAGACAAGCTCCTTTCACTGAGCATGTTTTCAAAGTCAGCCAGGTTGAAGCATGTGTCAGTATTCATTTATTTTATTTTATTTGTTTTGTTCAGGTAGAGTGGGAAGGAGAGAGAGGAACAGAGAGAGAGAGAGAAACATCGACGTGAAAGGAACACATCGAGTGGCTGCCACCCGCACAACTGACCAGGGCCGGGGACAAACTGCAACCGAGGTACGCGCCCTTAGCGGGAACCGAACCCGGGTCTCTCAGGACCGCAGGCCGACGCTCTAACCGCTGAGCCAAACCGGCCAGGGCAGTATTCATTTATTTTTATTGTCAAATAATATTTCATTGTTTAGATATACCAAAACATGTTTAGTTGTAGTGTTCAGTAGTGTTATATTCACATTATTGTAAAACAGATCTTCAGAACATTGTATCTTGCAAAACTGAAACTACATACAGTCGTCCCAGTCGTCCCTCGCCAGTTCGCACTTCGCCTTCCGCGGCTTCACTCTATCGCAGTTTTTTCAAAAATATATTCATTGAAAAGTTGATCGAGACAGTGAAAATGATACAACACATGCTCAATTGTCTGAGTCAATTATACACCCCTGAATTACAATTAAAATTACTGTACGTATGGACTGTAGGCCTATATATTCGAGCACCCCAGGAATCCTTCAACGCCAGATGCAACCACTAGAGTCTGGAATGGATTAACCGTGATAAATGAGGGATGACTGTATACCAAATATTATGTATCTGTTCTCATGGTTGGTGGGCATGAGGGTTATTTCCCACTTTTCCCGGTTGTGTGTAATGTTGCTATGAACATTTGTGTGTAAGTTTTTGTGGGAACATGTTTTCATTTTTCTTGGTATATACCTATGAGTGGAATTGATAGGTCATATGGTAAATCTATTTTTAACATTTTAAGGAACTGCCAAACTTTTCCAAAGTGGTTGCACTATTTTATATTCATTTCAGCAATGTATGACAGTTTCAATTTCACTAAATTCTGGCCAACACTTGTTGTTATCTGTCTTTTTTATTATAGCTATCTTAGTAGGGGTGGAAGTGGTATCTCGTGACCTTTGATTTACATTTCTCTAATAACTAGTGATGTAGAACATCTTTTTTTTTTTTTTTTTTTTTGTGGTATGTGCCTCTAGCGGAAACCGAACCCAGGATTCTCTGGTCTGCAGGCCGATGCACAACTACTGAGCCAAACTGGCCAGGGCTAGAACATCTTTTCATGTGAAGATATTTAACTTAGATTTTTTTAATTCTTTCCTAAAAATGGAGTTTTATTAGACTCTCAGGGTTTCAGTTTAAGAAGGAAATATACCCTGTGGGAATCTTAGAAGATATAAATTATGGCTCAAATTACTAAGTTTCCAAGGATTGAAAGATTGGAGAATAGGGCTGCCCTCCTGTGAAGACTGATATTAGCAGCTCAGAATTTCAATAGAAGCAGTTGAACAATCTCTGATTTTCAGGAACCTACTAAATGGAGTACTTTTCTCTGATAAACAAAGAAAGAGAAGGTGGAAGACGAGCCCAAACATAAGAGATTTATTTTCAAGACACTAAGTCACCAGCACAACCAAACCAAAGAATGGCATTTGGCATCTGGCACAGAGTATTTATTATTAGTTTTGAAGAAAATGTGACCTCGAATACAGCAGACAAACCAAGAATTTACAGTCATAAAATATATGCATTAGAAGCTAATGCTTATATTTTTAATTATTTTATAAAGGAGTTACAAGCTGGGCCCTGGCCAGTTTGGCTCAGCGGTTAGAGCGTCGGCCTGCGGTCTGGAGAGACCCAGGTTCGGTTCCCGCTAAGGGCACGTACTTCGGTTGCAGTTTGTCCCCGGCCCTGGTTGGTTGTGCGGGTGGCAGCCACTCGATGTGTCCCTTCACGTCGATGTTTCTCTCTCTCTCTCTCTCCCTTCCTCTCTCTCCCTCCCACTCTATCTGTACAAAAAAATGGAAAAATATCCTCGGGTGAGGATAAAAAAAAAAAAAAAAGGATTTACAAGCTGGAAGGAGGGGGTCAATGGGGGAAAGGGGGTGGACATCTGTAATACTTTCAATAATAATAAATAACAAATAAATAAAAAGGAGTTGTAAAATAAAGCATTCCTAAATTAAGTTCTTTTTTTCCCCACATCCATTCAGTTACCCTGTGCCTTTTTATTGGAACATTTAATCCATGATTATTGGTAGGTGCATATATATTGTCATTTTATTATACATATTTATGTTTCTTTTAACTTTTTAATTAATTTATTTTTGTTACCGATGTTTCTCCTTTTTTCCTCATTGACACCCACCTCCCCTTTAAATTAAGTTCTTTTTTTTTTTTTAACCTCACCTGAGGACATTTTTTCATTTTTTGTTCAGATAGAGTGGGAGGGAGAGAGAGAGAAACATCGATGTGAAAGGGACACATTGAGTGGTTGCCACCTGCACGACCCAACCCCGGGCCGGGGACAAACTGCAACCAAGGTATGTGCCCTTAGTGGGAACCAAACCCAGGTCTCTCTGGACCGCCGGCCAACGCTCTAACCACTGAGCCAAACTGGCCAGGGCTAAATTAAGTTCTTAAAAGCTACCAGGCCTTCTCAGATTACACAGATTTCTTTAAAAATACCTGCCTAATCTCTCCAGTATTATGCCATAGTGCCAACAAGGTTCATTTATGTAAACAACCTCACCTAAATCCCCGCCACATAAGGCAAATTAACTCTTACAATAATAAAGAGCTAATTGAGCTCTAATTATATGCCAGGGACTGTGCTATGCAGTATATGTTGTGTCCTTAACACAGCATTTGGAGGATTCCGGGCTTCCGGGCAATACTCTACACCACTGTAGTCAGTATAAGAAATAGTCTCCCTTACCCCTCTGAGTCTTTGCAGCAGGAATTGGGAAATGTATACATGTTGACTTAGTGTTGCTTTGATGGAGATTTTATCATTGCTCCCTTGGCCTGCTCACTGTGCAGTTCAGTGTGGCAGGGACCTCACAGTGTACGTGGCCGTGGCTGCACCTGCACCTGAAGTGAGCTTTGCAGCTTTGTGCACACCTGGGAAGGTTGGACTTGATCTAGAACCAGCAGAGGATTTTAACTTCTGGGGAGTCACAGTTAGACTTTCTTTTTCTGAAGAAATGTAACTGGTAGCATTGTGGAGGACAGGCCCCAGTAGATGGAGATTTATTTAGGCAGTGGGGAGGAGGGGATCAATGTAAAAGATTTTGGGGGCGGAACCATTAGGACTTGGCACCCTTTTGGATATGAGAGTTGAGAGAGAAACGTGAAGATGGCTTTAAAATTCTAGTGTGGGAAACATGGAAGAAGTGCCATGTTGACGCAGACCTGTGGGATTGGAGAGATGGGCTGAGGAAGACAGAAGCCAGTGGCAGGTTCAAGGCTCTGCTCTGATGGTGTGAGAATCTGTGTTGTTCTCTTGATCTTGGCTGCTTCATTCAGTTAAATTAGAGAGAAGAAGTTAAAATGTTTGCCTGCCCTTTAGTTTTTCTAGAAAATTGATGAACACACAAGTTTCTCCTGGCCTCAGATAGTTGTGTAAGGTAAGAAAAGTGTTTAGTTAACTATTAGTACTTTTACTCAAGTTGCCCTATGTTTTTTTTTTCTTTTAATTTTTCTTTTGGGTTATGTAAGTTGTTTACAGACAAAAGGAGAGTGAAGAAAAGTTCATTTGCAACTTCTAGAAAGTACAGACCCCAAGCATTTGTATGATGAATCTCTCTCGTCTTGCAGCTGTGTCCTATGTTTACCAAGTCGGATTATCTATGTCTATCTAGGGTTTAATGTCATAGTCTGCTGAGTAAGATACTGTAACAAAGTTTCTTTCCTGTACTTTGTTAAAGAAAGTGAGTAGATGATTACCTGAGATTGAATTGGTGTTTGAAGCCTCATTAATGATTAATTAAAAACACAGGAGTGCTTTTCTTCTAAGTGCCTGAACATAACGGTCTTTCTGAGTTCAAATATTCAAGAGAGATCCTCTTACCACTCCTAAAACATATTGTTTCTCTTAGACTTAAAATATATTTGAACAGAATTCAAAGCTTAGACTGCTTGCATTTACATCGATTTACATAGGGCATAATTACTCTTAGGTGTCTGATAGCAATAGAGTTCCACTTTTTTTTCATGAATGCTACTGATTTCTTTTTTTTTTTAGTCCTCACCTGAGGACATTTTTTGATATTTTGTTCAGATAGAGTGGGAGGGAGAGAGAGAGAGGGAGAGAAACATCGACGTGAAAGGGACACATCGAGTGGTTGCCACCCACATGACCCAACCAGGGCCGGGGACAAACTGCAACTGAGAAACATACCCTTAGCGGGAACCGAACCCCGGTCTCTCCGGACCGCAGGCCAACGCTCTAACTGCTGAGCCAAACTGGCCAGGGTTGCTACTGATTTCTTTATGTTACTTACATGGACACTAACAGGATACCTTAGCCATCATCTGTAGAGTTATAATAATTTCTGTCAATGGATTATTATAAAACGTCCTGACGATCTGCAATTTTAAAATGTTGGTGATTCATAGTATCTGGTACAGAGGATAGAGAGATTTATGTTAGTACTTTCAGTGGCTCTTGTCTGTAATAAAATGCCATTGACTGTATTATGAGGTATTTGTGTATATTTTTGTTTTGTCATCTTTATATTTGCTTGTTTGCCTTCAGATGCTATCTTATATTTCTCCATTTTTTCTTTGGGGCATCTATGGCTGTTACCTTCATCTGGCATTAGGGCCATTATATTTCTGTTGACTTCATATAACTCAGTTCCTTGAATGATCTCTTCCTCAGTACCTGGCAATCTCTTGCAGAATTTCAAATTTATATTTTATAAATTAGAGTATGGCTTAGGTCTATACATAATCACTTTTCTGAAACAATATTAGGTCTTCAACTTAAATGCAGGTTCTTTGGGGACAGGTATTATGGTTTTCATGTAAATTATCTGCTGACAGTAACTAGCATGCTGCTAAACTACATGCTGCTTTCTGACTGAGTTGCCCTGAGCACGTGATGGACAGCCTTCCATAGACAGCTTTGCTAGATGCTTTCAGAGATGTTGCATGAGGTCGGTCCATTCTAGATGATACTACTCCTTGCCAAGTCATGAGGTCTAAAACTGCCTACTGGAATGGGGGTAGAGGCAGTTAGTTAGCTATTGATGCTTTCTTTATGGGGGCCCTTCTAATGTAACGACCAGGACTTTCTTCTGTTGGTTGATAGAGAGCAGGCAAGACATGAGCCAACCCAGTAATATTCTATACCAGGCACATTAGCAATCTGGTCTGCTTTCCCCAGCTTTGGTTTCTTCATTCTACATTTCTGAGAGAATTTTCATAGTGATAGCCATATTATGAGACATATATCCAGAGATGTCTCTGTGCCATCCTTTGGAGAAACCAAATAGTATTTTTATTTAGCTCTTTAACTTTCTTCTGGGTCCTGTCTGCTTGTTCAGTACAACTGCATATACCTGACGTGAACACTGGCCTGGTTTTGTTATCTTCCCCAGCTTTTCCCCTCCTCTCTTGGATCAGTGCGTATAACCACAACCCACGTATTGCTCTACTTCCTGCACTGAGCCAGGTATATAATAAGTGCCTATGTTGTTTGTTCAAGGTTTGCATGAATGAATACTTTTAAGAAGTGTCATTCGTAGTTAACAATATTTTGTTCTGTAAGTTTGGTGGAAGGTTAGTGTAGAGTTTAAATTGGGGTAGAATTTTTGGGAATTGTAGGTGGAAATAGTTTATGACCTGAGATGAATAAAGATGGATTTTTAAGCCATATTACAACCAGGCTTCTAGATTTACTTATTCTGCCCAGATTGTGAACAGTTGTCTTGTTCTCACCAAAGGCAATTTTGTTGAAATGTTCTTACAAACAGTGTGGACAGGGTTCTGTAACCACACAGGGAAGAGATCATACAGAATCAGGGAAGAATCAAGATACTAATTCAACCTGTCCTGTTTGAAAAATATTTGACCCCTTCCCTCTAACTCAACAACACTTCAAAGCTGTCAACACAAAGTTGCAAAATAGGAAAGAGGTCAAAACCAGTTTCTGTGTTGCAGCCTTCTGGGAAGAGGATTCTAGGAGAAAAAGACATATTTTTAAATGTATAATTGCACATGTACCTTTCTTAAGTTCCTCTTGTATTTTTAAAGACCTAATACCTTGATCATTTTTAAACTACCCCTCACAAAAGGCAGCTGACGCAGTGAAATGCAAGGTGACTACCAAACATAAGCATAAACATTCCACGTTTGTGTTCAAAATGGACTCACACAATTGTCATGATCCATATATGCTGGGTATGGTAGGGGAGGGGTGTCATTATATAATCAAATGGGGCCCTTTTGTAAAGCCGGAACTAACTGTTGAAGAAATAAAATGTGAAATACACATTTGTCATTATGTAGGGTAAACGCTCTTGATTTAAACTATTGAATCAAATTTATGGCATGGTTCTTAACAATTCTGAATTTTACATGGCTGTCAGGTTTGTGTAAAAAGCCCAAATGTTTACTCTTATGTTCTTGAAACAAATTTATAAGGGCAGAATATCATTTATATGATAGCAAACTGAGTGCCTTTCAATGCTGAATGACCTAATCGGTTATTAATCTTTTCTATGGGGAATACTTTTTCCTCATCAGCTGTCTAAAATATTTAGAAAATTATATCTTGTGGGAGTTGCCATTCATCAGGAAATGCTTGTTCATAGATGTAAGCCAGACCACATGTAGCAGTAAATGTTATTTATCACTATGGAAACCAAAATTCACAAATGGGTAAAGTCTTAGTATTAAGCATTTGTTTCTCATGTGTATAAGTCATATCCAGATTTGGTGCACTTCACTCAAATATTTATGGGGCACTTAATAATCAAAAGGTCTGTGAGTCCTTTGTTTAGTGACTAATTTTCCTCTACACAAAACCAAAAAGATCATTAAAGGGAAAAAGTAGGAGGAAAAGGTCCCAGTTTACATGGATTATCAAGCTTGTAAATATAGAACTCTGAATTGGGAGACAGGAGAGTAGGGTTTTAGTCTGGCTTTTCCAAAAACTAGATGTGGCTTTGCAAAATCTTTTCATTTCTTTGGGTCTCAATTTTCTGGTCTGCAATAAGATAGGAGTAGGATGATATATGATCCCTAGGTGATGAATCTGGTTTTCTTCATTGCTCCTAGAGAAGTCTGAAACTATTTTTTGTTTATTGAGAGAGGTGTTATAGCTGGATGTGTCTCATTAAGAGTAATAAGGATTATCGTTATACTACAAGGACTTTATCACCTAATGGAAATAATCCGAGCGCAGTAGGATGGGGGCCATGTGTCCACATGTTGCCATTTGTTTGTATTCCCTCTCACTCAGGATGTATTGACATAAAATGCCAATATCATCTAGGAGCGATGAAGTATGTATGCAATAATATGGATTGTAGATATTTAATTTGACTTGTAGCCAGAAGTTGGCATTTAAAGAGTATCACTGCTGTTCCTAGGTAAAAGTAAGGATAATGCCTTAAGCCAGCGATTTTCAATGAGTGTACCATAATAATTTTTAAAACATGCAATACCCGACTATTTACTTAGGGGGCACTGTCCTCTTTCCCTTAGATGTCAATTTAAAAAAATTGACAACAGCAAACACAACAATAGCCATTCAGTGTGAATGAATCAAAATTATGCCTAGTTCTTTCTTTGTCAGATTGGGGGGAAAAAATGTATTTTTTGGTGTGCCTCAGAATTTTAGTAATTAGTTTGTTTGTGCCACAAAGGGGAAAGGGTTGAAAGCTGCTCCCTCATGCAATAGCTTGAAGATATTAAGAGGCTGGTAGAAGAGGAGGCTAGCTGAATTGGTTAGTGAGAATATTCATATCCATTTAATTCTTAGTTCTACTAAGACTTGGCCATGACTGTCATTTCAGTAGTTTCTATAATAGGAATATCTCACAAGTGGAATTTGGCCCTAATGATTTAGCAGAACTTGTGAGGGGGGAGGGTGCGTGTATTTTCAGCTCTGGACTGCTTTCTCATTATTTATTATGTGGGGGAAGTATCTATCCCATCCTTACCCCTCGAGGACATTATAAGGCTAACAGGATACCTAAATGAAACTATAAATAATGTTATTTTAAGTAGCTGAGTAGAATCTTTGGACTTGACTTAGCATACAACTGTCTCTTTTTCTTCTTTTTAAATTGATCTGAGAGGAAGAGGGGCAGGGAGAGAAACACTGATGTGAGAAAGAAACATCAATTGGTTGCCTTCCACACACACACCCTAACCAGGAATCAAACCCACAACCTGGGTATGTGCCCTAACGGGGAATTAAACCCAAAACCTCCTGGCATGTGGGACGATGCTCCAGCCAACTGAGCCACACTTGCCAGGGCATAAATATCCTTTTGAGAGTCAGTATTGCTGTTTGATTTTTCTTTAATATGGGAATTTACTAGATTACAAGTTTTAAAATATTCATGTGATTAAAAGCGAGAAGCTCCAAAATAGCCGGTTACCCGGCCTTTACAAAGTACCAAAATATACTAAGGTTTTGTTAAATGTCCTTCATCCACTCATTAGGTCATCATGAATAGTTTTTGATCATTTGTTATGTGCCTGCTTCAGGAGCTAGAGACACAGTAGTGAACCTAACAAAGCCCTGTCCTCAAGGAGACCGTATAGAGGATGGGGCTGAAAAGCATACATTCAAAGGGTATGTGTTAGCTATCCTGTAATAAGTGCAGGATAAGTAGACAGAGCAACAGAAGGGGGGATTTGTGGTCAGGGAAGGCCTTTCTCACTAAGTGAAACTTGAGCAGAAACCTGAAGGAAGTGTAGGGACGAGCCAGATGAAATATCAAGGGAATAGCTTTCTGGGCAGAGGAAACCTAAGTGCAAATGGCTTATGGCAGTTTTGTGGTTGAGGAAGGATACCTGGCATTGCAGAGTGAGCAGAGAAGAGGAGAGTGGGGGCAGAGGAGAGGAGACCAGAGGAGGGAGCAGGGAGATGGCAGATTGTTTAGGGTCTTCTGGACCACAAGCACACTCTCCATTTAGGGTTTTTGTTGTTGTTATTTATTTGTTTAGAATAGTGATAAAATTTTTATTTTTCAGTAAGAGGACCAATTCTCATTCTAGGAAGATAATATCACAAGCACACTAACCACGTAAACACATAAATCCACAGTGAAAGTTATTACTAAAGAGTCATCATGAAATCCATGGAAGCAAAGTAATTTGTAACATGGGAGCTAAGCAATCCATTTCCTTTAAAAAATTAAAAAAAAAAAAAAAAAGTGCCTGTTTTTTTAATGATACCCAGAGCTCCTTTTCGGCCGGACCCATTTGAGAACTCTCAGCTACTCAGTTGACACTTGGACTTTCCTGGGGCTGGTGGGGTTAGGTGATAGCTTCTCTCTGTGGCTTGGGGATTACAGCTTCTAGTGGGGAATTGACTACCTAACGCTCCATCCCTTCTTCCACCTGGTGTTTAAAAGGCTAGCAGTCTTTTTCACACTACAGTCAGTCCACAGACCACCAGGATTAAAATCACGGTGGGGCTCAAGGGAAGGAGATGAAATAGGGGAGTTCCGTGACACCAGTTTCTCTTCAGAGAGCGCGGGGCGACTGTGTGATCCTGCTCTGCAGTTCTCATCTCTGCTGCTTCAGGAAGGTAAGTGACAGGATAGTGGAAGCTCAGGAATTAAAGGGACATCTGAGCGAAAGCTCCAGAGTCATCAGGAATAAGGGTTAGTAAGCTATGGCCTGTGAGACAGCTGCCTGTTTTTTGGGAACATAGCCACATTCGTCTGTTTATGTATCGCCTATGACTGCGTTGCACTACATTGGTAGAGTTGAGTAATTGCTACGAAGACTGTATGGCTTACAAAGCTTAAAAGGTTTACTATCTGGGCCCAGCTGGTGTGGCTCAGTGGTTGAACGTTGACCCATGCACCAAGAGGGTACCAGTTTGATTCCCAGTCAGGGCATATGCCCAAGTTGTGGGCCTGATTCTCAGTTGGGGGCATGCAGGAGGCAACCAGTTGATGTTCTCTCTCAGTGTTTCTCCCCCCTCCCTTCTCTCTCTAAAATCAATAAAGAAAAAAAAAATTTACTATTTGGCCTTCTCCAGGAAAAGTTTGTCAGACAGCTGAGCTATCCAATAGAACTTTGTGTAAAGATGGAACTATCTCTGTCTGCTCTCTCCAGTATGCTAGCCCCTAACACTTGAAGTTTGGGTATCAAGCACTTATGAATGGGTAATATGACCGAGTAACTGAAAAATTTATTTTATCTAGTTTTAGCTAACTTAATTTAAAATTTGTTTGTTTGTTTTTTTATCCTCACCCGAGGACATTTTTCCATTTTTTGTACAGATAGAGTGGGAGGGAGAGAGAGGAAGGGAGAGAGAGAAACATCGACGTGAAGGGACACATCGAGTGGCTGCCACCCGCACGACCAACCAGGGCCGGGGACAAACTGCAACCGAAGCACGTGCCCATAGCGGGAACCGAACCCGGGTCTCTCTGGACCGCAGGCCGACGCTCTAACCGCTGAGCCAAACCGGCCAGGGCTAAAATTTAATTGAAATTTAAATAGCCACATTTGGCTACTGGATCAGATTGTACTGGATTAGAGTAGTTTTCAGGGTTGGCTGTGGGGTGTCAGTTAAATACTGACAAGGGCCCTGGCCGGCTTGGCTCAGTGGTTAGAGCGTCGGTCTGCGGTCCGGAGAGACCCGGGTTCGGTTCCCGCTAGGAGCATGTACCTCGGTTGCAGTTTGTCCCCGGCCCTGGTTGGGCCGTGTGGGTGGCAACCACTTTATGTGTCCCTTTCACATCGATGTTTCTCTCTCTCTCTCTCCCTCCCACTGTATCTGTACAAAATATCAAAAAATGTCCTCGGGTGAGGATAAAAAAAAAATACTGACAAGGGTTTACCCACTGCAAAGAGGGCAACTAGGGAAGGGAACATCTTCAAAGAATACATTTTAGAAAAATTGTTAATGTGGCTTTTTTAAAGAGTTACCCATGTTAGGCTACAGCTTCGTCACTTAAGTAGCTTTTTTACCTTGGTCAAGTTACTTCACTTCTCTCTTTGCCTCAATTTCCTCGTTTGTAAAAGGGGGGGAGTAATAGCACTTACTTTTAAAGATTGTTATAAAGTTTAAGTATAACTTCCTAAACAGTGCCTTGCAAATAGTAAAAACTTTATGTTTGTTGCTCTTATTATCATTGTTTCATAAGTTTTTTGTGGCCTAGTGTAAGAAAGCAACTCTTATAATCTACCCCTTCCCTTAAAAAAATTTTTTTAAATTAATTTATTTATTTTAAGGAAAGTGGATTCTGAATTCCAGGGTAATTTGTGCATTAATCTGGCTAATATAGTCTGTTCCTAATTTGGAGACCAGCTATGCCTCCTATCTTTCCATCTAAATTCATTACCGTCGGGTCCAGCATTGACATTTGCAGAGCAGTATTGTCTGGGTCTTACTGACGGTCACTTTGATAGGTGACGAGATTATTTTGCAGAAACGCTTCACAAATAACCTATTTGTTTAATTAGAAACAGAACATTCCTTAGCACTTGTTCCTAAGCTGAAGAAATCCTGGTAATATTTGAAAAGAAGTATGTTTCTATTTGATCTTGAGACCTGTCTGAATCTAACATGAGTAAGTTTGATGTCTTTTCTTTATGCAAGTGTGAGCGAGGCTGTCAGGGACACATCGGGAGGTGGGAGTTGCAGTTGTTTGTGTCAATGATAATAGTAATAGACACCCAAAAGTGAAAAAAAAATTTAGAATGATACCACTATGAATTTTTCCAACTGAGTGATTATTTGTTAACTTTCTCATTTTCAGTATTATGTGCCAATAATCCAGTGCTATATACCTGCCATAGCTAAACAATATCAGTTTTAAAGAAGTTAATGAATGTGGTCTGTCTACTTTTAGGTTTTCTGAGACAGTAATGATATAATAATGCTCCTCAGTCCTTAGATCTGTTCTCCAAGGTTGGAAAAACAGAGTGTTCAGCAGATATTATGGGCTGAACAGTTACTCTCCAAGGCTGCGTTTTTGATCTGCAAGACCGTGTCGCAACACTTCTTGATAAGCAAATAATATAAGAAGAAAGCTTGCCCAGATGACAGGGGCTGCTTCAATATGCAAGTAGTGATCCCATCCTTTAGGTCATAGTGTTCTGTTTCTTTCCTGTTTTCAAATTCTAGATTATGTTTGTATCCAAGATGCATTGAACCTGCTGAGAGTTTTTATGGACTCACTTTACATAGAGCAAAGAGAATGGGAAGATGGTTAACTATTGATATCCTCTAACCTGAAATGGGTCATCTTAGGGAGAGAGGATATGGAAGTATCGAGGTCTCCTATGTGATGTGGCCCGTGAGAGGTTAGGTTGTCCAATAAGCATACCTGTATGACTGCAGGCTCTGTTTTTATGTGTACTTCTCTTTACCTCCCAGCTCCATAGCTGCCCACTGCATTTGCCTGCTAGACTTCAGCTACTGCTCTTCTAACACATTTATCTGCAGCCCACTGACATCCATTTGCATCACTTCAGATCAAGAAAGTAAGCAATCTCTCCTCCTATAAATTCAGTTTTCCCCCTCACCTTTGGTTTTAACTGTAGAAAGAATGCAGCTTGCAATTTAGAAGACCGTGGTTCCAATTATAAATATCCTGGGGATAGAAACTTTATTAATATAAATTGCAGAGCTAGAATTAATGAGTAGACGTTATAAGAAGACTGGCTTAAACTCCATATAAGGAAACATTTGCTAAGTACTACAGCTGGCCCACAGTCTGCTGTTAGCTAACCTTGGATACTCTCAATCATACGGTTCTGCTAGATGTGGAAAATGGTTAAGAAGCCGGATGAGGTGGTATTGTATACTTCCAAGATATTAGCACAATAAATACTTTCTTAGTAAACCTGTGATGTTTACCTTATATATAGTATTGTGTACAGTAATTATTTCTTTTTTCCTAAATCGTAGGTGATGGAGATTAACTTACCAACTGTGGTGGTACTGTGGTACATACATTTACTCCAGTGATGTGTGTCGTATAATCATCTTCACAGCAAATGTATTTTAAAATAGTGATTTACTATTTAGAATAGACATGAGTGAATTCAGTGGTTATTTATTGGGATCTACTATACCCATCACACTGTGTTCGCCTCATGGAGGATGAAAATATAAATGTGCTTCCCTTGCATTCTGATTGTAGGAATAGACATGTTACTTTAGCCAGGACATATGCGAGACTGTGAAAAATATCAAAATCAAATTACAAAAAAGTTAAAAGGGAGCCATGTAATTCTTCCTGGAGCAATCCAGGGAGTTGATGTGGACTAAACTTTAAAAGACAAGATTAGAAGGGGCAGGTATAAGAAGTAACATTAATTTAGTATCTGCTGTGTGAGAGACATTTCCCTATGTGTTTTTCATGTCTCTATGAGATCTGGTGCTGTTATCCTCATTCTGCAGACGAGGACATTGGTTAGACGTAAGGAGAGACTGTCCTTAGGCTGTGTGAAGGAGGGAATGTTGAGCAGTCAGTGTATGGGTTTGTAGGGACAGGGAACTTAATAAGAGATGGAAATGATATATTGGAGTCAAATTATCTAATCTAAATGAAAAAGTTGTTTTTCCAGAGTCACTTCCAGGACCATCAGAAGCAGAATATTTCATGCAAATTATATTGGCATTAAAATGATGAGATTGATTCCAGTTCTAGGCTGTATGGAATACAGAGAAATCTCATTAGGTGGAACATTTGTCATAAACCAGACAGTATACTAGACTAGTAGTTAAGAGACCTGGGTTTCCTCCTACCATTTGTTGAGTGGCCTATGGAGACCTAGTCTCTTCATTTATAATATGAGGGGCAGTAGTACTGCCCCATGGTATATCTGACAGTTCACAGTTCAGGGTGATGTGTGAATACACACACACACACACATATCTTAATAAATATCCATTGAGTCTAAATCAGAAATTGGAATTTACAGCAGCAGCTCTTGCCCAGCCAACCAGATACCCTAAATATATTTTTTTTCTATCCCCTTCAACCTCTATTTCCTCTCGCGTGGACTATGGCGGTCGTTTCTGAACTGATTTCCACACTTGGCTATCCTAAATGTAGAATGTCTGACTAGGTTTTTTCAGGAATGATATATATCATTTAAAGCTCTTCAGTGGCATTACATCTGCTGGCTGGCTCCAACTGTTCCAATGTGAATCTGTCCTTCTCCCCTGCCTATCTCGGGCCTCCTCTCATTTCAAGCATCATTTCTATCTCTAATCCTCCTAGTTCAGGTGGGTTTCTCCTCCCTTTATTGCTCTCTATATCTCTTGTGACATTTTCATCCAGTCATCTATTCAGTCAGTGTTTATTGAGCTGCTGTATCGTCACCTACGTCTCCAGATGGTGGGGACACATGTCCGTGAGATGGAGCCCCACCCCCCAATGACCCACCTAGTGATATTTACAGGTATCTTATCACTTCTGCTAGACCACATGCTCCCTGAGGACGGGAACTGTGTATATACACATTTTGGTGTAACACTGGATGCCTTCCATTAGTGACATCTAAATATTTGTTGAATAAATGGTTGAATTTATGTTAGTTTAACAAAATTGTTCCAACTCTTTATGCAAAATTCTAGATATACTGTAAAATGTGTAGTGAGACGATGACCACTCACTCAGTTTCTCAGTGTTTTCATTTGTAAAATGAGTATTATCATTCCTTAATCATTAAACATGTGATAGGCAGTAAAGGAAATGGATATTCTTTGGACTCCTCACAAAAAAAAAGTGATATTGATAGGTATTTGTGTATAATTTCATCATTTGAAAGAGTTAATATTTTAAGATGTCTGTTACCTTCTGTATATTTTTTTAAATTTTTTTTTCTTTATTGATTTTTGGAGAAAGGAAGGGAGAGGGAGAGAGAGATGGAAACACGGATGAGAGAGAACATTGACTGGCCGCCTCCTGCATGCCCCCCCACTGGGGATCAGGCCCACAACCTGGGCGTGTGCCCTGACTGGGAATCGAACTGGCGACCTCTTGGTGCATGGGTTGACGCTCAACCGCTGAGCCACACCGGCTGAGCTATATATATTTTTAAGTTGTAAATTAGAGATCTCTAAACTGCTTGGCAGTGAAAATAGAAGGATCAAGTAGAGAAGTTTGCCTAAAACTAAAGAGGAAGTGAGGAAAGACTTGGAACAGAATGTGGACTGAAATCTCGAGACCTCGTAGTTCACAAAATAGCCTGTGGAGTTGCCCCTTTTTGTGTTAATCTATGTGCATGTCAAAATTGTCCATTTTAAATTTCAGTTACACATTTAAATTGTAAAAGCAGTATGATACATTTTGGAAAATAGAGAAAAGAAAATACCTTAACACAGTCACTATTAACATCTCGATCTCTGTGTTTCTTCACATGTAAAGTTATGGTATACAGACCATTTGAGATGCTATATTTTTTCATATTAATATATAACCGTCACTGTTACAGGACTGTGTAACATTTCATTTAGTGGGCACACCATTGTTTTCCTATGGTTGCAAAATTACGTTGTTTGCAGTGCTTTGCTCCAATGCAAAATGCTGTCACCTATAAGGCTGGTTTTCATGTGCCTGTGTTTTTTGCTAGGTTTTGGCATATTTTCTTAGATAAGATTTCCAAAATGCTACTCTTTTCTTTCTAATGTCACGCACATGCACACACCCCACACCAATAACGACAGCGGAACCATTTGCTAGATTCATTTTAAAAATATGGTACTTGTTTTATGTATTCCTTCCCTGGACAATTGATGAAGAAATGATAGCATCATTTTAACTAAACAGTGGTTAGAATAGATTACACTGACCACAGCCTCGAGTGATTTGGAAAAAAAGGAATTTTATGCCTTTGTCCACAAGTGACTTTAGCATCTGAATGATTATGCAATGATTGTAAACATTGTTAGCAAGCATCTGATTGAATAGTTTTATGCTCAGCACATACTGTGATATGCTGCAAGTGGCAGGTGTATGATGCATAATCCATCGCATCAGATGTCTGAGACCTGCATTGAGTTGACCATTTTGAAATGACGAGCCTAACGTGCTTTTTACCAGTCTCCCAGCCACCTGTTTGAGAGCTGTGGACTGTCTCCTTACAGAAAGGAGACTTGTGAAAAAGTGCTAATTATGTATTTTGAATTATTAGCCTCTGGATACTCCAGGGAGTAATCTATGATCTTAGACCAGCCACAGGTCAGAGAGAATAAACGTCTGCATACATTATCATTTAAAACTGAATAATGAGAAAGCCAGTGAGAGGAGGAGAGATGGGTAACAAGTTTAGAGTATGTAATTTGGTAATAAGGGCTACAGAGAAAAACAAAGCCCAGAAGGGGACTAAGCAGCGTCAAGATGTGTGTGCGAGAGGAGGGTGGTCAGGGGAGCCTGAGGGGAGTGACGGCGGGAGCCACGTGGGTGTATTTCACGGAAGAGTGTGCGAGCAGAGGCCAAGGCTCTGAGACAGAAGAATGCTCGATGTGTGTGAGGCTCAGTGCGCAGGCCTGGGCCGCTGGGTGGAGTATTCTGATGGAGTGGAGGAGATGAAAGCCTAATGAAATGGGTTTTAAAGAGGATGGGAATGAGTGTAGACATCTCTTTTGAAGAACTGCCCTGTAAAAGGGACCAGAAGAATAAAATAGAACCTGGGAGAAAGATGTAGGGTTAAGGAGCGTTATTTTAAAGATGGGGGAAGGAATTACAGCAGGCAGTTTGCTGACAGGTACAACCCAGTGGTAAGGGGAAGATGGTGACATAGGAGAGAAGGAGACAGTTGTTAGAGGGATGATGGTGCAGATGTTAGACATATTGGGGCCTAATATACCAATGCAGGAGTTGCTTTAGTTAGGGGTGGACAGTTCATTCACAGAAGCAGAAGGAAAGACACTGTGGGTGCTGGTATCAATGCGGGAAGGTCAGTAAAGCGAATGTGAGAGTGTGTGGAAATTCTCCCTCAACTGCTTCTGTTTACCCAGCGAAATATAAAGAAAAAGGTTTTTTAGCTGCAGGTGAAGAGCAGGTGAAGAGAGGAGAACATGTGAAATAGTGGTTTAGGAACCGGAAGAGTGAGGACCCAGGAACCAGAGTGGGCTGCCAGGCTAACCTACGACCCACCTGAGAGCAGAGGTCATGAATTGAGATGGAGCTTGTTATCCACCCGATTATGTGTTTTTCTCCAGCCGCATACAGCAGCCTGGGCTCAGTTGCAGAACAGGCAGAAATTTAGATTTGCATCAAAAACTATGGTTTGCCAGACAAGTAGGATGAAGACAGAGAGGGAAGGTGTGCTGAGGAGGAAGTAAGAAAGGAGGTGTCAGTAAGAGTAGGCACGTGGAAAGAGCGGATATGAGTGGTCTGAGTGACAATGGAAAAGGGTAGGTAAGAATAATTAGGAGTGGGTGGGAACTGGGCGACAGGCAGGCACGAGGTCCTGAAAGGGGCAGTACAGCTGTACTTGTCACTGTTACTACCACTGGATATGCAGATTCCAGGCTGCTAGAGCTTCCAGTTAAAAAAAAAAAAAAGGGACAGGATATTAATGTGAAATTTCAATTTATAAGTGCTGACTGCTTTTTTTAAAAACCAAACACAGCGGCAAGTTGTATTTAGGCCCCAGACTACCACATTTCTGTCTGTCGGGGAATAAGATTTATATGCATGAAAGTGCACCTATACCTCTTCTTATTCAAGAAAGAATTTGAAGCCACACGAGACACCTGAAGTACTGAGTTGTGTCCTGCAGGACACGAGTACTAGCACAGAGCCAGAGGTTCTAGTGCCGACCCATGTGGCGCTGATTATGTGCTATCTCTCAGAACCACGGGCCTTGCTCTCAGGCATGAATTCTTTGTGGTTTCCATCCCATTAACCTTGAACAGTTTGGCTTAACTTTATTTTTAGCTTCTGCTTTCACTTCCAAATTGATAACTGAATGAAGTTGTCATTGGTCCCATGAACCTTGGCTCAGAGCAGCAAGGCCATGCCGAGGGTGCCCCTGGCCATGAACTCCGAGATGGAGTTGGCCCTCGTAACTTTGAGCCTTTCTAAGAGCTGTTCAGGAGCCTCAGTCTGGAAGCAGGTTATCCACAGGCCTGCCCAGGTGATGAAGTCATGTCTTGGGAGGTTTGGGTGCTAAGGCTCTGCCCATCAGGGCAGCTACCAGGGAGTGTGCAGTGAGGCTAAGGTCACATTTCCATCAGAGTTGGAACCAGGACTTTCATTTCTTGTTATAGTCCTGCCCACGAATCTTCTTTTGGCTGTGTGCTGGGAGATGAGACTGGACACCTGACGGTGGAGAGACAAGTTCCTCGAGGACGGTGGCTGTGATATTTGCTAAATGTTTTTTACATTCCCTTTATGGGCCAAGGCCCTGTGCTAAACCTCAAGGACACAAAGGTGAATGAGGCAGATATCCCTGCTGTCGTGGTGGTTTGCTTCTTACTTCCTTTCTTCCATTCATTCATTCCCCTAATTAATTGGGTGACGACTGTGTGCCATGCTCTGGACTGGGTTGTTGGGAATGTAAAAATATATATATAATGCCCGTCTTCTCAATGATAAGCAGATAGATTACAATACGTTAACATTCATTCTGTAACTGAGGTTGTTTAAGCGTTCTGCGAGCCCACAGATGTAAGTGACAAGGAAGACCCTGAAGAAAAAGGTGCATTCCCTGGTCCCCTTGGGAGGAGAGAAGGCACAGCACCTCGAAAAGCTCGTACCGCTAGTTAAATGTTTCACTATTTGGTCCTTTGAATTTCAGACTGCAAGTGTTTAATAAATGTTGGTTGAATTCATAAACAAATACAAGTGTGTTGCAAGACAGAAGTTAACATGTTGCTATAATAGTGGTTCTTTTAGAACAAGCGGCATTTGAGCCAGGCCTGGGGGGATGGGTGACAGTTCCTCATGAGCGGAGAGGAGGGGGCCCAGGAGCCCCGCATTAAGCCCAGGAAACACCATGGGCTCTGTTTGGTGATGAGCTCGGGGCAGATGAGGAAATGAGAGAGGAGAAAGGATGGAGGTAGATTCTGGGCCTTTGGAGGCTACTGCTGAAATGACTAACGATGGGGTTTCAGCTGGGCAGGTTGACAAGAAAGGAAACCAGAGAGGCTAGTGCGGCACCCGCTGTGTGCTTCACAACATCTAGCAGTAGCAGTGGTGTAACTGGAATATTGATGATTGGGCAGAAAATGCAGAGTGCTGAGCACTGGTGTCTTAGGGCCTCAATGACCTCCTTTGTCAAATAACCCTTCAGGTCTGTTCAGCAGGAGCAGTCCGTGAGTCTGTCAGCAGAGACGCAGGGACTTTAGAAAAGCTGCTTGCTTTCTGAAAGCCCAGCCAGGCACCCCTGCCAGCTCCAGCTCAGAGAGGGCATCCCAGCCTGGCAGGGTGTGGCCACTCTGATCTATTTCTTGCTCACTCATTATTACTAGTACTTTGTAGACAGCATTTATAGGAGAACAAGCTGGCTAGTGTGAGCGTGTTTCGTGTTACCCTTCCTTCCCTTTGTCATTGCTGAAGAAAGTAGGGCACGTTGCTGGAACAGCCCCTGTTGTGCTGCAGCCTGTGCCTAGCATTGCAGGTGGGCCTTCTGCAGGTGTCCCCAAGGCATGAGCGCAGACGCTTCGTCTGTTCTGTGTATCTTGGTATAAAGGATAACGATTCTTTATACTCTGTGGGCTGTAGACTCTGTGTAATGGAGAGTTTCTATTTCCTGGCCTTAGTCGCTGAAGGAAAACACCCACGTAATAATAAAAACAATGCCTGACATCTGTTCAGCACTTTAGAGCCCCCAAGTGTCCTATATGTTTACATCCAGTCATCAGGAATTATATATGTGATGTTATACTGTAAACTGATAGAAGCAAGTGCAGGTAGGTGTCAGGTGTACAGGGCCCTGTGTTAATTTAGGTAAGGGTTCGTGGGGAAACCAAGGCTGCGTCTATTTTTTCCAGCCTTGACTCCGGGAAGCAAACATGTGGATAAGAGCCGTGGAATTAGACACAGTGCATTCGAGTCTCAGCTCTTTCAGCTGCGTGGCCTCCAGCGAGCGACTTCATGTGTCTAAGCCCCAGGTTCCTCCCTGTAAACTAGAATAGCAGTTCCTCTCAGAGTTTGGGTGTCAGTAGAAGAAATTAGGTTTATGAAACTTTGCAAACATGGCCTGAACCGGAGAAGTGCACGGTGACTGGTAATCAATAACAACGATCGCTTGCTTAGATCGTGTACTGTCCGATCGGGACATCGATGAGCTGTGCTCACCTGTCTCCCACACCCAGACTGTCACCGTTCCCGCCTACGTTTCTGCTGTTGAAACATTGCATTTGCTGTTTCTTCTGCAGTCCCCTGGCTACTGTGCTTGACCTCCTCTCCTGCTAACTTACGGCAGCAACCTCCCAGCCCGTCTCCAGTGCCTCTCATTCTCTTATGTCCCCACCTTGTGTTGTTTCCATCGTACAGTTCATATATCATGGTGTGACTATGCTTTCAAAAGCTCTGTTTCATGTGATTGTTAAAAGAAAATCAAACTCCCTTTGGTATCCAGTGTTCTCTGAAATTTACCTGAACCTCAGCCCTTTGACTTTATTTTCTGTGACAACTCAGTATACATACAGTGAGCTCAGTCTGCCTGTGTGCCTCTCCTGCCGAAAATGCTGCATACAGCGTTGTTTATATTTTAAAATGTGCATGTCTGTCTGTATGTATGAGTCATTTGTTCTGAAAGAAACATCAGTGCCCAGAACAATGTCTTTCTTCTAAAAAAAAAAAAATGATGAGGAACTTGATATCTTGGCACATACATCCCTCTGCTTTCCATTTTATTTTTGTCTTAATAATTGATTTTCTGACTGTGTTGGGATACATTACCTTCATAATGGCATTACTGCATTCTAGTAACGATAGTACCCGAGTATTAAACAGCGTGGAGGGAAATGTTTTTGAGGTAGGGGATTTGGAAAGGGCAAGAAAGCAATGTTTTCTATATACACACAGTAAAAAAACAAAAAACAACCCACATTTTTCTAGATGCCCCCCCCCCGAGAATCCTTATTTTGCTATTGCTGGTTTTTACTGTTTCTCCTTAATCCTTTACTTTGATAGAAAAGGTAAAGGCGTTATTAGTAAAGCCTTGTGTGGGGCCTGCAGGCTGTGGAGGAAGGTCAGGCGAAAAGGGCTTTACGTTCATTCCCCGGTTCCTTTCCCTCGGTGTTCTTTAGGTATAACCCGATGTTTTGTGGTTATATAGACAAATGCTATTTTGCTTGATCTTCACGATGTAAAACTGCCCAGTTTGTCAAGATACTTGACCTCACTGGCGTGCATTTTTCCTTCTGTGCCTCTATCTCCACCAGGAGAAGTCGAGGGGATGTTAATAGGAGCATCTGTTTCATATCATACCTCATCCACAATGATTTCATTACTCTTTGAAATTCTCCCTCCCATTTACTGGCATCTGTCTACTGCCTCATCTGTGGCAGGTAGTAGGAGCTTAGATCCTACTATCCTAAGATTTCTCTTTTTGCCAATTGATTTACTCTCAGAAGAGTGGGAGAGACCTCCTTAAACAGGGAGGTGCTCCTCTCAAAAGGTCCAGACAGGGCAGTAACTTGTAACGGCCCATGGGATAGCAGTCAGTCAGGATTTTTTTTGGTCTTTGTTTCTTCTTAAAAGTTTATGTAGTAGAAGAAGGATCTGATAGCTCTTGTAATCTAGGGCACTCAGTAAAATTTCTCCTTATCCAATCAGATAAGTGCTCCTTAAATCATAATAGCAATGAAGAGACTGCTTCTCTTTTTCTGTTAGTATTCATTTACAAGGACAAGGACATCTTTTTAGAAACCTTGAAGCACTTAGCATTTAAAATGAGGCAGAGGAGGAAACATTTTTCTTGTTTTTTATCTCAAAACATAAGGTAGAGTCACAGTCCATAAATTCACAGTAACACAGCCTATTTAATAAATGGGGAATGTGCTTATCAGGTCAACCAGGTCAAATTCGGATATTGCATATGCAGTATGATAACTGTGTGTGAAATGAAAACCACAGATTTTTTTTCATAGCAAAAAGTGGTGGGGAACCCCACAAATGTTTAATTAGCTGACTTGTTTCACTTCTTTTCTCTCTCTCTCTATCTATATTCTTCAGTTTTTCTTTGTTGAGTTACTAATTTCATAATCAAATATAATATGGGAATGAAGGGAACTTTTCTAACTATGTCTCACAATACAGAAGCAAAGGAAAGAAATTGATAAATTTGACTACATAAAAATTCTTGCATGGTTTAAAAATAAAAAACAGAAAAAAGTCACTTTTTAAAAAGTTATACCAGATAATGACGGGTGTGTACCAATTTGGTCTTTATTTAAATTTTATTTTTGAAAAAAAGAGATGGGGAAAGCATCTGCTGTAAAATGTGGGAGAATAAGTGATTAATTATAACATTTTATAGAGTTGTTCACTTAGACAGACATCTGGAAACTTCAGGTATCTGGACAAGTCACCAAGAAACAAAGTAGGGCCCTGGCCGGTTTGGCTCAGCGGTTAGAGCATCGACCTGCGGTCCGGAGAGACCCGGGTTCGGTTCCCGCTAAGGGCACGTACTTTGGTTGCAGTTTGTCCCCAGCCCTGGTTGGTCGTGCGGGTGGCAGCCACTCGATGTGTCCCTTCACGTCGATGTTTCTCTCTCTCTCTCCCTTCCTCTCTCTCCCTCCCACTCTATCTGTACAAAAAATGGAAAAATATCCTCGGTGAGGATAAAAAAAAAAACAAAAAAAAAAAACAAGAAACAAAGTAGGTTATCTAGTTAAGTTAATTAAATTATAAAAGTGCTTTGAACAATGGTTGGGATGTGATAAGCTGATTATTTTTATCTTTTTTTTTATCCTCACCCGAGGTTATTTTTTCCATTTATCATTAGATAGAGTGGGAGGGAGGGAGGGAAGGGGAAAGGGAGAAAGAGAGAGAGAGAGAGAGAGAGAGAGAAGCATCTATGTGAGAGAGACACATCGACTGGTTACCCTCTACATGACCCAACCAGGGCCAAGGATGAACCGCAACCGAGGTATGTGCCCTTGACCGGATCAAACCCGCAACTCATTCTCATCTCTGGATACTGGCACATTTTATAACACCTTGTCCAGTTTGTGGTACTCACTAAATGCTTGTTGAGTTCATTTTTCTGGATCCTTCACAGCCTGGTTTATAGTGGTTGTGTCACATTTGGACTTTGAAAACTAGAGCTACACAAAACACAGAATAGCAGATATGATCTGATAAGTGCAAAGATTAGGGGGACCATCTCCTCCCCTGTCCTGGTCATTGCCCTGGTCATGTTTGTTTGGTGGCCACGTCTCATCTTTGCTGCCTGTTAAGGTCCTGGTATATGAAAGCATTGAAGTCTTTCTCATAGATGTAGTTGTTAAGCCCATTCTACCCTGATCTGTGCCCACAAATTTTTTTGAATTAAATTGTTTAATCCGACCCCTGCTAAATCTAATCTATTTTGTTTTGGTCCATCATTTATCCTGTCGAGATGTTTTTATTGCTCATGCTCCTTCTATCCCATTTTCTGTACGTTTAAGCTCTGTGCAATAGAAATGATTTCTGTAACATCATTGATTTAAAATCTGGAACAGGGCAGAAAACTCTGTGCAGTGGCATTGAAGGCTTGCCCATAGGTGGCAGAGGTAAACATTTCAGAGCTTTATTCATTACCTACTTATTCCTATTTTATTTATAATGCTAACAAAACTCATCTGTTTAGTTTTTTTTTTTTTTTACTTTTAACAAATTAGGAGCCACAAAGTGAAGAGGAGGAGAGAATTCTTAGAGATGGTTGGACTTACTATAGCCCGAGATGATGGTCTGATGCCTCAGGAGGAGATAAAAAGATGTAAAAAAAAATGCCTCCGGGTATACATGACATTTAGGGGGTTGGAGGATTTCTAGGATGGAATTCAAACTATGACAAAAGAAATCTGTTTTCAAATGTATAAAATACTCGCACTGAAGGGAGTGGACAAAAGGGTACTAACCTAAGTAACTGGAAAGGAGTGGAGATGGAAAGACTAAAGACAGAAGAACTGCCCATAAGCACTTCATCACTCTAGCTGGGAAGATTATTTCTCATGAGGGTGAGGGTACAGGTTAATGATTCTGAAACCAGTATATATATGTTATGTATACTGCACTGAATAGTTAGGTAAGTGGATAGCAGAGGGTGGGAACCAGGTTTCTCTCTGTAGAATGAGGTTCCAGATAAGCAAGGGAAGGAATGGTCCATGTGTAGCCATGGATTGCAGCTGGGGAGATGGGTGTGAAGTCAGGTTTAGCTTACTATAGGTACAGATGGACACATACAGAAACATTTTTTGATATGTATACACACACATATTTCTTTGCTCTGTCAACTGAGAGGACCTGGAAGCAGCAACACCCCAGCAGCAATAAGCTACCGAGTACCCAGATCTTGGTTTCCAATAAATATGTTTTCTAATAAAAGGAACCAGTATTCCTTGCAGGATGGCTGATTCTAGAGCTGGGCAGGGATGTAAAAGATAGACTTGGAACATCTGGCAGTGCTGGAAAGTATGAAAGTGCTCACAGAAATCCGCAAGGATGGAGGTGCATGAAGGGTGCTCAGGAAGGAGCTAACTGAAACAGCCCCCAGTAGCCAAAGCTGAAACAAGTGGAGCAACAAAATAAAATAGTAATGAATTGTAACCCAAATTACAAAATAAATACTTTGCATAGTGGCTTCTCTCCAAAGATGATGGTATGGAAAGGGGGGAAACCTGATAAATACCACCTCCTCCAGGTGATCAAGGTTAACATCAATGATAGTAAGACAGCAGTTTTTCTCCTTCAAGTCACATGATGTAAATGGCACTTTACCTCGGGGGTCTTCCTTCCTAAAACCCGTCATTCCAGACAGGACTAATAAATGTAATGTGGTATCATGGCAAAGGGGAAAAACAAACAAACAAAAAAAAACACTAGGCAAAATCAGGGAATCTGGATAGAGCATGGACTTTAATAAATAATGATGTATTAATGTTGGTTCCTTAATTGTGACAAATGTAATACTGTGTAAGGTGTTAATGGGAAACAGGGTGAGATATATTGTAACTCTTGGCAGTAGCTTCACAACTTTTCTGTAAATCTAAAACTATTAAAAATAAAAGTTTTATGATATACATAAAAGGCCCCAGGACTAAGAAGCTTTGGGAGAAAGAGTCCCTGCACACACCATCCAAGAGTCTGGGCCTCCATATTACAAAATAGTGTTTTCATTGGTGCTCTTGATGTTAGAGCTGAGTCATCAAGAACAGCTTCTGCTGTTCTCCATTTCAGCTCAGAGTATTTCTCACTACAGTTCTCTGGTCAGAACCTGTTTTCTGGCCCCAGGCTCTGTTCACACTCCATCCTCCATTCAGTCTCTTTCATACAATTTGGCCTAGGAGTGATAGTATCTAAGATCCAGGTATGAGTTAGCCTCTCCTCATTCTTTTTTATTTCCTGGCAGAATCTCAGTCTCCTGACTCAGGCTCAGGTACATCTGCTTTTTTAATATTTTATTTTGAAATGTTTTTAGACTTAAGGAAAAGTCACAAAAATTATCAAGAGTGCTCAGATACACTTCACTGGGCTTCTCCTTATGGTTATGTCTTACGTAACATAGAATGGTTATAGAAACCAGAAAATTAACATTTATACAAATACGATTCAAGACCTTACTTGAATTTTGCCAGGCGTTTTGTTTTGTTTGATTTTTGCTAATGTTCTTTTTCTGGTCCAGGATCCACTCCTGGCTCCTATGTGGTACGTCATCTCGTCCATTCTATGATAGTTCTTCAGTTCTTGTATTTCATGACCTTGACACTTTTGAAGCATATTGACCAGTTATGCTGTATACTGTCTTCCGATTGGGTTCTCTGGTATTTTCTTGTGATTAGATTGGGGTTATGTGTTTTGGGCAAGGATCCCACATAAGTGGCATACTCTACCCAGTCCACCATATCTAGAGGTACATGATGTTGATAAGTCTTATTGTCACTGCTGATGTTAATTTTGATCTCTTGGTGAGGGTAGGGTCTGCCAGGTTTCTCCACTGAAAAGTTACTAATTTTCCCTTTGTGATAAGAGTCTTGTGGAGAGATACTTGAAGATGATGCAAGTATCCTGTTTCGCATCACACTTTTGCCTACTAATTTTAGCACCCATTAGTGATTTTTGGTTGCAACAATTATTGTATAATGTTTGCCTTATGGGGATTTTTGTGTTTCCGTCATTCTTTCTGCATCTGTTAATTGGAATTCTGCTTTAAGGAAGAGCTGTCAAAGTGGATTCATTTTTAATAATAACCATAAAGCAAAAATAATGCAGAGTCTTATAATAATGGCAGTACCCAGCTCTGCTATTATGACTTGTGATGTATCTAGCACTGTGCTAATCTTTGTCCCTGTAACTTACAGTTTGCCCCTCTGCCATATCCTTTTCCTACCCTCTGTGGTAATCCTGGGTCTTCTCTCTCCCACACTAGATCCATGGTCTCTTATCCCTGCATCTCCCATTCTGTATGTAATGCCTATCCCATCCTAAGTGCTCAGAAACTCCCTGATCATGCTACATTGTTCTGTTTCACATTCTTGTAGTGGCTCTTTGGTGGCCAAGCCATGTTTCTGCTCCAGATGAAGCTCATGGCCCATGATACAAATGGAACCTTTTTCATAGGTGCTGCTATTATGCCAGGTGTCCTGAACTCTCTGTCTCTCTCCTCTTGTATATTTTTGTGAATGTTGTTATTTATAAAACAATCACTAATAATTTTCACTAATATAAGTGTTTAGGCTTTGGGCTGATCGCTGTTAAATACCGTCTTGTTTGCTTTATCCTGATCCTTCAACCAGTGGAGATCTTTCAGACACCTAAACCTATTCTCCTACCCATTTGCTCTCTTTTTAGCTGTGTGCAATCCAAACATTTCTCTCTTTCCAAACCACCGATAGCAGTGTAGGATAAGACAGGACCAAGTACACGAAGAAACCCTGCTGGCATTCTTCAGCTCTCTTTAGGTGCAGTGATTCAACCTGGAAGAATCTGCACAACTATCAGTGAATCGATATCACTGTCACTTTTATAATTATGTGTTCATCTTAGTTAAAGACTTCTGAAATCAAGGTGGACTGTTTCTGGTATTCCTTACACCACAGAAAGGTAAGCTTCAATGAGACAAAGTTCATTTGAAATCATATGTTCTTTATATCTTTCATTGACATCTGGTTAATTTTTTTATTCATTCCTTCATTCATTCATTATACATGAAACATTATACATGTAATTGTTGGACCTCTACTCTATGACTGACACTGTTCTAGGACTATCTGTAGTGTGAACAAAATAGACAAGGCACTGGCTATGGATAAATAAGCAAACAAAAACATGAACAAGATCACTTCAAATAGTTTGTTATAAAAACTATGAAGACAGTAGAGTGGGGACTGATAGGAAAGGCCTCAGTGAAGAGGTGATAGTTGAGGTAGGGCCTAAATGGTAAGAACAAAGGAGCCGTGAGGTCTGGGGGAAGAACAGTCCTGCAGCGGGAAGAGCAGGTGCAAAGGTCCTGAGGCATGTGTGAGCTTGGCATACTCAAAGAACAGAAAAGTAGTTAGTGAACAAGAACATGGTTATAACTTCCAGTTACTTGACAGATTTACTTATTGCTTTTTTTTCTAGAAAGTGTCTCTAATTTTATGCTTAAAATTTAGCTTTGTTTGCTCAGATAGCTTAAAAAGGGGGGGGGGGCGCAGAATGGAATTGCATGAAGAGATTTAGCATATTGCCCCAAGAACAAAGAATACTATCATTTCAAAACAAAACAAAATACTAGAAATTATAGATGCTGCAGAGTTGGGTAAGAATGCTCCTATCCATCCAAATATACATTTCTTCCCTAGAGTAGATACAATGATATTTCATAAGAGGAAAACCCATCTGTACTGTAATGGGTCACTGTTTGGATATATTAATATCTAGTGTAAAATACTGCCTTGAAACATGCACTTGGTTTTTAGACTGAAGACCTTTTGATGACTGCAGACTTAGTATGAATCAGATGATATAAGTTGTTTTCTTAGTCTTTTCTGCAGACTTAGTATGAATCAGATGATATAAGTTGTTTTCTTAGTCTTTTCAATAAAGCATAGTAGAAATAAGAGTTTTGTTAGATGTGTATCTGGAGTAATTTAATTAATAATTTGAATTGTTGTGTTCTAGTATTCGCAGATAATGGGCTTTTTGAGTTTTTGACTGATTCTTTCCAAATGGACTTAAGATTAAAATGTGCTAAACTTTCCCTCATAACTCTCATCGGGGCTGTACATGCTGTAAGCAGAACGCTCCGTATCTCCATGTCATCTCTCACTTTTTTACTTTGTCCCAGAGTCAGTGGAGTGCATTGCGTTCTTGGCATCAGTAGCACAAGAGTTGAAAGGAAATGCTTAGAAGATGACTGGAATGTACAGTAGAAGTATCTGATTCTTGTTGATCTCTGTGTTAAATTTCAAAACAGGAAATTCAGATGGTCCCTTGAACATTGTTTTAGACAGAAATTTAGAAAAAGTTAAATTCTGTTAATAAATTGGACAGAGTCATATTCTTTTAGGTTCAGAAGTAGATCGTATAATCAAGTATGGTGGCCTAAATTGGCTGAAAGGGAATTGAGAAACAGAGTAAGTCAAGAAAACCAAGTTTGTGTTCATGATCAGAACAGTATTTTTTTTTATCCTCACCCGAGGACATTTTTCCATATTTTGTTCAGATAGAGTAGGGGGAGAGAGAGGAAGAGAGAGAGGGAAAAACATGGACATGAAAGGGACATATCGAGTGGCTGCCTCCCGCACAACCCAATCAGGACCGGGGACAAACTGCAACTGAGGTACGTGCCCTTAGCGGGAACCGAACCTGGGTCTCTCCAGACCACAGGCCAACGCTCTAACCACTGAGCAAAACTGGCCAGGGCCAGAACAATATTAAGTAAGCTGAATAATAGAAAAGTAGGTCATGCTTATCATTATGTGGATATGAGTGACATAAGTATATTTTCATAAATGCAATATGAGCATCCACTTAAATAGTTGCCAGGGTAGCAGCTGTTCCATATACAGGTGAGGAAACTCTTGGCTTTCATCTTATAGAGAGTCCTGCCAAGTTTAAAAAGAACATGCGATTGACAAAGGAAATAGATGTGTCTTCTACAGTGCGTTCATGTTCTTTCGTTGTTAGCCCCAGGACCAAATGAGTCCTCTACCACAACCACCCATTACTCAGTGAGCAAAAAGGCTGGTATTTTCAGTGGCTGCAGTGAACTTTGTTAACTGACTTACGTACTGCTCATCTGAGGACAGGTAGGTGTGCTAGATAATTAATAACAGCATGTATGATGACATAGGGAGATTTTTTGAAAAGCAGAATTGTTACATATTTCTGAAAATAGAACTGATTATACTGGGAGCATACACAGGACTTTTTTTTTTATAATAATTTTTCTTTATTGATTTTAGAGAGAGATAGAGACATGGATGAGAGAGAATATCGATTGGCTGCCTCCTGCATGCCCTCCCACTAGGGAACAGACCCACAACCTGGGCACGTGCCCTTCCCAGGAATCGAACCTGTAACCTCTTGGTGCATGGGTCAGTGCTCAACCACTGAGCCACACCGGCCGGGCAAGACTTTTATATTACTACCCCAAAAAGATAAGCCTGTTAATATTCATAGTATATATTATGAAGTCTGCTAGATGGTGTTTTAACTTTTGTTTTTCTAATTTGATGAGAGTTTTAAATCTCTGTGTATTTACAAACTTGGCAAACTTGGTATGTTTTCTGCAAACTATCATTGTAAACAAGCAAATAGCTTAGAAAAATTCACAGCCAGGTAATTTTATCCTAAATACCTAATTAAATTTCAAAGGCAACTTGAGTTAGTCCTGAGTGAGCTCATAAAACTGTATATGAATATGTGTAGACTGAAATTTTTTCTATGTAGTACATGTATCTTCTAAGTATGATATATGTTGATCTGAAAAATGTATATAAATGTGCATCTGTTCATTTTTTTACTCATCTTTAGTTTCTGATTTTCTATATGAACAGGTTTGATATATGTAATTTTTAAATGTATTAAAAATATCTTTATATCTACAAGTTTCTCTTCATATGTGATATATTTCATTTTATACAGTGATTGGGCTTCTGAAAAGTTGAGACCTTGAACATTTATAAGTTAAATTATTTTTAGATGTCCTAAAAGAGCTCTTTAAAAAGTGAATAATCACCTTATTGTTTTTTATGATTTCAGTGATCTCGCTCTCTTGTTTTCTTAAAGCAGTTTACATCTGTGTCTACTGTGTGAGGCCCAGGAGAGAATGCCCCAGAGTCTGACATCTGAAGCATCATCCCCAGCTCTGTGGTGTAGCATTTCCATGGGAAACCCCAGGAGAAGAAAGCTATGCCAGACAGTGTTTATTAAACATTTCATATAGTGTATATATTCCATCTTCTCCTAACAAGTAATTGTTAGAATCATTAGTAGACCTTTTATAGTCTTAATATAATCTCAGTGTACTTTACAAATACGTTCTTTAATAGACATAATATACATGAATTTTTGGTTTCCAAACTAGCCTCCAAAAATCTATGTTGTAAGTGGCTTTTTATAAATACTTGGTCACTAGTAGCATGTTTCCAGGGCTTGGCAGGGGTCAGAGTGGAGAGAGGGTCATTACTCGAGGGCTCCCACATGGTGAGTGGGAGGGCAGAGGGGTGCATCGCGAGTGGCCAAGGATAGCCAGGAAGAGGCCAGGGGGTGTATGGGTGGGGAGGGGGGCATAAAACTTTGGTTCAGGAAGAGATCATGTTGTCTAATGCCATCATCTTACAGTAGGGGAACCGGCTAGTGGCCAAGCCGGACCTGGAATGCAGGTCTCCTGACTCCCAGCTCACTTTATACAAGTAGGTGCTAATAAGAGCTTAGAAATCATACCCTGGAGCTCAGAGAGGGAGAGGGAGAGGCTGTGAGGAAGGGGAGGGGTGGAGGAAGCTCCTCCTGTATGTGGGGGTGTACCTCCCCCTGGGGACAGAGATGGCAAGAACTAAGCAGAGAAGTCAGGACTCTAGCCAAATAAATTAGCTTTCAGGACAGAGTCCAGTCTAAGAATGGGAAATTACCATACCAGAGTGGTGATGATAGTAATTTCTCATCTTCTTTTTGGATACCATTTATGTACTAGGCATTGAATTGTGCATTTTATTGTATATATCTCTTCATTTTCATAGAAAGATACTGTTTCTGTTTTCACAGAGGAGCACAGCTTGCTCTGAGAGGGAGCACTTTGATTTGAACCTTAGCCACATCTCTGGTATTTCTGCAGATTTATTGTGCCGAGCCAGAATCACAGATGAAAAGGGCTGGGCAAATGTGACAGAGATCAGAGATGGGGTCAGGGGCAGCATGGTGTGTGCCTGGTCCTGGAGGCTCACAGTGACGGAACAGCGTGGTTCCGGGGTCATAAATTGGAGGCCACCTCTCCCAGCACAGCAGATAACAGAAGGAGTCACCACCTAATTTTCATGCTTGCTTCTGAGGAGCCGAATAAAGATGAGTCATCCTCTCTGCAATGTGATTGGATCTCTGTACATGGTTTAGTGCCCACAGGCAACTGATATTGGGAGGGAAAATCTTGAGCTCCTAAAATGTGTCAAACATTTCCTATGAGCCAGTGAGCAGTCGGTGTCCCATGTACCACATTCACTGTACCAGAATCATCGAAGCTGGGAGTGAGGTTGCCACTTCAGAGGATGTGAACTGGGACAGCGGAGAAGGAAAAGCCCCAGTGTGTGGAGGCAGCATTAAATATCTGTGGATTGCTCAGCACAACACCATGGATGTTGAGCCTAAAAAGAGTCTTGGGGCAAGATTTCTCCCCCCCTTCATGGGGAAGGGAAGGAAAGCATTATTCATTGAGCTTCGGAGAGTGTTCCAGACACTAGGTGCTTTCTAACCTTCCGAATTCCTAGAGGAAATACTCTCACTTCCTATGGATTAGAAAATTGAAGCTTAGAGAGAGGTCGTTTTCTGTGTGTCACTTAGCTGGTAAATGGAAGGGGAGTGAGACTTCAGTCTGGTTGCCCCAGTCGCAAAGCTAGAACCAGTAGGTATAACATATAGTGAGGTTAATTTCACAGGTTAATCCAAAAGCACTCTCTCGTAACAAGCGCTGTTCCCAAAATGAAACAAAGTGCCTTTTAGAAAAACATACGCAAAACAGCTCTCCTGAGCTATAATTTATGGACCATAACATTCACCTGTTCTAAGCATACAATTTCAAAGTGCTTTTCCAGATAGCAAGTTTTCTGTCATTGGAAATGTTTTAGTAGAAGAGGCTGGGAAATCTCTCAGTAAAGAATATATAGAATAGAGGAATGTTTTGCTTCCATCTCGAGAAAAGTTGATGTTCAGTAACTCAGAAGTAGTTGCAACACCCCCAGATTGCTGAGCGGCTATTCACTTAAGGAGGTTTTAAGATTCTAAGGAGGTTTTCAACTTTGATGGACACATGGGAAAGGAAGGGCCCAGAAGATACGCCAGTTGTGCTTGTCTTGTCATCTTAACTCATCTGCACACTGGAATTGCAGAGGAGCTTTTAAACACTTGATATGCAGAGTGGAAGGCCACCTGAAGGCAGCCAAATCCGTGCCCCTGGGGATCGGGTGCAGCCTTGGGTGCCTTTTAGAGGCTGCCCATGTGGCTCTAAGGTGCATCTGTGCTGAAAACTGCTGTCCTCAGCGGAAGAGAGGCTTGGCTTGGGTGCTCTAGGAAGGTCATCAAGGGTCAAAGACCCAAACCAACCCCATTCTGCTGGCTGCTCCAGTCCCTGCCTACTGTTGCTTCTTAGAGTCCCGATGGTGAATCTGCCCCTTCCGAGTTTCTTCTCGCTTGGCAGCCACTGCAGCTGTCCTGCGCCCAGCTCCGATGTGTGGGGCGGTGTTGGCAGTTTAACCAGAGGTGGTTTGTTCCGGGACTTGCTTAACCAGATGAACTTTTGTCTGTGTCTAATTCATGTCCACTAGACATTTCTGCAGAGCTTTAGGATGGCCACGTCCTTGAGAAAAGAATTAGTGTGAACTCCATTTCCGTATCTGATTGCTGTTCCTGCTGTCATAACAGTGAGTTGACCTGCATTTGAAAGTTCTGTGTACCTTTTCTTTCACCGTGCAGATCACTGCGCATATGTCTGCATCAGAGGGTCAGGGCTTCTCTTTTGTCTTCTCTGTGCAACTTGCCTAGTTACCTGGCTGAAATGTGGCGCAGTGAGAGTCTCACTTGGGAGCCTGTAAAACCCCGCTGAACCTCAGCTTCTTTGTAAAATGAGACCAACAATTCCTGCCTACGTGTCACTTGATGAATCCCACTGAAATGTGCGTGATGATGTCTTACAACTGTGTGTGTGTGTGTTGTATCCCCTCTACTTGTCAGGGGCTGTATTTGTTTCCCTGGGGAAACAAACATGAGTACGTTACGATTCTTGCCCTGGAGTATCTTGCAGCTTAATGAAGGAGATAAACTCAAAACCAGGTCATTGTAAAAGGGTGCAGGGCAGCAGAAATGCACAGGGTACTCGGGAGCATCAAGAAAGCTTGCAGAGAAGGACTGGGTTATTGGTATAGAGATTTCAGTGAAGACTTCTGCAGTGCTGATGGCAGACAGAGGGAAAGCTAACAGGGTGAATCGGAGAAAGCTGGATCTCCCAGGCAGAGGGAACAGAATGTGCAAGGACGTGTTGGTGAGTCTGGAAGGATGGCTGTTGTGATGCTAGTAGGTGTTTTATTCAATTCTCACTTGCTTTCCCTGGGGAGAAATGACTTTTTATTGAGTAGGATGCATTGGAGAGGATTCAAAGAAGGAAAGAAGACAAGATAATTCTGTGTAGGTGTTTAAGATACAGAATAGGAATGAGGTTGGGTGATTTGTGCACATCATCAAAACCCCATAATTACAAAGAATGCTTTGTCCAGGTCAGGTGCTGTATATGTTTAACACCTGAAGCTTAGCAGTACTTACAGACAGTCTCTTTCCGAGGAAGGAGGCAGATTTTTATAAAGGCCTTTTTAGCTCAGGGAGTCTGAACTGAAATGAAACTGAGAGATGGTCCATGAACCACACAGACCTCTGAGAGGGAGCATGTTCATAATTTTACAGCCGCCCTGGCCATTTTGGCTCAGCGGTTGGAGCATTGGCCTGTGGACCAGAGAGTCCTGGGTTCGGTTCCCACTAGGGGCACGTATCCTAAAAAAAGAAAAGAAAAACCATAGTTTTACAGCCAGTAACACCACAACAGCATCCCTTCAAGGCTGTTCTAATCCTCACCCTGTGTTCCTCACAATTACACACTTTCAATAAGCAAGAAATTACAAAGCCGGGTATCCAGTGGTTGTTTTTATTTGTTGTGCAATGGCCGGTGGGAGCAGGAGGTGGGCAAGAATAAAAGGGGTGCATAATTCTTGTGCTGTATGCTTTCATGCCATGAATTGTCAATCCGGAGCCTAATCCAGCTAGACTTCCTCCTGGCTGGGAAACAGACTGTGACCCATACATTCCTAGTCCAGCAAATCCTATCAGGAGGCCAAATGGCTTCATCAAAAATGATGTGACAACCAGGGGCATCATCTCCTTGCTTCTTTTATTGACTCTCAACATGCTGCGGTGCTGAGGCAGAGGAGCCTGCGGGGCTTTTCATGGCTGCTTGAGTCCTGAGCTATTTGTCTGAGCCTTTATCCCCCATGCCCTGGAGTGTCAAGAAGAAATGTGCTGAGTAGAAAGAGCAATAGGGAGGCAGCCAGGAGACCCTTCAGTTCCAGCTCTGCCTCAAACCGGCAGCTTTGGCCTTGCGTAGGTCATCATCAGTGGGTTCTCGGTTCTCTCCTGTGAAAGGAGAAGACTGGGCTTCGATCACTCGGAGGTCCTCTCTCGATGTAAGCTGGCAGGGCTCTAACTGCGTCATTGCTTGGTCTCTAACTCTCCTCATCTCTGCCCGCCCTTTTGGTTCCCACTGCCGCCCTCATTCTTCCTCGCCACAGTCCTGCCCTTGCCCGACTTCATTTTTTCATGCCTGCCTCTCTGTATCTTGAGGGAACCCTTTGGTGCCCTAGGAGAGCTAGATTACCAGATAGGCAAACCGAACATTTGTTTAAGGCATCTGCCAAGCAAAGGCACCACTAGAAAATATTTTGAAAAGAATCTGATACTCACTGCTTTAAAAAATATATATGAAAGCTATCATCCTGGGGAAAAGTAGACGTTTGCTGTGCTTCTTTATACTTATTCTATGGTTTGTTATGTTCATTGAATTTCTATTTGGAGACGTTCTGTAATCTGTTCAGTACTTAGGAGCACTGAAGGCTTAATCGTCTAAACTTCTTGAACTCAGCCTTTTCCCTAAGACCTCGGAGAGGGAGAGGCGAACGAGCCTGCTGCTTTGCTCTCTGCCCATTTCTCGGTACTAGCCGTTTACGGGCTTTTTTTCATGCAGTGACTTTATCTCTGCAGCACCGGCTCACTCGGCGCCTTCCGCTTTATTGTGTACTTTCCAGGTGAACGTTTCTATAGTGGAATTAGGCCCGTGGGCACAGGTAGGTCAGGAAGAGAGACACAGGCGTGTAACACACACTCACCACCCCCTCCAGAATTTCCTAGTCCAGTAGAGACCTGGCTGTTCTCCAGAACAGTTCCGTGCCAAAGCGGCATCAATATTTGAAGGAGTGCCATAGGAACTCAGAGGAAGAGCAGTTTCTGGAAGGTGCTCCCCACCAAAGGGCCTTCGACAGAAAGGTGGGAGAGACTTCACCATATTAACAAAACGTGCAGTTCTGAACAGCCTGTGGTTTTCTTTCTAAGTTCTAAACCCCACGATTGTGGACTGTTGGCTGCTACCCATTCTCAGAGCTGCCCCAGACTAGTATCTTCCAGGCGCAGGCCCTCTGTTCCTCCGTCTCTCTCCTGCCCTCGTCTTGGTCCTTTGAGTCTGCCCCTCTCTGATGAGCTGCTGTAGCCACTCAGAAGAAGAACCACGTTGGAACTCTGGGCCCACACAGCAAGAGGGCGTTTTTCTAACGGACTTTGTCTTTGTGGTTGCCATGGGGAAACAGGCTTTCACATAGTCCCTGAGTAGTCCCCAGTTCCTTATTTTCTCCACAGTCTAGCTAAGCCCATGTTATCACCACCACCACCACCACCATCATCATCATCATCATCAAAATTCAATGTACTGAGTGCTTATTATGTGACAGGCACTATGCTTAATGTGGTACACACGTGGATTTATTAAATCCTCACCACAGCCTCTGGGATGAATGCTGTTTTGTTGTTTGTTTGTTTTTTCCATCTTACTGATTAGGGGTGTGTGGGGGGTGGGGAGGTGGACAAAGGTGTTAAGTAATTCTCTTGGAGGTCATCCAGCTAATAAATGGCAGGGCCATTTTTACCCCAGAATGTGCTTTCTGAGCCTAAGAAAGAGGGCTGGGTGGTGTGGTGGGCTGAGGACAGCACAGGGAAGGTGGTGTCACTTTGTGTTTGAGGGGAGGAAGAACTGATTCTGGGCTTCTTTCCATCAAGAAGAACGTTGCTTGAATTGTTAACAAGAAATACCAGAAAGTGCTTCCTCTTAGGGATATTTCTCTGTAAGGCCATGTTTTTTATTCTCCTCCTAACTCTTTATGCCCTGTGTTTGATCAGAATAAAAGTTGCCTGATAGGGCTGCCTTTTCCATAACTACACAGTATTACCTGGTCAGGTGTGATTTCCACTCAGGTGGCACTTTCTCACCACTGACAGAAATGGCCGATTAGCCAGGAAGGGTGGTGTCCGGTATCTTATCTCCACCTACTCCACAAGGAGCACAGTCACATGCACTGAAATGTGTCTTTTTGGGATTCTGCTGTTCTTGGTTGGTTGGTTATAAGAAGGAGGATTTCTTTGTTTAACATGATTTCCTCTGCTGCTTTTTTATTTTTTTGGAAGGGGTGTTTTGGGGTGTTTGCTGATGTTCATAACTGTGTTTCATAAAAAGTTGTCTCTCAGTTTATGAACATTTCCGTTTGCTACTTCCCCTGGGTGGAGTTCTTAAGATAATTTGATGCCTCCAGTTGAACCCAGAAATTTTATAGTTAGCTCTGAATTGATTTCTTGAAAACATAAGTATACTTTTAAGATTCTCTTAATAACTCTGATAATCTGACATCTACTTGTCATTTTATTTAATAATTCTAGTGCCTTGGGAGGCTCTGATTGCTCATTGTTTTTGCCCCTAAGAATAATTATTGTCATGGAATTCTCAGTTTAGCCTGAGAGCACCCAACTTTCTCCTACTCAGTCTCCAAGCCTGTTGCCGCTACTCCAAGGACAAACCAGAGAAGGAAGAATTCAAGTGAGAGAGCAGGGTGAAAACTGGACAGTAGAGATGTCTTTCTGAGCACTCTGGAGAGATCTCTGTTACCCTCCCCCATTCGTCTGTCAAAGACAAAGGCATTTTACCCTCAGCTTGGTTCTGCAGGCGTCCCTAGGCTCAGCTACAGTTTTTGTGGCATCTCTAAATGACTATCTGAACATTGGGGAATTCGAGGAAGTTGGCCCTTCAGGTTCTCTTTGGAGTTAATGGAGCATCCTATGGTTTAACAGGTGTGAAGCTGCCTTTAGAGATATCAGCTGCCCTCTGCTCTGGTTCCCGGGCTGTCTGTCCGGATTCGGCCGGGGAAAGGAAGGAAATGAAATGAGTTCACTCACTTTTCTTCCTTGAAAAGATTGCAGAAATATAAAATGTATATCAGGGGTATCTGTGAGCTAGCTTGTTCTACCTGGAGCTCTGTTCACCACCCCTGTGGTCCCAGGTCTCTGCTAAGCTGCAGGGAAGGATATAGATACCTTGGCTTCCCAGTTCCACAGTCATGTTTTATTATCAGAGGACCTAGGGTTGAGCACCAGTGCCATCACTATTCATTAACAGTAATCTTGGGCCAGGAGCTGAGACTCGTAAACACAGTTTTCTCCCCCAATTTCTGGTTGATATTTCACAGGGTAGCTGTGAGGATGAATGAAAATGATGACCCATTTAAGTCACTTTGCTAGCTAGCTGTCTGATATCCTTGCTGTTGTGGTTCTACCTGTGGCTGGCTTGTTCCATTGCAGCAAATGGTTAGCTTCCTGAATTTTTGAACACTTCATTTTGAAGGTTTTTAATAACCCTTTTATAAAGACTTGATAGTGTAATATATTTGGCTGTAAAAATGGGGAAGAACTTGTGAAGAAGTTTCATGGTGCCCTTCATGTTTATTTTAGCACACACAAAAACTCATCCTAAGGGGTAAGTTTTCACCTGTGTCATTTGGCTTATAAAATATTTGGAAGAAACTTTCCAGGTGGTTAATGATCCTCACAGGTCAAAAACCTATTTCCATGTGCTAAGCCACTAATAATATTTTTGATAAGGTTGTTTCTCTTTTGTATGTATTTTAGATGAATTGTTGCCCTCTAAGAATTCACACAGAAATTAGATACCATATTTTGGACTACCTTCCCAAGAATTTGGTGGGCTGAAATACGGTCACATACCCACGAACAAGTAAGAACAGATTATTTTGGTTTCCTTCTCACCACAAACAATTTTTTTTGCATATGTATCTTCAATAAATAGTTCCTAAAAACAATAACATATACAAGGCAAGGAAACCCACCTACTCTAGAAGTGTAAGGGGACCCATAAATAATCATTCCTCCATGCCCAAATTCAAAAGCAGTTTTGAGAGAGAGGAGTCAGGCTGGTGGACAGCGGTATATCATCTGTATTACTGAAAATGCTTTTTTGGAGAATGTGGCTTTGGGTCTGCTGCCAAATGGGCCTTCTGAAATTTCATCCTTGAATCAGATAGTGTCAACCACTCTTTCCCTTGCATAGCAGGACAGCAGAAGCTGGCAAGCGGCAGGGAAGGCCTTCTGTCACCCAGCAGGAGAGGAGTCCAGAATTCACTATCTCTGCAGGGTGGCATACCCCAAAGAGAAGGAGGAGGAAGGAGAGGTGGAGAGAGAGGCCGGGGCCATTCCTGTGAGAAGCATGCATAAAAGTCCTCTTGCAACACCTGCTGTGGGATCTTCAAAGGTGGATGAAACCTGGCCCTGCTCACCAGGCACTTTCCCTGAGGAAGGGAGATGAGGCATCTGTGCACTAGGATTGCCCTTGGCCCTTCATGGCCCTAGCTAACACTTTAAATGTGGGGTGGCTGCCACATTTCCCCTGGTGTTTTAACTGGCTGCCATCCTTATCACTTCTGGCTCCTTTCCTACATCTAGAGCTTCTTTCAAGGACCAGTTTAATTTTTAAAATATTAATCCTTATTTGACTTAAAAAATGATGATAGGAACAGTTCCTCTTCATAGAAAAATGCCTTATGGTACTGTCTTCCAATTATCTGGTGGTGTATTTACCTTAGCCCAAAGGTGAATTTTACCCTAGATTTAAGCGGGATACAGAATATATTACATGGCAACTCTCAGCTCACACAGGACCAAATTGCAGCTGACACAAGTGAAAATAGAAAAACGTCAAGTCATTGTCATCACTGATGAAAATGTATTATTATTATTATTATTATTATTATTATTATTACTGTGAATAATTCATAGCATTGGAATTGAATTGTAGTACTTGACAGAACCTCACAATCCCACCTACCACCCATCTTCTTTCTTCTACTTTCCCTAACTTCTGTGCCCTTTCTAAAGAAACAGAATTTTACAGAATTTAAGGTAGACCATGGTCTTTTTATGGGTAATCTCAGCCAAGCTTTTGGGAGCTGGTTGTCAACCAAAACCTGGGGCCCACTTTCTTCATAAAAACCTGCCCCTATATCAGGCCAAGTTGAGAGACCCACTCCATGTTGTTCCCAGGTGGGCTCTGGAGGAAGACCAGCCCATGTGGGCCTCTGTAGTAGCCCTGGATAAGAACCGGAATAATGACTGCTGAAGTCCAGGGTCACGCTCTAACCTGCTGAGTCATCTCAGCTCAGCCTTGCTGGCAAGGGCTCCCAAACTGCATTTGGTTTGCTTTGCTGCTCATTGCATTCCAGCCTGTCAGGGCTCCTTCGCAGACCTATGGGGGCTCGGGTAGAAAGGAGTAGGTCTGGGTGGAGACCAGGAATCTGGATTTGCAATATGTATGCCCAGCTCATTTTGATGAAGGTGTTACTTAAGAAGAAAAGAGTAGGTAACTCAAGCTCCTCCATACCAACCTGTCAGCATTTTCCGTGCAGAGAGGCTATTGTGATCTGTCAAATTCAGAACACAAAGTGTCCCAAAGGGCTTCTTGGCCATCCTTCAGGTGCCAGACTTCCTGTCTTTTACTATGTCTTTATGCACAAGTTGCCAACAGCCTTCACTCCCTTTTGTTCCTAACTGTCAGGGATGTGCATGAACAAGAAAAATAAATATCAAGGATCAGACAAGTTCTACATGAAATTTTGTTTTGGAACATGAAAGCTAAACCCTTTCAGGCCAAAAAACATATCTTTTCCTTGCCTTGGCCTGATGTAACCTCACTCTTAACTTACACCACCCTATAAAATTTTTTGTTAGCCTTTCCTAACTTTTTTTTTTCTTGTGCTTATCTTCAGATGTTTTGGTATTCTCCAGCTCTGAATCATTCTCTATTCTTTTGAGATCACTTTTTCTCCTGAAGTGTTGAATTATTAAAAATAAGCATGACACAGACTTATGACCATAATAGAGAGGGTTAGAGGAAGAAAACATGATAAGGCTCTGCAAGGAAATGTTTAAGCATTGAAGGGTCTTGGAGGTCTTCAAGTCCAAGAGCATATTTTTTCTATAGACTACAACTCACTTAAACTTGTGACTTAAAATGTACTAAACTTGTATTATTAATCATCATCATACTTGACTGCCCATTTTCTAAATTTCAAATAGTTTATGGGCTGGAACTTTGATATAACTCCAGAATGTGGTCTTAGGGCCCAAACAAAAGAGGTAGTACCAAGTGAATGCTTGATGGGGTAGTTCAAATAATTTGTTCTATAAACATTTGTTGCATATTTTTTGTATACCAGGCAATGGGAATCTAACTGTTAGACGACAAATATACAAAAATTAATAAGGCACGGTCTCTTCTCTGGAATAGCCTACAGTCTGTTGGGTAAACAAATAATTACACCCTAATGAACTGTGAATAAAGTAGTATGGGGACTCAGGTACTCTGAGCAGCTACTCTGCCTTGGGTGGGGACAGAAGGCAAATGACTTTGAAGGATATACAGCAGTGGTTCTAAACCTTCCTGATGCTGAGACGCTTTAATACAGTTCCTCATGTTGTGGTGACCCCCAACCATACAATTATTTTTGTTGTTACTTTATAACTGTAATTTTGCTTCTGTATGTCTTAGGTGACCCCTGTGAAAGGGTCGTTCAACCCCCAAAGGGGTCGTGACCTACAGGTTGAGAACCACTGATATACAGGGTGGGACGAAAGTAGGTTCCCAGTTGCCCAAATGGAAAATAATACAGTAATTAATAAATAATACAAGAATAAAATCTGTTTCACATACAACCGTAAGCCTACTTTTGCCCCACCCTATATTTGAGATTTTAAGTGTGAATTGAATCTTAGAATTTTACAACAGGAAGGAAAATACAATCTAATGGGACAGTCAACCTTCTCAATTTTCCAGACAAAGAACCTAAGACCTGGAGATTTTCTTCATTGCTAGGATCCAATAATTAGACAACGTCCGAATTCTACTAGACCTTTACTGTTTCTTCTAGACATAGAATTTTGGGGCACCCAAAGAAATAATTGTTTTGGGAAAACAGGATTGACTCTGAACGTAGTTTCTCCTGGAACAACCTGATATTTTTAGAGCTATATTTATCATAAAGCTGTCTTAGAAGGATTGATTAACTGTTAAATTCTCTTTTGCCTAAGACTAAAGTAACAGCTCTTCTTGGTACATGAAGTAGCTATCTTATTTTGATATTTTATTGCAAAAACAGTAAAAGGCAGGTCAGCCTGGAAAATTGCTAATTGGAGTAGTTTGTGGCCCCCAGGTAATGTAGGAGATAGAAATCATTATACTAAATATAACAGAAGGTCACACAATATAATTAGACAGAAAAGAAGTGATAAAAGCATCTTCTTCATCTCTTTTCTGAGCATAGCTCCTGGAGCATAATAGAACATAAATGGCACTGAATTATTTGAATACTGAACCCTATCTTAAATAAACTTTTTCTATAAAATTACTGAGCCGGTTTGGCTCAGCGATTGGAGCGTTGGCCTGCGGACCAGAGAATCCCGGGTCCAGTTCCTGCTAGGGGCATGTACCAAAATAAAATAAAATAAAATAAAAAATAAAATAAAATTACTAAAATATTTCTACACTTTTTGTTTTTAATTAACTCTGATTATAAGGATTGATTAGATGAGATAGCTGTCTTTTGACCTTATAAGGTGCCTAAAATTTCTGTTTCTATAAAATTTATTTCTAAAATTTTTACTGTATGTCCAGAAAGCACTTAATTTATTACAGCATTTATAATTCCTGATTAGTAGAATTAAGTGGATTAATCAAATATGCTGATTAACATTTGAATGCCTTCCTAATATTTCTCTAAAATGATTACCTGGACAACCTGAAAAATTTTGTGTGTGTGTGTGTATTAGTTTTGCTTCTTGGTAGATGTTAGCTCTGACTTTATGAGGATGTTGCCTTACATTTCTGAAAATTTTTTTTCACCTGTAAAATTGGGGAAATAATTTGCCTCAAGGAGCTGTACAAAATAAATGAAATAGTCCCTGTAAAAACTCTCCCAATGTGCCTGACACATACTTGAATCAGTAAATTACAGCTTGAATTATTTTGCTGTATTTCCTATGGATATGTTATAAAGCAGTAAGAATAGTCACAAAGAAAACCTGTTTGTTATTGAGGAAAAGTACCCCATTCTTTCCAAAACATAATAAGAGTATGATAAATATCCTCTCTCTCTCTTTATTCTTTTGGGGTTCTGGTGAACACTTCGCAGCAGCAGGTTTTAATGATTAATTTTGAGGCCTGATCCCGAGCATTATTGATTAATATAAAAACCACAGGCCCCAAGAGTCAGTAAGTATTGATGTAGGTTGAGAGCCAGTGGATGAATGATGTTGAATACATTAAATATTAAATGCAGAATCTTTTGGTTTGGTGAGTATTGCTAACACTGCCAATTAAAATATTCAGTTTGATTTCCAGAAGTTCACTTTTATCTGGATACAATTTATTTCACCTGATAGTTACTGTATAATAATGATAAAATACTGTTAATGGTCCAGATACTTTGCTAAAATTCTGTATTAATCCAATGAGAAAATGAAAATGACTTTGATATTTAAATGCTTAGATTTTCTGCTGAATGGCTAAATTTGCATCTTTAATATTACCTTGAGTGCTTCTAATTTTAAAGTACTATGTAAATTATGTTTTAAATATAAAACTAAAACAATAGAAATTTTGTGGGAATATGGGCATCCCTCCCCCTTCATTTCTCTGCTTTTCTGTAATTTCCAAAATATTATTTAAAACTTCCATTTTAAAGGCCTACGATTTTCTAAAATGTTAGCATGTTTTATTCCATCACCTTAAACTATATTGCCTGTGTTAATTTTGTATCTGCCACTAGAAATAAGTTTTTAAAAATCATACTTAGTGTATTTTCCAAAATTCTATTGAAGTGCATTTCTGAAGCAGACAACCTACATTACATCACTTTCCATGCATTTCTTTAAAAAATGGGAATGGTTGCCCTGGCCGGTTTTGCTCAGTGGTTAGAGCATCGGCCTGCGGTCCAGAGAGACTGGAGTTCGGTTCCCACTAAGGGCACGTATCTCTGTTGCAGTTTGTCTCCAGCCCTGGTTGGGGTCATCTGGGTGGCAGCCAGTCGATGTGTCTCTCTTACATCAGTGTTTCTCTCTCTCTTCCCCCCTCTCTCCCTCTCCTTCTATCTGAAAACTAATGCAAAAATGTCTTCTGGTGAGGATTAAAAAAATGGAAATGTTGGAATGAGACCAAATCAGAAACTTTCAGGCTTAAGAAAATATTTTTAGAAAAGCGGTTTAAAAATTCCAATTATTACACTTTAATAAATCACAAAATTAGCCTTTATTTTGTGCTAAGAGCCATTCTAAGTGCTTATACATAATCCTCACAAAAACCCTATAAGGTAGGTGGTGGCATTAGTAGTAGTAGTAGTACTGTTACTACTGCTGCTACCACCATGACCATTTCATAGAGAGATCGAGGAACTTGCCTCGTTGCACAGCTGGTAACTGGTAGAATCAAGAGGTGAACTCAGTCTGGCTCTAGGATCTGCTCTCGTAGTTACTACACATTGGGCTAACTATACCCAGCTTCCAGATACATCCATAGATTTACAAGTAGGATTTGTATTTGCATAATATTCTGAAAAATCTTTGATTTTCCTGAGTTTCCTAAAATACAGTTTTCTAGCACTTAAGACATCTAACAGATTTTGTAATGGAGTTGTGCTGTGTATTGTGCTAGTCTCTCTCAGCCTGGTTGTCTCTAAGTTCCAGCCTCTAGAGGAATGTTGATGAATATGTATTCTGATTTCCTTCTTGCCCCTGGTTTACAAATGAGAGGGATTCTTCCACGAATCCCCCAAAGTTAGTCATTTCCTGCTTTGTGATCCCACGGCACTTTGTTCATACTCTATATTTTAAGTAAATCCTTTTTTTGTAATTAATCTGTTTATATGTCACTTTTTTCCATCCCCCACCCTTGCCTCCGAGTGAGCTCTTCAAGAGCTGGAACCGGTCTCATTTATTTTTGTCTCCCACCAGCGTGGTGACAAATGGATGAATCATATTGCCTGGAGAGGTTAAGGGACTTGCCCAGATTAGCAGACCTGAAATGTGAACAGCGTTTCTAACTCCCAGTCTAGTACTTGCCACTCACGCGTGCACTGCCAGAGATGTTTTCAAATGATTTGGATGCTTGCTAAAGACTTAGGACATAATTTTCATGTTATGTTCCTCTAGGCTAGCTTATTTATAAAATGATACAAATAATAATGTTGATGAAGAAAACGGTGGTGGTGGTGCCACCATCGTCACCTAACTGACTGTATCAATTTGAGGATCAAGTGAAATGATAACATTTGTGAAAGCTTCAGAAAAGGTAAAACCCTTTCTACAAGGACATATATAGTGCTGTTATTTATGTGTGATTTACAAAGTATTTTCACGTTCAGTACCTTGCTGTGTGTTACACCCCTGGGAAATGGATGGTCTCACTGCCATTTCACAGATGAGAAAACTGAGGCTGAAAAAGAGGAGGTACTTCAGCGACAATCACAAGTGGCTCAGAGAAGCCTGACCTCTTCCCTCTTTCCAACAGCCACTGGAATGAGGCTGCAAAGTGCCTCGGGTGTGTTTTCATCCTCCTGAAGCCTCCAGGAGGGAGTCCAGGGGAGACCTGCAGGAGACTTGAGAGCTAGACTCTTCTAACAGCAGGGCAGTTTTGCGTGTGTGTTTAAATTCTAGTCAGAGTTTTCATTTTATCGCAATGCAGGGTCTGGCACAGAAAGCTTTATAGGCGAAAGTGAGCAATTGCATTGTGAAGTGGCCAGTCAGCACTGGACCAGTCAGCAGTAGCACGGGGTCCTGTGAACCCAGGCAGGAGGAGGCTCACCCCTCCACTGCTTTTGTCTCAATGGGGAGTTCCTTACTGCGACTCTCAGAGGAAATGAAGGATGATAAATCCAGCTGCCGCTTCCTGTTTCTATAATTCTGACATTTATTTATTTAATTTTTTTAAGGATAGAATGCTTTATTTTTAAACCAGTGGAAAATACCCTCAACCTGATCCTTGTTAATATTTCCTTAAAAACTAGATGTGCTGTGTGTGTGTGTGTGTGTGAGAGAGAGAGAGAGAGATTGATTCCCATGATGCTGCCTGGGCTAGCTCATTCTCTGTGTTTTTCAGCAACAACAGAAAAAAAGAAACAATTAAAGCAGATTTTACTGGGCAGGAAGCTCTATATGAGATTGATGATCATCTCTGATTGAGAGGAGGCCTATAATTTATATCAGTGGGATTACTAGCTCAGTTATGCTTCCTGTGCAATTCAGGTCTGGTTTTACTTCTGCTTGTAATTGTGTTATTAGTGAATAAAATCCCGAGTCATTGAAGCAGCACATTATCTCCTCACATGCCATCATTTATGGAGGTTGCCATGGGGTGTAGATTACTGGGATGTAACATTGGTGGGTTTGATTGTATAACCAATAGCTTCATAATGAAAAATAATAGAAATATTTTCTCCAGTGCCAATTATTTTCGTTGCTAATTTAAGAGGCAGAGAATGTGTATGGGAGTGTCAGTGGTGCTTTTCAGAATCACCAAAGGAAACTTATTTAGCTAAGTAGAATCATGAGAGCAGTCGATACAGCCCACCCCCTTGCTGAACAAGACTCTCAGCTCTGATTTAAGTCCCTTAGCCCCTCCTTTAATATTCCTAAAATCAGCCTGGCTGGTGTGGTTCAGTGGTTGAGCATTGACCCATGCACCAAGAGGTCACCAGTTTGATTCCTGGTCAGGACACATGCCCAGGTCGTGGGCCTGATCCCCTGTGGGGGCATGCAGGAGGTGGTCATTCGATGTTCTCTCTCATCAATGTTTCTATCTCTCTCTCCCTCTTCCCTTCCTCTCTCTCTCTAAAATCAATAAAGAAAAAAAATATTCTTAAAATCATGGCTATGGCAGTACTCTATTCACAGTGGGTAATCAATACATATTGTGCACTTATGAACTGGCTGGCCCAATTTATTTACTCTTTAAGAATTACGTTACAGCCCTGGCCAGTTTTGCTCAGTGGTTAGAGCGCCGGCCTGCAGACCAGAGAGTCCCGGGTTTGGTTTCTGCTAAGGGCACGTATATCAGTTGCAGTTTGTCTCTGGCACCGTTTGGGGTCGTGTGGGTGGCAACCACTGGATGCGTCTCTCTCGCATGGATGTTTCTCTCTCTTCCCCCCTCTCTCCCTCCAGCTCTATCTGAAGATAAATGCAAAAATGTCCTCGGGTGAAAATTAAAAAATAAAAAAAGAATTACAGTTACAGTTTATAATAAATAAATTTAGAATAAAAAGGAAATCTTCATAACGTAAATTTAAAGAAGAGTTTATACTGAATATTTGGTCAAGACTTCATTAGCAGCTCTTTCTGAAGATAAGTTGGAACACCATGGAGGCCTGCTGTAGCACACTTGGTGTTACCCAGGTATCCAGTTCTAATCTCAGCTATGCCATTTCCTTGTTGCAACAGTTTCTTGGGGGGAAAAATGAGGTTGGTACTTTTTTTTTTTCCCCTCTCAGTAGTTAGTAAGAATCAGGTTAGTTGGAATCTGTGCAGGTGCTTTTCAAAACTGAGATGATGATAAAGGCGTTAGGTAATACTGTTATGAAATGGCAGTCAGGTTGTAAATTGTGGTTTTACTTTTTCGACTTTGCTCCTTATGTCCTGAGGCAGTCTTTGAACACCAAGGTTTTGTCTCCTTCACTTAAGGGTTTCTTTTCTAATAATTTGTAAAATTTGAGGGGTGGGATTTGATTTAATTTGAGCTAATCTTTAGTTTAAAACAAGCTGAAGGTGTGGGTTTGGTAGGTCAGTCAGATCTGGGTTTGAATCCTGGTCTACTATATTTTAATTGCATGATATTGATCAAACTCCTCCTTTTTTTTATCCTCACCCGAGGACATTTTTGCGTTTATCTTCATATAGAGCGGGAAGGAGGGGGTCGAGTGAGAGAGAGAGAAACATCAATGTGAGAAACACATCGACTAGTTGCCACCCACAGGGCTCCAACTGGGGCCGGGGACAAACTGCAACCAAGGTACGTGCCCTTAGCGGGAACCAAACCCCTGGGGGACTCTCAGGTCCGCGGGCCAACGCTCTAACTGCTGAGTCAAACCAGCCAGGGCCAAACTCATACTTTGTAAACTTCCCTTCTCTCCCAATAAAACCAGAACAGCATACCCGGCAGGGTGGCTCAGTTGGTTGGAGTGTCATCCTGTGCACCACCAAAAGGCTAGGGGTTCAGTTCCCAGTCAGGGCACATATCCAGGTTGCAGGATTGATCCCAGGTCAGGCTGCGTACCAGAGGCAACCGATCGATGTCTTTCTCACATTGATGTTTCTCTTTCTCTCCCTTCCTCTCTCTCTAAAGTCAATAAACATATCCTCGGGTAAGGATTAAAGAAAACAGAACAGTAATGCCACTGCCCCGGGGAGGATGTGACATTTTAATGAGCTCAAGCATGTGAGTGCCTGGTTACTCAATAAGGGATCGTTTTCTTCCTGTTCCCTCCTGTATAGTTGCAATCATCTCAGTGTTGAATGACGAGGTACAGCTTGAGGTTACCACTTAAAGACACCAGCAGCACACACCACCTCTCCTCCCTACCTCATCTTTTCCCCTCCCCACGACACCAGGGACATGAGAAGTAAACTAAGCTGCTTTAGGTCACCAGCACCCTCCTTAGGAATAATAAATATTTTCCTCCCATCATCTTCCTCTCACTGTATTCTAACTTGAGTTCTTTCCATGCTTGACCTTCAAGGGAGTTTCAGCGGGTGAGAGACTGACACTGTGTGGATTACTTGAACATACACAGAGCTGCTCACTCATGTGTCCATGTGCTGAGTTTTCTTTTCAGTTATATGGGATGTGGAGTTATTTTTGCAAGGCACCATTTTTTTAAAAATTTTATTTAGACTTTCCCAAAAAGGACCCTTTCAAGTTTTATGACTGGATAAGTACTGTGGTGGTTAGCAAGGTTAATATTTACCAACTTCCTGAAGGGAAAAGCAAACAATATATATCCAACCTCTGTTTAAGAATTTCCATAGAATTATGAATTCTTTAATCTTGGTTCCTTCATTTAGTTATAGCAGCATGCCACATGCTTGAGTTAGAGCTCCTAGTAGAAATGTGTTTGCTGAATATGATTTATCTTTATGCTCCAAATAAGAAGCGACCATATGAAAAACACCTCTTCTTTCCCACCCTAAAAAATACCCCGGCCATCAAACCGGCCTCTCCTTCTTGCTGTGGCTTTGTTTTTCTCCCCAGCCAGGTTTCGGGAAGTGAACATTCCCTTTGCCACATGATCTTCGCCCACAGGGAGCTACACTCCTTGTCTCAAGCGGCTCACCTGCAGCTGCTGGACCCCATGACTAGCCTGTGATACTGCTCACCCCTCTCCTCCACGTGTCTCCTCCTTTGGGTTCCCAGACGGGCTTCTCTCTCTCCTCCGGCCCTTTGTTCTCCCTTCCCTCTCCTGATTCCTTTTCTTCTTCCGGTCCCCTGGGTGTTAGAGACTCCCCCGGAGTCTTTGACCTTTTTCTCTGTTAAGTCTCTCCTTGGGTAATCTCATCATCCATATCCTGGCTAGTCGTGAATGTGTCATTCCATCCGAGACCCTCCCTTTTGAGATTCAGCTGACTACTAGACACCTTTACTGACATTCATTATACCTATTCTGGCTATTCAGGCTGGAAATGGAATTTACCTGGAAGTCGTCTTGATTCATGTAACTTTCTCATTCATTTTCCCTCCTCTGGCCTTGCCTCTCTCTAGTCCCTCTTCCATATTCTGGATAGAATTCTTTCTAAATTGGAATACTGCATTCATTGCTTCTCTTGTTCATACCATCCAGAGGTTGCTTATTACTTTGTTCTTACCTGGATCTGAGCCCTACCACTGGAAAATCCTCCCCCCCTTTTGTGTTCTGGGAAACTAGAAAGTAGTAACTTGCTCTCAAAAATTCTAAGACCCATCTCCATCCTTCCTGGCTCCCCTAAGACTCTCAGATGACTCCCTTGCTTACCTGCCCCTATGAAACTCCAGGCCCCTTCCTGGTCTTTGACACAGCCCTCATTAAGGAGTTTTCTCCCTATTGCAACAGCCTGAATAAAATCATCTCCTTAATTGTCAGCTGTATTTTGTCTCTCACAGGTGTTACCCTTTTAGTTTTTAATAGTTATTATTTTATCACCTTATGTTTACTTATTTTACTGATGATATATAAGTAAAATTGCATGTAATTATAAATTATAATGTATTGTTTATAAATGATTGTTTTGATTAATTTATTATTTGTCAATGTAAGATTTTTTTATGTTTGTATTTTGAAGTATAAGTCCTTAGTAGTTATGAAAATTATTGCATTGTAGGTAAGGATTGACAAAATGAGTGTCCAAATTTCTGACAGTCATTTTTTTCTTTTTTCTTTTGTATTAGTTTCAGGTGTACAACATAGTGGTTAGATGGTCTTATACTTAGTGTTCCCTTCGCTATGTCAAGTACCCACCTGGCACCATACATAATTATTACAGTATTATTGACTGTATTCCCTGTGCTATGCTTTACATCCCCATGAGTATTGTTCTTACTACCAATTTGGATTTCTCAGTCCCTGCACCTTCCTCACCTGTTCTCCAACTGCCCTCCCCTTTGGCAACCATCACTCTGATCTCTGTAGCTGTGACTCTGTTTTGATGTTTTTTAGAGAGAGGAAAGGAAAGAGAGAAACATCGATGTGAGGGAGAAACATCAATCAGTTGCCTCCCATATGTATCCTGACCAGGGATCAAACCCGCAATGTAGGTATGTGCCCTGACTAGGAATCAGTCCCGCAACCTTAATGGTGTGCAGGATGACGCTCCAATCAACTGAGCCACCTGGCCAGGGCTGTTTCAGTTTTGTTAGTTTGTTTATATTGTTCTTTGGATTCTACATATAAGTTAAGTCAAATGGTAATTTGTTTTTCTCTGACTAAAAGAGACATTTTTTTTTCTTTTTTTTTAATCCTCACCCGAGGATATTTTTCCATTTTTTGTACAGATAGAGTGGGAAGGAGAGAGAGGAAGGGAGAGAGAGAGAGAAAGGGATGTGAAGGGACACATCGAGTGGCTGCCACCCGCACGACCAACCAGGGCCAGGGACAAACTGCAACCGAAGTACATGCCCTTAGCGGGAACCGAACTCGGGTCTCTCGGGACCTCAGGCCGACGCTCTAACCGCTGAGCCAAACTGGCCAGGGCTGAAAGAGACATTTTTTAGTTCAGAATTTCAGTACTTATGTTCCAGCTGCACAGGTGTAACAGACACTCCCGAGTAAAATGGCTTTAATGAGATCGTTATTTCTTTCTCATATAACAATCCAGAAGTCAGCAGCCATGAACTAGTAGGCCTCACGTGTAGTTTCTGCGGTGGTGCCTGCTTCCCCATTTTAGCCAGCGAGAAAAAGAGACAAGGAAGCCAGATCAAGTAGCCTGCCTTTACAGAGGTTACCAGGCGTGAACAGTACTTCTCACGTCCTGTTGGCCCAGCGTAGTTACTTGGCCAGACCTGGTTGCGAGTGAGGCTGGGAAATGTTACCTTTAGTTGGGCAGCAGGGCTGCCATCTAAAATGGGTGATGATGGTAGCAAGTATCTATTCCCAAAAAACAGAAAGGTAGAATGGTTTCTGGAGGAAACTAAGTAGTCTTTATCACAGAACAAAAAACTGTTGATTAAAAATACTGGGAGAAAATGAGGGATTTGCTCTGGCTGGTTTGGCTCAGCAGTTAGAACGTCACCCTGCAATCCGGAGAGACCCAGGTTCGGTTCCCGCTAAGGGCACGTTCCTCGGTTGCAGTTTGTCCCCGGCCCTGGTTGCGTCGTGTGAGTGGCAACCACTTGATGTGTCCCTTTCACATCGATGTTTCTCTCCACGCCCCCCCCCCCCTCTATCTGAACAAAATATCGAAAAGTATCCTTGGGTAAGGATTTTAAAAAAGAAAGAAAATGAGAGATTTTTTTAAAGAACAGTTTATTGATTTTCAGAGAGAGGGGAAAGGAAAAGAAAGAAACATTGATGTGAGAGAGATACATCGATTAGCTGCCTCCTTCATGCCAGCTACTGGGGATCAGGCCTGCAACCCAGGCTTGTGCCCTGACCAGAAATCAAACCAGCAACCTTTTGGTGCATGGGATGGTGCCCAACCAACTGAGCCACATTGTCCAGGGCGAGTGATTTTTTTGTTTTGTTTTGTTTTAAAGCCATCTGTACGTACTCTGGAAGGTTTCAGCAGTTGCCGTAAATAGGTAATAGGATTCAACACCTTTTTTTGTTTCCTTTCTAGAAAATATGCTATCCAGAACAGTTTGTAGCTCTTACCCTCAACAAATGTATTTGCAATGAAAACTGTTGGCCATCGGATACATGAGCGTATCTACAGACTAATGCTTATAGTGTGGAATTTTTCTCTACGCTTGTTTGTCATTTATTTTTTCACATTCAGCACAACTTTTGGTATCATTTTATCACCATCTTTAAAACATCTGAAAGGTAATGTTGGCCTAATCTCTCTAAGGCAGCGGTTCTCAACCTGTGGGTCGTAACCCCTTTGGGGGTCACATGACCCTTTCACAGGCGTCGCCTAAGACATAACAGTAGCAAAATTACAGTTATGAAGTAGCAACAAAAATAATTTTATGGTTGGGGGTCAGCACAACACGAGGAATTGTATTAAAGGGTCACAGCATTTGGAAGGTTGAGAACCACTGCTCTAAGGGGAATTATCATTTATTTACTGCCATCTTGTATTCTTCACTCTCAGATGTGTAAATAAACATGGTCTATCAGTGTGTTGCATAATTTGGGTCAGTTTCTTGGCTGGTGTGCCAGGCACACCAGGAACAGTAATAGATCAGCCCGCCGTGCAGGGCACTCCAGCCCTGAGCAGCTTCAGCAGCTTCTCACTTTGTACTATGCTAACATTATCATTTTCTAATGATACCCTGATGTGGAAAAGTGTGGTTAATGCTGTTTACGTAGTTTATGTCCGTTTCATCTTTTCTAATTCTGAATTTCTTACTAGAAAATAATTTTTTAGCATGTGTCACTCCCAAAAGCTTTCCAGATCAGAAGTTGAAGTGTATGTTTGCTCTTATTGCATATTGCTCGTTTTAGCCATCATCGTGTTCTTGGTCTTCATACACCTGCTTTGCTGTCATTTTAGATTAGGATGCATTAGGACTGTTTACCCTAAATAATTCTGGGCAGAACAGTGGTTCATGCGCTGTCCTTTCCAGAAGACTCAAGGTAAACATCCGTAAGCTCTGAGAGGGCAGGGACTGTATCTCTTTTGCTCTCCTGTGTATAAATTTTTAGTGCCTGTCACATTACCGAAGCCAAATATTTGTTGAAAATGTAAATGGCATGAGCCTGATGACTTCATGACAATAAAGGTTTGGTGAAGTCTGTGGTGGTCAAGATGAGTTATCTTCAATTACAAGTCCCTGATACATAACACAATATACGTTGTTTGAGACTGAATCAATGAATGAACAGCTGGCCACCCTCAGTCTTAAATATTTCTTAACGTCCATCCAGAAAGTAGACATGATAGCCCTGGCCAGTGTGACTCGATTGAGCGTCATCCCATGCACCAAAAGTTGCCAGTTCGATTCCCAGTAGCAGTTGTGTAGGAGGTAGCTGATCAATGTTTCTCTTTCGCAACAATGTTTCTCTCTCTCCCTTCCTCTCTCTCTAAAAATCAGTGTAGCCCTGGCCGGTTTGGCTCAGCGGTTAGAGTGTCAGCCTGCGGTCTGGAGAGACCAGGGTTCGGTTCCCACTAAGGGCACGTACCTCGGTTGCAGTTTGTCCCCGGCCCTGGTCGGTTGTATGGGTGGCAGCCACTCGATGTGTTCCTTTCACATCGATGTTTCTCTCTCTCTCTCTCTGTTCCTCTCTCTCCCTCCCATTCTACCTGAACAAAAAAATGGGAAAATGTCCTCGGGTGAGGGGAAAAAAAAAAAAAATCAGTGTAAAATATATATATAAAAAAAGAAAATAGACATTCGCAAAATTAGAGTTCTGATGTGTTGCATGTAAAATCACACAAATGAGCAAATGGTTATAATGATGCTTTTACTGTTTGGGGCTTTCTTGAGAAGGATAACATTTAATCACCCCAAAAATTATCACACCTCAGATAAATTCTCTTACTTAGAAGATTTCGACTTTAGTTTATATCCAATACTTGATACTTCAGCCTGGACTTTCCAGTGGGGGTGCCCTGAGTGGGTACTAGAGAGATGGCCGAAACATCCGAGGATTTGGGTGGAGCCTAAAGCCCTGGGCCTGATTGTGTGCACTGTCCTCAGCTCACCCGAGAACCTGTACACGTGTCCTCTTTTCTGTGGGCCGTGACATGGGAAGCACTGTTGATTATCTCTCCAGTTAAAATAGCAGACTCATTTTAAATAAATACATTGGCATCATTGGCCCTCGAGTAGGTGATACATTTTTTCAAAAATGTTATCTTGGGCCATTTTTTCAGAATTAAAAACTTTTCATGGCTTAGCAGCAAATAATTATCCCAAATTTTCCAAAGTCAAAGATCTTTATGTAACCTGTGAAGAAACAACTCATCTAAAATAAGTAACATCATGCCGAATTTTTAAAAACGTGCTTGTTTATATTTGAACCTTTCCAATCCAAAACGGTCAGGGGGTTTTACTGCTTAGCTGTGATTTAGTAGTTACAACTTCACTAATGTAATAATTGAGGGACATGTTATAAATTATAACGTAACTGTGGCTCTCTGAAAACTCTACTAGTTTGTTATAATTTGGAGAAGACCGCTAATTCCATTCACACCTTAGCTAGTGCAGGGCTTTGCGTTAAACATCCTATCAGACTTGCTTTTCTAAAGATCATTTGTAATTTTCACAGGAGCTGCACAAATAGATGCTAAGCCCTTAGAAACAAAATCAAGTAAATTGAATATGAATAAAACATTTCTTTGTTTTATTAAATGCTTTGAAGTAGGACAGAAGTGATATTCAGCCAAGTTTACCCAATTTATCGATAATTCTAAAATAAGGCTTTACTTGTGTTACTTTAAAAGGCTAACCCTTTGGAGGAATTTTTAGTTAACTGTAAGACAGTTTCTAATGCCAATAATTAATTCCACTATAATAGAGATTATATTGCCAGAGGTCACTGATGATGGTTAACAGTTTTGATTGTCCTTAATCTCTGCCATAATTGACTGATTTATACCTTTATTCTCTCTTATGTTGATTTTCTTGATTTTCTATTCCCGTTTTTTTTTTTCTTCTGCTTCATTAGTTTTTTCCTCCTGGAAGACTTTATGGTCCTTTTTAATTTCTATTGCTGTCATGTCTCAAATCCTGGATTTTCCTCGATTTGGGGGATTAGTTGGGGAGGGGCTACAGTGATCATGTCTGCTGTGTGCTCAGCAATATTCGGGGTGAGGTGTGTTTCTGCGATGATGGTGTGTTGTCCCCATCTCACTGATAAGGAATCTGAAGGCCCAGGTTTCCACAGCCAGTGCTGTGAGACATTATTTGTGTTCCCATTTTACAGATGAATCGGTAAGAGGTGGAAAAGGGAGGAAAACACAGGCAGGCTAACTCTTTAAGGCAGGTTCTTATCCACGATGCTATCTACTTGTTAAGAATTAAAATCCTATTTAAGATTGTAAGCTCGGCCCTGGCTGGTTTGGCTCAGCGGTTAGAGCGTCGACCTGCAGTCCAGAGAGACCCGGGTTTGGTTCCCGCTAAGGGCACGTACCTCGGTTGCAGTTTGTCCCCGGCCCTGGATGGGTTGTGCGGGAGGCAGCCACTCGATGTATCCCATTCACGTCGGTGTTTCTCTCTCTCTCTCTCTCTCTCTCTTCCTCTCTCCCTCCCACTCTATCTGAACAAAAAAAAAAAAAAAGGAAAAATGTCTTTGGGTGAGGATTAAAAAAAAAAGATTGTTAGCTCAGTAAAAAGAGACTCTAGGTTATTTGTGCATGAATTAAGCCATGTCTTGATTATCTTTGTACAGGTTTAAAATGTGTGGTTACCCCTTATGTGTTTGCTACCCCACTGCTTGGCTGTTGTTTACTTAGAAAATGTAAGTTCATTTTAATATTGACCTCAAGACAACACAGTAAAGAAGGAAACTGTACTGTGTTTCCCTGTCTCCCCTAAAGGTACAATGAAGGGGTTTTTTGTTGTTGTTTTTCTTTTTCTCCTAGTTTGTATTTTAGTCTACTCCAGAAAACAGATTTTATTGACATCAATATCGCAGACCTTGTAGAATGCTTACAGTGTTGTATGCTGGCTTCCTCTTAAGGATTCTATTGTACTTAGTTTGCAGTACAGTACATTGCATGCACTATGCACTCGTGAAACATAGATGAAGACAGAACTATTTTTGGTTTCAAAAGTGTGCCTCACCCCAGAAGTGTTATAAAAAGATAGTTATTGATCATCTGTATGTTGGTGACATTGAAGCAGCGATTTTTGACCTTTTCCATCTCACGACACACAGACTAATTTCTAAAATGCTATAGCACACAAGTTGGAAATCGCTGTACTAAAGTAATGTTTTTCAAACTATCTAAGCGTATAGATTTCCTACCCAAGCAGTGATGACATGTAGATACACTTTGCCTACTTTTAAAGGGGACTTAAAAAAAGTGGTGCAGGAGGAAGAACAGTATTCGAAGGACTTATGAAAAATGATTTAGTTTCAATAAAACCATGTAAATGGATGTAAAAGCACCAGGGTATGGAGCATTGACGTGGAGAACTGAAAGAAGTCTTCGCATCATCCTCGATCCCTTTCTCTCCCTCCCAGACTCCCCATACAATCCATCAGTCCTGTGTAGTTTCCTTAGCCTGTTAGCTCATAAATACATCCCTTGTACTCTCCTCTTCTCCACTGTGGCCTTATCTTTACCCTCCCATCCTTTGCTCAGAGTAATGCAGTACTTTTATCCTAATCTCACATCTTCCCTCAAAACCTTACACTAGGCCCGCAGTGATCTTTAAGAGACACAAATCTGATTTTCAGCCACCTCATATCTGTGCTAAAAATTCATCAACGGCTGCCCACTGCCCTTAGTTTGGGGACATCAGAAACATTCACGTGGCTTCCGGGACCCTGCAGCATCTCCCACCGCACACCTCTCACTGCCCTAAGCCTGTCGGTCCCGCACATGTTCCTTGCGCTGTCTCTCGTCCCTCCCCACAGAGCCTTTGGACAGTCTGGTTCTGCCTACCCTGTGTTCTTCACACACCAGTCGTGGCTTCTTTCCTGGCCCAGCCGACTGGAGGAAAATCCCTACTACCCGCCTTCAGAACACCGTGCAAGCAAGGGAAGGTCTGGGTTTTCTGGGGTCTGAAATCAGAAGCTCTCTTTAAAAAAAGGAACACAAAGATACAGATAGAAAGTAAGTGCAGGCCTGGCCAGTGGCTCAGTTGGTTGGAGTAGCATCTGTATACCAAAAGGTTGTGGGTTCGATTTCCGGTCAGGGCACATACTAGGTTTCAGTTTTGTTTGCTGGTCGGGGTGCATACAGTAGGAAACCAAACAATATTTCTTTCTCTCCCTCTCCCTCCCTCTCTCCCCCCCACCCTTCCTTCTCCCTCTGCTTCTTTCTTCCTCTCTGTAAGCATATTCTCTCTGGTGAGGATTTTTTTTTTTATCCTCACCTGAGGACATTTTTGCATTTATCTTCAGGCAGAGAGAGAGGAGGAGAGAGAGAGAGAAACATCAATGTGAGGCACATCGAGTGGTTGCCACCTACACAACCCCAACCAGTGCCTGGGACAAACTGCAACCGAAGTACGTGCCCGTAGCGGAAACCGAACCCAGGACTCTAGTCTGTGGGCCAACGCTCTAACTGCTGAGCCAAACCGGCCAGGGCTGGTGAGGATTTTTTTTAAAAAGTAAGCAAGTAGGTGCAGGGCCTTCAAAGGGGCCTTCGAAAGGGAGGGGTCCTGAAGCTGGATCTTCTGCCACCACACAGCTCACCTGCCTTATGCCTATTCCTCTTCTTGGTAGCTCTTCTCAGTTGACCATTTTGTATATTCAGTTAATGAGTCTTTCTTCTGCCTACACTATGCAGTCTGTGAGAAAGGAAATAGATCTCAGTTTGCTCATCAGGTTTTTTCCAGGAATTTGTATCATGCTAACACTTGAGTATACAATATATATTTTATAGATGGAGGAATAAGTAAGTGAATAATGAAGGCTCAGGCTAAGGGTTAATGCTTATAATGTCTGTATAAAATTTAGCTGAAGCCCTGGCAGTTAGAGTATCGGCCCTCGGATCAAAGAGTTGCAGGTTCGATTCTGGTCCAGGGCAAGTAAGTATCTCGGTTGCAGTTTGGTCCCCAGCTCTAGTTAGGGTCGTGCAGGAGGCAACCAATCCATGTGTCTCCCTTACATTGATGATTCTCTCTCCCTCTCTCTTTCTCTCTTCCTCCCTCCCTCTCTCCCTCCCTCCCACTCTATCTGAAGATAAATGGAAAAATATCCTCAGGTGTGGATTACAAAAAAAAGTTAGCTGAATATCTTGGAAGCCAAAAGTAAGTGGAGAACATCTGGATTCCATGGCTCTTTATCATAGTACATCACGAAAGACAAACTTCTCTTAGTACCCAGTGGTCAAGAAGAGTTTTTGTCGGGTTCTTTCATATAAAACGGCTTCTTCAATGCAGTGAATAATAGCAGCTCACTTTTATGGAGCACTTACCAAGTTTGGGCATTTGCTCAACACTTGGATACGGTGTTCTGATTTAAGTGTTTAGTGAGGCCAGTAAACTGCACACATGGTTAGATACGGTCAGAACTTCTGCACATACTGCCTGTGCAAAGGGGCAGGAAGTTCCTGCACAAGGAGAAGGGAAGCCGGAAGCTCTGGCTCTGCCTCTCTGAGCATCTTCCTCCCTGGCCCCTGGCATCACCTGGCTGTGTGCTGAAATGGTGCAGGTCAGGGCTTGGTCTCAGCTTCCGGTGAGAGTATGCCCACATTTACCTTTGTCTTTTTGTCAAAGGAATTGTATAGTATTGTCCATCTGGACATGGAAGACGTCTTGTCAGAGTTGATCATAGTGACTCCATCATGATTAATAATGACTGTGTATGTCTCTGTAATGGACACTGATAGTATTTGGCTCACGAGTTCAGTGCCTTCTGAGCACCCCCCTAGAATGCTGTGATAGGTGTGCGTGATTTATTCTATGACAGACCTTTATTAAGTTTGTGTCCTGTGCCAGGCCCTGGGACGTGCAGATAAAAGAAACTCTCCTTCCTTTAGGTTAGGAATTTAGACCCGGATGGAAGGAGAAAGGGAGACAGACAGATAGACAGACAAAGGGAGCTCAGTGCAGCAAGGGCCGTGAGCAACCTCTGTCTAACTCTTGAGTTCACTTTTAGTCCTATGGCTAGGACCTCCTAATAACTGCCAAGTAGACTTTTTAACTAAATATGCTACCTATTCAAGTTATGTTGTTTCAATATCTGAGTATCTTTTACTAACTTTCAGAAGTTCTTGAGGGTTAGTAAGATGAGCACCAAGGCAAGGTACTCGGGTGCTTTTGAGCAATCTTTATTCGTGGTCCGTATGCAGAGCAGATACCCATGGTTTCTGTCTCAAAGACATTGGGAAGAGAATGTCGCTAACTTCCCAGGACCGTGGAAAGTTGCATAGGATGTCAGGGAGCTCCATTCTGGTTCACTTTATTAACCCCAGTTTCAGACATGTGCCAGTCATACTGTAGGAGAAACCATAATAAAGGTGTGTAAACTTAAAAGGAAAATGGTCGGTTTTGGTCTAAGATGTTTATCTTACAGATGGAAAGAAGCAGAGAATTTAGAAGTGCAAAGCTAGCTCCTCTAGGAATTCCCGCCGGCTGCCTCGAAAACTAGATGAGGTTGGGATTAGAAAGGGCTGACCAGGTGCTTCACTGGGAGTCGGGTGGTTTTCTCTGGCGCCTTGACTAAGGTCTGTTAGCTGCCAGCTCTCTTTTTAGGGCCTAATCAGACCCTTGCCATTACCTCCACCTCTGTTTCCTCTAGGCTGCTTTCTCAGTAAGGACAGCTATGGGTATTTTTTTTATTCTTCCCTTTTTTATCCCTAGAACCTGTATGTAGCACATAGAGGATGCTCAGTAAATATCTGTGGAATGGAATGAAGTTTCTTGTAGGGGGTGCACTCAGTGCGGTGTGTAGGTACTGAAGCCTTTGTGAGATTTTGATGGCCAGATTTCATGGTTGAGGGAATGCGAGTATAACTTGTAGAAGCAACTCTGGGGTTGTGTGGGACACAATGTGGAAGCCCCGGATTTAGATGCTCTTTTGCATCGTTTCATGAATGAGGTCTCATTTGCTAGCTCTGAAATGTTGGCCTTCACTTTCAGAATTGAAAAGGAAAAGCAAGAAAATTCACAAGAGTGTATTAGCACGTTTTTGTTAATTTGTAAGCTATTTGCCTTAGATCTACTAAAATGTATTTACAGTTATGTTCCTTAGCTTTGAAGTAAATGTGCTTGTGATTAACAGTACTCTAGGGAGAAACCCCAAATAGGTACTAAAATACAAGTACTAAAATATATTTTGTGTGAAGCAATTTTTATATTTCACAAGTTCTGAATTTTCTTTTTTTTTTTTTATCCTCACCCGAGGATATTTTTCCATTTTTTGTACAGATAGAGTGGGAGGGAGAGAGAGGAAGGGAGAGAGAGAGAGAAACACCGATGTGAAAGGGACACATCGAGTGGCTGCCACCCGCACGACCAACCAGGGCCGGGGACAAACTGCAACCGAAGTACGCGCCCTTAGCGGGAACCGAACCCCGGGTCTCTCCGGACCGCATGCCGACGCTCTAACCGCTGAGCCAAACTGGCCAGAGCAAGTTCTGAATTTTCTATAGTCCCCTACCTTCAGGTGCTGAATGGATTTATAAAAAGTTTTTGAAGACTAGCAAAGTGGGTGCATTTTGCCCAATGTGAAGTCTGATTTTGGTAGTTTTTATGTAACAAGTGCTTTGTAAAAATCTGTGGTGTTTTTCCCTAAACTTTTTCCAGTTATTTTTGAGGTATTTAAACCAAAGTAGTGTTAGAAGAAAACTATTTTTAAAAGTATAATTTCTTATCATAATCTTTTATACAGGAGTAACACTGGTGAATTGTTTCATTTGTATATAGAATTATATCAGCTATAGAGTACCTTGCATAATTACAATATCCATAACTGGTAATATTTATCTAATACCAGTAATACAGAGTTTTTTTAGAAAAAAAATTGAATCATTCTCATTTTGCATCTGAAGCATTTATTTCTTTCACCATATGAATTGTTGGTATCTGAATTGAGTATGGCAGGTGTGTATGCACGTACGTGTGTGTGTTTATGCTTATGTGAATATTGAATGTTGAGAAAGGTTTATTTATGGGTTGGTGTAGTTCATTGCCTTTTTTTTTTCTTTCTTGATTTGAGAGAGAGGGAGGGAGAGAGAGATAGAAACATCTCTGAGAGAGAACATCAATTGGCCACCTCCTGCACACCCCTATCTGAGGATTTGGCCCACAATCCGGGCTTGTGCCCTGACTGGGAATCGAACTAGTGACCTCTTGGTGCATGGGTCGAAAATGGTTTTTGATTAAGTAGGGAACTCATAGCAATGTGAAAATTTTATGCTCTAGATTAATTAATCAAGCTATTTGCTTCTTCATACCATACTCTTTTTATTAAATAACATTTCAAAACCATTTTTTACTTTCTTTTTTTCTTTTTTCTTTTTATTTGTTTATTTGTTGTTAATCCTCACCTGAGGATATTTTTTCCATTGATTTTTAGAGAGAGTGGGAGGGCGTTAAGGAGAGAGGGAGGGAGGGAGGGAGGGAGGGAGGGAGGGAGGGATGATTGAAGACAGCCTCCTAGTGCAGGTGGGATTTAATATTTTTTAAGTTTTGAATGAATTGATTTTATTTTTCTGTTTTGATGCTAGAATTCTGCTGCATAATAATAATTAATGCAATATGTTTTCCAATGGACACTAAGTTACCCCATTTATACTGCTAATAAATGCAAACAAAGAGATTTGAATCCAGGTCTCTTTGGCATCAGAAATTCTGCTCTTTGTAGTATAATTTGTCACCTCTTAAAAAAACAACAACAGTGATTAGAAGAATTAATGACATTGAATACACAGTTTCGTTATCAGTCATTTATTTCAGGATTAATTCTGTGAACATAGTGCTACATGCTAGTTTAAAATTTGAGAAATTGGCCTAATCGTCATCAGTTAAAGGCTGATTAAGATGGCCTGCGTTTCTCCTCGAAGATTCTTTTTCTGCATTCAGAATTCAGCAGACATCTTGGGGGCTTACTTTGTGTCAGAGCCTGAACTGGCTGTTCTCGGCACATGGACCTGTAGAGTGGGAATTACTGTCAAGGCTTTATGCATACTCAGTGAAGATAAGTAACATGCTAAAAAAAATTTTTTCATAACCAGTTCAGTATAATTACAACAACATAGCAATCATTTAAAAACATATTTGAGCCCTGGCCGGTTTTGCTCATGGTTAGAGCATCAGCCTGCAGTCCAGAGAGACCCGGGTTTGGTTCCCACTAGGGCACATGCCTTGGTTGCAGCCCTGGTTGGGTCATGCATGTGGCAGCCACTCGATGTGTCACTTTCACATCAATGTTTCTCTCTCTCTCTCTCTCTCTCTCTCTCTCCCCCCCCCCCCCCCTTCACTCTTTCTGAACAAAAAATGGAAAAATGTCCTTGGGTGAGGATAAAAAAAAAAACATATTTGAACTTCGCATGTAGTCTGGCATGAATATCTACAATTAGGCTACAGCCCTATCTACTTTCACTATCCTATTTCTGCTGAAAAGGCGGTTTAAGCAGTAAAATAAAGATTTAAATCTAGCTTTTAAGTCCAAACAGCTTTTTTTTAGTATATTCAACCATCATAGCATCTGATTTTGAACTTGACTGTTGGTTATTGGTTTATTTCATTATTAATGGTCATACTTTCTGATAAGAACACAGAATTATATATCATAAAAGAATTTAGATTCAATCTCTGATTTTCTGATCAATCTTTGTCCAACCAAAGTCCAATAACTTCTCCCTTTCAGTTCTACTACAACAGCATCCTTGACTTCCTTGAGAAATGTTTGCTTACAGCAATGTTAAGCTGGTTTTCATATGTGGCGTAGACAGAGAAACCTTGAAATGTGAAATCCACTTCCTCGTAATATAATTCTTTAAGTTCTTTGCAATAGACTTACTATAAAGGAGAACCCAAAGAATGTCTGCAACTAGTACTTAACTAAATGTGCCTTCCTCGGGTTAACAAAATAAATAAAAAGATACCCTGATAACTTGGCCATTCTGAGTCCTGATTCACTGGAGAGATCCAGCCGCAAGATACAGGATTTGGAAAGCTAACTATTGATCTCCTCTCTCCTTGACTTCCACGTTAGAAAGTCACTTGAAGATTATAATATACTTTGTACACACATTCATACACATTGTATGAAGAACAACTTTTATTTTCAAAGTGCTACTGTATTTTTAATTCAGCTGATGGTTGAAACACCCCTTGGGAGGTAGGAAGTTTTTACCCAGTTTTTGATGGGTTAAATGGGATAACAGACACATTAATTGAAGTCCCATGTTCAAGATAAGAGCTAGTCAGTGACTGACACTGCAGAAAAGTACTGGTTTCCTAAGACTGCAGGTAAGTCATTCATGCCTTACTTTCCATCTCTTAACTTACCCATAAAATGTGATGTCTGTACAAGGGCATACTACACTAATATAATGAGGTAACATTAGAATTATGCGTAGTTTCACCCTGGCCGGTTTGGCTCAGCAGTTAGAGCATCGGCCTGTGGACCAGAGAGTCCAGGGTTCAATTCCTGCTAAGGGCACGTACCTCGGTTTCAGTTTGTCCCCGGCCCCGGTTGGGGTTGTGTAGGTGGCAACCACTCGATGTGTCTCTCTCACATTGATGTTTCTTTCTCTCTCCCTCCCTCTCTCCCTCCCACTCTATCTGAAGATAAATGCAAAAATGACCTTGGGTGAGGATTAAAAAAAGGAATTATGCATAGTTTCTATAACACATAATTTCTTTCCTGATTCTATGCCTTGGTATCTGCCATTTTTTCTGCCAAAATTGTATTCCCTCCCCTCCTCATCATCCTATGATGGTCCCCCTCCTTCCGGTCTCAGCTTAAAATGGTTTCTCTGTGAAACCCTACAAATGACCAAATGCAGACGTGGGTTTGCCCCATCCTGGCCTCTCTTGTACTTTGTATTAACCAGGTCAGAGCAACTTGCTTACACTTAACTGCTTGTCATCTCCCGTTAGACTGGGGGCTTCTTGAGGGCAATGACGAGGTTACATCATCTCATATTCACCCCCATGGCAACTGGCTCATGGTTTTCTTGAATTTTGAGTGAATATCATGAAAGGTTGCCCTAGGGAAGGTGATGATTACAACAGCTTTATTCCTTTGTGTCCTCAAAGCTAAGGATTACAGTGAGAAGGTCCCGCCTTCCGCAGCCAGCCCTTAACCAACAGAACAGCCGGGGAATGGGGAGACGAGAGATTCTGTTAGCTCTCCCGCTTGATTAGCTCAGGGAGGTCATGTAAGCGTGTGTGCCTCTGGTTTTCTCGTACTGTTGGGCAACAGTACTGCCTAATTCACTCGGTTATTGTGAGAATGAGCGGTGATATTTTATAGGAAAGTAATTTGCAAACTTAAAGCACTGCAAACATGACAAGTAAAGAAAGAGACACAATGTAATCTGGTAGAAAGAACATGTCGTTTGGCCTTAGATGAGATTTTAAGTCCAGGCTCCACCACTAATTATTTGACTTCCACGACTTAACTCCTGCGGGCCTATTTCTTTATCTGTCAAGGGAGAATAATAACGCTTTGGCAGCTCTGGGTCATGTTGTGAAGGTCGAATGGAATTCCAGCAGTGTTCCACTTCTGCTCAGCCTGAATACATTCAGCTGTCAGCAGCCAGAGCTTTGGTACATTGTCTGTGCATACCCCTGCGCCTCTCTTCTGAGACTATTCAGTCCCTCGCACTGCGGAGAGCAGGCCTCTTCTCTCGGGCTGGGAGATAGGCAGTCAGGGGAGGCCTCCAGAGGAAGGGCACAGGCTTCCCTGACCTGTGACCCCAGCCAGCCTGGGTGTGCCTTGGGATGAGGGTGAGGCAAAGCCTCCGTCTGATGTCACAGCACATTCCAAGGACAGCTGTTTCTGCTGCAGTTCCTTTTACCATTTCTTTGTGAAACTTTTTATAGGAGTTAAAGCATACATACAGAAAAAGGCACATAGCCTTTGTGTACAGATCACGTTTTATAAACTGAACACACCCATGTCCATGTAACCAGATCATTCATGCTCACTGCTGCCTGATACTCCATTTTGTGAATAGTCCACATTTTATTTTCCATTCTGTTGATGGGCATATGGATGGCTTCCACTTCAGGGCTGTGGCATCTGGTGCTGCTATGGATGTTCTTGGACATCTCTTTTGATGAGTACGTGTATTTCTTGTGGGTATATATTTAGCAGTGGAACCGCTGGGTCATAGAGTATGCAAATGTGCAATTTCAGTAGATATTAACCAAAAAGTTTCCCAACCTGGTCACACCAATTCACATTCCCACCAGCAGCTGTACGAGTTCTGATTGCTCCACAGCCTTACTGATACTTGATATTATCTGTCCTTTATAATTTAGGAATTCTGGGGGGTTTTATATTATATGGCGTTTTGGGAGTAGAACCATTTCCTCAACCCCCCAAAACCTGAAACTCTGAACTTTGATACATTTACTTTCAGGAATGCACTCTGTACAAAAGCAGGGGATTATATCATGTGCAAAGTGGTTGATACTACAGTGGTTGATATATGGAAGGAAGATGACAGGTGATAGCTGCTTTTATTGTCATGTTCATCACCGTCACTAAATGCCCTCTCTGCATTTCAGGAGAGCAGGATGTGTTGTATGTAAAGGCAAATGAGACATAGTCTCTGCCCACTGGGAGCTCAAGGTCTCATTGAGGAGACCACACTGAAAACAGATTATTATTAGACAGTATGATAGGAGCTTGGAGAATGAGGTAGTGCTTGGGCTGGAACTTGAAGACTAAGTTAAGAGTTCAGCAGAAAGAGAAAAGGAACTGGACTGGAGGAAATAGCAGGGGTACAAGCCCTTGGTGGGGCGTGGCAGGGTAAACAGGGGCGGGGGGGGCGGGGGGGGCACCTGAGGCTGCAGTCTTCACAAGCTGGTCTCGTTTGGCTGCTGTCACCCTCGCAGGGGTATGGGGGAATGAGCTGGCAACTGTTGGGGGTTTGGTGTGAAGTTAAGTATTCTGTGTTCTCTGCCCCTGCCTTTGACCTCTTTCGTCCTCCTCTGAGAAAGTGGTCAGCCTCCTCCTCTCTCTCCTGGAAACAAAGCCTATCCCAAGCATGATGTGTCTGAAAACCACCATTGAAGCTTTGACAGCTGGGAAATGTCACTGGTTACAGGGATCCCACAGTGTATCTGCTGTGGGGTCCTTTATCTATTATGCTGAGGCCTAGCTTGGTATTTTTATTCTTGTGTGGGCCCAGGTTGCTTTGTGGTGGCAATTAAGTTTAAGGACATGTTCTTCTGCTCAGTACTTGTGGAAACAGTTAATAAATGTTCTTGGGGAATTTTGATGATGATGATGATGATGATGATGAAGAGGAGGAAGAAGAAGGTTGTCAGTAGTTCCTACATCCTTTCATTGATTGTGTTAGGCATTGCTACATAGCAGTAGGAAGATGGACAGGGTCCCTGTCCTCATTGAATTTATAATCTAGTGAGGGATCAGACAAGTACACATTCTGGCTAGGTGCTGTGTTTTGTGCTTCTCATTAGGGGCTCAAGAGCTCATATGGCACATGGTTGAACTGTTTCTCCTTTCATTTGACCCACTGTGCATTCCAGTAGACTTGCTTCCTGCTTAAATTCCTAAGCCACTCATAAACTAGATTCCTGTGGGGATGTTATCTGTCACTTACCCTACTGAGGTACAAGTTTTTCTTTTTCTTTTTCCCACTCCCTTAGTGATTTTTTATAAAGACTGGGTGCCAGGCATTTCATACATAAGTCCTAAAGTCTGGAAATGCCATTTCCAGCAATTTTCAGAAAATATAAGTACAACTCGGTATTTTAGATGTGTTTGGAGTTCTTGGGCTTGTGTGTACCTGATTAGATAAAAGATATTTCACTTGAAAAATAAGAACACCCATCGTATAAGAATTGCTGTTGGAATGAAATAGATATTTATTTTCTTTTATTAAGAAATACTATGCACCTGCTCTTATAAAGTACTAGATATGTAGGAAAGTTTCAGAAACATTAAGACATGGTCCCTGCTTTCTCAGCTTAATCTGAAACAGAGAGAACAAGCGGAATAAGAGTACTAATGCTACCACTCTCCACTCTGTCATTCCAGGAACGACCCCTGTAATCAGTCCTAATACTGTTCCCCCACTGAAGCCGGGCTCAGCCTTAGAGTGCTTTTCAGCATGGCACTTGGCAACTTTTGCACACCTAGATCAAAATCTATGTTCTGTCCCTTATTTAACAAGTAAATGCATTCCCAGAACCTTTACTACTCTCCTTGCTTTTTATCTTTTTGTTTTTTACTAGTTTTATAAGTCATTCTCTATATGACTATTGGAACCTGAGAACCTCCTGAGAAAGCAGAACGTGGTCATGTTTCTTTTCAAGAAGCTGACTTTTCCAAATTCAAGAAGATACCGTTTGTTTCCCATCTGTGGTTACAGCAGCCCATTCCCCTTACTTGCCACCATCAACATCGTGTTTGTCTTGGTTACTTCCAGAATGATTGTCCTCATACTGTATTCTCTGTATAACTCATTCCAGTACTGTAACACTGCCAGCTGTTAGTGAGTGGTGTCCACCTCTTGAGTGTCCTGGCACCGGGATTGTCTTCATTGCTGCTGGGGTCATCAGCTTTGGCAGAGATCAAGGGTCTCATTCAATCTGACTTAGTGCCATCGCTGGTCATTCCATAATGCCCACCTGTGTGTTTGCCCCTCTTCTCATTCCACATGTTGTCCATTGGGGCTATAAGGACCAGAGTTTCAGCTACATATATTGATAAATCCAGAGTATGTAGACTGAGACTCCACTTACACTCTAGACCCATCATTTCAGCCCTATGTGGGACATCACCAGGGTGGTAAAGGATACCATCAAGAGCTGACAAATACTTGTGGCCAGAGGTGGTGCCAAGAGCTTTACAATCATGTCTTAAGTTGAGCTTTCCAGCAACCCTTAGAAGTTATCATCCCCTTGCTACAGATGAAGAACATAAGGCTTAGAGAATCACCATTTGTAAGTGGTAGGTCTGGGCCTGGTACACAGCTATCCAGAGTTTGATGGCATGCACAGACTCTTCCATTTTGGCTTGTACAAAATGAAGTCATCCCACCCTTCTACCTCAAAACTTCAGTCTCAACCTTAAATCAGTGCAGTCTACAACAGGTGCCATCCTCTTCTCATGTCCTTCAAGGTCCATTGAGTTACAGGTCTTCTAATTCCATCTCCTAAAAAGACTCTCAAAGTTCTCCCCACTTTCTACTCTAACCACCGTAGACCTTGTGCAGACTATCAGTATTTCTTACCTAGAAGGCAGTCTATTCTCCACTGATTTTTTTTTTCCTTTTGGGCTAGCCGACAAGAGCTGCTACAACAGACCACCATTTTTCTCGGTGATGTTCCTTTTCATTTATTTTCTACCATACCTATCTTGGATAAAAGGATGAGAAAACTTAGTTTGGAGCAAGTCAAGGGTTTTTCTCACTGAATGCTTTCACTTACATCTCTGCAATCATGTGTTTTGTTTGCTTGTTTTCTAGGAATGTTTACCCTTGCGGAAGTTGCTTCACTTAATGACATTCAGCCAACTTACCGAATCCTGAAACCATGGTGGGACGTGTTTATGGATTACCTGGCTGTCGTTATGTTGATGGTAGCCATCTTTGCAGGAACCATGCAACTTACCAAAGATCAGGTGGTCTGCTTGCCAGTATTGCCACCTTCTGTAAATTCAAAGGCACTCACACCTCCAGGAAATGTCGACGTTACCACCACTCTGCCGAAGATGGAAGCAGCCACTGACCAAGACCAACATGGGCGGGTGACAGAAGACATTTCCTTTGACACATCTGCTGTGACACCTGACATACCTCTCAGAGCCAGCTATCCTCACCCAGACTCCACAGTTCCCAATCAGGCGGCAAAGAAAGAGAAGAGAGATCCAACAGGCCGAAAAACAAACTTGGATTTTCAGCAATATGTATTTATTAATCAGATGTGTTACCATCTGGCCCTTCCGTGGTATTCTAAGTACTTTCCATACCTTGCTCTTATACATACTATTATTCTCATGGTCAGCAGCAACTTTTGGTTCAAATATCCCAAAACGTGCTCGAAAGTAGAACATTTTGTTTCAATATTAGGAAAGTGCTTTGAATCTCCTTGGACTACGAAAGCGTTGTCTGAGACCGCATGTGAAGACTCGGAGGAAAACAAGCAGAGAATAACAGGTGCCCAGACTCTACCAAAGCATGTGTCTACCAGCAGTGATGAAGGGAGCCCCAGCGCCAGCACCCCGATGATCAACAAAACTGGCTTCAAATTTTCAGCCGAGAAGCCCGTGATTGAAGTCCCCAGCATGACCATCCTGGATAAGAAAGACGGAGAACAGGCCAAAGCCCTGTTTGAGAAAGTGAGGAAATTCCGTGCCCATGTGGAAGACAGTGACTTGATCTATAAACTCTATGTGGTCCAAACAGTTATCAAAACTGCCAAGTTCATTTTTATTCTCTGCTATACTGCAAACTTTGTCAACGCCATCAGCTTTGAACACACCTGCATGCCGAAAGTGGAGCACCTGACCGGTTACGAGGTATTTGAGTGCACCCACAACATGGCTTATATGCTGAAAAAGCTCCTCATCAGTTACATATCTATTATTTGTGTTTATGGTTTTATCTGCCTCTACACTCTCTTCTGGTTATTCAGGATACCTTTGAAGGAATACTCTTTTGAAAAAGTCAGAGAAGAGAGCAGTTTCAGCGACATTCCAGATGTCAAGAACGATTTCGCGTTCCTTCTGCACATGGTAGACCAATACGACCAGCTGTATTCCAAGCGTTTTGGTGTGTTCCTGTCAGAAGTCAGTGAAAACAAACTTAGGGAAATTAGTCTGAACCACGAGTGGACGTTCGAAAAGCTTCGGCAGCATGTGTCACGCAACACCCAGGACAAGCAGGAGCTGCACCTGTTCATGCTGTCAGGGGTGCCCGACGCTGTCTTTGACCTCACGGACCTGGATGTGCTCAAACTGGAGCTGATTCCAGAAGCCAAAATCCCTGCTAAGATTTCTCAGATGACGAATCTCCAAGAGCTCCACCTCTGCCACTGCCCTGCGAAAGTGGAGCAGACTGCTTTTAGCTTCCTCCGAGATCACTTGAGATGCCTTCACGTGAAGTTCACCGATGTGGCTGAAATTCCTGCCTGGGTCTATTTGCTCAAAAACCTTCGAGAGTTGTACTTGATAGGCAATTTGAACTCTGAAAACAATAAGATGATAGGACTTGAATCTCTCCGAGAGTTGCGGCACCTTAAGATTCTTAACGTGAAGAGCAACTTGACCAAAGTTCCCTCCAACATTACGGATGTGGCCCCGCATCTGACCAAGTTAGTCATTCATAATGACGGCACTAAACTCTTGGTACTGAACAGCCTTAAGAAAATGATGAATGTTGCCGAGCTCGAGCTCCAGAACTGTGAGCTAGAGAGAATTCCACACGCAATTTTCAGCCTCTCAAATTTGCAGGAACTGGATTTAAAGTCGAACAACATACGCACAATTGAAGAAATCATCAGTTTCCAGCATCTAAAACGACTGACTTGTTTGAAATTATGGCATAACAAAATTGTTACCATTCCTCCCTCCATCACCCACGTCAAAAACTTGGAGTCACTTTACTTCTCCAACAACAAGCTCGAATCTTTACCAGTGGCAGTGTTTAGTTTACAGAAACTCAGATGCTTAGATGTAAGCTACAACAACATTTCAGTGATTCCAATAGAAATAGGATTGCTTCAGAACCTGCAGCATTTGCATATCACTGGGAACAAAGTGGACATTCTGCCAAAACAACTGTTTAAATGCGTTAAGTTAAGGACTTTGAATCTGGGGCAAAACTGCATCTCCTCCCTCCCAGACAAAATTGGTCAGCTCACCCAGCTCACCCAGCTGGAGCTGAAGGGCAACTGCTTGGACCGCCTGCCAGCACAGCTGGGCCAGTGTCGCCTGCTCAAGAAGAGTGGGCTTGTTGTGGAAGATCACCTTTTTGACACCCTGCCACTCGAAGTCAAAGAAGCATTGAATCAAGACACAAATGTTCCCTTTGCAAATGGGATTTAAACTGAGCTAATACGGCACATCCCTGTGCAGGAACAACTTCCTAGATTGCAAATGCTCACGTACAAGTTATTGCAAAATAATGCGTTTTAGGAGTAGACACATCTTTAAAAATAAAACACAGAGAGGATGCATAGAAGGCTGATAGAAGACATAACTGAATGTTCAATGTTTGTAGTGTTTTAAGTCATTCATTTCCAAATCTTTTCTTTTTTTTTTCTTTTGGGGAAAGGGAAGCAAAAATTATAATCACTAATCTTGGTTTCTTTTTAAATTGTTTGTAACTTGGATGCTGCCGCTACTGAATGTTTACAAATTGCTTGCCTGCTAAAGTAAATGATTAAATTGACATTTTCTTACTATATCACCTTTATTGAGGTGTCTTGATTGACTTTGCTTAATTGGTGCAATATCGCTTTAACTCAGACCACTAAAGACATATCAGGTCAAAACTTATAAATTTAGATTTGCTGTAATATTAATTTCTTTCGTGTTTTCATTTAAAGCACCTCAAATAAGCACTTCTTATAATATTTGACTGGTAACTACTGCTTCTAAGAATCCCATTTTATAGATTTTACACACTCTTAAAAGTCTGGAATGCAGTAAAAGTGTATAGCTTGTTGGGGTTTTTTTGTTTATTTGTTTGCTTTACAGAATAAATAATGACAAAATAATAGAAAATAGCATTCCCCTTAATAACAGCTGTCTTTCCATAGTCTGGAGTTATGATTATATGGTGCATTTTTCTACCAATAATATAGGGTTACCAATAAATAGAAAATGGTTGTTTTTTTGTTTTTGGAATAAATTTATCTGATTACAACCAACATAAAATTTTTAATGGCTTAATGATTAACAACCTTCCACTATCACCTTTTGGAAGATAACACAAAATCAAAGCAAGTATTATTTAATTTTACTGTTGGGAAGGAGGCGGGAAGGACTTTTAGTCCATTGGGTTGGAAAACTCCTAACTTTCCCTATTCATTTTAGTGACGGGTTGTATTTCCTGTGTTTGCCTGTGGTTAGGAGGGGTCATGTCAGGGAAATGCTGGCAGAATGTCCATTTTAGTTTTCCTTCTTTATCTAACCTACAAAGTGTCTAAATCCATCTCAGAAAGTAAAAAAATTCCCTGCCACCTGTTTAGGTATTGGTTGGCAAGTATTTCATGAGTTTTTCTATGGGAGCGTTTTTTCCAGAGAAGTGTTTGGCACTCTGGATGACAAAGTAGCATCCTCTCTGCAACACTCCGGGCATCAATGAAACACACTCTTGTCACACCTTATGATGACTTGAAGGTTTTGCAGAGAATATGAAAAGATGGACTCATGTCCCTGCTTTTCTTCCCAAGAACTGAACTCGGGGGGTACTGGCCTGTGGCAAGTGGTGATGAACCTTTGCCTGCTACACAGCTTGTAAGTATTTGGAAACATATCATCTCTAATCCAAAAGCCCGTGGCCCACAGTGGCTCAGTTAGGAACTGACCCCAGCTCCAGCATCCTGGCCACTCCCTCTCCTTCTAAAAGACCTGTAGGCTAAAAGATTCTAAAAGCCCAAGTTTAGAAAATCAGACAGAAGACACTGGCAAATTTGGGAGATAAGCAAATTCTCTCCCATGTATTTGTTCCATTTCTATCTGCATTCATTAATAACAATAGTATTGATCATGCACCTACTCTGTGCCCAGCCAGTTTAAGGAATGGGGGATTCTGTGCAAATAGTACCAATGATTGATTACAACTGGAATACAGAAGGTGTGCAGAATTTGTGTGAATGAATAGTGGCTGGGATGGGGGCAAACTTCATCAATGATGAGCTTCAGGGAAGTTTTGCACTTATGAATTCGGCTGTAAACAGCCCTGGACATGGCCGTCCCACCAGCTATACAGGGCACTGTTCACCCTGCTTGGTAATGCCACCACCAGAAATTGGCACGGCATTGTAGAAGGATGCCACACCATCTTGTTTTTGAGTCAAAGAGGCCAGATCCTACCATCTTTGCTGCACAGACTAAGAAACTTGTCTTCCTTTCTTAAAACAAGAGCATGCGGTTTTGAAGGGCACCTGCGGCAGGCCCCCCACTGCTGGCCCACCTTGCTTCTCAGAGGGGAGGACTGTAGCGCTGGAGTCCGTATCACACTCCCAAGGCTTGACCACTGCCAGCTGCCTGTAGGCACCTGTTTTTTACTCAGTGCTTGGGGTTCAGTCACTTAGAACTGATTGGTGTTACATGCCTTCAAACAATCTCAAGGGGTACCTTTTCTCTTACCCAGACTTCTGTGGACCTTATCAGCCTCTAATGATTTCCTTGAACTCTGAGGAGTTCATGGTCAATTGATTTAAACGCTGCATTCCTTGCCACTGTTTGCAGGTCGCGTTTCCTGAGAAATGCTGATTCACCTAACAGACTTCAAACGTGCTGCGTCTTGGAGTCTCGACCAAACAGCAGATTAGATTATGGGCCCAAATATACTGTCAACCCAGGTGTCTTCCCAAATTGATGTTGTCATCGCACACACAGACGTTAGAGTGTACAGGTCCGGGCTTTCTCGTGTTTTCATCTTTTTTTGAAGTCCTTTGAGCACCATCTTAAGAAAATTACTTTAAAGTATCTTTAAATGTACCGTGTGTGTGAGTCCCAAAGTCTGATAGAATCTGGTTTACTTTTCTTATTTAACTTTTTTTTTTTAAACCAGCATTCAGTTGGCACAGCAGAGAGTATTTTTCAGGGGTTCAGAAAGATGAGCTGAAATGATTACAGGGGCCCCATGCTCAGTAGTGGCAGTTTAATAACAGAGTTCATTCTGTATACGTCCTGGCCTGCAAGTCTCGACCATCTGACATTTTTCATATATAAACGGGAAAAGTCTTGTTTTATTAATACGATTGCTAGTGCTTCCTCTGATGGCCCCCCCTGGACTCTGTTTCAACCAGCAGCTCAACTCTCCAAGTTGCTGATGGCAGCAAACGCCAAAGTGCCCTTGAGACCGACGCTTGGGAGTTGTTTCCATTCACCTTGCTGAATAAAAGCCAGAGTGCCGTCCTCTCCCTAGGATTTCTGGCAGCACTTGCGTCAGTAATTCATTCTAATAAAATGGTCCCTTTATCAACTGAATCCCCAAACAAAGGCTGTACTAACAAAAAGCCCCTTTCATGAAAATAAGAAGTTGGGGGGGGGGACCCTGGAAAACAGTTTTCAAATGTCCTCTAACTTGTGACTGTGACACAAAGAAGTGGTCCCGTCTGGTCCAGGCCAGCCGTGGCTCTCCTAGGACGAGTGCAGCAGGTGTTCAGAGTGGTGTCTGCTGCAGGGAAGTGGGCAGAAGAACAGCAGGCCTCAAACCACTGCCTCCAGTCAGGCCTAGCCTGGGTGACAGTCCCGCTGCCGGCATGGGGAATAAACCCCTGAGCTCACAAATCTTAAAACTCCGAGGAAGGGGAGCTTTCTGTCTTCATGCTACTGCCCCTGAAAATACCCATATGCATTGTCCCAGGTAAGCATCATCTTGCGGAAATGCTCAAGATTTTTGGCAGAGTTGATCCTGCAGGGTTGTTGTTTTTTTTTTAATTTTTTTTTTTAAATTCTCACCAGAGGACATTTTTGCATTTATCTTCAGATAGAGCAGGAGGGAGAGAGGGAAGGAGAGAGAGAGAAACATCAATGTGAGAGAGACACATCGAGTGGTTGCCACCCACACGACCCCAGGTTTGACCTGGGGACAAACTGCAACCCAGGTACGTGCCCTTAGCAGGAACCGAACCCAGGACTCTCTGGTCCACAGGCCGATGCTCTAACTGCTGAGCCAAACTGGCCAGGGCAGGGTTTTTTCTTAATCCTCACCCAGGAATATGCTTTTTGTTTGTTTGGTTTTGGTTTTTATTATTGATTTTAGAAGAAAGGGGGGGGAGAGAGAGAAGCATCAATGTGAAAGAGAAACATCGATTGGTTTCTTCCTGTATGCACCCCAACCAGGGATTGAACCTGCAACCTGGGTTATGTGCCCTGACCGGGAATCAAACCTACAACCTCTTAGTGTGCAGGCACCTGGACAGGACAGTCCTCTAGGTTTTTGTCTCATAGATGTGATCTGCTACTCTCTTTCCTGAGGCTGTGGGGCCTCGGATGGTGCAGACTGCTTCCTGTGTCCATGTCTGTCCTTGCTCAACTGCTAAGATTCCAGGCTCTGGAACAACAGTGTGTGGATTTGAGCCCTACCTCTGCCTCAGCTGTAGGACCAAAGCCTCAATTTCATCTGTAAGTGGGAATAATAATGGTGTCTACCGACGGCGTGTTTTGTGAAGGCTGAATGAGGTGGTTTATTTAAGGTACCGTGCCTAGCAGATAGTAAGTACTCAACAGCATTCTGCCATTTTTTTATCCTCGGTTGTGACGGGGAGTGTTAGCCTTACATAATAGGCACTGTCTCCTTCCTTGGTCATGGTATTTTCAGTGGGCACTTGGGAACACAGAATAAAATGTGTATGAAATAAAACATGACTCGGGGCTGGATATGACCGTGTGACTGAATTCTAGTCGAAAGAGTGAGAATAGAAGTGGGATGTGCAGTTTCTGGATTGGGGCCTTCAAGGTAAGGCATGCCGTCCCCTGCCCCGTCCCTGCCGGTTAAACTGCAGAAGAAATGAATCCAGTGTAGACCGAGCAGACCAGGCAGACATGGCCCAGCCGCAGAACAGAAGCAGCCCGGGCTCCTGACAGCCTCACGGAGCAAGGTTACGGAAAGGGAATCAACATCTCCATTATGCCTCCGTGGAGGAGGGGCTCAGGCAGATGCCGCCAGTCACAGACCCTGCTACTCAAACTGTCCTGTAGAGACAGCACTAGGAGCTTAGAAGTGCAGACTCCCAGACTCCTCCCAGACCTACTGAGTCAAAACCTGTATTTTAACGATGATATTCAGGTAATTCACAGGCAAGTTAAAATTTGAGAAGCATTGTCCTAAATAACACACATGTCAACAAGTCAGCTGGTCATCACTGGGAACTGGGACTAGGAAGCAGACGGTGCTCGTGGCCAGTGTGTTCACACCATTGGGTTCTGCCTCTCCCATCAGTCTCTTGCCAAGCTCTAGTTGTGGAGGAGTTGGGGTTTTGCTGGTGCTTGTGGCTTATACCAACTTCCGTGTTCCTCTACCCGTTTGCTCCTGCTGACAACCATATTAGTCATATCACCATGGCAACCACAAGGAGGGGTGATAGTCAAACTGCCATGGTGCGCTGCTCGAACAGGTGGTAGTAATATATGTCATCCTCCCAGCAGCCTGAGGTTTCAAAGGTCCTGTAACTGCCCAAATGACATAGACACCCTTCACAAGCCCGGGTAGTTAAACAATCCCATTTCACTGTTTAACCTTCAGGTTGGGTCTGGGTTAACTACTTCAGGCTCACTCAACCATGGGATAACCTGCTCATGTTGAGCCTTTTCAGAATGTCCCTGGGGAACTGCCAAACAGCCTGGTATGAAGTAGTTGCCTGGAGTAGTTTCTGGGGAAGACCTGCCCAAAGAAATCACCCAGGTGTTAAGCCAAGCTGTGTAGATACTGTAAAGAAATATATTCTCTATTTGCCAGTGGAAAACTATAAATAGTAGCCACATAATTCAGTACATTAAAATGAAGTACTGCCTGGATGGAAACCTCTTCAAATGTATCTCCAAGGGTCACTCAAATCTGGCCTGCAGCTTAGGCCTGCTGACTCTTTATCTGGCTTTGGTTGTGGTGGAAACCACTGGTCACCATCCAGATGATAACCCTTCATGTTCTTGAAGGTGGTGATTAAATCACTCATCTGTTCCCCAGGATGTTGTGAGATTATGTCGGCATGATGCCTAGAGTAGTACCCTGGAGATAAGCCATACATAAAGACAGTTTGTTATTCATTTATCACGGTAGGCAGGAAATTCAGTTGAAGACTGTTTTCATCTCTGCCCGGGAAGTAGCTGGTGCATATTCAAGACTACAGCCCTGGCCAGTTTGGCTCAGCGGTTAGAGTGTCGGCCTGTGGTCCGGAGAGACCCGGGTTCGGTTCCCGCTAAGGGCACGTACTTCGGTTGCAGTTTGTCCCCGGCCCTGGTTGGTCGTGCGGGTGGCAGCCACTCGATGTGTCCCTTCACGTCGATGTTTCTCTCTCTCCCTTCCTCTCTCTCCCTCCCACTCTACCTGTACAAAAAATGGAAAAAAAAAAAAAAAAAAGACTACACCTTCCACTTATCAACTCTAAGGAGGTATTTTTTTAGGGGATTCTGCTCCAGGTTTCCATTTCTAAAGGTGAAAGAAGACATTAGGAAGTCGATTGGACATTATAATAGCTCAGACTAGGCTGGATGAGCACTTGGTTACCTCTGACTTGTCACAGCAGACCTGGGAGGTGTGAATTACCCCTGTATTACAGATGAAGAAACTGAAGTTAGGCAATCTGTCCGTGTGTGTATTTAATCTCATCTTCACAGACCATGAGAAAGGCATCAGCCCCGTTGAAGTGATGAACAGACTGTGACCCCGAGGGGATCACTTGTCTCTAGTTCCATATTGTAACCAGCAGATACAACCTCAAACCCAGGCATGCCTACAACCAAACCTGCGCTGTTCCTCCAGACCACAGGACAGACGGCGGGTGCCCTGTCAGCAATTCAGAAACAGGTTTTGAAATCTGTGTTGACATCCAATTACATAAATTTGCCCCAAGCTAGGATTTTCCTTTCATTCTTCAGTATTAGAAGCTCCTGATGCGTCTCAGCAGCGTTACAACTTGTTCCGTCTGCTAGGCGGGCTGACCGTGATGAAAGGGCACTCCACCCAAGGTATGGCAATTCTTCTCCTTCCCGAAGTGTTCCCGGCTTGGCCACCTACTCGTGGCCATTTCCTCAGAAATGAGAAAGCTCTGGTTCAGCGATTCGGTGCAGAGCACATGTGGTGGGGAATGACATTCAACAGGTCCAGAAAGGTGGGTGCAGGGAAACACTAACATTTGCTGAGCCCTCCAGGCAGATGTGTTTTTCCTTCCAGCATGGCATTTCAGATTCTCAAGCTGTTACCAAGCCAGGCGGCTCCGGCGCCTGCATCATCCTGACCTTTGTTTTTACTGGACCCCTTCTTCTGTTGCCGGTCACTGACTCCACCATCTGAATTAGGACAAAAATCAGGTATTTGTGGGCGTTGAGAAGAAAGAACCCAGTTTTACATGGAAGAAACTGATGAGGAGAAAGAATGAAGAGAGTTGAGGAGACACATTCCCACCCCTGCTGATACATTTGCACTCCCCTCACCCGATTTGCATTTCAAAACCTCCAGAATATATATAAATATGGCCTTCCTTCCTTCCTTCCTTCCTTCCCCATTGTAAGTTGTTTCAATACTTTATCTAAAGTAATCTCAATTTGGTGGTGAATTTTAACCAAAACATGAACTGTCATTTGAAAAACGTTTGATCCCTCATAAAAGTGAGCTGAGCTTTTTTACAAGATAACAGAACTCATGCAATCAATGTAAACAGAAGAATCTTCTCATTTACCGGGACTGAAGTTAGTGTCGGTACTGACCAAGAAAGTCTGTGGATGGAGCAGTAGGAAGAAGCTCAGAGGAGGCCTGGGGAAAGGCAGGGTATTTTAAAATATTGTAAACAGTTATCCTATTATTTAGAGAATAAAATTAGCCCAGTGACACATTCTAAGCATGGCTTCAGTTCTTCCACCAGCCATGGCTGGAGACATAGTAAATAACGTGTGTGCTCAATTGCAATTAATCAGGCCCTGTGGCAGTTGCTTTGGGGGACATTACAAGAGGTACTAAGTTCAGTACTCATACTGAGTTCTTAGTTGCTAAAATTCTCCTAAATGTATGAAATTAAGTTAATTTTCTAGCCTCAGATTGAGTTCCTTGGGTATAAACAGAGCCTCCGGCCAACAGTTCAACCACATGCCCTTTGTCACCGGCACTGAGAAGCTGCAGAGTCTGGTGGCTGTGGTTCAAGCTGTTGGAACCTTCTCACCAGCAGGTCACTTCACATGGTGGGGTTAATGATGCCTCACAGCACAGCTGCCTGGGTCCAGTGTGTTAACACAAATGAAGCACTTAGGACAATGTCTACCACACTGCGTGCTTAATACATTTCCATTGTCTTCATTCATGTTTCTAAAGTATTTGGGAGATGTGTCCCTAGCAAAAAAAAAACAAGAAAAGAAAATATGTAAATGTATTTGCTTAACCAATGGACGCAGACAATAGTGTGGGGAAGGCAGGAGCAGGGCGGGATTGGGGAGGAGGGGGTCAATGGGGGGGAAAAGGAGGGACATCTGTAATACATTCAACAATAAAGATAAGTTTAAAAAAATATTTAAATGTAATATTATACTAGAGGTAAGGAAATGAACACTGCCCAAGGGGAAACTAAGTGTGCCTTTCTCTCCTTTCTAAAGCTGGCAAAGCCAATGATTGGGAACTTAGTATCGCACAAGCAGCATTTCATACATTTATTAATTTGTTTATTTTGCTTAACAAATCAGAGTAACCATACTTTGTGTTATTAAGAACCTTCTTCTTCGGCCCTGGCTGGTTTGGATCAGCGGTTAGAGCGTCGGCCTGTGGTCCAGAGAGTCCTGGGTTCAGTTCCTGCTAAGGGCACGTACCTCGGTTGCGGTTTGTCCTCCGCCCCGGTTGGGGTTGTGTGGGTGGCAACCAGTCGATGTGTCTTTCACATCGATGTCTCTCTCTCTCTTCCCTCCTCTCTCCCCCTGCTCTGTTTGAAGATAAATGCAAAACAAATGTCCTCGGGTAAGGATACAAAAAAATTTTTTTTAAAAGAACCTTCTTCGGCCCTGGCCGGTGTGGCTCAGATGGTTGGGCATTGTCTCATGCACGGTAAGGTTGCAGGTTTGATTTCTGATCAGGACACATGCCTGGGTTGCATGCTCCATCCCTTGTAGTGGGTGTGCAAGAGCAGCCTGTCAATGTTTTGCTCTCACATTGATGTTTCTCTCTCTCCTCCCTTCCTCTCTAAAAAAAATTTTTTTTTAAAAAGGACCCTCTTTGGTTGGTTATGAATATTTCTAAGTAGTTCTCTAAACTTGGGTCAGACCCAATGACCCATCTGGCCAAAGGCCTGAAGATAGGTCTGTCTTGGGCTAATTTATTATATCCTCAATAGAAATGTTGACTATGCCCTGGCCGGTTTGGCTCAGCAGTTAGAGCATCAGCCCGTGGACCAAAGAGTCGCAAGTTCGATTCAGGTCAAGGGCACATACCTTGTTTGCAGTTTGGTCCCCAGCCTGGTAAGGGTCATGTGGGAGGCAGCTAGTCGATATGTCCCTCTCATGTCGATGTTTCTCTCTCCCTCCCTCTCTCTCACCCTCCCTCCCACTCTATCTGAAGATAAATAGAATTATATCCTCAGGTGAGGATTAAAAAATATATACATGTTGACTATTCTGATTGTACAGGGAATAAGGAATTGGTTGCTGGTATAGAGGAAGCAAAATTCTTTTCCCTCTATCATATTAGGTTCATGGGCCAGGCCCTATAAATTAGACTGACAAAAGACACCAACCAGAGAATATCAAACAAAAGTATATTGACCAGTGGGTTGTGCATGCACATGGGGGCACCCAGAGGTGAGTGCTCAAGTGGTGGTCAGAACTTGTGCTTATATAATAGTTTAACAACAACAAAATAATAATTTTCAAGAAAAGTGACAAGACAAAGCAAAAGGACTTCGAGGTCTTCAGATGTGGCAAATAATGGGAAGGCAACTATATGGGAAACTAACGGTAGATAAGGGTTAGTTTTAGCAAACTTTCTTTTGTAGATTTCTCTGGTGCCATCTCTGAGCTGATAAGGGTCTGGAGTTATCTATAGGGATTAACTTCTGTCATTTCTGGTAGAGAAGAGAGACAAGACACCTTTGCAAATTTACATCCTGCTTTTGGGCAAATAGAGATAGAGGTAGAAAGCTTTTCTTGTATCTGCTTTTTTCTCAATTGCCTTCAGCTTAAAATAGACCTTATGCAAAAGTGACATATTTGGGGATGGTATATTCTGACACCCTTCACTGGGCTGATCAGTATTTTGTTATTTCTATTTGGTTAACTGGAAACTTGTACTAGGACTGGTCATTAAGATAAAAATCATCTCTATGATCACAAATAGTTAGTTGGTCATTGCTTCCTTTAAAGAATTAATTTCAAATATGAATATATATTTGTGTGTACCCTATTTTTAAAGTTCCTGATTCAAAAAAGCCAAATTTATGTCTTTTTTGTGTTTTTTTTTTTACCTTGGGGGGAGGGGAGAGGGGTAGAGGGGAGGAGAGAGAGATATCAAATTTAAGTCTTAGGGGATGATCATTTGCAGAACGAAAAGAATCTTTCTGTGCATCAGGGTTAGTAAGCTCTTCTTGGACTCAGAAAAAGGGTGGTCTATACAATGTTTAGGAAATGCATCTGTTGGCCATAGCAAAGCACAATTGCCCTTTAAACAGAACACTTATTTAAAAGGTACCTTCTGGCCCTGGCCATTTTGGCTCAGCCGTTAGAGGGTCAGCCTGTGAACCAGGGGTCCCAGGTTCAGTTCCCGCTAGGGGCATGTACCTCGGTTGCAGTTTCCTCAGTTGGGGTCGTGTGGGTGGCAACCACTCAATGTATCTGTCTCATATCGATGTTTCTTTCTCTCTCTTCCCCCCTCTCTCCCTCCCGCACAATCTGAAGATAAATGCAAAAATGTCCTCGGGTGAGGATAAAGAAAAAAAAAATGTTTAAACGGTACCTTCTGTCCAGGCTTGCATTGAGTATCTTTGTTTACTCATCTACCCCTTTGCCAACCAAAGAAGGGAAAAAAGTGAACAGAGCTTTTACAAGATAACACAGCTCCTAGGACTTTCCACTGCACCTTTAACTCCGCCTGCCCCAGCCCGCACCCAATATAAACGATGATGAGAGGTACAGTTCGCTGAGAACCTGAGATCTCAATTTTACTTGAAAGTTCAGCTCAATTTATTAAATTTTTAAAACTAGAAACAGACCACAAGAGGGGCAGGGCTTAAAGACAGCAGACTTGTGCTGTTTGGTTACCTCAGAGATCCACCCTCCACTACACTCAATCTCAGAAAGATTCCCTTCAGAATTCAGTTGCACCCACGAAGAAGGGGGAATGATCCTGGGGAGACTGAGTGCAGAATAACAGGGAGTTTGCTCAGGCCAATTTATTTATTTCTTCAAGCAATCATCTAGCTCCTACCTTATAGAAACTGGGCAATGGGCGCAGTGCTGAGGGAAATCGAATGTACTTGAATTGATTCCTGTTGAGAAAGAATTCAGTCCGTGCGTTGTTTCTGTTGTTGCTGTGCGTTCTGCTCCCTTCGCTCGTCTCCGTCCAGGCACAAGTCCACAGGGGTGCGACCACCAGTGGGAGAACAGTCAGAGAGCACCAGCTCTCCAAGAAGCCAAGGCCGTGCACGTTGAGACTTGCCTTTCTAATTGGCTACTCCTCTCCCCCTCACCCTCTTAGTCCACTCTCCCTCACGTCTCTTTGCTCTGCATACACAGGTTGGCATTAAAGGACACAGTTTGTCCTTGTTTGCTTATTCTTACACAGTCTTCTAAGTGTTCTGATGTCTTTTTTCTGATTACAAAAGTAACACATGTTCATCGTTACATAAAAGTCAAGTATTACAGAAATGCCTGTCCTTTGAAAACAGATCACTCCACCGCTCAAAACCCTACACAGACTTTGCTTTTGTTTTAAAGTAAAGGGCCTGCAGTCTTTAAAGGGCCTACTGATTTGCATACCTCTTACCCCTCTGACCCATGTCCCCAGTTCTGTCCTCACTTACTGGGGTCCGGCATCACGGCATTCCAGATTGTCCGCAGGTCAGGGCCTTTGCACACCTGTCCCTTCTGCCGGAATGCGCTCCCTCGGGGATCTGCACGGCCTGTCGTAGTCAGCTTGGCTGCCATAACAAAGCACGGGAGACTGAGTGGCTCAAACAGCAAAAATCTGCTTGCACAGTTCTGAGGGATGGAAATGCAAGGTCAAATTTCTAGCCGATTTGGTTTCTGGTGAGAACTCTCTTCCTGGTTTGCAGACAACCACCTTCTTGCTCTGTCCTCACGTGGCCTTTCCCCGCTGCAACTTCATGACCTCATTTAACCTCAGTTACTTCCTTCAAGGCCCCATCTTGAAAGGCCCTGGGGTCAGGGCTTCCGTACAGGAATGTGGGGAAGACACAAGCATTCAGTCCGCAGCAGCTTCCTTCTTCCGTTCCTGTTGTCATAGTGCCTCCACGGAGGGGCCTTTCTGGCCTCCTTTTTGAAACCCTGGCGTATTATTTCTCACAGTTCTGTGGGACAGCTGGGTTCCCTGGGGTCATCCATGAGCTCTACTGGGACCAGAGGGTGGAAGGTGCTCCCCCTCGGGGCCTCGGGGGTGCTGTTGGCAGGGCTCTCTCTTCACGGGGCATCTCATTCTCAGTCTCGTCTGGGCTTCCTCACACAACAGCATGCACATCTCAAAGGAAGAGATGGAAGCCCCAAGGCCTCTCTGGGCCTGGGCCCCTGGCGAGCAGGTCAGGAACAGCAGAGTCCATTGCCAGGGCTGTAGACGCGGGTGGTGTGGCTGGTCACGGGCTGCAGTGGTCACAGTCTGCCACTCCATCCAGCTAAAATTGCAACTTCACGCCTACTTTTTTCATCGCTGTTATCCTGGGGGAACAAACTATAAGTTCTATACAAGGTATTTGTCTGATTTTGTTCACGGGTGTATCTCCATTTTCTGGAATAGAGCCTGGCCTACGGTAGGTGCTTAATGAATATTTATTAAGTGACTGGAGAGTTTAATTTGAAAGTGTTTTTCACCACCCTTCATGTTTAATAATGTTTACTTTGGGCATGCTCTTACTGTTAAAAAGCACTTGCCCATACAATGATCTCATTTTACTTTTCACAACAACTTCATCAGGCAGGCAGGATATGTGTCATTGCCGTCACGCTGGAGAGGATACAGGCCTAGGCAGGTGAGTGACCGGCCCAAGGTCACACCACTGATAAGAAGAAAGCTCTGATTTCATGACCAAGACTTTCTACCAGCCTCATGCAACCTTCCAGGTGAAACGTGCCCTCCGCCTTTTATATTTTCCTTCCCTAGGCTTTGGGCTTGGGGAGCTCTGTAGAGGAAATAGTTTGATTACCATGTGGCCACAAGGAGAAGCATTATCTCTCCGAAATCTCCCTACAGAGGCCAAAACCTAAAGGCCTCCATGATTCAGAGCTATCAAGACACGGAAAGGCATGGTTGTTGGCATCTGTCTGTTTGGACCTTGCCCTGGACTGCGCTGCACGGTTTGTGTTAAGTTAAACTTTAAAGCCGTGCATCTCACTAGCGTTTGCCAGGTTGTTCCGCTCTGGGTAAGCCTTGGTTTAACCTTTAGGGAACAGAAAACAATCTCCTCTCAAGCTTTGAGCTGCTGTTCCACTCAGAGAAGGTTTGGTTAATGAGCATATCTTACTATGAAAGGGAAATGATATCACATGGAGAAAGTACTCAACTTGTGCCCTGAAATACGTTCTGACGCTTTCTGGGGTGGAGAAGAAGCCTTGTCCTTTTTCAGAAAAGGTTCTTGAGAGGCAGCTTGCAGACGTCACTTTTAAAACATAAAGTGGCCCTGGCCAGTTTGGCTCAGCGGTTAGAGCGTCGGCCTGCGGTCCGGAGAGACCCGGGTTCGGTTCCCGCTAAGGGCACGTACTTCGGTTGCAGTTTGTCCCCAGCCCTGGTTGGTCGTGCGGGTGGCAGCCACTCGATGTGTCCCTTCACGTTGATGTCTCTCTCTCTCTCTCCCTCCCACTCTATCTGTACAAAAAATGGGAAAATATCCTCGGGTGAGGATAAAATAAATAAATAAATAAAATAAAATAATAAAAAAAATAAAACATAAAGTGCCCTGGTTGGTGTGGCTCAGTTGGTTGGAGCATCATCCTCTACACCAGAAGGTGACAGGTTCGATCCCTGATCAGGGTGTGTATGAAAGGCAACCAATTTGTTTCTCACATCAATGCTTCTTTCTCTCTCTCTCCCTTTCTCTCTCTGAAGTCAAAAAAACATATCCTCCGGTGAGGATTAAAAAAATAATAATAAAATTAAAGTAAAACAAAGTTTTACCCTTTCTGCTTTGTACTTTCTCTTGACTTGTCATGGGGTTTTTAATTTGCTACTTAATGTTATTCTAAGTAAAGGATCATTAAAACATTAGATTATTAGCATAAATTTTACCATTTATCTTTTTATTGGGCAATGTCCGTTTTAAATGAAAATAGAAAAGCATTAAATTCATACACAGAGGGACTTCCGGTCAAGAGGGCAGCGTTGGTAAATGCGATCTCGCCTCCCCCCACAACCACATCAAAATTACAACTGAACTACAGAACGACTATCATTCAAACCGCCTGACATCAAGCTGAATGGAAGTCCTATGAAATTAAAGAAGCCACATCGAGACTGGTAGGAGGGGCGGAGGCAGACGGGCTGGCCCCACACCCACGTGTGGCGGATAAAAATCAGGAGGACATGCCCTGGCCGGTTTGGCTCAGCGGTTAGAGTGTCGGCCTGTGGTCCAGAGAGACCCGGGTTCGGTTCCCTCTAAGGGCATGTACCTCGGTTGCAGTTTGTCCCCGTCCCTGGTCGGTCGTGCGGGTGGCAGCCACTCGATGTGTTCCTTTCACATCGATGTTTCTCTCTCTCTCTGTGTTCCTCTCTCTCCCTCCCACTCTACCTGAACAAAAAAATGGGAAAATGTCCTCGGGTGAGGATAAAAAAAAAAAAATCAGGGGGACACCTCGGCTGGGAAGGTCCTCCCTGAGGACTGAGGGGTCCCCGTCCCACACCAGGCGCCCAGCTCAGGGTTCCAGTGCCAGAAGAGAATCCCCATCACTTCTGGCTGTAAAACCAGTGGGAACTGAGGCTGAGGGAAGCTGAGGCTGCTGGAGCCCAGGCAGCTCCTCTTAAAGGGCCCGCGCACGGACTTACTCGGATTCGCACCCTCCAGGATCCAGCGTTGGGGAGGCAGCTTGAAAGGCACCAGAGAAATACAGGGAAGAACTGAGTAGTTTGACATCTGGGTGAGGACTGGAGAGGCAGCTTTCTCCTGGACAGATGTGCTGGTGGAGGCTATTGTTCCTTTGGTGAGCCCTTCCCCCACAGGGAATGCAGAAAGCTGCCATATCTGGGACTCCAGCAACCTGGCTCACACTGTTTGCCTGCCCTGATGATTTCCTGAGGCCCCGCCCACCCAACTTTCAGGCCCACCCAAGCTGTTTCCAGTGGCTCTACCATAGGATTGGCCTGTTTTGGTTCCTGCTTCAGATTTTCCCAAATTCCCTCAAACAAGCACCATCTGGCCACACAGTGAGAGTCCCATACCTCTCACTAAGTGGCCCCAGGTCTGGCACTAGAAGCAACCAGCCTTGGTTTACAACTTGGCTTCACCTGGATACCTCCAAGCCCAGAATAAGAAGCAGCCATTGCCAGATCAGTTTGTAGCTTATGCCTGGTGGCCCTGGATAGAACACAGGCAGTGGCTGACCTTGCCCCAGAGCCAGCACACCCAGTGGACAGTATCAGACCACATCTAAGCACCACCACCCAACCACCTCTTCAAGTGACACACTCAAGGAGTGGACTCGGGGTACCGGAGCCCTGCTGAAGTAAGTCTTGCTCTGGGTGGTGGGCCCCTGCATAGCTGATCCTCCAAGATAGTCAGAGGCCAGTGTTCAGTAGGCACAGCCAGTCCTTGCAGCTGATTAGCCTGAGTAAATCCCTCCCACTGATGTTCCAACAGCAATCAAGATTCAATTACAGCAAAAGACTGTAAAGTCCACATGAGTGGTGCACCTCGAGGGCCCAGCTGGGGTGAAAAGGGAGGCTGTGCCACTGGACCCTACAGGACACCTACTACATACAACAGGCCACCCTAAGAAGCCTAGAAACTCTACCTAATACATAGAAACAAACACAGGGAGGCAGCCAAAATGAGGAGACAAAAAAACCTGTCCCAAATGAAAGAAAAGAACAAATTTCCAAGAAAAAAAATAAATGAAATGGAGATAAGCAATCAGTCACATGTAGAGTTTAAAACACTGCTTATAAGGACAGTCAATGAACTTAGTGAGGGCCTCAAGAGCATAATATAGGACCAGTCAGAAATGAAAGATGTGACCTGGCTGGTTTTGCTCAGCGGTTAGAGCATTGGCCTGCGGACCAGAGAGACCCGGGTTCAGTTTCCACTAAAGGCATGTAACTCAGTTGGGGCCATGTGGGTGGCAACCAGCTGATGTGTTTCTCTCACATCAATGTTTCTCTCTCTCTCTTCCCCCCTCTCTCCCTCCCACTCTGTCTGAAGTTAAATGCAAAAGTGCCCTTGGGTGAGGAATAAAAAAAAAAAAGGAAATGAAGGATGCACTAACTAAAACAAAGAATAATTATAAGGAATCAATAGTAGAGTAGGTAAAGCCAAGAAGCAAACCATCATTTGGAATATAAGAAAGCAAAAAACTCCCAATCAGAACAGCAAAAAGAAAAAAGAATCCCAAAAAATGAGGATAGTATAAGGAGCCTGTGGGACAACTTCAACTGTACCAACATTTGCATCATGGGAGTGCTAGAGGAGAAGAAAGAGGGCAAGACATTGAAAACTTGTTTGAAAAAATAATGACAGAAAGCTTCCCTAACTTGGTGAAGGAAACAGACCTACAACTCCAGGAAGCACAGAGAGTCCCAAATAAAATGAACCCCAAGAGGTCCACACCAAGACACATCATTATCAAAATGCAAAAGGTTCAAGACAAAGAGAGAATCTTAAAAGCAGCAAGAGAAAAGTGGTTAGTTACTACAATGAGGCTCCCATAGGCTATCAGCCAATTTCTCAAAAGAAACTTTGCAGGTCAGGAGGGAGTGGCAAGAAATATTTAAAATGATGAAAAGCAAGAACCTACAACCAAGATTACTTTATCCTGCATAGCTATCATTTAGAATTGATGGACATATAAAGTTTCCCAGACAAGAAAAAGCTAAAGGAGTTCATCGTCACCAAACCAGGATTATATGAAATGTTGACGGGTCTTCTTGAAGAAGATAAAAAAATATGAACAATATAATGGCAATAAATATCTATCAACAATGGAATCTACAGACAAAATGAGCAAGCAGAACAGAAACAGACTCTTAGATGCAGAGAACTTTTTGTTGGTTTCCAAATGGGAGAGGAGTTGCGTGAAAAAGATGAAGGGATTAGGAAGTACAAATTGGTTGTTAGACTGATGAACCTCAAAGGGAAGGGGGAGGTGGGCTGGGAAGAGAGAAGCCAGAGAACTTATATGCATATATGCATAACCAATGGACACAGACAAAAGAATGTGTGGAAAGCAGGAAGGGGGTGGGATTGGGGAGGAGGGGACCAAGGGGGGAAATAAGAGGGACATCTGTAATACATTCAATAATAAAGATTCATTAAAAAAAATTCATTCAAAGAATTAGTGGAATGATGCCATTTGTATTTTGTAACTCAAAATGCATTCAACTTTGTTTTTACCAGAATAGTAGAAATGCTGCTCAAAACTAACTCAGCTGACTCAGACAGTGTGGCTCAGTGGTTGAACATTGACCCATGCACCAAGAGGTCACTAGTTCGATTGCTGGTCAGGACACATGCCCAGGTTGTGGGCCAGATCCCCAGTGGGGGGCATGCAAGAGGCAGCCAATAGATATTCTCTCTCATAAATCTATCTATCTCTCCCTTCCTCTCTAAAAATCAATGAAGAAAAAAATTTTTAAAAAACTAGTTCAGCCGTTTTCATTTCACCTGTTGATGGGCACATTCCACCACTGCTCCTTCGATCCTTTACTGATGAGTAAGGAAAGACTCAAAAGGAAAACAAACTTGGGGTTACCATGAATTCCTTTCTTTCTGTCATCATATTTGGCCTAAGTAGTTGGCTAATACAGGGAAGTAACATGAATAAAGGAAGGATATGATAGAGTTCTTTATTCATTTTTAAACAACTAACATTTACATTTAGAGTGCCATTACATTCTGCATTTAAATCAAGTTCTGGTTTAAACAGAAAGCCTGTCTCTCAGGGCTGTCCCCTCTTCCTCTATTCCTCACTTACCTTGAGTCTTACTAAACACCCAGCATCATCAGAGGTCTGGGGGAATTCAGGGCTCATGGGACATCAAGAATTATTTATGCAAGTGGAGCATCAAAAAAAAGTAGCCCTGGCCAGTTTGGCTCAGCAGTTAGAGTGTCAGCCCGCAGACCAGAGAGACTTGGGTTCGGTTCCCACTAAGGGCACACACCTTGGTTGGAGTTTGTTCCCGGCCCCGGTTGGGGTCGTGTGGGTGGCAACCACTTGATGTATCTCTCTCACATCGATGTTTCTCTTTCTCTCTTCCCCCCTTTCTCCCTCCCACCCTATCTGAAGATAAATGCAAAAGTTTCCTCGAGTGAGGATAACAAAAATAATAATAATAAATAAAAATGAAATTTTAAAAAGGAGACACTCATAGCCTCTGCTCACCCATATGTGCCCTTCTTGCATCTGCATGAATTGTAAAATCCAAGTTCAAAAATAAAAGTATTAAAAATCTCAGGATGGTGACCACAGAGCATTAAACCAGTGCACTGTGACTATACAGGTCTCCTTTTCCTAAAGGCCTCACTTCTCTCTGTACACACCAAGGGGAGGATGGGTTGCTTCAGGAGCAAACTGCTCTCTATTGGTCTCTCCACAGGCTCCATGTGTGGCCAGAAGAGTGTTCGTGTTTGTTTATGGAGTTATCTAACCTGAAAGATCAGGAAAAGGAACATTCTTTTTTTTCTTTTCTTTTGAGAGAGAGAGAGAAAGAAATATCCATGTGAGAAACAGTGATCAGTTGTCTCCCCTGCATGCCCTGAGATGGAGGATTGAACCCGACACCTAGGATGTGTCCTGATAGGGAAATGAACCCATAAACTTTTGGTGTGTGGGATGACGCTCAAACCAACTGAGCCACTGGCCAGGGCAGGAACCCTTCTTTGCTTAATTCATTCAATCATAGATTCAGATTGACTACTGTGTGCCGAACACAAACTCCTGATTTTTAATTATTCAATTTGACTCTTAATAGAACCTTGGGTTTTATGGTTCAGATCTCATAAACAGAGGCAGCCTGTCCCTAGTGTGGTTACTGAACATTCAGATATTCTTGAAAATACATGTCCTTTGAATGCATCCTGCCTCCTCTGAGGTATGCCAGGCGGAGCTCGGCCAGAGCATGACTAATACATTTTAATAAATATTTTTGTCCTCAACAATTGTCCTATTTCAGCAATATTTATTTCGGATTAACTAGCTTTAGATATGAATTTGTTTTTGTGTGTGTCTGTTAACTTTTTATTATGAAAAATTTCAAGAACATACCAAATTAGAAAGAATATCATAATAAACCCTAAGACAGCCTGGCCGGTTTGGCTCAGCAGTTAGAACGTCGGCCTGCAGTCCAGAGAGACCCGGGTTCGGTTCCCGCTAAAGGCACGTACCTCGGTTGAAGTTTGTCCTCAACCCTGGTTGGGTCGTGTGGGTGGCAACCACTTGATATGCCCCTTTCACGTCGATGTTTCTCTCTCTCTCTCCATCCCACTCTATCTGAACAAAATATCAAAAAAAAAAAAGTGCTTGGGTGAGGATAAAAAAAATAATAATAAATAAATAAATAAACCCTAAGACAGTGGTTCTCAACCTTCCTAATGCCGTGACCCTTTAACACAGTTCCTCGTGTTGTACGTGGGCGTATCTGCATGTGGGCAGACCCGCCAGGAGACGGACAGAGGAGCAGTGTCTCGGTGCCTAAGACCATCGGAAATATATGTTTTCCGATGGTCTCAGGTGACCCTTGTGAAAGGGTTGTTTGATCCCCAAAGGCATCGTGACCCACAGGTTGAGAACCACTGCCCTAAGAGCATCCCATCCAACTTAACTGTATCACCTTATGATCACTGTTTTCCACCTGTAATATAATCCTACATATATTCCCTGATTATGTTTTTCATTTTTTCCAATGTTTTTATTTGGGAAAATGTTAAATCTATAGAAAACTTCTAAAAATAGTAAGAACAGCCATATGTTCTTCACCTAGATTGCCCAATCTTTAACATTTGCCTTACTTCTCTCTCTCTCTCTCTCTCTATATATATATATATACACATATATATACACATGTATATATGTATATATACACACATATACATACATGTGTGTATACATATATATGCATAAACATATGTATATATGTGTATCCATATATGCATAAAATATATGTGTGTATGTATACGTGCACACATAGTGATATACTGATAAAAGTTTAACAGCTGGCTCCTGGCCGAAGGTGGGGAGAAAGAGTCCTAGTTCATAGTGTTTGCTGCCCTTCTGTGGTGTTTAAATACTTCCACCATGGCCTATTTCAAGCTACCAAAAGTTTAATTACATATATATACAGAGTGGAGCAAAAGTAGCTTTATAGTCAGTAAAGACCGTCAAAGAGGTCAGGTTTCCCCTGCACACCTGGGCCAGCACCAGCGTTCCTGTGCGGAGCTCTCGGTCCTCACACACCCAGCTCTGGCGCCAAAACCACATCTCTATCAGCACACGCAGCCTACCTGGCGGCTCCCTGAGAACCTACTCACAAAGCTCACTGCCAGAGGCTCTTTCGGTGGCTGAGCTGAACACGCAGCTGGCAGGCAGAGGCAGATCTCAGGGTGCCTTGGACCCTTTGCCGACCTGACCCCAGGCTTGGTATTGGTGGAAGCAGACACTGCTACACAGCCAAGCCTCTCCCAGCACACCAAGGTCTAGCAGAGACAGTCTCAAACTGTGGACCTCTTTGTACTTCCTAACAGGTAGCCCAGGGCTGGTCACAGGCAGCATCTGACACTGATCTGCACTGCAGTCCCTTCCGAGTGGCCTCAGAACCAATATACTCAGTGGTGGGCTTCAGGCCTCATCCGCGCACCACCCAATTACCCTCAAAAGCAACACACCCAAAGGGAGATCTCGGCAGGCACCAGACACTGCTGGGGCAAATTCTGCTTTGTGGGTCATTCTCTGCACAACAGCTTGTACACTGTGGTCAATGTTAACCAGATAGACGGAAGTTGTAGGTACTCTGGGGCCCTACTACCGTGATTGACATCTGAAGAGTGAGGGGCGTTCTCATGGGATTGAGCCCTTAGCCTGTAGGATCTGAGGTTATCTCCAGGTGGACAGTGTGGGAATTGAGTTAAATCGTAGGACCCAACTGGTGTCACAGAAAATTGCTTGATGTGGAAAAAACCCCACACACATCTGACATCAAAAGTGTAGTGAGTGTGGCAGTAGAGTGAGTCAAAGAGAAACACAGGGCTGAGGATTTTCACTACACAGATGTTAACATACTTTTTCCTTCTCTGTGCCTACTCATTGGTGGTGTGTTCTAGGCAGCACGATGGGAAATATAAAACTTCAATTTCCGTCATTTACAAGCTCTAGAAAGCAAGAAACATAGCACAATTCACACTATGTTGCATGTTGGGAGCCCAATGTCATCTTCTTTTACTTGTCTGTAGTCCTGACCTATGCAGTCCTTTGCAATGCCATTGCATTTATTACCATCCAAGGACAACCAACCTCCCTCCCTCCCTCCCTCCCTCCCTCCCTCCCTCCCTCCCTCCCTCCCTCCCTCCCTTCCTTCCTTCCTTCCTTCCTTCCTTCCTTCCTTCCTTCCTTCCTTCCTTCCTTCCTTCCTTTCAGTTAAGATACCGCAAGTGATTTGTGCCCAAATTGATTTGACTCATAATTTTTTCTTTTTATTAAATCTTTATTGTTGAATGTAGAATGTATTACAGATGCTCCTCATTTTTCCCCCATTGACCCCCTCTTCCCCACTCCTGCCCCCCTCCCACCTTTTCCCACACTATTGTCTGTGTCCATTGGTTACGCATATAAGTTCTTTGGTTTATTTCTTCCTACCCCCCAACCCCTTTCCCTTTGAGGTTTGTCAGTCTAGCAATGAATTTGTCCTTCTTAATCCCTTCACCTTTTTCACCCATTCCCCCAACCCCCCTCCCATCTGGCAACCAACAAAATGTTCTCTGTATCTATGAGAATGTTTCTGTTCTGCCTGTTCATTTTGTTTGTCGATTCCATTGTCGATAGATACGTATTCATTGCCATTTTGTTTGTTCATATATTTTATCTTTTTCTTCAAAAAGACCCTTCATCATGTCATATAATAATGGTTTGGTGGTGATGAACTCCTTTAACTTTTTCTTGTCTGGGAAAGTCTTTATATGGCCATCGATTCTAAATGACAGCTTTGCAGGATAGAGGAATCTTGGTTGTACGTTCTTGCTTTTCATCACTCTGAATATTTCTTGCCACTCCCTTCTGGCCTGCAAAGTTTCTTTTGAGAAATCAGTTGACAGCCTTATGGGAACTCCCTTGTAGGTAACTAGTTGCCTTTCTCTTGCTGCTTTTAAGATTCTCTCTTTGTCTTGAACCTTTGGCATTTTGAGGATGATGTGTCTTGGTGTGGGCCTCTTGGGGTTCATCTTGTTTGGGACTCTCTGTGCTTCCTGGACTTGTATGTCTGTTTCCTTCACCAAGTTAGGAAAGTTTTCTGCCATTATTGTTTCAAACAGGTTTTCAATTTCTTGTTCTTGCTCTTCTCCTTCTGGCACCCCCAAGATGCAAGTGTTGGCACGCTTGAAGTTGTCCCAGAGGCTCCTTACACTATCCTCATTTTTTTTGGATTCCTTTTTCTTTTTGCTGTTCTGATTGGGTGTTTTTTGCTTCCTTATATTCCAAATCAATGGTTTGCTTCTTGGTTTTACGTACTCTACTATTGAATCTGTGTAAATTATTCTTTATTTCAGTTAATGCCTTCTTCATTTCTGACTGTGCATCCATCATTTCTGACTGGTCCTTTTTTATGCTCTTGAGGCCCTCACTAAATTCACTGAGCATCCTTATAAGCAGTATTTTGAACTCAGCATCTGTTAGGTTGCTTATCTCCATTTTGCTTAGTTCTTTTCTTGGGGTTTTTTTCTGTTCTTTCACTTGGGACCTGTTTCTTTGTCTCCTCATTTTGGCTGCCTCCCTGTATTTGTTTCTGTGTATTACTTAACGAGTGGTATGGGGCTAGCTGAGACCAGATGCTGCTCGTTTGAAAGAATTTAGGAAAAACCTGACACAGGATCCAAGACAGGCCAATCCTATGGTTAAGCAGGTGGCAACAGCTTGGGTGGGCCTGAAAGTGGGTGGGGTGGGGCGGGGCCTCAGGGAGTCACCAGGGCGGGGCTACCAGTGTGAGCCAGGTTGCTGGAGTCCCAGATATGGCTTCTTCTGCCGCCCCCCGGGAAGGGCTCACCAAAGGAACAAAGTCCTCTGACAGCACGTTTGTCCCAGAGAAAGCCCCCTCTCCAGCCCTTGCTCCAGTGCCAAACAGCTCAGTTCTTCCCTGTATGTCTCTAGCGCCCCTCGAGCTGCCTCCGCTCCAAGCTTAGAGGGAGAGAGTCCAATAAGTCCATGCGCGGGCCCTTTAAGGAGCTGCCTGGGGCTCCAGCCGCCTCAGCCTCCCTGAGCCTCAGTTCCCGCTGGTTTTTCCAGCCAGAAGTGATGGGGATTCTCTTCCTGGCACTGGGACCCTGAGTGGGGCAGCTGGTGTGGGACGGGGACCCCTCAGTCCTCAGGGAGGACCTTCCCTGCCGAGGTGTCCTCCTGATTTTTATCCGCCACACGTGGGTGTGGGACCAGCTCGTCCCCTCCGCCCCTCCTACCAGTCTGGATGTGGCTGCTGATTTAATTTCGTAGCTGTAGGACTGCCATTCAGCTTGATTTCAGGCGGGTTTTTTTTTATTATTATTTTTTATTTTTATTTTTTTTAATTTATGAATTTTTATTTATTTTTTGTTACAGATATTTTACCTTTTTACCTCATTGGCACCCCCCCCCTCCACCCTGTCCCCAGCTTAGTTGTCCATGTCCATTGGTCATGCACACATGCATATAAGTTCTGTGGTTTATCTCTTCCCACCCCCCCACCCCCCATCCCCTCTTCTGAGGGATGTCAGTCTGTGCCCTACTTCCATGTGTCTGGGTCTACTGTATTCCTCAGACTGTTATGTTCATTATATTCCATATATAAGTGAGATCATGTGGTATTTGTCTTTTTCTGCTTGGCTTCTTTCACTTAGGATAATACTTTCCAGGTCCCTCCATGTCGTCTCAAAGGATAAGAGATCTTTCTTTCTTACCGCTGCATAGTATTCCATTGTGTATATGTACCACAGCTTTTTGATCCATTCGTCTACTGGTGGACACTTGGGCTGTTTCCAGATCTTAGCTATTGTAAATAGTGCTGCTATGAACATGGGGGTACATATATTCTTCCTGATTGGTGTTTCAGGCTTCTTAGGGTATATTCCCAGCAGTGGGATCACTGGGTCAAATGGAAATTCAATTTTTAATTTTTTGAGGTAGCACCATATTGTTTTCCATAGCGGCTGCACCAATCTGCATTCCCACCAGCAGTGTATTAGAGTCCCCTTTTCTCCACACCCTCGCCAACACTTGTTGTTTGATGATTTGTTGATGGTGGCCATTCTGACAGGTGTGAGGTGATACCTTATTGTTGTTTTAATTTGCATCTCTCTGATGATTAGTGATGTTGAGCATTTCTTCATATGTCTCTTGGCCATTTGTATGTCCTGTTTGGAGAGGTGTCTATTCAGCTCCTCTGCCCATTTTTTAATTGGGTTCTTTGTCTTCCTTTTGTGGAGTTGTAGGAGCACTCTATATATATTGGAAATTAACCCCTTATCTGATACATCATTGGCAATGATGTTCTCCCATACAGTGGGTTGCCTTTCCATTTTGATGATTGTTTCTTTTGCTGTGCAGAAGCTTTTTAGTTTGATGTGGTCCCATGTGTTCATTTTCTCCTTTATTTCTGTTGCCTTAGGTGATGTATCAGTGAAAATTCTGCTCCGTATGATGTCCGAAATTTTGTTGTCAGGCGGTTTTGAATGATGGTTGTTCTGTAATTTAGTTGTAACTTTGTGGTTGTGGGAGGACGCGATACTGCATTTACCTACGCTGCCGTCTTGACCGGAAGTTCTTGACTCATAATTTTTTGGCTCATAAATTAGGTTAGAAAACACCAGAATAACAGGAATCAAAAACTGATTCTATTCTACCAAGTCTTTGATCATTAAGATTACATATGTATGTGAATATCTGTTGATGAGAGAAGCCAGGTGGTAAAGAGAAGGGGCCAACATCAATGCAGCCCTGCTTTCACGAAGCTCACACTCTATGGGGAAAAAGAAACAATAAAGATACTAGTTAACAATTAAGGTATTTTCATCTAAATTTAGTTGCCATGAGAAAAATCAAATACATGGCATAATAGGGTGATTTGGGAAGCTAGTTTAGACGGAGTGCCAGCTAAGCCTCTCTGAGGAGGTGGCAGTTGAGTTGAGACCTACGCTAGACCCTCTCCAATGGTAGCCTGCATGGGAATCCCCTGGGGACCTGCTGAAATGCAGATTATTATTTAGCACGTGAGGAGTTGTGTCTGAGAGCTACATATTCTATGAGGTCCCAAGTAATACTTATGCTGCTAGTCCAGAGAACACTTCTTGGGTAGAAGGATAATGAAAATCATCTAGAGAGTTCCAGGAAGGGGAACAGCCACGGTGTAGGTGCTGAGGTGAGAAAAGGGTAGGTATTTGGGTTAGAGAAACACCATGTTCTAGAGCTGGGACTAGTGAGTGAGGGGTGAGAGGGGTGTAGTAAGGGCAGAGAAGCCAGTGATGTGAGGCTTATATGCCTGGAGGCCTCAGTTTACTTCACTGTGATGGAAAATATTGAAAGATTTCAAGGGGATGAAGAGTAACATGATCAAATTCAAGCTCTTGAAAATCAACCTGGCAACTATGTGAAGAATGAATTTTCGGGGAGGAAGAGGGGAAGGAGAAGAGGTTTTAGAAGACCAGGATACTACTCCTTGTGTGAGAAGTTGGTGGATGGGACCAGGACAGTAATCAATGAAGACAGGTTATGACTTAGTGGCAGAGCCAAGGGTCAAATGGATGGATGGATTTAGGGGAGGTGGGAAAGAGAAATCAAGGATGTCAACTGGATTTATGTTTTGATCAATAAGATGTAAAATAAAAATTAAAAAACAACTTGTATTTTTGGTAAACAGAAAAAGGAAAATCATCAGGAATAAGTTTTTTAAAGCATCTGTTTGTATGTGTGCTGACTCAGATTTTATTTAGAAGCTGATAGAGTGAAGGTGAAGGGCAAATGCATCTGAGAAAGTAGAATCATTTGGTAATGCATCATGAATAAAACAACAAAACAAAACAAAACAAAATAAAAAACTGCTACCCTTGTAAGTGATGAAATTTCTCTGGCAAAAGATGTTTTGCATTATAATGCATGTTAAATAAACTTTTTTTGCCTTAGCCTGGAATTTTCCAATGGAAGTAAACGATTTCTTAGACAAAGATGGATGGAAATTTAGGGTATTTCTGAAGACCCATTAGTAAAATAGTAGTGTTTTGCTCTCAAAGGTTTCTCACTTTTGGATTCCTGTAATTTCTGTCATTTGAAAGAATTCAAACAAAAGTTACATTTTTTAAAATCCAGCTGAGCTGCTAACACATTTTTCTGGTAGCATTACATGCTTATATTTCCAGTTAAAGAATGGTTAGGAATGAATTATTTTTCACTCTTTTTTTTATCCTTTTGAAGTAGTTTTCTCCTTAAAGAAGTAACATTGTCACTGTCAAGTTTGAGTGAAGGAAGGAGCAGAAGAAACTTGAAATGCTTCTTCATAAACCCTGAACCCCAGTGACCTATCCCATGAGAATCTCTCGTGGGGCTCGGGGCTTTTAGGATAAATCACTGGGGAAATGTTTTCTTGCTATGCTGTTAGGCTGACACGGCAGAAGAAATAATACTCTTTGTGTCAACCTTTGTTCAAAGCAAGGCTGTAGAAGAAACCATGGGAATTTCTCTCTGAATGTTACAAAATTGCATTTTTTTCCACCCAGTACTGCACATAGCAGATACTCAGTAGGCAACTGAATTATACTGAATTCCAAGAATCTTCTACAAATCTTCTAGATTGGTTCAATTCATCCTGCAGATAGTGAGCTGGAGGTGGAGGGGAAGGAGTCTAGCTCCTAGACAAACAGACACATGATTAGCAATCTCACTATTTCCTTTGAAATTGAAGACATCAGTTTATTTATGAAACTTTATAGATCAAGGCCCTGAATCCCTTGCAATTATTTTGCTATTTTTATTTTCTTTATTGATTTTAGAGAGAAAGGAAGGGAGAGAGAGATAGAAACATCGATAAGCAAGAACATGGATCACCCACTCCCTGCATGCTCCCCACTGGGGATTGTGCCCACAACCTGGGCATGTGCCCTGACTGGGAATTGAATTGGCGACCTCTTGGTGCATGGGGTCAACACTCGACCACTGAGCCACACCGGCTGGACTATTTTACTAATTTTACACGTGAAGCTCAGAGGTTTCTATTTACTGCTGTGGCAGGATAAGCAGAGATCCTCCCAATCCCCACTTCACCCAGAGAAACATTTGGGGATCAACGAACTATATCATAGAAAGTAAACAAATATTCTCAACTGCAGAAGAAACTTTGTAATGAAAAAGATTCAGGAAAGAAACAAAAACGACTTTACCCCAGTAATGCCAGAGTTTTTTAAATAGGGTCAGGTGAAGAACATGTTAAGAGACTGAAAAATACTTTGCTTCAATGTTACTGGCCTGTGCTGTCTTTGGAAAAAGAATACTAACTGTGGACATAAGAAACATCCAAACCAACAGAGAATTTTTGAGTTCATTTGAGCCAAACTGATGACAATTGCAGGGAAGCAAAATCTCAATGAATTGAGAAAATGCCCCAGAGAATGGCAGCTTTGCAGCTTATTTTATACATTAGAATCAAAAGAGGGACAATGTAACAAAGGTAATATGAAGTCCATTGGTGGTAGATTAAAGGGGGGAAAAAAGTGGGGGAAATCTCTATGTCAGGATAAAAAGTAAAACAGAGAGATCCATTCTTTCACGTTGGTGAGTACAAGATAGTTAATAAATAACATAAAGCACATAGAGATGGTATTTGGGGAAGAAGATAAAAACGAGGGGTTCTGTGGTCTCCAGCTCTGGGGGGTAGGTGTGCCCTGAGGGGTCTGGAAAAGGAGATTATTGTGACAATTCAAAGGTATGTTACCTTAAATGCAAAAAAAAAAAAAAAAAAAAGACAGGCTCAGTTAAGTAGATTGACCTTTGTCCCGGAAGGTCTAGGTCTAGGTTGTGACTACCCACCATGATCCACTTTTAGTTAGAAAGTTTTCATTTCAGACCATTGTATGTGGTTACTTTTGATCTCTGAGTTTGTAAGGCCAGCACGCAGGCCTCCCCTGAGCTTGTCAGGGTGAGTATGTGGCACCATTTTTTGTCCACATGACCACAGGGAGACAAAAGGAAACTTGCCCCCACCAGCAGCCTTCACGATCTGAGAGTGAAATGAAGTTTAAGATGTACTGTGTGTTTCACTACAGAACCAACCCACGTTCTCGCTTCAGAGCTAATAGCCGCTGGGTCACAACAGAGAGATATGCTCAGGTCTCCGACCCCCGCAGGTTCAAACCTGCATTGTTCCCAGGGCCTTGGGGCTAACAGTTCCTGCTTCATCTGGCTCAGAAACATGCTAATCATCAAAGGAATGCTGTTTGGAGACAGAGCCTTACAGAGCAGCTCCTCCCATTTCCCCTCCTCTTGACATAAAAGAAGCCTGAACTCTACTTGTTAAAAATTAGTTTGATCCCAGCTGCTGTGGCTCAGTGGACTGAGCGTCGTCCCATGGACTGAGAGGTCCTGGTTTCGATTCCTGATCAGGACACATGCCTGGGTTGTGGGTTTGATCCCCAGTAGGGGGTGTGCAGGAGGCAGCCGATTGATGTCTCTCTCTCACATCAATGTTTCTCTCTCTCTCTCTCTTCTTTCTCTCTAAAAAATAATTTAAAAAAAAAGAATTTTAAGTGCCCTTAGGACTCCCATCTTTTCTGTTGGCACCTTCTCGATTAATAACTCTTTTCTTGCTCCAAACTCTGACATTTTGAGTTTTGGCCTTTTGAAGCATAGGCCACACAGACTTTGAACAGTAACAAGCTGGGCAGAGGACATCTTCTATTAACATCCAGGTGAAGCTCAAGGCATTAATTGTACTGTTACGGTAGTTTTGCCTTTTCTGGAATGTCATATAGTTGGAATCATACAGTATGTATGGACATACCACAGTTGAGTTATCCAGTCACTTATTGAAGTTGAGAAAGAAAGAATATGTGTACAGTTAATTTGTTGTGTTTATAACAATCGTGGTTGTTTCCAAGTTTGGGCAATTACAAATAAAGCTGCTATTAACATTAATGTCCAGGTTTTTTATGTGGACACAAATGAGATTTCAACACATTTAGGGAAAGCCAAGGAGCACAATTATTGGATCATATGGTAAGAGTATATTTAGTTTTATAAGAAACGGCCAAACTGCTCTCCTAGTGACCACACCATTCTGCGTTCCCACTGGCAATGTTGCTCCATATCCTTGTCAGCATTTAGCGTTGTCAGTGTTTTAGATTTTAGCAATTCTGATCGATATGTAATGCTATCCCCTTATTTATTTATTTTTTTAAATAATTTTTTTTGGTATTGATTTTTATAGAGGGGGAAGAGAGAGATAGAAACACTGATGCCCCCCACTGGGGATCGGGCCCACAACCTGGGCATGCGCCCTGACCAGGAATTGAACCAATGACCTCTTGATGCATGAGTCAACGCTCAACCATTGAGCCACACCAGCCAGACTCTCCTTTTTTTTTTTAAATTTGAGTTTTCTTATGACATTTTGTATTGAGCATCTTTTCATATACTTATTTTCCATGTGTGCCAATCAAAGGGACAAACTCTGAATACTTCTCAGAAAACCTCTCTTCCATAGGAATACTGTAAAGTACCTCCTCTAGAGAAATACTTACTTTCCCATTTCACCTTTCCTCATTTGTTGGTGTTCTTCTTTGATTAGTTACCAGACTGATTTTTGTATGTATAACACTTTGAAGAAAATGTTTTTTGAAGTATTTTATTAGTGTATATGTTTAAAACATGGCATTTTAGACTATTTATGAGAGATTGAAAGAGAACATTTCACCTATGCCATGGTCCTTTAATGTGAGTATGTCAAATACCTCCTCACTGTGATTCATATCATGATCTTTTTTCTTCCTTTTTCTACTTCAGACACATTCTACCAATTCTTCCAGGCCATCCTCCTCCTTCTGATTTTATCCCCTCCTCCTTTTAAACTCTGACTTAGCATTTTGATGCATACTTTTACAAAATGTTAGAGCCCTCCATTATAATTCCTCAACTTTCTCTGATCCACTGCATAGATTCATCTCAACTATTTCTTTTCTGGCCAGAAATAATTGGAGGAATTTATGGACTTAGGTTCACTACAAATTCATCCCTCCAAAGTTAAACTCTGTTTCATTACTATAATTTTATAAGCTCACAATCAGATTTCTTACAGCAGTGTGAAATCTTTGCTATATATCTCAAGTCTCAGTTGTATGTCCAGCACCTTCATTTTTTATAGATGACTCTGTCTTTTTCTTGTTGTTGTCGTTGTCCATCCTCACCCAAGGATTTTTCCATTGATTTTTAGATAGAATGGGTATGGGGGGGAGAAATCAGTGTGAGAGAGACACATTGGTTGGTTGCCTCCCCCTGACCTGAGGGCCAAAGCTCTAACCACTGAGCCCAACCAGCCAGGGTGACTGTCTCTTACTTCACTGAGGAAGAGGGGTCATATTCTCGTCTTACCTCCTCTCACCCTTAGAAATCCTCTTTGTTACTTTTCAGCTTCAACCTCTGATACTTTTTCTACCTCAGTCTCTTACTTCCTGTCTCAGAAAAAGAAAATGTCACATTTGTTCTTTATTCCAAATATCTCCTTTCTCTCCGGAACCTAAGTTTTCCTCATTAAGCCATCCTACAAATTTTTCCGAATCAGTCTTTTTGAAAGGTAGCCTTTCACATGTCCTTCCAGGTTAGAAAACTCAAGGAAGGAGCTGTCTATGTCCAAACTATAGGACAGATGTCCAGGTTTCATCCCTCACTTTCAGTCCATCTATCATGTGGCCTGTGCTAATATTCCAGACGGCCCTCGCTCTGACTCCCTCTGTTCCCTTCCTCCCTCTTTCCCTCTCTCTTTCACAAATATCATTACGGTGTTTTTTGTTGTTGTTGTTTATTTTTAATTAAATATCCATTTTAAATCCTGGTCTTCTCCACAATCCTTAGAACTAAGCTAATTTTTTTCCCATTTCTGTGCTAGACTGCTCATTTGGCATTAGGTACTATTCTTTATCTTTTTATGTCTAGGTTCTTTTTACCAACTAGATTGCAAACTCTTATGGCAGAGAATATTTCTCTCATACTTTCTTGAAGACAAGGAGCCCGAATGTTACACAGGATTTTTTCTAAGATAGATTTAAAATTGCTCCTGGTCACTCTTCACTGCTAGCCTGTTTCCTATTAGTTGTTACAGACATCATTTTAAAAACTTTTATTTTGCTGAATAGCAGTGGACATGGTGCAAGTTCTAGTTTTGCCTTAGATGTACAGGGCTATTAATTGAATCAATAAGCAATGTCTGAAACATATATTTCTGCCAGCCATGATTCAAATATGCAGACAACACCAAGAGTAAGAGACATAAGAAAATATCTATTCAACAACTTTAAAATAATATTTTTTCTTAGAATAGTTTCTGTTCCTCTCTAGTTTACTCAACATTTCCATTAACTTTTAAGAGTACCTGTTCAGCCTAGCTGGTGTGGCTCAGTGGATTGGCATCATCCCGTGGACTGAGAGGTCCTGGTTCAATTCCTGGCAAGGGCACGTGCCCAGGTTGTGGGCTCGATCCCCAGTAGGGGGCGTGCAAGAGGCAGCTGATTGATGTTTGTCTCTCACATCCATGTTTCTATCTCTTTCTCCCTTCCTCTCTCTCTAAAAAAAATCAATAAAAACATATTAAAAAAAAAAAAGAGTACCTATTCATTATAATATATTTCTTTAGCATGGAGATATTGTTTTAAACTAAAAAGAAACTGTCTCCTACAGAATGAAGAACACCAAGTTTGTCTAAGAGTATAAAACTAATCTGAAAGAAAATGTCTATTTTGTATGTTTTTGTATATAAATTTGAGAACAGTAACTTTTTCATTTATACAAGCATGTTCTGCCTCTTGATGGACCTACCTTGAGGTTCCTACACTTATAATAGAAACCTCATTTCATTAAATAAAAATCTGTATAGTATTGAAAAGGTACGCCGTATGCTTTACTAAGTGCTTGTGATATTCTAAGATAACCAAACATGATCTAGACCTTAAAAAAACTTATATTCTAATAGGATAGATAAGGCATGTATGCATATAATTATAATACAAGATTTAAAGAATTTCTGTAAGATTTAAAGTGCTGAATGCCATTAGAAGGTACTGATAAGCTACTGTGGGAACTGAGAAACTAGGAAGATTGCTTTTGGCTTCAAGAATCAAAGAAAGATTGTGGAGAACAAGTCATTTGAATGGAATTATGAAAACTAGCTGGACTTGATAAGAATGTAAATCCGAATAGGCTAGGTTATGAAGCACACACACACACACACACACACACACTCACCCCTCAAAATTTTCGTGGGTCCACACAAATTGATATGCAAACAACATGTCAATACAGCTGGGCAGAGCAACTGTGTACTTCACAGCCACTTGGGGGCCCGAGCCGATGTGATTTTATTTCCACATATGTGGTCTAAGGCCCTGTAGCAGGAAACATGGCAAGCTGCTAAATGGCTTTTAAAATCCTCTCTGGAAATTAACACATATCACTCCATCTTACAGTCCAGAAATTGCATAGTTAAACCTAGTTTTAAGAAGCCAGGGAGGATAAAGCTACCACACTTCAAGGCATTTCTGGTATTTGAAGCAGCATAGAGGAATCTTAGGAGACAGAGTGTGTGAATCTGTATGGAGAAACTGGGTAAGAGTTTGAAAAATAGTAATTGTACTAATAGTAACAGCTAATATGTTTAGACATGTTTTTCTTTTTACTATTTCTAATAGACTTTTTTGGAGGAAAGGTTTTAGTTTTACAGAAAAATTGAGTGGAAAGAGTTCCCAGATGTCCCCTCATTTCTGTCCCCACACCCCCAATTTCCCCTATTATTAACATCTTGCATTAGAGTGGTACATTTGTTACAATTGACTAGCCAATACTGATACATTATTAACCGAATGCCATTGTTTACATGGATTCACTCTTGTGTTATACATTTCTATGGGTTTGGAAACTACATGATGACATACGTGCAGGATTGCAGTATCACACAGAATGGTTTCACTGCCCCGCAGTGCCCTGTACTGCAACTGCTTACCCTCCTCCCTTCTCCCCACTAAGCCCCGATAGTCACAGTATGGGGATGCCAGCTTCTTCAGATTGGCTTCTTTCACTTAGTACTATGCACTTGAAATTTCTTCATAGCTTTTCATGGCTTGAGAGCTCGTTTCCTTTCTTTTACACTTAGGTTCACAGCAAAGTTGAGCGAACAGTGCAGACAGTCCCCATATACCCTCCACCCCGACATATGCACAGTATTTTCCCCACAAAGGACATCCCACACTTCAGTGGTATATTTGTTACAATCAATGAACCTAACGCAGACCCATCATCACCCAGAGTCCAAAGTTTGCATTAAGGGTTCATACACTCTTGGTGTCATACATTCTATAGGTTTTGACATATTATAATAATTTGGACCCATCATTACAGTATCACACAAGCTAGTTTAACTGCCCTAGAAATCCACTATGTTCTACTTATTCACCCCTCCCTCTCTTCCCCAAACTCCTAGCAACCACAGATGTCTTTTGCACTTCACAAGAAGAGATGGTAACAACGTAGGGCAACATCCTCTTGTGGGGATGGGGCAGAAAAGGGCAGTGTGCAGTGGCAAAGGATGGGGACAATTCCTAGAGGGTTTAGGGGGTTGTAAGGGGAAGGTCACATTCATGTGAGATAGCTTCTGAAGCCCTGAACTGTGAGTCTGTTCTGTCTGCTCACCTCCACCTTTCCCCATGTGGTCCTCAGGAGCAGGTTCCTAAGCGAGGCTTATAACTACTGGTCCTCCTAGTAGGAATGTTTTTGCAATACTTACCTAACCTTTTTGGTTACTCCATCCGTGTTCAGGGGGAACTGGGGCTCAGGAAGATGGGTGTGGATGTGTTTGAGGAAGTCAACAATCTTCCTGATCAACTGGTGGGCCCTGCTGGAAATGGTCTGAGACTCTCCCCCATAACTCAGATAAAGAGGGATGTACAGACCAGCAGACGACTCCCAGTCCCGAGAGACAAGATGCCGACTTTACCTGGATGTCGCCTTGAGTCTGGCCAAGGTCATGCACACAGCAGGACAGGAGGGGCTCCTGAAACACCCAGGCCAAGTGACCTGTGATATTATTACAAAGCCTTTTTTAAAGGATTTGTAGGTGCTGGGAGCACTGTGGCTCTGAGTGTTCCTTCCACAGATGCTGATGAAATGCCTTTAGATGGCAGACTCTATGCTAAGTTCTGGGGAAATGAACTCTTCTTGGTCTCTGACCTTAAGGATCTCATAATCTACTGGGAAGACAACTGTGAAGAGGTCGTTCATTCCAATTCAATTCCACTGAAGGAAAGACTGCGGATGAGTCCAGTTAGTTCCCCTGGGAGATGATAAGGATCTGAACAGATACAGTGGCAAGAAGGATGGGCTGGGAGAGGGAGGCCAGTCTGAGAGACATTTCTGAAACAGTTTCAATTGGGTACAGTGGGAAAGGAGGCAAAGTGGGGGGCAAGAAGTTCTTGGGCTTCTGTTAGATCACTCTGACCTCACTTATTTGACGAAAAAAAAAGGTGAAGTCTCAACATCAGTATCGTCAAAGTGAACGGAAGAATGAGAAGGTCCTCTGACTTGGTTTCTGTCATCTGCTGCTCCACGTGATGGTACTCGATTGAACTGACAACCAACTCTTTTACACTTGGGGGCATTTAACGTGGGTCCCAAGGTAAGCCAGATGGAGTTCACCTACAAGGAGTCAAAGCTGCCCCTGAATGTCAGACCCTGACTATCACAACCAAAGAGGAGACTGCATAGTTGGGGCGGGGCAAGGGTCAGGGAGCGACTGCAGTTGAAGCATCAGGGCCTTAAGTATTCTGTGTCTTGAATGAGGGTGTTGTTTTGCCTTTTTGGACGAGTATGTGTGTGTGTTGGACAGTTTGGAGATTCTGGCAGGACTAGAAAGGGTGGGGCAGGGGACTCACCTCAGGGAAGGGAAGGAACAAGGCACACAGGCAGAGTAACCTGTCCAACACCAACAGCAGATACACCATTTTCCTCTTACAGAAGTGAAACAAATGTCAAGAAAACGTGTTCAGTAGGACAGGAAGGTGGTTGAGAATATGGGCTCCTGAGTCAGATTGGCTGGGTTGGTCCCTACTGACCCCGAATGCTCAGCAAGAGTCTGGCACATGCTCGGTGCTTAGTAAATATTAGCGTCTGCTGTTCTAAGTAATTTGGGGCAGGAAAGGGAAATCAGACTTATTTTTCTGAACCTGAACAGGAAACTAGGAGAAAAATAACTTTAAAAGAGCACTAAGCTATAACTCCAAAAGGATAAACAACAAAAGAAAAAATAGATGAATTGAACATCATCAAAATCACAACTTTGTGCTTCAAAGGACATCAAGAAAGTGAAAAGACAATCCATTGAATGGGAGAAAATTTTTGCAAACCATATATTGAATAGGAGACATATCTAAAATATGTAAAGGACTCATAATTTAATAATGAAAAGACACACAACCGAATTTTAAAAATGGGCAAAAAACGTGAGTAGACATTTCTCCAAAGAAGACATACCCATCACCAATAAACATGTGGAAAGATGCTCAACATCTTTAGCAATCAGGGAAATGCAAATCAAAATTACAGGAAGACACCACAGTACCCATTTGCTGGCTATGATGAATGTGATGAATTACAAGTGTGGACAAGGATGTGGAGAAACTGAAATGCTTACACACTGCTGGTGGGAACGTGAAATAGTGTAACCACTTTGCGTAGCAGTCCGGCATTTCCTGAAAAGGTCCAACAGAGTTACCATCTGACCCAGCAGCTCTACTTCTAGGCAAGAGAAATGAAAATATGTGTCTATACAAAAACGTGTACATGGCTGTTCATTAGCTGTATTATATATAATGCCCCAAAGTCCCAAACAACCCAAATGTCTATCACCTAATGAATGGATAAAGAAATGTGGTCTAGCCATACAATGAAGTATCACTTGGCAACAGAAAGAAATGAAGCACTGATATATGCTGCCCCATGGATGAGTCTTGAAAACAGGGCTTTGTTCAGCTTAGTGAAAGAAGCCAAAGATCTCTGGTCGGTTGCTCAGTGGTAAGAGTGTCAGCCAGCTGATCAGAGAGTCCCAGGTTCGGTCCTGCTAAGGGCACATACCTTCGTTGTAATTTATCCCTGGCCCCGGTTGGGGTCGTGTGGGTGGCAGCCAGTCAATGTGTCTCTCTCACATCGATGTTTCTCTCTCCCTCTTCCTCCCATTCTATCTGAAGATAAATGCAAAAATGTCCTCAGGTGAGGATAAAAAAATAAATAAAAAAAAGAAGCCAAACAAAGACTACATTTTGTATAATTCTATTTTTATGGAATGTCCAGAGTATGCAAACCACTAGAAACAGTGGTTTAGTGGTGGGTTAGTCATGTACCGGGGTTCTTGAAAGGTATCTCCTGCAGATAAGGGGAGACTCCTGTGCTCCAAAAGTGACAGTGTGTGACTTTGAGTTTCAGTTATGAAAAACATTGCAGCTTCTGTCTTCACCTCTCTTGGATCACTCAGGGGAAAGGACCCTGTGTGGGGAGGAATTGAGGCCTCTTATCAACACCAGCACCAACATTCAGCCATATGAGTGAGTCTGGGAAGATCCTTGGAAGTGAGTGTTCAGAACGCTCTTGGAAGCAGACTTTCCAGTCTTCAGATAACTGCAGCCCTAGCTGACACCTTTTTTTAATTGCTTTTTTTGTTGTTGTTTGACAATTTTTTAGTTTTTATTTCATATTCATAAACTTAACTCTGCAATCCAGCTAGACTTGCAAAGAGTGAAGAAAACATGGAACTCAACGAACTGCGGCAAGAGCGTGAATATTATAGACATTCCAAGCAGATGGGCGCGAAGGGGTGGCTCTCCTGAGCTACAGAAGGAATGGTCTGGTAGTTAAGATAAAACACAAGTCACCATCGCTGAGAGTTGTCCACAGTCAGCGATGGTGATCTTCTTGCTGGTCTTGCCATTCCTGGACCCAAAGCTCTCCATGGCTGTCACAACATCCGTGCCGTCTTTCACCTGGCCGAGGACCACGTGCTTGCCATCCAACCACTCAGTCTTGGCAGTGCAGATGAGAACCTGGGATCCATTTGTGTTGGGCCCAGCATTTGCCATGGACAAGATGCCAGGACCCGTGTGCTTCAGGATGAAATTCTCATCATCAAATTTCTCCCCATAGATGGGCTTGCCGCCTGGGCCATCATGGCGTGTGAAGTCACCACCCTGGCACATAAATCCTGGAATAATTCTGTGAAAGGAGGAACCTTCATAACCAAATCCTTTCTCCCCAGTGCTCAGAGCACGAAAGTTTTCTGCCGTCTTTGGAACTTTGTCCGCAAACAGCTCGAAGGTGACGCGGCCCAAGGGATCGCCATCGACGGTGATGTCGAAGTACGCGATGGGGTTCACCGTGGGTAGGCTCGAGCGGTTCCGGCAGGACGGTGTCTGCAAGGCCTAATTGATTTTTTTTAGAGAGAGAGGAAGGAAGAGGGAGAGAGAGAGAGAGAAACATCTTTGTGAGAGAGAAACACTGATTGGTTGCCTCCTGCATGCGCCCTGACTGGGGAATGGACCTGCAACCTGGGTATGTTCCCTGATCAGAAATCGAACCTGTGACCTTTTGGTATATGGACGGACCCTCCAATCAACTGAGCCACCTGGTCAGGGTCCTGGCTGCCATCTTGACTGCAGCATCCTGAGAGAATTCAAGGCAAAACTGCCAGTTAAGCTGCTCCAGAATCTCTGACTCACAGTAACTGTTGCCCTGGCCGGTTTGGCTCAGCGGTTAGAGCGTCGGCCTGCGGTCCAGAGAGACCCGGGTTCGGTTCCCGCTAAGGGCACGTGCCTCGATTGCAGTTTGTCCCCAGCCCTGGTTGGTCATGCGGGTGGCAGCCACTCGATGTGTCTCTTTCATGTCGATGTTTCGCTCTCTCTCTCTCTCTCCCCCCCTCCCACTCTATCTGAACAAAACATTGAAAAATGTCCTCGGGTGAGGATAAAAAAGAAATATAATTGTTTATTGTTCTTTCATACCACCAAGTATTGAAGTAATTTGTTATGCAACTGATACACCCCCCTCCTCCAAGTTTTAGAAAGACTCCCTACAGAAGAAGAATTTGGAAAACACCTGCATATTAAAAATTAGAAATATTTTCCTGCACTTCTGGGTCCCAAGAAAAGAGAACTAACATTTAGTGATAAAGGCACATCCAAACACTGGCCATTTCAAATGCATGGTTTCTGACAGAGTGTTCCATGATTTTGTGTTGTCAGAAATTTGGGGTTTCAAATATGAATTGGAAGGGAGTAAAGAAGGTACTTTTACCTGGGAGAGAGGCAGAGACCCACAGGTGAAGAACAGGCAGGCAATCTTCTTTATAATAAAGACAACTGCAGAAATTAACTTAGGGCCGTTAAACTTAGCAGTGGGCATTGCAACAGAAAATTTTGCAAGAAGTGAGACAACTCTGCAAGACCATTTGCTAATAATTTATTTTGATCAGGACAAAAAAAAAACAAAACACATATCCTTGGTGTCATTCCAATTTCAACAAGGTCATTCATGGCAAGTCTTTGTCTGGGAAAACGATAATTAAATCAATCTTCCCACAGCCTTTGCCCCCAACTGCGGTGGTCGTTGGGGTGTTCACAAGTATTCTTGTTCTCTTTCCTTCCTGACATATGGCGGGTTGTGATTGACCACCCACCGGAAGGTACCACCATGTGACTTGCTTTGACCAATGAAATGTGAGCGGAGGCTTGAAAAGTCAGGATGCTGCACCATCCTACCTTTTTTCCTGTCATGGCAACGAGCCATGTTCCTGCTAGTGACACCCTGCTGGCCCAGGGCCTGGTGTGAGGAAGACAATGGTGGGGACTGGAGCTCCAGCTTGAACATGATGGAGAATCATGAACAAGGAATAAACCTTCAAAGTTAAGTCACTGAAATTTTGGGGTTAATTGTACCCTCCCCATCATCCAGCCGATCCTGGCCGAAATGCTATTAGATGACGGAAGTTCGTGTTTCTCGGTCCTGCCTCTGCGGTGCGGGCCGCGCTGTCCCAACTGGTTCAGAAGAGCTGCCACACTGGAGCCAGGTGCCTCCAGCCCCTCTCAGCACAGCCCCGGTGAACCTGAAGGGCAGGTGGTACCAGTCCCGTTTAACCTGCGAGGAGCCGGAGAAGAGAGGTGACTTGCCCCGGCTCACTGGCAAGCGGCAGAGCTGGGACAGGGAGCCAGGTTTTCTGGATATAATGCAAAGCAGAGTCGCTAAGCTACCTGTGAACCAAGGTGACTTAGCCTACTTGATAGCTCAGCTGTGACCTCTTCCTGCATTGGTCACTTTTGATTCCTTCTCCTTGTCTCGGCCTGTTTTCTCCACGAACCTGAGCTGTGGGAAGCTTTACCTCATCACGTGCCACCACTTAAAGGTAGTTGTCACCCTCCCACTTAATGATGAAGAATAAATACAGTTAACTCTTGAACAACGTGAAGGTTAGGGGTGCTGACCCCTGGGCAGTGGAATTTCTGAGTATAACTTTTGACTCCATTAAAATTTAACTACAGTGTCCCTTGGTATCTGTAGGGGATAAGTTCCAGGACCCTCCCCCCCCCAACACATACTCTCTCTCTCTCTCTCTCTCCCCACCACAGATACCAAAATCCATGCATGCTCAAGTCCCTTATATAAAATGGCATAGAATAATGAATAGAGTTGGCCTGCCACAGATTCCCAGTCGCAGACTGAAAATACTGTTTCTGATCCTCAGTTGGTTGAATTCCACAGATGCAAAACTCAGGGATATAGAGGGCTGCTCCATATTTATTGAAAAATCCACATGTAAGTGGAACTACACAGTTCAAATCTGATCTGTGTTTTTCAAGCTCAGCTGTACTTAGCATGCAGCCCATGAAAGCTATGCTAAAAATTTTAGATACATCACAATTTTTAAATTTTTCTTTTCCTTTTTAATTTTTTTTTCCTTTATTGAGTTTAGAGAGAGAGGAAGTGAGAGGGAAAGAGAGAAACATGGATGAGAGAAAACACTGGTTGGCCACCTCCTGCATGCCCCACACTGGGGATCGGGCTCACAACCTGGGCATGTGCCCTGACTGGAAATCGAACCGGCGACCTCTTGGTTCTTAGGTCGACGCTCAACCACAGAGCCACACCGGCTGAACTTAAAATTTTATTTTTCAGTTACAGTTTACATTCAATACCATTTGTATTAGTTTCAGGTATACAGCATAGTGCTTAGATAATCATATACTTTACAAAGTGTTCCCCCATACTTAGTTATTACAATATTTTTTACTATATTCCTTATGCTATACTTTATATCTCTATGACTATTTTGTAACTACCGATTTGTATTTCTTTCTTTCTTTTTTTATCCTCACCCGAGTACATTTTTCCATTTTTTGTTCAGGTAGAGTGGGAGGGAGAGAGAGGAAGAGAGAGAGAGAGAGAAACATCGATGTGAAAGGGACACATCCAGTGGCTGCCACCTGCACGACCAACCAGGGCCGGGGACAAACTGCAACCGAGGTACGTGCCCTTAGCGGGAACCGAACCCGGGTCTCTCTGGACCGCAGGCCGACGCTCTAACCGCTGAGCCAAACCGACCAGGGCCCAATTTGTATTTCTTAATCCCTTCATCTTTTCCACCCAGATCCCCAATACCCTTCCCCTATGGCAACAATCAGTATGTTCTCTGTACCTATTAGTGTTCCAATATTGTTCATTCACTTATTTTGTTCTTTAGATTCCACATATAAGTGAAATCACATTGTATTTGTCTTTCTCTGACTGACTTATTTCACTTTAGCGTAATACCATCAAGTCCATCCATACTGTTGCAAATGGTAAGATTACATTCTCTTTTTTTATGGCCAAGTAATATTCCATTGTATATATGTACCACCACTTTTTTATCCACTTGTCTATTTATGGACACTTGGGTTGCTTTTATATTTTGGTTATTGTAAATAACATTGCAATGAACATAGGGATGCATATATTCTTTCTAATTAGTTTGTGGGTTTCTTTAGATATATACCCAGAAGTGGAATCGCTGGGTTATAAAGCAGTTCCACTTTTAATTTTTTTTTATGATCCTCCATACCATTTTCTATCATGGCTGTATCAATCTGCATTCCCACCAACAGCTCATGAGGGTTTCCTTTACCCACTTCCTCCTTGACGCTTGTTGTTTGTTGATTTGCTGATGATAGCTATTCTGACAAGTGTAAGGTGATATCTCACTGTGCTTTTAATTTACATCTCTTCGATGATTAGTGACATTGAGCATCTTTTCATATGTCTATTGGCCATCCATATGTCCTCTTTGGAGAAGTGTCTATTCAGGTCCTCTGCCCAATTTTTATTTATTTTTAATCCTCACTCAAGGATATGTTTTTTTTTTATTTTTTTTTATTTTTTATTTTTTATCCTCACCCGAGGATATTTTTCTATTTTTTGTACAGATAGAGTGGGAGGGAGAGAGAGGAAGAGAGAGAGAGTGAGAGAAACATCGACGTGAAGGGACACATCGAGTGGCTGCCACCCGCACGACCAACCAGGGCCGGGGACAAACTGCAACCGAAGTACATGCCCTTAGCGGGAACCGAACCCGGGTCTCTCCGGACCACAGGCAGGCGCTCCAACCGCTGAGCCAAACCGGCCAGGGCAAGGATATGTTTTTATTGATTTTTTTTTTTTTTCCCTCACCTGAGGACATTTTTCCATTTTTTGTTCAGGTAGAGTGGGAGGGAGAGAGAGGAACAGAGAGAGAGAGAGAAACATCGATGTGAAAGGGACACATCGAGTGGCTGCCACCCGCACAACCGACCAGGGCTGGGGACAAACTGCAACTGAGGTACGCGCCCTTAGCGGGAACCGAACCCAGGTCTCTCAGGACCGCAGGCCGACGCTCTAACCGCTGAGTCAAACCGGCCAGGGCTATTGATTTTTTTTTAAGACAGAGGAGACAGAAAGAGAAACATTGATCAGTTGCCTCCCGTATGTGCCCTGAGCCGGAATCAAACCTGCAATTTTTTGGTGCACAGGACAATGCTCCAACCAACTGAGCCACTTGGCCAAGGCTCACTGTCCAATTTTTAATTGGATTTTTGGTATGAATTCTTGATAAATTTTGGATATTAACCTTTTATTGAATGTATCTTTGGCTTATGTGTTGTCCCATTCAGTACATTGTCATTTTTTTAAAAAAATCTTTGTTGTTGTATGTATTACAGATGTTCCTCATTTTTCCCCCATTGACCCCCTCCTCCCCTGTCCTGCCCCCCTCTCACCTTTTCCCACACTACTGTCTGTGTCCATTGGTTATGCATATAAGTTCTTTGGTTTATTTCTTTCCACCTCCCAACCCCTTTCCCTTTGAGGTTTGTCAGTCTAGCAATGAATTTGTACTTCTTTTTTTTTTTTTTTATCCTCACCCGAGGATATTTTTCCATTTTTTGTACAGATAGAGTGGGAGGGAGAGAGAGGAAGGGAGAGAGAAAGAGAAACATCGACGTGAAGGGACACATCGAGTGGCTGCCACCCGCACGACCAACCAGGGCCGGGGACAAACTGCAACCGAAGTACGTGCCTTTAGCGGGAACCGAACCCGGGTCTCTCCGGACCGCAGGCCGACGCTCTAACCGCTGAGCCAAACTGGCCAGGGCTGAATTTGTACTTCTTAATCCCTTCACCTTTTTCACCATTCTCTCAACCCCCCTCCCATCTGGCAACCAACAAAATGTTCTCAGTATCTATGAGAATGTTTCTGTTCTGCCTGTTCATTTTGTTTGTCGATTCCATTGTCGATAGATATGTATTCATTGCCATTTTGTTTGTTCATATATTTTATCTTTTTCTTCAAAAAGACCCTTCATCATGTCATATAATAATGGTTTGGTGGTGATGAACTCCTTTAACTTTTTCTTGTCTGGGAAAGTCTTTATATGGCCATCGATTCTAAATAACAGCTTTGCAGGATAGAGTAATCTTGGTTGTACGTTCTTGCTTTTCATCACTCTGAATATTTCTTGCCACTCCCTTCTGGCCTGCAAAGTTTCTTTTGAGAAACCAGTTGACAGCCTTATGGGAACTCCCTTGTAGGTAACTAGTTGCCTTTCTCTTGCTGCTTTTAAGATTCTCTCTTTGTCTTGAACCTTTTGCATTTTGATGATGATGTGTCTTGGTGTGGGCCTCTTGGGATTCATCTTGTTTGGGACTCTCTGTGCTTCCTGGACTTGTATGTCTGTTTCCTTCACCAAGTTAGGAAAGTTTTCTGCCATTATTGTTTCAAACAGGTTTTCAGTTTCTTGTTCTAGCTCTTCTCCTTCTGGCACCCCCAAGATGCGAGTGTTGGCACGCTTGAAGTTGTCCCAGAGGCTCCTTACACTATCCTCATTTTTTTGAATTCCTTTTTCTTTTTGCTGTTCTGATTGGGTGTTTTTTGCTTCCTTATATTCAAAATCGATAGTTTGCTTCTTGGATTTATGTACTCTACTATTGAATCTGTGTAAATTATTCTTTATTTCAGTTAAAGGCTCCTTCGTTTCTAACTGTGCCTCCATAATTTCTGACTGGTCCTTTTTTATGCTCTTGAGGCCCTCACTAAGTTCACTGAGGTTCTCACAAAGTTCATTGAGCATCCTTATAAGCAGTATTTTGAACTCAGCATCTGTTAGGTTGCTTATCTCCATTTTGCTTAGTTCTTTTCTTGGGGTTTTGTTCTGTTCTTTCATTTGGGACCTGTTTCTTTGTCTCCTCATTTTGGCTGCCTCCCTGTGTTTGTTTCTATGTATTGCTTAACGAGAGGTATGGGGCTAGCTGAGACCAGATGCTGCTTGTTTGAAAAAATTTAGGAACACCTGAAGCAGGATCCAAGACAGGCCAATCCTATGGTGAAGCAACTGGCAACAGCTTGGGTGGGTCTGAAAGTTGGGTGGGGCGGGGCCTCAGCGTATCACCAGGGTAGAGCTACTAGTGTGAGCCAGGTTGCTGGAGTCCCAGATATGGCAGCTGTCTGCCACCCCAGGGAAGGGTTCACCAAAGGAACAAAGGCCTCTGACAGCACGTTTGTCCCAGACAAAGTCCCCTCTCCAGCCCTCGCTCCAGTGCCAAATAGCTCAGTTCTTCCCTGTATGTCTCTGGTGCCCCTCGAGCTGCCTCCCCTCCAAGCTTAGAGGGAGAGAGTCCGATAAGTCCGTGCGCGGGCCCTTTAAGGAGCTGCCTGGGGCTCCAGCCGCCTCAGCTTCCCTGAGCCTCAGTTCCCGCTGGTTTTACCAGAAGTTATGGGGATTCTCTTCCTGGCACTGGAACTCTGAGCGGGGTGTCTGGTGTGATACAGGGACCCCTCAGTCTTCAGGGAGGACCTTCCCAGCCGAGGTGTCCTCCGGATTTTTATCCGCCACACGTGGGTGTGGGACCAGCCCGTCCGCCTCCGCCCCTCCTACCAGTCTCCATGTGGCTGCTGCTTTAATTCCATATTTGTAGGACTTCCATTCAGGATGATTTTAGGTGGTTTTGAATGATTGTTGTTCTGTAGTTTAGTTGTAACTTTGATGTGGTTGTGGGAGGACGCGATACCGCGGTTACCCACCCACCATCCTGACCAGAAGTCTTCCATTTTGTTTGCTGATGTTTTCCTTTGCTGTGCAAAAACTTTTTAGTTTGATGTGTTCCTATTTGCTTTTTGCTTTTTTTCTTGGCCTGAGGAACTATATCAGAAAAAATCTTGCTAAGAAAAATGTTCAAGATTTCATTGCCTATGTTTTCTTCTAGAAGTTTTATGGTTTTGAGTCTTACATTTAAGTCTTTAATCCATTTTGTGTTTATTCTTGTATATGATGTAAGAAGGTGGCCTAGTTTCATTGTTTTGCATGTATTTTCCTCTCACCATTTATTGAATAGACTGTCTTTACCTCGTTGCATGGTCTTCATTTAAAGCTTACATGAACCCTGTAGCAGAAGTATTGCTTACTCTATTTGAAAAGTGGGAACCAGAAGCACTGAAGGTGATAGGAACTGTCTTAAGGTCTTAATTAAAGTCATGGGTGGGTAGATTTCTAACCTAACCTGTGTCCACCTGACTCCAAACTTCTTGCTCTTTCTAGTGCCTTTTCCCACAATGAGAGTCCTTGCATCTAAGTAATTAAGGGTCGGGGGATGGGGGGGTAGGTGGGGGTTAAAAACAAAGTTGGAGCCCTGCCAGTGTGGCATGTTGACCCATGCACCAAGAGATCGCCGGTTCGATTTCCGGTCCGGGAACAAGCCCAAGTTGTGGGTCGAATCTCTAGTGAGGGGCATGCAGGAGGCAGCCAATCAATGTTATCTCTCATCGATGTTTCTATCTCTCTCTTCCTCTCCCTTCCTCTCTCTCTAAAATCAATAAAGTAAAAATATTAAAAAAACAAAACAAAAAATGAAGTTGGAGAGGCTTAAGACAGCCCATTCAGTTGGATTTTTCTCTGCAAAAGTTGCCTTTTGGTAGCTCAGAGTCTGTGAAGATCCAGAGATCTCATCATCGTGAAAGAACAGGGCCCTCCAAGCTCTTTAGAGTAAATCCAGGAGTGAGATCATCTGGAAATGGTCATTTAATAGCTATTCTTTGATTTGCATATCAAAAGTGCTTAATATGTATTTGCACATAAATTTCACTTCTCTGGGGGCTTATCAAAGTCAGCAATAGACAAAGGGGACCTGCAAAGTCTCTGGCTTCCAGTCAGGTCAGGTATTTGACTGGTCCTCCAGAGGGGCCTGTCTGGCCTCTGCATTTCCTGGCAGCCTTCTAACACGTTTTTGCACTGTGAGGACTAGGTACCAACTCCTTAGCCTTTGTCTCCATCTGTTTTTATTTCACATCTCTGCAAATTAATTGCGCAGATCCCTTTAAGGAATGAAAAGACAAAATGTTTCGGGGCATTCGGGACTAACCACATAAGCAGTTGTTTATCACACCTCTTGTGCTCAGCTGCCGGTGGTTGATTGGGTGGTGTCAGGTCTTCGCTTGTGAAGGACATGTTTTCTCTTTTCTTATATATAAGGGGAAATCCCAGAGGCTAGACTGGAAGATCTCATGAGACGCCATCTAGTTCTAAGATCTTTTCATTTGGATTAGTTTCAAGTTTCAGCCATGTCTGTGTTGGCTTAATAGTCACACTTGTCATTCCGTCAGCATGCACTGAGGGCCTTGCTCTGTGCCTGGCCCTCCTCTTGATGCTGGTGACAGAGTAGTGAGGGAGACAGACAACGTCCCTGGTCAAACTAAATATGTTTGAAGGGTAAGAAAGAGACAATAAACAAGTGAACATGATAATTTCAAATTATGTCCATTGTGAATGAAATAAAGACAGTCATGGGATAGGGCATGAGAAGGGGCGGGTTTGGTACTTCAGACAGGTGGTTATGAAATAATTCTCCAATAAGAGACCTTCTGAGATAAGAGTTGAATGATAAGGAACCAGGCTGGGAAAGAGCATTCCAGGAAGAAGGAGTAGAAACTCTAAGTTTCTTAGGGTAGAGTAATTTTGGGATGTTCAAGTAATATAATAAAGTTGGGATGATTTACCATTCACTGCATAGTTACTATGGGCCAGGCATTGTACTAACTGCTTCCATATACGATCTCACTTTAACTGATTATAAGACCCCACAAGGTAGATATTATTGTCTTTAATCTATAGGTAGATCTGCAGTTCCAGTAGCACTGGACCCTCATCTCTTTGATGATACCCTAGAGAAGTAGTCTCCTTCGGGGGTATTTGGAAATTTATGACTTGGGTTTACTAGCAGTTACAAGGTGGAGACCAGGAAGGAGAGACACACTTAAGTATGTGAGATGGTCCACACAACAGAATTTTCCTCATTAGGTGTGATTCTCAAATGTCCCACCAGGTAGAGGTTCGTATAGGTAAAAAACCTGTTATAATCTCCAAACCTAAGATCAAATTCCATTTTACATACACATATGAAGCTGTGAAATAATAGAAAACATGTATGTACCCATCTATTTATCTATCTATCTATCTATCTCTATCTATCTATCTATCTATCTATCTATCTATCTATCTATCTATCTGCTCCTGGTGTCTGGCACAGAGCTTCTAAACCTTTATAATTTCCTAAGTGATACGAGCACTAGCAGCATCTTTTGTTCTAATATTTGTTCTTTGACCCTAGTTCTTGACACAGCCGCTAAACCCCTTGGGATTTCCTGGGTGGTAGGAGTGTCATTTGATCTAATGAGGAAACACTTGGTGGGCTCCCAGATAACTTCAGGAACAGGGCTGGTCATCAGAAAGACCAAGCTATGATTAGAGGTTTGAAACTTTCAGCCACATTCCCCATCCTCTGGGGACTGACTTAATGATTAATTGATCATACCTACTTGATGAAACTTCCATAAAATTCCCCAAAGTGTGGGTTGTGAGAACTTCCGGGCTGGTGAACATGTTTGGTGCCCCGAAAGCACATGGAATCTTGACACCTTTCCCACAAACCTTGCCTATGTGTCTCTTCATCTAGCTGTTTATCTGTATGCTTTATTATACTTTATTAAGTAATAAACCAGTAAACGTATGTGTTTCTCCGAGTTCTGCGAGACGTTTTAGCAAATGTTCAGATCCTGGGAAGGGGTCCTGGGAACCTCTGATGTGTAGCCAAGTCAGACAGAAGTGTGGGTAGCCTGGTGACCAACTACTTGTGATTGGTGTCTCAAGTGGGGGGCAGTATTGTGGGACTGGAGTCTACGCCAAACTCATTTAGTAACAGAAATGAATTGCTGTTCCCCCGGCTGATGCTGGGGAACTGGTTGGTGTGGGAGAAGATTTTGAGAATGCAGTCACCAGCTAAACAGAGGCAACACTGTAATCTGTTTTATTTGGAACTTTATCAAGAAATGTTTACCATCTCAGAAAATCACAATCCCTCCTGCAGTGTGGACTCAGTGCTGCTCTTTTGAGTCGTCACCAAAAGGACACAAATGTATCAGTCTGCATTTGTAGCTGTCTTATGCAAACATGTAGCTCAGGAGATGTGACACCTCCTTCAACAGACTTAAAGACCAACACTTCTAAGTTGCAGCGATGCATCAAATGTAGTGATCACATTGAATTTTAAGAATAAAGGGTTGTTTTAAAAATATTTTATATTCTTACCATCCTACATTTGAGCAGATTTAGGACTTTGATTAAAAAAAATCTATGATGTAAACATTACAAGAAGAAAGGATTTTTATTGACTTGGGGTTATTCTGATGCTGTCCCCAGGGCTCTCCCTCACAACTCCGAGACTCCTCTGTTACCATTTCTTTCCCCAGTCTGTCCCCTAGTTCCTGTTGTCCAGCCAAGTGCGTGGTCCCCAAGGTCGTTTTTAAGTACTCAATCCTAAATATATGCCTCAAGCCTCAGAAGGATTTCAAGAAAATAAACACTATCCTGTCCTGTGTAATAGCAGATGTACACATACAGAGACCCCATGTTTATGACAGGAACCCACCCATCACCATGGACATCAGACTCCTCCTGCTTTCAACTCTGACATTGTGCTATTTGTTGTAGCATGCTTAGCACTACCCCAGTTAAGTTCCCATTTTGTCTTATCTTACATGAATAAAATTAATCTATCACTTCTCTATACACTAGGTTTTATTCTAGTGTGCCCCACACCTGGTTCTTTCATTTCCTTGTATTTCTTATACAGATATTCATACTTCCCTTATTTCATAACTCATTCATTGTAAGGAAGTGTAAGCAACTGACTACTTCAGTGTGTCTTCTGATGGAACCTGACCCCAAGCAAGGCCTCTAATACATGTTAATTTTTAACTTCGCACCTTTTACTTCTCCTATGTATCAGAATTCAGGCTTAGTGCTGAAAATCCAGTGTCCCGGAAAACCCCCTGTCCCCGGTACTTGAGGACTGTTGGTCAACCTAGATAGTGTTATTAATTTTATTTTTTCAGAAATGATATGTAGGAGGTTGTATTTTCTAAGAATTTAATTCCATGATGCAAAGGGAGTATTACATTATTTGTTGTAAGAAAGGGGTACTGGGTCTGAGAGGGTGGAGAACCAATGCCCTAGAGAAAGCCCTGACGGTGGGTAGCTTAAGGATAAGGTTTGTCTCGGTGGGCTGTCCGAAATGGGGACACCCAGGGCTGGGGCAGCCCTTCCTGAACAGGTCAGATTTACAGCCAGGAAACTGGGTTAGTGTGCTGGGTTGAGAAGGTAAATCAAAGGCCATTTGACGTCTATCCTGCTAGCCCTGGCGGCCTCCAGCACACATGTCCAAATTGGGGTGTGTGTGTGTGTGTGTGTGTGTGTTTTGTACTTTTGTTTTCTTTTTTTTTTAATCCTCACCCTAGGATATTTTTTTAATTTATCTTCAGAAAGAGTGGAAGGAAGAGAGAGAGAGAAAGAGAGTAAAACATTGATGTGAGACACATCGACTGGTAGCCTCCCACACAACCCCAACCAGGGCCGGGGATGAACCGCAACTGAGGTGCGTGCCCTTGACCAGAGTCAAACCCGTGACTCTTTGGTCCTCAGGCTGACACTCTTACTGCCCAGCCAAACCGGCCAGGGCTTGTTCTGTTTGTTTGTTTGTTTGTTTGTTTGTTTGTTTGTTTGTTTGCTTGTTTGAATGATTATAGAGCAGGAGAAGTTTGTTTTTGCTGCCTTCTCACCTTTTTCAACACTGCTGTTCTCATGGGTGGTGTATCATATTGAAACTGGTCTCAAACAGTCTAGAAGGTAGAAATGTCAGGACTGGCCTCAGACAGACATTGATTCCAATCTCTGCTCTGACCTGACCAATCTGTGTCTAAGCTTCCTTCACTGAAAAATGAGGATAATAATTATGGTAATAATATATCTGCCTCACAGAGTTAATGTGAAGAAGAAATAGAAGAAAGGGACTAATGCCACTCACTCTTAGCATGACACATAGTAGATGTCTAATCAATTTTATTTATCATTATTCCTTGGCCAATCCCCCTCTGTCCTTCTCAGTAGCAACTTGTGAGCCCAAATTACTTATTTCTCATTTTTTGCACCTCGTCTTTGATTTTACATGCTAATAGAAAGCATTCTGCCCAATGAAACCATTCATATTAAGGTGTGAGTGACTGATAGACCACTTTCTTATCAGGCTGTCTGCATTTTAGAACTTATTAACCTTGAGCAGAAGTAAAACTTATTAACCTCCACCAGAGGAGTATGGCTGAGATTTTTTTTTTTTAATGGAGGGAGAGTGGTAGCAGATTTTCTCATGCCCCATGTTATGGGCTGAATTACATCCTCCCAAAATTCATATGTTGAAGCCCTGACACATGGTTATCTCAGAATGTGACTGTATTTGGAGATAGGGTCTTTAAAGTGGTAATAAAGGTAAACTGAGGTCCTTGGGGGAGGCGCTAATCCAATATGACTGGAATCCTTAAAAGAAAAGAATTAGGACAGAGATATGCCCAGAGACCGTGTGAAGACACAGAGAGCAGATTCCCTCAGAGGAAACCAGTCCTGCCAACACCTTGATCTTGGGCTTCTAGCCTCCAGAACTGTGAAAAAACAAATTTCTGTTGTTTAAGAAACTCCATCTGTGCTACTTTGTTATGACAGCCCTAGAAAACTAATGCAAATGCTTACTCTCATCATGGACCTTTTGCAGATTAAAATTCCTGGGCCCAAATCCCAAATACATTTCCTTAATTCCCTGTTCTTCTTTTTCACTCCTATGGCAAACCCCAGCCTTCAGTTGATGGGTTCACAATGAGGGAAAAATAAACATACACCAGTAAATCAAAATGACGTGCTCTCTACTCTCATAAAGCTAATAGGTTAGTGGAGAAAACAAATTATAAATGTGACAACTTATGAAGGAGCACAACGTACTAATAGGAGAGCCAGATCAGTTTAATTCCATTAATTTACTGAGCACCTATTATATACAAGACATTGTGCTGCGTGCTCAGGAAGGATCCGTGAACATGCCAGATATGGACCCTTTCCTCAGAGAAATTCCATGCCTTGTGGGAAAAGAAGACATCAAACAAGTCTTACAAATGAGAGACAGACAGATGAGAGATAACTCTAAGGCTACCTGGGAATATTTAGCAAAGACATATAATTTAGTATAAGAAATCAAGGTAGGCTTTCTGGAGGAGTTGGTATACTTACTGAGACTTGAAGAATCAGGTAGCTGTTGGCCAGGCAGCAGTGTGTAAAGCTTCCTTCACTCAGACTGTCTTCAGTTCAGATGATGCCTTCCTTCCTGTAGACACTTTCTCCAGAAGCACCCTTTTTTCTGCCTGGCCATAGGCAAGTTGTTCAGGCAGAACAGTGGACACCAACCATAGTGTATTTCTGTGCTGTCTTGCCTAGCTGGGAGCTTCTTCCCATCTCAGTAGGTGACTTTCGGGCATCTCCTCTTGCTACTCTTCCAGCTGTGACAGACACTGGGGGTTGGCTTACCAAATGTGTTTTTCCTTCTTATCCTCTCTGCAAGCCAGAAAATGAAACTGTTTATTTACCCAGACTCCCTTGCTGGAATGGTTGGTCACATGGCCCAGTTGTAGTCAACAAACAGAAACTACTGGGTGGACTTTGGGGAAGAACTTTTTTAAATGGACAGAGTCACCTGGCACTTTCCCTGCCTTTCCCCATGTCCACTTCCTCCTTCTTGCCTGGAATCTGAAGGTATGAACAGGAAGTGCGGCAGCCACCTCGTCACCACAGGGAGGAAAGCCACTTGCTAACGATGTTGACTCTTAAAGGAAGAACCTGGTGCTCTGACGCTGGCCCTGCTTTAACTGCTCTGAGAAGCTACTGACTCGCCCACTCTCAGGGTGTGGGGTTTTTGGTTTGTTTTTTATTCACATAATTTTGTTATTTTCAGTTTTTCAATTACAGTTGACATTCAATATTATTAGTTTCAGGTGTATAGCACAATGGTTAGACAATCATAAGCTTTACAGAATGTTCCCCCTGATATTTCCAGTACCCACCTGGCACCATACATAGTTATTATAATATTTGTTTTTTAGAGAAATGTTTATTTTTTATTTTATTTTTTAAATTGAATTTACTGGGTGACTGTGGTTAATAAAATTATACAGGTTTCAGTTATACAATTTTACAATATATCATCTGTATATTGTATTGCGTATTTACCACCTCAAGTCAAGTCTCCTTCCATCACCATTTATCCCCCCTTTACCTTCTTCGAACCCCACTTCCCTCTAGAAATCACCATACTGTTGTTTGTGTCCATGAGTCTGTCTTTCTTTCTTTTTTATTGTTGAAAGTATTACAGATGCCCCCCCCTTTCCCCATTGACACCCTCCTTCCTGTTCCCACCCCCTCCTCCTTTCCCCAGAGTTATTACAATATTATTGACCATATTCCCTCTGCGGTACTTTATTTTTATTTAAATTTTTCTTCTTTATTGATTTTTAGAGAGAGAAGAAGAGAGAGATAGAAACATCGATGAGAGAGAACATCAGTTGGCTGCCTCCTTCATACCCCGCACTGGGGATTTGGCCCACAACCCGGGCATGTGCCCTGATTGGGAATCCAACTGGTGACCTCTTGGTGCATGGGTCAACATTCAGCCACTGAGCCACACTGGAGGGCCCTCTGCTGTACTTTAAAACACCATGACTATTTGGGTGTTTTCCCCCCTGATGTTTTTATTTGCTACTCAATGCATCTTTAATTTATCCATTGCCCTAACCATCCTGGTAACAAAAAATGGAAACTTAAAAATGTATACCTTGCTTTGGAAGAACTGCAAACGCTTTCTATATTCAGCTTCATATCAATATACCTGGTGGGAGAGCTCGAGGTATGACCCCAAGCTGGAGCGGAGTCGCATTTGTTTTTACACCACTGTGCTCAGGGCTGCAGGGCCGGTTAGCAAGCCTTGAAGCGGCCGATTCTTCTGTTCTAGTGCTTGCTGTTAAAACAGGTGAGAAGCATTCAGGGAGTGGCTGCTCCTACTGTCTAAACACAATAAAAATGGTGCAGATTAATTTTTAAAATCATAGCTGAAGGAAAAATGGCAAAGGAGAAAGTAAAGAGAAAAACAAAGGTAAGAGTAAAAAAGCTAGTTGGAGGTAGTGTGTGTCAGATTACACTTCTTCTTGTAAGATCTTGACCGGTGGAAAATACATCCTCCTGAGGAAAGTTTTTTTTTTTTTGAGATAGAAAAAACCTCCAGATGCCTCTGTTCCTCCAAATATCACGTCTCTTAGTCACAAGAAGATGTTTACAAGACCGAGTTCCTAAGGCAATCATATGGCTCTGCAGTATCATTTCAAAAGTATTTTCTCACTGAAAATGCCTGCCCTTTTGTTTGTGAGCATCTTTCCCCTTGGAGCACAGTCTCAGGATCTGTAAATCTAAACTGCATGTTTACCTTCTCATGGGTTATCTTCCCGAATGCAGAGGTTTGATCTGTGAAAAGGAGATCTTCCAAGAGCCAGGAGGCCTCCTGCGTTCTGTGGCGCGTTCAGAGTGTCGCCTGCCGCTCCGGTTGAGTCGGGGACAGTGCTGTGAACTGCGCGTGCTGGCTTCGCTGGACCTGCGCTTGTGGACAGTGGGGCCAGGAGAGCCGCAGAGAATCGGGAAATAAGACCAGCCACCTCCCAGCAAGCGATTCGAAAGGGTGGCTTGCCCCAGCTCTCCTCCTTCTGGGCACCTGACAGGAGACGGCGCTTTGAGAGAGGCCAGCCAAGATCAGTGCAGAGGGCGCAGGGGGAGGCTGTCCTGACTTCAGGGAGCAGAGGTGCGCTGCGGCCACGTAGGAGAGAGAGGATTTGCCACAGGTGTCACGCTGGAACCAGGAGGCTGGCAGGGTACCGGCAGCGGGCAGGGATGACAGTTCCCTTTGTCTCGCTCGTGGTCCACATCGTCTTCCTCCTGTGCTCTCTCTGAACTTTCTGCTTTTCTTCTATGATGTGTCTGCTCTCTTTCTTCTTCTCTGTTAACAGGCCAGTTCCTCAACCCAAATGCCAGAGAAAGTTGGTTCAAATGACTTTGCTTCTTGACATTGCTTCTTTGGGTTGAGGTGTTTTTTGCCTGAGGCATTTCGGGAGCCGCGAGGCAGCTGGTGGACAGTCTGCCTCAAGCCAGCTGCCCACCTCTAGTCCACTCAGTGGTCGCTGATGTGCAGACACCAGCCTAATGCTACTTTCCTGGTCCAGGGGACTGTGGACAGGGCAGTTTATACCAGAAACAAGTGTTAGAGAACATCTCTGAGACTTGCATTCCCAGCCAGTTCCAATGCCATCACCTGTATTCGTTGCTTGACCAGTCAACACCCATATTTCCTTATCTATAAATAAGGGATACTAGGGAAAACTATTTCAAGGGTTGTGGTGAGACTTAGGACAATTTAGAGGTGAGAGGGCTTTGTAAATGGCTAGATATTACACTAATGATATCATTATCAAAAAGGGGTAACTTCAAGCCATTTTGATCCATCTGGCTTCTCAGAAAGGCCAGCCACTCATCTGGAAAGAGAACAGTGACAGGAACACGTAGCCGTGAGGTGTTCCCGGGGCGCAGTACTGTTCTGCTGCCCCGAGTTAAGGGACGTTCATGGGTAGTTACCTGGGAGTCCTGGTCCTCGGAATCTTATAAAGCCCTGGGTGCTTGGTGTGTGTGTGTGTGTGTGTGTGTGTGTAAAAAGAATGACAGAATAGAGAAATCTTCTTCTTTCTGTTCAAAGCCTCCCCTCCCCTCTATTGATGGTGCTATTTTCACCACTAACCTCTCCAAGTCTCTTTAAAGATGAAGAGAAATTAAACAGGGAATTTAAAAATCCGAGTAGAAACGAGAGAGGTGACCGTGGGTAGACAGAAGTACTAACATGTTGGCTGTGAGTTCCCCAGAAGGACTGGGCGGATCAGCCCACAGAACTGAACTGGGGAATTTCAGCTCTCAGCTAAACATCCTGTAGCTGCCTGTTAATATCAAGGTCCTTGTGTGAACAGTGGCCCTCATCTTAGGCAGAGTTGCCTCTGGGCTACTCTGGAATTCCCTGACTCACTGCTGAGGTAGCTGAACCAGGGTGGGGCACGGGACCAAGTACAGTGGCTTTGCTGTTAAGCTCACCAGGTTCCTGCTTACAGCATGGAGGGAAGAGAGTGGCCACAGAGAAATGTCTTTACAAGGGCTCCTGTCCCAGATCGGAAACCTGGGCCCTATTTGAATAGGCTCGGGTTGCTCACATTTAGTTGGTCACATAAAAATGTACTGAAGCATATGGAAAAAAGTAATGAGGTATTCATAAAAGCAAAGTTTTGCAAAACACACCGCAAGCTAGAATGTATTGGTCCAGCAGAGAATGTCTACTGAATTCTGCAGGCTGAGCTGGGCCCAGACAGAGCCGCAGGAACATTAAATAGGGGAGCAGGAGAAGTAGAAGCAAGGTTTTGGTATGTTCTTTTGAGAAGAATACAGGAAGGGCAAGCAAGGGGAGATGGAGGAGTGAAGACAGAGATGACTCATCCTCTTCTATATTTGGCTACTTCCCTCACTGGCATTGGCAGATAGGACTGTTGAATCCAGGTCCTGGGGTCCTGGCTTTCCTCTTCTGGGGCTTTTCATTCTCTTTAACTGGGACATTGGAGAAGCTGTCACGATAATTATAGAGTCTAGACTTGGGGAGCTACGGGAAGCAGTAAGAGAATATTTAATTGCAGAGTGGAGAAGACACACGAAGGCGACGTGTTTTTTGAAAGTCTCTTCCAAGAACAATGCAACAGCGAGCTGTGTTTCTCGGGATTGCCCTGACGTTGCCTGTTATTTAAGGGGAATCTTGGGTGTTTTGTCTGAACATTTTAGGTTGTCAAATATTCTTCTCCAGAAGATTCCAAGAATCTGGAGAGAAAGCTGTGCTGCAGGGCTCTGATCTTTATTAGTTTTGCCTCCAGAGCACGTGGTCAGAAAGGGTGGCGGGGGTAGATGCTCTCAGAGCTGAGTTTGTTGCCCAGACAAAAAGACACTGACTCATTTTTTTTTTTTTTTTTTTTTGGAGAGATGAGGAAAGTGACTAGGATGGAAACCTCTTACCTTGCCAAATTTGGTCATCATTTTTTACCTTTCATAAACTCAATGACGTACTTTCTTTAGCTGGTTGGTAGAAGAACTGAGCAGAATATTTTTCTTCCTAACACATAGTAAATCTATACTTATTGGTATCCAGTTTAACTAGAAGTCCCCATTAATCAGTATTTCCCCACGTGGAGAGGACAAAACGATTGGTGTTAATAATGGTGCCTGGAAGGTTCTAGGCCATCCCCAGCTGCTCTTTGCTTTTTCCAATGGAAATATCACTATAGTTTCTGCTCATTATGCAGCTAAAACTAGTCTATTGTAAATATTCAACATTAAAAAATGGGAAAGTGAAAAACCCCTTTGTAAATGTCTCACTCCATAGTTTAAGATTGTTAACACCCCAGTTAAACACTCAGTAGACTAGTGTAGGTCCCTCGGAAATTATCATGCATATAAATATACACATGTAAATAGAATATATTTATGCAAGTGAGCTGCTACTATTTATACTATTGAGTAACCTACCTTGTCACTTTACATGTCATAAATAAACATCCATATAAAACATGTAGATCTACTTCAACTTTTTATTTTATTATATTTTATTTTTATTTATTTTTTAAATTTGTTTTTAGAGAGAGAGGAAGGGACAGAGAGTGAGAGAGAAATATCAATATGAGAGCAAAACATGGATCGGATGCCTCCTGATAATCCCTACCAGGGATCCAGCCTGCAACCCAGCATATGCCCTGACTGGGAATCAAACCAGTAACCTTTTGTTGCATAGGACAATGCTCATCCAACTGAGCCACACTGGCAGGGCCTACCTCAGCTTTTTAAATGGCTGCACAGTATTCTACAGTATAGATTCATCATAATTGATTTTACTAAATATCTATTCATAAATATTTAAGCTACTTCCTATTCTTTGCTATTATAATTAATTCTGCAATGACATTTTAAAAGTTTACTAATTTTTGCCCTGGCCGGTTTGGCTCAGCGGTTAGAGCATCGGCCTGCGGTCCCGAGAGACCCGGGTTCGGTTCCCGCTAAGGGCACGTACCTCGGTTGCAGTTTGTCCCCGGCCCTGGTTGGTCGTGCGGGTGGCAGCCACTCGATGTGTCCCTTCACGTCGATGTTTCTCTCTCTCTCTCTTCCTCTCTCTCCCTCCCACTCTATCTGAACAAAAAAAAAAAAAAAAAAAATGTCCTCGGGTGAGGATAAAAAACAAAAACAAAAAAAAACAACAAACAAACAAACAAAAAAAGAACTACATGATTAGCCCTGGCCGGTTTGGCTCAGCGGTTAGAGCATCCACCTGCGGTCTGGAGAGACCTGGGTTCGGTTCCCGCTAAGGGCACGTACCTCGGTTGCAGTTTGTCCTCGGCCCTGGTTGGTCGTGCGGGTGGCAGCCACTCGATGTGTCCCTTTCACATCGATGTTTCCCTCTCTCTCTCTTCCTCTCTCTCCCTCCCACTCTGTCTGTACAAAAAATGGAAAAATGTCCTCGGATGAGGATTAAAAAATAAATTAATTAAAAGTTTACTAATTTTTAAAAAGATAAACTGTATTCTTGTTTCTTTATACAATTAACTTTATTAAAATATAGTTTATATACAATAAACTGAACTCATTAAAAGTCTATAATTCCAGCCCAGCCAGTGTGGCTCAGTGGATGGGAGTTGACCCGTGCACCAAGAAGTCACTGGTTCCATTCCTGGTCAGGGCACATGCCCAGGTTGTAGGCCCAATCCCCAGTAGGGGGGCATACAGGAGGCCACCAATCGATGTTCTCTCTCATTGATGATTCTGTCTCTCTCTCCCTTCTTGTCTCTCTAAAAATCAAAAAAGAAAAAAAAGATAAATAATAAAAAAGTCTACAATCCCAGTTTTGATAACAGAATTCAGCCATGTAAGTGATACTAGAGTAAAACTATAGAACCCTTTCATCACCTCAAAACATGTCCTCTTTTCCTCTTATAATCACCCCACCCAGGCCCTGGGCAACTAATCTGTTACTGTAGATTAGTTTATGTTTTTTGAATTTCAAGCTTCTTTCGTTTAGCCTAATGTGTTTGAGATTCATCCATGCAGTTGCCTGGATTAATCATTCATTTCTCCTTATTGCTGAGTAGTGTTCCATTGCATAGAGGTACCACAATTTGTTTTCCATTCACTTGTGGATTATTGCCAGTTTGGGGCTATGATGAATAAGGTGCTATGAACATTTGTTTAGAAGTCTTTTTGTAGATACATGTTTTCATTCCCCTGATGACTAATGGTGTTGAGCACCTTTTCATGAGCTTTTGGCCATTTATATAACTTATTTTATGATGCATCTGTTAGAATATGTTGCCCATTTAAACAAAAATTAGGTTGTCTTCTTACTGCATTATAAGAGTTCTCCAGCCCTGGCCAATTTGGCTCAGGGGTTAGAGCATCAGCCTGCTGACTGAAGGATCATGGGTTCGATTCCTGGTCAAGGGCACATACCCGGGATGCAGGTTTGATCCCTAACCCCAGTCGGGGTCATTCGAGAGGCTACCAATCGATGTGTCTCTCTCACATCCATCTTTCTCTTCCTCTCTCTCTCTCCCTCCTTCCCTCTCTCCCTTCTACTCTATCTAAAAATCAATGGGAAAATATTCTTGGGTGAGGATTAACCAAAACAAAAAAAAAAGAGCCCTGGCCGGTTTGGTTCAGAGGTTAGAGCATCGGCCTGCAGTCTGGAGAGACTGGGGTTCGGTTCCTGCTAAGGGCAGGTACCTCGGTTGCAGTTTGTCCCCGGTCCTGGTTGGGTCGTGCGGGTGGCAACCACTCGATGTGTCCCTTTCACATCGATGTTTCTCTCTCTGTCTCCCTCCCCACTCTATCTGAACAAAATATCAAAAAATGTCCTCGGGTGAGGATAAAAAATAAATAAATAAATAAATAAGTTCTTTATATATTCTAGATACAAATTCTTTGTCAGATGTGTGTATTTCAAATATTTTCTCCCAGAATTTTACTTTTATTGATTTTTTTAGAGAGAGAATGGAGAGAGAGATAGAAACATCGATGTGAGAGAGAAACATCGATCGGCTGCCTCCAGCACACCCCCCACTGGGATCGCGCCCGCAACCCAGGCATGTGCCCTGATCAGGAATCGAACCAGGACCATGGGAGGATGGTCTGTTACCCTTACCCAAGCCACACCAGCCGGGCAAGGGTAACAGAATTTTTATACTTATGTGTCCTATGCAGTGACTCTGAAATTTAAATGCCATCGTAAATTTTTCTCAGTGGAGGGACTTCATTTTTAAATTCACATTTGTCAATATTCTTAGAGTAAAAAAATATAAGTTTCTGGTGTTGAACCTTCTAACTTGCTGGCAAGGTCTAGCTCAAAAGACAAAAAACTGGAAGGAGAGAGAGAAATTGCTAAGGGAGCTGAGGGCTGTCCCTCAGAAATAATGAGACATTGTGCTGAGTCACAGCTGTCCTTCATTTTCTGACAAATTGGTGGGAATTAGGGGAGGCATGCGGAGGGAGGTGTTATCAGGCCCGGTACATCCTCCGGAGGTCCTCTAACAGTTGCCCTGAGGGACAATGTCTGAGGAGAGTTCTAGAAGCCAACTGCAGAACATAGAGTAGGACCTCTTCCTCATCACTTTGTGCTTTAAAAATTAAATAGGCAATCAAGTGGACTGTGAACATTTTTTCTTTCTCCTCTTTAGTTTCCTGAAGCAAAAAATCAACAAAGAAATGAAAGGGTATGGAAAACATTTATGTTGCCTTATATTAACTATTGAATTAAAAATCATAAAAGTATGGCCTTTCTTTAGTAATGCGGATCAGCAAGCATTGTTAGGTGATAAGGAAACCTTGGGGACAATGGTGCGCTATGCAAATAGGAACATCCACTACCCTCTGTAAGAGTGATCATTAATTTCTAGGCTCAGGGCGGGTATTTTGTCAAAAACAACTGGAGCCAGACAGTGCCCTGTGTTCTCGGTCTCCCAGGCAGGTTTGGGGGAGGGGAGGAGTGAAGGAGGGAGGGGAAGTCCCAGGGCAGCCAGGGCAAGTAGATCCCTGGGAAAAGCAGGACAGACCCCTTCCTGCTACAACCCTCTTCCTTACTCCAGCCTGCCCGTCTCTCTATGTCTCTTTTTGGAGTTCCTGGCAAGGATGTCCTTGGAAGGGAAAACGTTGTAGAGAGGCAAGAGAAAAAGCGATATGCAAGACGCAGGACGAGATGTGTGTCAGAGAACTGTTTGGGTTAACCTTACTCATTTTCTCGTCTTATTGCTTCTACTTATTAGCCAAGCGGTCTTGGATAAATACCTTCGCTTCGTTAGGCTTGCTTGTCCTCATGTGAAAAGTCGGGGATTTGGATTAGCGCTGGATGATGAGGGAATGCCTTTTCAGTCTTGACAACTAGGACTCCCATCTGTGATTCATTTAGTCCTGCTTGCCACCTCCGAGACAGCGAGAAGCAGCATGTGCTTTTGGTAGCAGCTGGTTAAAAAAAGATCCAGCAACCTTTCTTTTAAAACAACTCATGTTCCTACAATCATGTGTTTCTTTACAAACAAGTATAAGAAGATTGGATTGATCAGAATAATGTGCTTCTAGAAATATCTGGGGGCAGTAAGGCCAAGGATTGATCAAAGGCACTGCTTACTTCTTAAAGACTATACACTGGCCGGAGTTCAACTCCAACAGACCTTTCCTTCCTTTAAGCCAGATTTCAGCCAGTCCACTCTGAGTAAGGACTGATGATGAAACTGTGTGAGAGGTGAAGTAAGCTTCTCTTTCAAGACAGGAGAGTCTTACCTCCCCGCTATGGCTCCACTTGAAATAAAAGTCAACAAGTAAAAAAGAAAGAAAGAAAAAAAAAGTGTAATGGGAAGGGAAGGGGTGGAAACCAACGGATTGGAGATTTCAACCAATTTCTAAAAGATAAAAAGTGAAAGGGGTGGATTAATGGTTGAATTGGACAGAAAATGCCACAGGTTGGAATACACAAGCTAAAATGATGATTGGGAGCCTAAGAAAAAACAAATTCTGAACAATAAAGTCACAAACCACACATGAAGAAAACTACAACCAGGCATGAATATAAGCATTTAATAGAGTGTAAGAAAAAGCAATCCATTTCCCCTTGATGTTAGAAAAAGCCTCGTTTTCGAGACCCAGGGGTTATAACATTGGGTATAATAGAAAATGTCATCCTAGCATATTAACACTGGACAGTGTTTATATGGATCCTAATAAAGAATATGTGGCATATTGGCTTGTTTCCATTTTTATATTTTAATAAACTTTACTTTTAAAACAGTATTAGATTTACAGAGAAATTGTAAAGATGTTACAGAGTTCCTCTGTCATTATCTTACATAAGTATTGTTCATTTGTTATGATTAATGATCAAGTATTGATACATTATCGTTAACTAAAGTCCATACTTTGCACAGATTTTTTTCAGTTTGTACCTAATTCTTCTTCTATTCCAAGATCTCCTCCAGGAGACCACATTCCATTTAAGCATTCTGCTTCCGTAGGCTCTTTCTAACTGCAACAGTTAAAAAGACTTTTTTGTTTTTGATGACCTTGACAGGTTTGAGGAGTACTAATAAGGTATTCTGCAGAATGTCCCTCATTTGGGATTTGTCTGATGTTTTTCGTATGATTAGACTGGGGTTATGGGTTTTGTAGGGAAGACCACAAGGTTAAAATGCCATTGTTATCACATCAAGTCAAGGCTATAGACTGTCAGCATGACTTACCACGTTGACCTTGATAACCTGACTGAAGTAGTATTTGCCAGGTTTCTCCAATGTAAAGTTACTCTCCCCACCCCCACATTTTCAGCTCTACTGTTTGGAAGGAAGTGTGTAGGCTTTTAACTCCTAAAATCAGCCTATAGATAAGTAGGAAAGCATTTTCTGTGGTTGCAGTTTAGACTGCACATATTAACAGTTTTGCTAGTGGTAAAATGTTGCTGACAAAAGTGAAAAAAAAGGAAAAGTGGAGAAATGGAAAAGAGGGCCAATACCTTCATTTTATAGACTAGGAAATCCATGGATACTCTATTAAAAAGAAATAGAAATTTGAATCCTCATTAAAAAATATAAAGGTTTAGTCCCAATAAAACACCCTCATTGCCCTGGCCGGTTTGGCTCAGTGGTTAGAGCGTCGGCCTGCGGTCCGGAGAGACCCGGGTTCGGTTCCCGCTAAGGGCATGTACCTCGGTTGCAGTTTGTCCCCGGCCCTGGTTGGTCGTGCGGGTGGCAGCCACTCGATGTGTCCCTTTCACGTCGATGTTTCTCTCTCTCTCTCTCTCTCTCTCTCTCTCTCTTTCCCCCTCCTGCTCTATCTGTACAAAAAATGGAAAAATGTCCTTGGGTGAGGATAAAAAAAAAACCCACCCTCGTTGCTTTTAAACATTGGGAAAAGAAGGGTAGTATGAGATACGTGCTCATTTTCATAGTGGAATCAATTGATATTGACTACAGTTGGAAATCCAAGAAGAGAGATATAGAGTGAGGTTGTCATCACCAAATCACCTCACCCCAGATCTGCGGTTCTCAACCTGTGGGTCGTGACCCCTTTGGGGGTCGAACTACCCTTTCACAGGGGTCGCCTAAGACCATCGGAAAACATATTTCTGATGGCGATTCATAACAGTAGCAAAATTACAGTTATGAAGTAGCAACAAAAATAATTAAAAAAATTTTTTTTCTTTATTGATTTTAGAGAGAGAGGAAGTGAGAGGGAGAGAGAACGAAACATCGATGAGAGAGAACATCAATTGGCCACCTCCTGCATGCCCCTCACTGGAGATCGAGCCCACAACCCGGGCATGTGCCCTGATGGGGAATTGAACCGGTGACCTCTTGGTGCATGGGTCAACACTCAACCGCTGAGCCCCACCGGCCGGGCAATGAAAATAATTTTATGGTTGGGGGTCACCACACATGAGGTTCTGTATTAAAGGGTCGTGGCATTAGGAAGGTTGAGAACCACTGCCCCAGATGAAACCAGTTTTCCTCTGCAGAGGGAACTGGAGCTGCAAAAAGGGAAAGACTGATGCTTTTCATTGGGAGTTCTTTTCTACTATTTGATGTATTACTATGTGCACAAATCATTTGCTTTAAAACCAGATGATGTGTAGGGTGGTTCTAGGCCTCATATTGGACCACCTTCTGTGACTGTAGCACCTGCCTACAGTGACGCTAGCAAACCATCCAACTGCCTAAAACGTCATTAGCACAAATCACTTTTGTTGAAGCAGGAACCTCACTTCTGATATAGAGATAATCTTCTCAGGTCTTTGATTTTTGGGAAAACACGGTGGCCTTTTTTCTTTTTGTTTTGTTTTGTTTTAAGAACTCTTTGTTCCCTTGGAATAAAGATTAGGAAGATTTCAGTTGCAAAAGAGAAATTGGCTGAAAGATGAATCAACGGTCTCCGGCTGAAAAGTATTGGCAGTCCGTGGAAATCCTCTGTGTGTTTCCTGTGTTTAGCATTTATACAACATGTTTTAGTTTAAAAGCTCTTTATCATCATTAGCTAATTACCTCCCAAGGGCTGCAGGGCAGTTAGAGGGAGTATTTGGAACCAAGCCAGCTTTTAGAGCTGGAAGATGTACATGTGTCTAGACCAGCGCTGATTCAGGTGTTGCTGTTACCCCACACGGATCGATGGTGAATGTGTGGGTATTCAACCTCTAAAATTTCTGTTTTCTCCCCTAGACTCCAAATCTTCTTATGATGTACAAGTTACTGAGACAGACAAGAATTTATTTTAATAGAATGTCTTGTAAGTATCTTGAAAATAGTTGAACATTGGTTAGGTTCATCATTAAGTCAGAATCCCCAAAGTGAGGCCTGAGTACTGGTACTTCCAGGATGGGAAGGAGGAGGGGAGGAGGGTAAAGATGGTAAGCGGGGTCAACTTTATGGTGACAGAGGGAGATTAGACTTTGGGTGGTGAGCACACTATGCAGTATAGAGATGATGTCTTTTAGAATTGTTTACTTGACACTTATATAGTGTTACTAAGCAATGTCACCCCAATAAACTCAATTTAAAAAGTGCCCTCGAGCCCTGGCCGATTTGGCTCAGCGGTTAGAGCATCGGCCTGTGGTCCGGAGAGACTCGGGTTCGGTTCTCGCTAAGGGCACGTACCTCGGTTGCAGTTTGTCTCCGGCCCTGGTTGGGTCATGTGGGTGGCAACCACTTGATGTGTCCCTTTCACATCGATGTTTCTCTCTCTCTCTCTTCCTTTCACTCTATCTGAACAAAAAATGGAAAAATGTCCTCAGGTGAGGATTAAAAAAAAAAAAAGTGCCCCGATGATTCTAGATGATTCTAGAGTAGAGCGAGGCTTGAGAACCCCTGACTTAAATGACCAGTAGAGGCTCCTTCCCCTGCCCCCAACAATAATTACATCGATAAAGAGAATGTAATAGAATATTTGACTAGAAAGAACTTTTTCATAAACACTGATTGTTAACAAATATTACACCTTGTTCTGTATCGAATATGTATATTTACATTATAAAAGTACTCAAGAAATTTGGAGGATATAGAAGAGGAACTATATATGCATGCCTATGTGTATATAAAAAGTTATCATAAATGGAATCATTGTTCATGTTTTGGAATTTTTCTTTCTATTTTATTTTTATGCTTTGTCGTTTTAAAAAATATTTTTTTATTTTTCAATTACAGTTGACATACAACATTATATTAATTTCAGGTGTAAGACATAGTGACTAGATATTTATATAACTTACAAACTGAATACCCCGATAGGTGTAGTACCCATCTAACACCATACATAATTATTATAATATTATTGACTATATTCTCTATGCTGTACTGTGATGTTTTTATAACTGGCAATTTGCACATCTTTTTAAAAAATTGTTTTTTCCTTTATTGGTTTTAGAGCGAGAGGAAGAGAGAGATAGAAACATCGATGAGAGAGAACATTGATTGGCCGCCTCCTGCATGCCCCCACTGAGGACTGGGCCCACAACCTGGGCATTCGTCCTGAGCGGGAACTGAACTGGTAACTTCTTGGTGCATGGGGTCAACGCTCAACCACACAATTTGCACATCTTAATCTCTTCCCCCTTTTCACCCATCCTTTAATCCCCTTGTCATCTGGCAATCATCAAAATGTTCTCTGTATATATGAGTTTGCTTCTGTTTTGTTTATTTGTATTTTTGGTTCCACATATATGTGAGGTCATATGGTATGATTTTATTTAACTCAATTCCCTCCAGGTCCAACCATGTTGTCACAAATGGTAATATTTCATTATTTGTTATAGCTAAAGACTATCCGATTGTATATATGCCCCTCTCTTTCCATTCACCTACTGATGGGCATTCAGGGTGCTTCCATATCTCGACTATTGTAAATAATGCTGCAATAAATATATGGATGTATGTGTCTTTTCGATTTAATGATTTGGATTTCTTGGGATAAATACCCAGAACTGGGATTGCTGGGCCCTTCTTTGTCTGTTGTTATAGCCTTTGTTTTAAGGTCTATTTCATCTGATATAAGTATTGATACCCCAGCTTTTATATATTTATTTATTTATTTATTTGTTTTTCTTTTTTTAAAAAAATTTATTTTCCCTTTATTTATTTTAGAGAGAGAGGAAGGAAGAGGGAAAGAGAGATAGAAACATCGATGAGAGAGACCATCGATTGGCCGCCTCCTGCATGTCCCCCACTGGGGATCTGGCCCACAACCTGGGCATGTGTCCTGACCCAGAATCGAACTGGTGACCTCTTGGTGCAAGGGTCGATGCTCAACCACTGAGCCACACTGGCTGGACTATATTTATTTTTATTAATTTATTTTTGTTACAAATGTCCTCCTCCCCCACCCCCGACATCCTCCTTCCGATCTCTGCCCCCAGCATTGTTGTCTATGTCCATTGGTTATGCACATACAACTTAAAAAAATTTTTTTTTCTTTATTGATTTTAGAGAGAGAGTATGGGGGAGGGAGAGAGAGAGATAGAAACATCAACGAGAGAGCATCGGTTGGCTGCCTCCTGCATGCCCCTAACTGAGGATTGGGACCACAACCTGGGCATGTGCCCTGACTAGGAATTGAACCGGTGACCTCTTGGTGCATGGATTGACATTCAAGCACTGAGCCACACTGGCTGGGTTTTCTCCCCCCTTCTTAAAGATGTCCATTTAACATTTCTTGTAATACTGACTTGGTGGTGATAACCTCCTTTAGCTTTTTCTTGTCTGAGATATGCTTTGTGTTTTTATTTACTTTTTAAAACATGTTTTTATTGATTTTTAGAGAGAAAGGGAGAGGGAGAGAGAGACAGAAACATTAATCAGCTGCCTCCTGCACACTCCTCACCGGTGATTGAGCCCACAACCTGGGCATGTGTCCAGACCAGGAATTGAACCAGCAACCCCTTGGCACATGGGATGATGCTCAATCCACTGAGCAACATTGGCCAGGCTGCTTTGTCTTTTTAAAAAAATATTATTAGCCTAGCTGTTATCAGATTCCATATACAATTTTGTATCTTGCATTTAAAATGTAATTAGCATTTTTCACTATTTCATGCTTTAAAAGTCATCTCTAAAAATGAAATCCAGTGAAATGAGGCAAACAGGAAAATTTACGCTCACAGTTGAACCAAAATAGAACTTCAGGTACCTGCAGAGCAGAGGCCCACAGGAATACTCTTTACCTGGTGTCCATTTAGAACACTCAGATGAGCAAGAACTAGAACATGTGCTTAATTTCTGTAGCCAAATATTATCTATATTTGGTGTGTGGTGTCCTCTACTGGCTATATGAGGGCAGTGCCTTTTTCTCTTTGTAAATAGTGTACATGGTGCGTAAGTACTATAAAGGGGCTTAGATTGTATGTGTGCATGTTTGAATTTTGTATACCTGTATTTTTATTTATATGCATTGTAGAATTGAAGCTATCTAAATACAGGAGATAACTCTGAGTCTGTTTCCCTTTTATTCATTTTAAAGAGTCTACCTTGGGCATGGGATGGTGCTAGTGGGCTGGAGACACAGAAATGAAGTCTCCAGGGAGAGACAGAGCAATGAAGTCTCCAGGGAGAGACACAGTTAGGTGGGATAACCCACTAAACAAACCATGGATATTCCAGCAGAAGAACCTGATTCCCTGTAGATCCTTGTCCTCCTCTATCTAGGAAAATCATCCTCGTCAATGAGTGTGCAGCTTGGGGAGAGACACACGTGACAGAGCCAGGAAGAAAGGGGACACCTTCCAAGTACAACAGACCCACCAAATCGATTCTGTGGGCTTGACAGATGTTGCAGACAGCTTGCTCTCAATTCACTTAGTAAATTAAAATATACGACAGACTATAAGACACTAATAAAATAAAATGAGTGGCAATAATTCAGAGGTTTAATTGAGCTCCTATAAGGGAATACATCAAATTTTCTAGAAACGTATAGCACTTTATATACTCTGTACCCATGGAAGGATGGTAATTGTTACATTTTGAAAGCACCTTTGCATTGAAATTTTACCTTGCTTTTTTGGGAAGGAAATGCATCTAAAACTAATCGAGTTTTTCTAACATGAGGAAGGCCTAAAGCACAGGACAAAATGGGGACTCTTAGAGCATTCATGACCCTTCTGCTAGTGTATAGTCTCTTTGACTACATTCTGTACAATTATGCAAGATGATCTATAGATTAGTTAAGTCATTTTTCTTTTAACCTGAGACCCTGATGATAATATTGGGTTTCCAAGGTTGTTGGTTCCATCCACCAAAAACCTAAGCATGACTATACAGTATTTATCTTGCATATGGAACCAGCAATTACTGATTGTGTGGTCTTGGATGAGTAACTTAACTTTCTCTTTAATTTTCATCATTTGGAAAAACACGTACCCTACCTTTTTATAAGAAATAGAAATGAGTCATGTAAAGTGTCTATGAAAATTCCTGGCACCCAGTAGCTGCTCAGTAGGCACTTCAGAATGATAGAGATACAAGCTGGGGCTCTGGAGCCAGGCTGCCTTGTTTGAAGCTTGGCTCTGCTCTTTCTTTCGATGTGTGACCTTGGGCAAGTAACTTGACCTCTCTGGATCTCAATGTCCTTATCATTCAAATAGGTATGATGGCAGTACTTATATCATAGGTTTTTTGTTTTGTTTTGTTTTGTTTTTTTGTTTTTTTTTTGTTTTTTTTTATCCTCACCCGAGGATATTTTTCCATTTTTTATACAGATAGAGTGGGAGGGAGAGAGAGGAACAGAGAGAGAGAGAGAGAAACATCGACGTGAAGAGACACATCGAGTGGCTGCCACCCGCACGACCAACCAGGGCCGGGGACAAACTTGCAACCGAAGTACGCGCCCTTAGCGGGAACCGAACCCGGGTCTCTCCGGACCGCAGGCTGACGCTCTAACCGCTGAGCCAAACTGGCCAGGGCTATATCATAGGTTTATTGGGCAGAAAAAAGTAAGTTAATACATATAAAGAGCTTTTGAACTTTTTTTTTTTTTTATCCTCACCCGAGGACATTTTTTGTTCAGGTAGAGTGGGAGGGAGAGAGAGGAAGAGAGAGAGAGAGAAAGAAACATCGATGTGAAAGGGACGCATCGAGTGGCTGCCACCCGCATGACCGACGAGGGCCGGGGACAAACTGCAACCAAGGTACATGCCCTTAGCGGGAACCGAACCCGGGTCTCTCGGGACTGCAGGCTGATGCACTAATTGCTGAGCCAAACCGGCCAGGGCAAGAGCTTTTGAACTTTAATATTTAGGGCTTAATAAAGGTTAGTTATCATTTTAATGGCTATTCCTGTTAGCTTTTAGAGTCACTTGCATTTTTTTTAAGTTGCATATTAAAACTAGAGACATCTTCCGATATGTATAAAACACATCCATCGGTGCTGTCCATCAGCTGTCATTTCCATTGCTGTGGCTCTGTAACCAGCTCAAAGTCCTCTGTAGACATTCCTTTACGTTAGCTTTGCCTGCTTTGCTATAAATCAGTAAGTCTTGGTTCTTGACTCCCCTCTCTAAGTATTTAGGAATTCCATAAAGAACACGGGGAGGAAGAATTATGTGGAGCAAACCGGGAAAGCACTGTGAAATTAGAGCTCCTCTTTGTAACTCACTGCCTCGTATCTGCAACATGCCTGGAGGATGCTGGGGTTTTCTGTAGAGGAAGCTCTGGGTACCCGATTTCACTCTCAGGACATCTTTTCTTTGTTGGCGATTTGGCGAATGCTCTCCCCCCTTACTACATAGTGACAATGTACCACACACAGGCCACAGAAGGGGTAAAAGGAAGGGTCTCGACATCCAAGGAGTACAAATGAGGGGCTAGACTAAGTTAAACTAACTCACGGATTATAACAGGAATCTGTGATAAATGTTATTAGGGCAACATAGAGGGAAGGGGATTCTGACTAAGAGCTTAGGAGGAGGTTTAAAAAGAAGCAACACTGACAAAACCCGAAGAATGACAGAGGAAGAGAGAAAACAATAGAAGCAGAGAGAACTAGATGAGTAAAGGCGTAGGAATGTAAAAATACACGCTTATTCAGGGAACAGTAGTCCTGAGCAGTGGGAGCTGAAGGTATGCAGGCTGAGGGTTAGGAGATGAGGAACAAAAGTCTCTGGGTCCTCAGGATGTCCGCTCATCCAGATCTTCTCAGGTTCTGGGGAATGGGATGGTGGGACTTCTCTGTCAACACCCTCAGGTTCAGGTCCCGGGTGTAACCCCTCATTTCCTCCTCCCCCAGTCTTGTCTTCACCTCAGCCCTCACATCCTTTCTGTCTCTGCACTTTAAAAATCCTATTCTCTTCTTTTTTTCAAAGGACTTTGCTGGTCTGGCATTTACTGACCTGTCATCTATTACAAAATATATGGAAGATGACATGGCAAAGGAATTTGTACAAAACATTGGCCCCTTAGGGTAAAAATCTGAGCCTAACAATGTGGGAGCGTGCCAGGCAGCCTGGCTAGACTCTGGGGGTGGGGGTATAGGAGAGAGATAACAATGAAGTAAGAAAACCATGTTTGGCACATAGCTGGTGCTCAATCAATATTTGTTCAATAAGTGAAGTAGGAGATAGCTTGATGGACTTGGGTATTTCGAGGTGTCTCTGAAGCATGGCCGTCTGCCTGTGTAAAAGACACTTCCAGTATGGAAAACAGGAAGAAAGGGGAGAAATGACCTGAATATTCTGGTTTTCTATGCATTTGTGCCAAGCCCAGGTTTCTTCTGGAGTTAACAGTCCTTTGTCTGGTAGTTTTCTCTTTAAGGAAAGAAAGGGATATGTGTGTATGTGTATGTGTATATGAATGTGTGTGTGTGTTTGCCCCTCCCCCACGAGGCACACAAATACAAAGTGACTCAATGTTTGTTCCCTTTCAGTCATGTCAAGAATAAAAGATCTCAGGTTACAAATTCAGAAGGTAAATTGGGGTGAGGGTGGGGAGATAACAAGAAGATAAAAGTAAAAAATGTCAGGAAAAGCTCAGTTTTACATCTGCACTTGGCACTTACGATAAAAAGAAGACTTGGTTCTAATCTCAAAGAGCTTTTAGTATGGAGACACATAAAACCAAGCAGAGTGTTTAAAGCAGGGGAGATAGTGTTATAACAGAGGTTGGCCCTGGGAACTCAGAGGAGGGGCTTTAGATAGAGCCCAGGGCCTGGCTGCTGTAGGTGTGGTTTACCACCAGCAGTAGCATCTCCTGGAAACTTGTGAGAAATGCAGACTCTCTGGCTCCAACCCAGAGAGACTGAATGTGAATCTCAGATTTAACAAGATCCCTAGCTGAATCATGTGCACATTAACATTTGAGAAGTAACTGGCCTAGAAGGTGGGGATAAGATTTGGAAATATTTCTTAGAGGAAGTAAATCTTGAGTTGTGTTTTGAAGATGAGTATGGTTAACCAGGCAGTGTTCCAAGCAGAGGGAACAACATAAGAAAAGTTCAGTGGTGTGAAAAAGCAAATGGGTGTTTTCGGAGCTGCAAGTAGTTTACCTTGCTGATCAGACAGGAAAGTATGGGAGAGAGGAGGCGGGAGAAAAGCAGAAAGATGGCGGGTCAGGCAGTGGCCAGATCCTGCTGGGTATGCTGTAGGCTATCCAGCTTTGCCTCCACCTATTCCATGACAGAGACAATGACATGCTCAGATTTGCGTTTAGATCACTGCAGCTCTGAGGAGCCTGAGAACGTTAAGGTCAAAGGACCGAGAAATTAATTAGGCAGCTATGGCAATAGTTCTGGAAAGAAATGAGAGTCTAACTCAGGTAGTGGCAGTGGGGATGGAGAGGAAGGAGCAAGCCTAAGAAATGTGCTGAGGTAACAAGCAGATGAAAGACTTCAGTATGGATTGGGAATGGGAGGGTGTGGGAGGACTGAGTCTTGACTGAATGAGTTGCAGGCTTCTGGCTGGGATTAATGGGTGGTTGCTCATGACTCCACTGACAGATGAAAGAGCAAAGGAAGATGAGCAGGTTTGAGAAGGGAAATTAGGAGTTCAGTTTTCAACATGTTCAGCGTAGGTGAATAGCAAACAGGTATAGAAGAAAACAAGGAAAGGGTGGGTAACTCAGTGAATCAATCAGGGTGCAGAAGGAAAGTGATAAAGAAATAGTGCTGTGGCCCTGGTCGGTTTGGCTCAGTGCATAGGGCGTCGGCCTGCCCACTAATGAGCCTCAGTTCGATTCTGGTCAAGGGCACATACCTTGCTTGCTATTCGACCTGGCCCTGGTTAGGGTCCTGCAAGAGGCAACCAGTCCATGTGTCTCTCTCTCTGCCTCCCTCCCACTATACCTGAAGATAAGTAGAAAAATATCCTCAGGCGAGGATTAAAAAAAAAAAAGAAACAATGCCCTGAGAGAGAGAGAGAGAGAGAGAGAGAGAGAAAGAAAAAGAGAGAAAGAAAGAAAGAAAGCCAGCCAGCCAGCCAGCCCCATATTTGGGCCTACAGCAGTTTAGTTATCTGTGAGTTTTTCCTCCAGTCCTATTTCTAGAGGCTGCCTTCTTGGAACCTGGGACTGGTCAGATACCGAATTAGAGCAAATGGTCTAATTCATGGTTTCCTATCCTGTGATCATTTCAATGTTGACACCATTTGCTCCATGAAAATAAATAAATAAATAAATAAATAAATAAATAAATAAATAAAAAAAAAAAATTGTTTTTAGCTTGGAGTTCAAGCTGCTCATGGTCAGAATGCTCAAACAGATGTGTCCCTGTGAATGAGTAACTGCCCACTGCTTCTAACACTATTCCCAAAGTGGCAATAATACAATGCCAATACTTGTGTGTACTTACTGTCCTTCAAGTATGGCTGTCCTTCAAGTTTTGGACAACTACTGCTACAAATTGAACTTTTATTACACTTTTATTTTCCACCTTAAAATTCACAACTTGATAATAGCCTGTCTTGAATCATTTCCATAATCGTTTTCTATTTAGCAACCTGTTCTCTGCATGCAGAGTTCTCTAAAAAATGTCTTGGACTTCTGTGTCTTCACGGCAGAAACTCCAAGTACTTTAACATTTTCTGATCAGCCAATAAAAAGCAAAAGGTCGGCACGTGGTTTATTAGTTTGGGCAGGAGGACAGTATTCCAACCAGATCCTTTCGTTATTGCCAGGATCAAACATGGCGGGCGTAGCCTAACCTTCCCGAACACCTAGCTCGCTTTCCCGCGACCCCAATCAGGCTTTGGCGCTCCAGTTTTCCACCTACCCTCCCCCTCGCGGCACTAAGAGGGTCAGCACCTGGGAGCTTGACAGCGGACCTGCTTCCCGCCCCCACTCGAGGTCCCGCCCACTCTCCCGCGCCAACCAATCGTAGGCCGCACTACGGCGACTGGCAGCGCTGGCTGGCCCCACCCCCCAACCTCGCTGTGGCCTGCGGCTCCCGGGCCGGTAGCGTCGCTCTCGGTCGCGCGGACTGGTAGTGTGGAAACGCGGGTCCCCGACGCTCGCTGCCGGCCACAGTCAGCGCAGCGCCGCCGAGCCGTCGGCCCGGAGCCCCGCCATGGACTTCGAGGACGGTAAGCGCCGCCCCTGGCTGGTGGCCGCGGTGGGTGGGAGACGGGGTGGCCTGCGCTGGGGGTCTGTTTACCGTCTCAAGATGGCCGTGTGGGCTTTGTTCTGCGGGCCCGGAGGCCGCCCGCCCCCCCGCCCCCCGCGGGCCCGGCGCCCGGACTCGGCCCCTGTGGCCCGCGCGCCCAGATCCCGCCCGCCCCCCTGGCGCCCGCTGTCCCCGGGGACCTGGGCGTTCTGCGCCGGCCTGTGCCGGGAAGGACGCGCCCGGAGCGCGACGGCCTCCGGACTCGGGCGCCGGACTCGCCGCGGCCCCGGTGCGTGGAAACTGCCCGACGCCTCCAACTTCCCGGTCTCGGGCACGGGCGCCAGGGGGGCTCCCCCTCCGCGGCTGATGTTCGCCCAGAGGGCAGGGACCCGTTTCATAAATCCTTTGCCCCAGGGGTAATTTCCAGAGGCTTGTTCACAGTGATAGTTCTTGTCTTAGTTTAAGATGAGTTTAAAGGGCGTCTCCAAGCGATAAGTGTAGGTAGATAGATATCTACACAGAATGGAAAGGGAGATATTTCTGGTTGGCAAACGGAGGTAGGTACTCACGACAGCGACCTGGTCGTTCATCCCTAATCTGAAATAGCTCTGAACCGAAGCATTTTTCTCCGGGTTGTGTATGGAGGGGACGAAAGTTACATTTCTGGTACAGCATCACATGCCCTTCTAATTCAGACCTGTCCACAGCTGCCTGGGTTGGACTTACTGCTTAAATGAACTGTCTCTTAGCAATACTTTTCAGTCGTTTCTCACACCAGTTCTTCGAACCGTTTTTCACATGCTCACAAAGTAAAATAATTTGGTCTTCACCTTGTCTTTGAATCTTGCCCAACTTTGATAGGAATTGGTGTCGAGATAAAATGAGTGTGTAATGACAGCATGAGGGAATCGTGAAAGAGGGCTTGAATGATTAAACTGGATTTCATCCTGAGTAAACAGGCATTTCTAAATACAACCAGTTCACTAACAATTAGTTAAGCCTCCAACTCAACAACAACAACAAGAGTATCTTTCACATTGTCTTAAAAAATGATATTTTAATCTTTGATTTTCTGCCACACAGAGATCTACCAAATTTAAGTATTAAGAGTGGACTATTATAACCCTTTTGTGGATACTTTTAAGTTACTTTGTAATAGAAAGGTCACCTATTAACAGTAGCATACGCTGGTGTTTTTTAGTTGGACTTTGACTCATTTTGATATAGATACTTTTAGACAATGTATAAGTAGTTGAAGTGCCAGATTTGGGAATTAAATTTTAAAATGTATTGTGTTTTTTTTACATCAGAGTTTGATGACTACCAACGCCCAAGATACAGCAGAAGCTGCTAAAGGGGGTGGGGGGGTTGGGGAGCAAAGAGAGTGGTCCCCACCCCCTGCAAGGGAATCCATTTTCTGTAGAGAATTTAAAAACAATAATGAAACTTAGTATATTTGCTTTTTATTATCACTGTGTGCCTAGAGTTCTAAATAATGTCAGTGATAAAATACTCCCTCTCTCAGGCCCCCTAATCACCCCATCATTATATTTGGGGGATGGTATTTGACTAACAGTATAACTGAATCTAATCCTGTGTAGTGTGGCTGGATTCTGTTGTATCCAAATGACCATTGTATTATATTAAATTCCTTTCTTTCATATTTATTAGTGAAATTAACTAAAGGATTTAACTAATTGCTAAGTTAGTTTTGACAGGGAAAGTGCCAATATGATTTTGGGTTATTTTACATCCTGGATAGATAGAACACACACACACACACACACACACATCCATATGCATTTTTCAAATAAGATTTGGAAATCTTTAGAGAGAAAGTTAAGTGATAAAAGAAATACTGATTGAGGAAATTATACATTGCATTAGAATCAATGATCAGATGTCTTTGTATTTGCATTTTTGATACATAATTTAATCTTTCTGCCTTCCCTTTTGTTACTCAGTACTAGATCCAGTACTAGATCCTGTCCTTGGCTGTTTTTATATATTAGATGTTATAAACTAATTTTTACATTAGCATAATTTGGATGATAAACCTACCATTTGGGGAGATAATGAGGAGAAAGAGGTACATGTTTTCCTATATGAAATATTCATAATTATTTATACCCCAATTTTTCAGATAACTGAGTTAATGACATTTTAAAAAAGTAGCATTTCTTTTAAATAGATGGGTTAATAATTTCAGATTTTTGCTTGTATCATACTAATTCCTTTCTGTTAATGTGTCTTCATAGATTACACTCACTCTGCTTGCAGGAATACTTATCAGGGTTTTAATGGTGAGTATCCTTTTTCATTTGCTCTTAAATATATGTTAGGGGGAAAATTTCAGTTTTTCTCTTCATATACATAACGATAAAATACTAATGTAAAAAGCCAGCTCTACCTTGTTTCATAGTGTTTTCTGCCTCTTGGTGTATCACTTCTTAGGATTAATATTGTCATACTATATTTAGTATTTGAATTAGGGAATTTGGGATCAGAAAAAGGTAAGGGTATTCATATTAGCTTGACTCTTTGTTTTATTTGACTAATAATTCCTTTAATTTATTTCAAAAAGCCCTGACTGCATTCTGAGTGACAAGTTACAAGAAACTGGCTGAGATATTTTTGTTGAATTAGAGGCTTTGGTATTGAGTAATGTAGATTAAATGGATTATTGGCTTGGTTCTATATTGCTTCTGTTGTAATGTATTTTGACCTTGTTTTTGAGGTCATTAGCTTTATTTATTTATTTATTTTTTTAATCCTCACCTGACAACATTTTTCCATTTTTTGTTCAGATAGAGTGGGAGGGAGAGAGAGAGAGAGAGAGAGAAACATCAACATGAAAGGGCACATTGAGTGGTTGCACAACCCAACCAGGGCTGAGGACAAACTAACCTAGGTACGTGCCCTTAGTGGGAACCGAACCCAGGTCTCTCTGGACTGCAGGCTGGCGCTGTAACCGCTGAGCCAAACTGGCCCGGGTGAGGTCATTTGCTTTAATGTGTTATATTTAAAGAGCTGTCTAGAGGAGCATGTGTAGAAGCCTGATTATTTGTTAATATAAGTATGATGTTGGCATTGTAACTACAGAGTTAGATAAAATTATGAGAGGTATGCAGAATACAATTGGATGGCATTTTGGTAGTTATTAAAGTTAAGGCTCTTCCAGACAGGATGATAACACAAAAAGAGAACATAGAACTAATCAAAGAGACCTTAAAGAGCATTACATGAATTAAAATTCTGATTGCCAGAGAAGTGCAAAATTAGTTGTTGTACAGACTAATATGTTCACAAAATAAAACTGAAGCAAATGTACTTCTAAATAAAGAAGACTGTACCATTTTATGGGGGTAATTACAGTGCAGTTAATTTCTATTTGTTATCGTCTCTAAGAATTTAGAGAAACTGTGGGTTTGATGTAGGCTAAAAAGGCCTAATATATAGGAAGTAGTCAATATACAGGGTTGGCAAAAGTAGGTTTACAGTTGTGAATACACAAAGCAGTTTATTATGTTATTATTTATTAATTATTATTTAATTTGCATCCACATGTAAGTTAGATTGAAAATTGGAAAGTTATCTAGAAAACCACTTTATAAATTTAGGTATAAGAATTTTAAGACACTGAACTTGAGAGGTAAAAATAGTAATTTAAAAAATATTGAGAGTTCTAGAGAAAATTAGCAGAGCTTGTAGGCTGACCACTTGAGAGTAGAAAATTGAGAGGGATGAACTAAAAAAAAAAACAACACAAAAAAAACCTTCACAATTTTAAATTGGAGTGAGTAGGATTAGTGCTTTTGCTGAAGAAAGTAATTTGGAAGCTTAGAAGGCCATGATCTCCAGTAGGATATATTGGAGAGTTGGATTTACTGTCTAAATACAGGACTTCGAAATACAGGGCCAGGCATTTATTTTCTTGATGTACATTGTTGCAAAAAGAGTTTCAGGAATTTCTATCACTATTGTTAGTACTTTTATTTTTTTAAATTTTAGCTCCAACAGTAGTTCTCATCTGAGGGTGATTGTTAGACTTTCCTGGGGAGCTTTCAAAGTATATCTGTTCAGGTCATCTTCTAGTCCTCTTGAATCTTAATTACAGGGCAAGTGGTCCCTGGCTGTGTATATTATTAAAAAATAACATACCATTGTGGCTCAGTTGGTTGAGCATCCTCCCCATTGCACCAGAGGTCACCGGTTTGATTCTTGGTCAGGGCACATGTCTGGGTTGCGGGTTTAGGAGGGTTCAGTCCCCAGTGGGTGTGTGGTGGGGCGGAGGGATGTGGGAAGAATCTGATAAGTGTTTCTCTCTCATCAGATGTTTCTGTCTCTCCCTCTGCCTTCCTTTCTCTGAAATCAATAAAAACATATTTTAAAAAGTACTCTGGATGATTTTGGAATGCATCTCTGATTAAAGACCACTGCTTGACAACACTTCGAGGTTTGGGATATCTACATTTTATAAATGAGGAACTTAATTTCAGGGATATAATTTGATTTCATTCAACAAATATTTTTGGAGTGACTGCTCTATATCAGATATTGTTTTAGGAGTTGGCATTGTAGCAGTGAACAAAACAGATATTCCTGCCCTTGTGGAGTTTACTGTCTGGTAGGATGAAATGGACAATAAAAATGGTAAATAAGTAACATATGTAAGATGGTAATTGCTAGGGAGAAAAATAATGCAGGGAAGGGTGACGTGTGTGTGTGTGTGTGTGTGTGTGTGTGTGTGAGAGAGAGAGAGAGAGAGAGAGAGGGAGAGAGAGAGGGAGACAGAAACAGACATGGGAGAGGGAGAGGGGAGGAGAGGGGTTTTGGAGTAGCTGGTGAAAGACTCACTCAGAGGTGACATTTGATCATATATTAAAGGGCGGTGAAGATGCAAGTCATGAGGCTATCTAGAGGAAGAATGTGGTAGGCTTTAGGAAATAGTTACCAAGTAAAGCTAACATTGCACTTCGTTGTTAACATTTTATTTTCCAGCTACTGAAATAAAGTAGAAGATACTGGAAAACATGTCAAGATAAAAATTTCTTCCACACCATTTCTTGGAAGAAAGTTTTATTTCCAGTGTCTCCATGTTTCCTTCTTGCTTGATAATATCTTCTTATGTCAGCAAACCAAGAAAAAAAGGGGGGGGGCATTCCAGAAAGAGGGAAAGCAGGAATAAATTTAGGGCCCAGTGAATTGTTTCAGAAAGATATAAGACTGGCTTGACTAGAGCAGATGATTTTTGCTTAGCAGCCTTAAGACAAAGTTAGAGTGGTAGGTGTAGCCTGAAGGCATTGAAAACCAAAGGTAATTTGCTTATAGTGTACAGTAAAACCCCAACCTTCTCCCATCTGGAACAATTGAGTTCCTGACCATGTTGTTCAGTCTTGCTGATACATCAGCATGACAAAAAGTATCTTTCAGGCCACAAACAGGAGGAATGCCAGTCAGTTTCCTGCTAAACCTTGAGTTGTTAACATCTCAGGAAATCATGCTGTGAATACTTTTTGTGGTTTTTTTTTTTTTTTTTTTGCTTTTGCTGCTGGTGAAATGGATGATTAGCACAATTTTAACACATAAAGAGGCCATCAAGAGTGCTAATGTTGCTAAGGGTGTGAAAGAAACAATGGTCACAGGTAATGGAAGAAGTAGAAAAACTGGTTGATTTGGGTAAATAAAAAGCAGTTAGCCTGTGACATTTTGGAGGTAGTAATATGTGAAAAAATAAAGATGCTGAATGCTGACCTGCAAGACACCCTAGAACAAATGCTGTCAGTGATTTGTTTAAGGCTAGTAGAGGGTGGTTTGGTAAATTTAAGAAAAGAAGTGCTTGTTTATAGATTAAACAGTACATTAGACATGTACTGTATATAAGAAAGGTTAAAACGGAATAATTTGGGGTTTGGAATGAATTAATTTAATTTACATTATTTCTAATGGGAAAAAATGATTCGGTTTTCAGACAGATCCCTTCTCGAACAGACTTCCGGAACAAATTAAATTAAGAACAGGTTCCACTGTATCTGAAAAGCAAGAGAAAGGGAAGACATAAAAGAGTTGAGGGAATGTACAGTCCAGATACAGGGGAAGAGCATTCCAGGCAGAAGGAGCAGCAGGTGCAAATATGGGTGTATGCCTACTGTATTCCAAGAACAGCAAGGGGCTAGTATAGCTGGAGGAAGTGGAGTGAATAGGGGGAATAGTAGATGAGGTTAACAAGTTGATGGGGTAGATCATATATGGCAGGATTTCTCATGTTGGTCTGTTGATATGTTGGAGTAGATAATTTTTTGTTATATCTTGTGCAATTTAGAATATATTTATTCTATATAATATAGTAGCATCCTTCAGTTGTAACAACCAAGAATGTTCTCAGATATTACCAAATGTCTCCTCAGGGGAAAAATTGTTCCTGGTTAAGAATTGGTATAGAGCCTTATAGATTATTTCAAGGCTTTGGCTTTACTTGGAGTAAGATGGTAAAATATTAGAAAGTCCTGAGCACTGAACATATTTTAACAGAATTATTCTGTCTATTTTCTTTAGAATAAACAGAAAGGGGAAAAAAATGGAAGCAGGAAAACCAGTTAGGCTTTTGCAATAATGTAGGTGAGAGATGCTGGTGGCTTGCACCAGGATACTAGTTGTATGGCGATGGTGAAAAGTGGTCCCATTCAAGACTTAGTATCGCACAACTCGTTAATTATTTTGATCATAAGTCAGTTGATTTTTTTCCCTACTATTCCACAGCTCCTTCTTTGTGATTTAATTTGAAATGAGTTTTAGCATTTTTTGAGCTTATCATTTGTAAGATAGAATGATCAAAGTGATAAAACAGATTTGATTTAAAATATTAGGTCACTTATTTTTGAGTCAATTGTCAATTACTTTCTTATTTGTTTTTCTCCCTCTTTTTTTGTTAATCCTCACCTGAGGATATTTTTCCTTTTTTTTTTTTTTAGATAGAATGGAAGGGAGGGGGGGGGAGACACACACACACACACACACACACACCCCCCAATTGGTTGCCTCCTGTACAACCTGACTGGGGCTGGGGATCAAACTTGCAACCGAAGTATGTGCTCTTGACCTGAAATCAAACCTGGGACCTTTTGGGCCTTGGGCTGATGTTCTAATCGCTGAGCCAAACTAGTCAGGACAAATATTAATTGTAAAGACATAATTTTCTTAGTTTTATTTTTAAAGTTATTTTTAAGTTCATTTGAGTTACCTGGAAGAATATTGTTTATATATAAACCATCATAGATACTATATTCCTGTAATCACACTGACTATATACAACATAAAGATATTGCCTCTTTTCCTTTTGATTAATGGAATAGTAACGGTACTGTGAACAATAAACCAAAGTCATTGCTATATATAAGAAGCTCTGTTAAATTTGAGTACTTTACTGTACCTGGCTCAAGGTGAGTGTTCAGTAAATATTAATAAGTTATGACTCCTTATGAAATAAAAACACAGAATCAAAAAACTAAAGACAACCTCTGCCAACTCAAAACAAAGGAGCACAAATAAAATAAAAGATTTTGCTTTGTGTATCTGACTGAACCTAACTCTAAGATTATTTTTAATATGAGACCATAGAGAAAAGCCTATTATTTTGAAATTTTAATCTTAAAATTGTCCTCTATATGAGATAAATGAACATAGATTATACTGCATACTCACCAACTCTAAAGACAAATAATTGACTATTTTATTAGGCTAGTATTATGTTGTCTAATAGGGTAGCCACTGGCCATATGTGACTGTTGAGCACTTGAAATGTCAATAGTGTGAATTTGAAGTCTTAGTTTCAAAACCAATGTAAAATGTCATTAATATCTTGTATATTGATAATTTGCATATTGATAAACTTTTTGTACTCTGTTACACTGAAATTTATTGGTATGTCTTACATTTTTAATGGATATTTTTACCATGTATGATCCCATTATATCAGGCATTACTTATTTGGAAAATACTGGTTTACTAAGTTATTCAGATTTTCCAATATTTATTGACAGATTTTATTTTATTTGTTTATTTTTTTATCCTCACTCGAGGACACTCCTCCATCTTTTGTTCAGGTAGAGTGGGAGGGAGAGAGAGGAACAGAGAGAGAGAGAAACATCGATGTGAAAGGAACACATCGAGTGGCTGCCACCCGCACGACCGTCCAGGGCCGGGGACAAACCACAACCGAGGTACGCGCCCTTAGCGGAAACTGAACCCGGGTCTCTCTGGACCGCAGGCCGTCGCTCTAACCGCTGAGCCAAACCGGCCAGGGCTTGACAAATTTTATTGTACAATATAAAAAGTCAATACTGCTCCTAGTTTTATCAGAAAAACCTTTAAGTATCGAGAAGCTGTCAAGCTCAAGTTGTGGTAGAGACAAGTTTTGTAAAATTTTAATTTTTCATTTGAATTTTATCATTGGCAACAAATATTTTCACTTATTTTTCTTGGAGTGACAGTTTTACTTTGTTCATTTTTGAGAAAATATCTGTGAAATGACCTAATTTGAAAACCATAGTTCTTGAATGTCAGTCTTTCTTTCTAGTAAAAAATAATATTCCTTGTAAAAAGTAGCTAATTGAGTTCACAGAACAAACCCTTACAAAATGGCTATTCCTAGAGAGAACTGTGATACTTGGATACATACTAAAACTGCTTTATGTGTTATGTATACTTCCCATTTTACTACACAGAATATCAGAAAGTAAGCATACTCAAAGGTCATGATTTAATAAAGTTCATCATTCTTATTGCATCACCAGGGACATTCTCAAGTGAGGGTGGCATTTTATTTTATTATTTTTACTGCAAGTGTGCAGTGTTGAATACGACGACTGTTAGTATAGTCTGGTGCCACTGCCTTGATTTATGCTACAACCCCAGCAGTTTTACCCATCAGTGCTTTTGCACTGTGCAGAAGGCAAATAATGTCTTAGCATCCCTTATAAAAATAGTTTAACCTTGTGGACCCTCTGAAAGGGTCTTGGCAACTTCCAGTGGTCAACAGACTATTTCTTGAGAACTACTGCTCACGGGTATATAAAAAATTACTAAAAGTCAGACTCCGAACACAAGACTAGTGTACATTTAAGATGAGGTCACAATTAGAATATAGGGCAGAGTATAATAAGCACCAGATAAGAACTACAGACTTTTGTAGATATTCAGAAGAAAGATAATAATCAGCTGAGGCAATATCAATGGGATTGATTTTTGAAATGGACTTCAGAAGATTCAAAGATTTCAATAGACAGATATTTGGGGTAGTAGAAGAGTGTTTCTTTCATGTAGAAGCAACAGCATGAAGCTGGAGGCATAGATAATTACTGGATTTTGGGAAAATCATTTGATCTCTGAACTTGAGTTCCCTAATCTATAAAACAAGGAGACCGAATATGATCATTTAGGCCACTTCCAGGTATAAAGTTGCAAGATTGCAAGTATTTCTGTAAAGTTTTGCTGTCAGCATTATTACTGTTATAGTTGTTAGGAACAGATATATTTAAATGATTGTAATTAAAGTGTATTTAATGTTTTAAAAATATAAGTTAAGGTATTTGTATATACTATTGCATTAGTGCATAAAATTTATAGGAAACATTCTAAATGGTTTTTAAGTATTTTCATTTTTATAATCATAGTAAATTTATTTTATTACCTCTTGTATTTTTTATGTCAGGTTGAAATATAAGTAGAATTGCAGTGTAATAACATCTACTTAGTACTCTTACTCTATTAGATATTTTGTAGTGTGTGCATTGCTAGAATTCACAGTAATTCCCTTTTTCAAAGTATTTGAGGATTTAAATATTTGTTGAGTCATTATTTACAGGCACAGTACCATAACTTGGCCCCACTGTAATTTTTATTTTTTAAAAAATAATTATTTCAATTACTATATGAAGTAATTAAAATTTGGCTAATTGAAAATATGGTTGCTTCTGGGTTTTTAGAAATGTAGAGAACAGATTGATGCAGAAAAATATACTTATAACAAAAAATTTCCCTCCTGACATTATTAAATACTGATTTTTCTTGAGAATTGTAGTTTTTTATTATTATGTACTCTGTAGAATCTAATACTGGACCTTATAGTAGTACCCTAGTCAAATAAATATTGTTTATATTGAAAAGAACTTGAATGTATAACTTTTTAATTGCTGCTTTTTTTTTTAACATTAGGTTTCTGTAGCAAATCTGAATTTTCAGTAGATTATCATGTTTTTTTGTCATGTCTAGTGTGATTTTAGCTTAAATATTACTGATGAATTATTTTCTCAGATGATTAATAAGAATATCTTGTGTTTTATGCAAAGATTCCTGAATAGAATGGTATATTTTACCAACTTTTTGTTATTGACTTTTTTAGGAATGGATCGTGATTATGGCCCTGGATCTTATGGAGGTCTGGCATTCAAGGATATTTATCTAAAAATTCTTCTATTGAATGCCAGTAAAGGTGAGCATCATTTAATTTTTTTCTTTTTAAACTCTTTATAGGGATGGATCGTGACTATGGCCATGGATCCTATGGGGGTCAGAGATCCATGGACTCCTACCTAAACCAGTCATATGGCATGGACAATCACAGTGGTGGTGGTGGGGGTAGCAGGTAAATTGCTTAATCACTTAGCCAAATAATTAGAAGACTATAAGATTCTGGATATTTTAATTTAAGAATTCCTTAGGCATGTTATGATACTTGAACTTCATTATTTGGTATTGAATAATCACCTTAAATGTTTAACGGTGTTAACTGATGGTTATACAAATTGCCTATGAATCACTGGCAGACATTATTTTAGGAACCTCAGATAACTATTATTCGATATAATAGCGTTAGGATTTTCTGTTTTAGCAGTGACTATTTGTTTTACTTTTTTAAAACTTCTTATCAACCAGAATGTCCTGAACAAATGATATAAAATGTTACTGGAAATATTATATATGAAGCTTTTTCTTAGTGATTTAAAAAAATCTTTCCTAATGTGGGGTGCTATTTAAAGCAGCAAAGCAGTCTTTGACTAGAATGGGTTTAACTGAAGTAGCCTAGCCATATTCAGTTCCTAAGAAACATTGAAGATAGTTCTTCTTTTAATATTAATTTTAAAGTGAGTTGTAAAAGCATGTTAATAAAAATATTCTTTATATCATGTCTAGGCTATTTATTGGCAAGTACTACTGACACCAAAACCACTTGTGCTCTAGGCTAGGAACATTGCATTAAAGCCAGGAATACTATACCTTTTGCTTATTTTAATGCACTTGAGTATAGAATGTATTTATATTTTGCTATTGATACTGTGGAAAGCTTAAACCCACTTGAACTACTACAAGCTTTAGGGTTGACCATATTTCAGGCAAAGGGGGTTTACTTTTTTTGAGACACAAAGATTCCTACTAAATAGCCGTAAAACTAGTTAGAAAACATTTGAAACTATCGTCCTTCTTTATAAATTGAAGGATCTGGATTCCTTAAGGATGGACTGAATCATGCTTACTTTTCTTCTTTCTGCTTCAAGTGTGCCACTAGGGTTTATAGTAGAGAATATCAAGAAAATGAACAGTTATGACAGTTTTGCTTATATGATAGATGGTTTGAAAATGTAGTTGGAACGAGGAATAATTTTTATATGGTTACTAGGATTCGAAAGTAAATAATACCTTCTATTTAGTGATCTATGTGTAAATGAAGTAATGTAACACATTTAAATGTTTTAATATATCAGTTATTGCCTTGTTACATTGTAAATGTAATGTGTATAAATTATGTAGATGTTATTGTTTATCTCATGTGTAATTGTGGGCCTTTATAAAACTGTTGTAAGGTGTCAAACATACTTTGGATCTGTGAGAAGTAAGATGATTCGTTTCTTTTGTTGATTCTATTAAAACCTTGAGGAGACTGTGTGCTCCTTTTTTAGAGTAGTTTTATGTGATAATTTCCTGCCAGGAAATAATTTTTCAAATAATTGAAGACATTATAAAATATTCCTTCTCATTTGCCTTGAAAGTTCATATGCAGAGGGTATATGCTGGTGGTCCTTTACTTTTATGTCTATTTTATGTGCTTATCCTTCTAGATTTGTTAGATTTCCTAGTCTATAAGTGAAAAGTGACTGAGGATTGATTATTGACCTTAGCCAAAGTTTGGCAGATTGTCAAATTTTATAACCAGAGATATTTCTCCAAATTTTGACTACTACAAACACAATGAAGCAGTTTTGTGATATAGATTATTGAGGGTGCAAAATGGTCTCTTCTGTGTCATAATAGCCTACATCTGTGTAGTCTTCAATTTGTGTCCCTATTGAAAGCCAAAATACTGTAAATATTTTGTTTTTTTCCAATATTGGGGATGGATTCAAAGAAAGTTTGCGTAGTTTGTGAATTTTAGCAAATGACTTTTTCTAAGACTAGGGCTGGGCTTAAATAATTACAGACAAATCTTTTCTTTTTAATAAAATAGAAAAGCTGCTAAAAAGAGATTTTTAACCTATACTTTATTTAACTCAATTCTTATTTAAAAACTGACTCAGGTAGCTTTCTATCTGGTCTCATGTTGAATTGCCCAGCCCTAATCAAGTGTGAACAAAAATAGAACTGTGCAAACCAGTATGGTATAAATGAATTTTAGTTGATAAATGTCATCTGATAATTTGTCTTTTGAATTGTCTAACATTAGTAAGCTTACTTTTGTTTTTTCCCTCACTGTGCAACTTTTTCAGGTTTGGACCTTATGAGTCTTACGACTCCAGGTCTTCTCTGGGTGGGCGAGATCTATACAGATCTGGCTATGGTTTTAATGAACCCGAACAAAGCCGCTTCGGAGGTAGTTATGGTGGTCGATTTGAGAGCTCCTACCGGAATAGCCTTGACTCTTTCGGAGGTAGAAACCAGGGCGGGTCTAGCTGGGAAGCACCTTACTCCCGTTCAAAATTGAGGCCTGGGTTTATGGAGGACAGAGGAAGAGAGAATTACTCTTCCTACAGCAGTTTTTCTTCACCCCATATGAAGCCTGCACCTGTAGGCTCTCGGGGGAGAGGAACGCCTGCTTATCCTGAAAGTACGTTTGGAAGCAGAAACTATGATGCTTTTGGAGGACCATCAACAGGCAGAGGCCGAGGCCGAGGAGTAAGTACAACAGAATCTTTTCAGATTCTTTTCACTAGTCACTCTTTTAAACCCTTTCAAGACCATGGTTTTCAACTAGAACAAACACTGTTCATCCCAGTGTATTTTGAAGCAAAAGCTGAGTCATAAGCATAATTTTTAGGTTGCCTGTAAAACTTTCTCCAGCACCTCAGAAAATAAGTGCAGTGTGAAATGATTGTTCATAAAGTTTTGCCAAATCTCCCTTTATTAAAAAGGTGAGGATGTTAGGTTTGGTCTAAAAGGGGTTAAAAGGAGTTACATTTTTTTCTTGTAAACACTAGCAGTTTTGCTAGTGGGACAGTTCTTGGATTATTGTAAAAGGTAACTGAACCCTTTTGGAGTTTTTGAGTAGGTTAAAGGTGCAATGTATGATAAAATGTTTATACTTCGCTACTGAACTCTAGCATGTAGAATTTCTTCAAAGCTCCATATTTCACATTAAACACAAGAGACTAAAAGTTGGTGCTAGTTGAGGGTAGTTTAGCCTTGTTTACATGGTGAAGAAGTTCATATGTATAACTAGGTTGTAGAATGATTTGTGGTCAGTATAATTTTGCTAACTCACTCTCTTACAATATGTCTTATTGCTGGGTGTAATATTTTCTCTGTGTCACTAGTTTTACTATTGAGAAATAATTTCCTACCTGTATATGTTTATGGCTCCTTCCTAGGAAGTTATATTTTGTAAATTCTTGCTTAAATGAGCAGATATAGTAGTCTTTAAGTGTTTAATTTCAGGATATACAGTGTTAAGATTATGCCTATGTTCTTAGGTAACTTGAATAACATCACATTTTACCTAGTAAGTGTATGTAGATTATGGAATTATTATGTAGTTTGATCATATAAAGAATACTGTATTTTTGCTATAATGTAAAAGTTCTTTTTTTCTTTTTTCTTTTTTGAGTCAGTTGCTCTTAATATTCTCTTTGCAGAGGGAAGTACTTCTGATAAAAATGCACACGTTTTTGACTGTTAGCTTTTGGTACATCAGTGTAGTGTGTCATATTTGTTTAGATATTTTGCATTTATAACAGTTAACTCTTAGTAAAATGCATTGCACCTTTAATGGATAATTAATGAAGATTTTTCTGATGTGACTGTATACATTATCCGGAAACACTAATTTATTTAAGTCTCCTAGTTTAGCTAGGTATTCCAAGCATAATATACAGATGTAAGCAACTGAATATGTTGCTATTCCAGCATACTTTATGATTGTAGGTTAATTGAAAATAGTTGGGATAAAATTTGAGAACACTTAACATTTTCCATGCTGTATTTTACTTTATAGGCAAATGATTTTTTTCTTAATGAGACTTCAAATATCAATTTTGTTTTTATAATAGAAAAACAGGTATTCCTGTATTTTGTATTTACCATTCTAGTCTGAATGGACTTTTCTTTCTTTCCTCCTGTTAATGAAGTAGATGAACCAATAGGATTTTCTTTTTTAATCTTCACTTGTACAATTCCCATTGGATCCTTCTCTTCAGATTACTCCTCAGTCTTTATCTTCTAAAAGTAAGGGTAGCAGAACAAATTCCTATGGACATGTGGCCTCTTGGTGTAGTGGATTTTGTTAATGATGAGAAGAGGAAGGGACAGAGTCGTTTGGTTGCATGACTCTTCGTCTGTAAACTTTTGCTTCTCAGGCTTCTGGGTCAGAATATGTTTCTCTAGGTAAGAATGTGAATGGAACGTCAGATGCAATTCTTTATCTGAAGTGTGTCTTGGAAGTTGATGCATGGTAATGCTTTAACTCTCCTATTTCATACTAATGTTCCATCTCGCCTTCTCATTCCCTTTTTCAACAGGGAGAAATCCTAAATGATTTCTGGATCTTTTTTACTTCAAACTTCAAATATGGTCTTCCTTGTGTTTCTTAGTTTTAAGCCAGGCTTTAGTAAAATAAATATTTCTTTTAAGGTCTTTTCATGGGAAAATATCAATTAGGAACTCTGAAGAGGAGTTGTCAGAGAGTTGTACAAGTGGTAATATTTTGACAGGCACATATGTTGTTTATGTTCTCAAGTAATTCTGAACTGTAAACATAAAAAATAGGTAGGAAATATCCATATTTGTTCTATCGAAAATAAAAATACTAATTCACTGGATTCGAGTTCATGTAATAATTTACAAAGTTTTCCAATGTGTTTATTCAGAGTGGGCATGTAAAATTTAGTTACATTCTGGAGAATTATCAGGTAAAAATGATTAGATAGATAACATGTAAATTTTGTATGAATTCATTCTTTACCTTTGGATATTATGCTAATATTTCTTGATTTCAAAAATTTACAGCATATGAGTGATTTTGGAAGCATTCATAGACCCGGAATTGTTGTTGACTATCAAAATAAATCCGCCAATGTGACAGTTGCTGCTACAAGAGGAATAAAGAGAAAAATGATGCAACCATTTAATAAGCCCAGTGGAACCTTTATCAAGAAACCCAAGCTAGCAAAACCTGTGGAGAAGATGAGCCTCAGCAAATCACCTAGTAAGTAAGAAAACATAATTGCCATGGTTCAGGATACTTTTTACCTTTTCTTTAAAATTCAGTGCTTTTAGATAATTTTTTCATGTTTATATAGAAAAACTGCATAATAATTATAATTATAGCAATTAGGTTCGTGAAACCCCTAGTAAAGTTATTAGTCATGAACATCAAAATTACCAAGGTACTTTTATTTTAATGTTTTTATTGACTTTAGAGAGAGTGGAAGGGAGATAGAGAGAGAAACATCTATATGAGAGAGAAGCATTGATCGATTGCCTCCCACATGCACCCCAACTGAGGATCAACCCTACAACCTGGATATGTGCCCTGACCAGGAAATTGAGCCAACTACCTTTCAGTGCACAGGGCAACACTCAACCAACTGAGCCACACTGGCCATGCCCTGGTCTACTCTTTCCTAAATCCTGGCTTAGGGTGGAGTCAGAACATCTATATTTTTTAAATGGCCTCACATATGAATTTGAGTCCAACTCTTTTTTTGGGTGTTACAGTGTATTTATTGTTGGAAGTATTGTTGAGGAAGTATTATGTCATATTCCATGGAATTCTCTTTATGAGAACAAAGGGAAGAAATATTTCATGGTTCTTGGTACCAGGAAAATCTGTTTCTTCTAGAAAATTAATTTGCTTTTAAACTTCTGGACATGATGACTCTTAGAGATAATCATATTTCCATTTTTACATTGTTAAAGAATGGACAGCCAATCTGACAGTGAAATTAAGAAAATAATTTCATTCATGTTAGTCTCAAGAATAAGATACTCTGTAATAAATTTAAAAAGGAACACAAAAAGACTTATACACTGAAAACTACAAAATATTGTTGGAGTAAATTAAAGAGGACCTAAATAAATGGAAAAACTAAACCAATGTTTATAGATTAGAAGACAACATTGTTGAGATGGTCACATTCCCCAAACATCTACACATTAGGCACAGTGTCACTCAGAGTTCTTTCTTACTTCTTTGCAAAAATTGACAAGTTGATTCTATAATTCATAGGGAATTACAAGGGACCTAAAACCTACCTTGAAAAAGAACAAACTAGAAAGACTTGCACTTCATGATTGTAAAACTTTATGCAAACCAGTGGTAATTAAGACTTTGATACTTGCACAAGAACAGCCACTGTAGATCAGGAAAATAGAATCAGGAGTTGAGAAATAAACTCGTAAGTCTATGATCACTGGTTTTTTGTTTTTTTTAATCCTCACCCGAGGATATTTTTCCATTTTTTGTACAGATAGAGTGGGAGGGAGAGAGAGGAAGGGAGAGAGAGAGAGAAACATCGACGTGAAGAGACACATCGAGTGGCTGCCACCCGCACGACCAACCAGGGCCGGGGACAAACTGCAACCGAAATACGTGCCCTTAGCGGGAACCGAACCCAGGTCTCTCCAGACTGCAGGCCGACGCTCTAACCACTGAGCAAAACTGGCCAGGGCTGATCACTGGTTTTTAACAAGGATGCCAAAATTATGCAATGAGGAGAGAATAGTCTTCAACAAATGTTTCTCGGATAGCCAAATGCAAAAGCTAAAATCCAAGACCTAAATATAAAAACTAAAACTATAAAACTCTTAGAGGAAAACATAGGAGTAGATCTTGATTACTTTGAATTTCACAAGGAAATCTTAGCTGTGACACCAAAAGCATGAGCAACAAAAGAAAAAAATACATAAATTGGCCTTTATGAAAATTAAAAATTTTATGCTACAAAGGATACCATCAAAAGAGTGAAAAGACAGTCCACAGAGTGGGGAAAAAATGTTTGCAAATAATACATCTGATTAAGGACTAATATCTAGAAGATATAGGAATTTTTAGCCCAATTGAAAAGTGAGCAAAGCGTGTGAGCAGACATTTTTCCAAAAATAAATGCTCACTCTTTAGTTATCACTGAAATATAAATCAAAACTATGATGAGATACCATTTCCCACCCACCTGAATGGCTAGAATAAAAAAAGACATAACAAGCCTCTGTGAGGATGTGGGGAAAACTGAAACCCTCATATACTGCTGGTGGAAATGTAAAGTGGTGTGGTTGCATTGGAAAACAGGTAGTTCCTCAAATGATTAAACAGTTACCATATGATGTAGCAGTTTTACTCCTAGGTATATATCCAAGAAAAATAAAAACATGTCCACAGAAAAATGTGTGTACAAATGTTTATACCAGCATTATTTCTTGTAGCCAAAAGGTAGAAGCAACCCAAATGTCCATCAATGAAGAAACAAATGGGTTATGCCCATACAATGGAGTATTTCTCGGTCATAATTGGGATGAAGTATTGGTACATGCTACAACTAGAGTGAACATTGAAAAGGTTATGCTAAGTGAAGAAAGCCAGTCACAAAAGTCCATATACTGTGTGATTCTTTCATATGGAAATCTAGAATATGGAAAGTTATAGAGACAGAAGTAGATTAGTGGTTGCTTTGGGCTGTGGGTTGTATAGGGAGTAATACCTAAAGGGAAGGGTACCAGGTCTCTTTGAGAGGTATTGAAAATAATCTAAAATTGATTATGGTGATGTTTGCACATATCTGTAAATACACTAAAAACCATTGGCTTGTGCAATGTAAATGGATGAAATGTATGTATGATACATGAAATATATCTCAATCAGGCTTTTGTTTAAAAAAAGTTCAGAGCAAAATTACTGTTACTTTTAATTTTTAACTTTGTATTGTATCTCTGAATGAAATCAAGTACATTTGACCAAATTAGATTATCAAGGATCTACATAAGTAAAAGCTAAGGAAATGTCTTTTTCAACATATTTAATGAAAACATGCAATAGCAAAATAATCTTCAACACATGTTTTGCTTGTATTTGCCTGTACAATGAATTTTTTGTTGTTGTTTCTATTTATCTTATTTTTGCCTTGATGACTGAAAAAGTGTTTTGTCTTCCCAACTTAGGTGATATTGGAAGTATTCATAAAGTATTCTCTTCTTTAGAATTAAGTTTAGATAATTATAATGAATGAATATTCCAAAGTTTTCTGGTCAACTTTTTCAAAATTTTTACATCTACTTTTAAAAATAAGACCTTTTGAGCATTACAATGAATGTATTACTGTATTACTTTGATGTTGGAAGTGCTAAACAAGTGGTGCTAGCCTTCACATAATTATTAACAACAGAAGGGAGAAGGGAAGGAAACAAGGAGACCTACATAAGTTCTCATTCAAAATCACATTTTCATTATGTATTTTTGTATACTGACAATATTTTTAAAAATTTTATCTTCATTTAAATTGCTTAAGGATTAATATTTTATATTTGTATCTATTTTTATAAAAGTGTGATTGTAGTTATTGTTAATAATAGTAAGCCAGTACAGTGATACCTCGGTTCTCGAATGCCTCAGATTTCGACCAAATCGGTATTCGACCAGGAGATTCGAGAAACTTTTGTCTTGGAATCTGAACAAATATTTGGAACTCGAACTTCCGAGATGAGCCGAGTTGAGCCGAATGGTGTTCATTCGGCCCAGCGCGCCTTGCTTGCGTCATCAGTGTGAGTGCAGAGAGAGAGTCACGCTTTGTGGAGAGAGTCACGCTTTGTGGAGAGAGTCACGCTTTACACTGAATTTAACCCTTAGACATACTGTACACTTTTATTTCTTGTTGAGACTTATGTTTTTCTACATATTATATACAAATTAGGCCAGTAAATAGGCATTTTCTGGGGCTTGGAACGAATTAATCCAGTTTCCATTATTTCCTATTGGGTTTCATTGCTTCGGTTCTCGAACAATTTGGTTCTCGACCGTCCTCCTGGAACGAATTATGTTCGAGAACCGAGGTATCACTGTACTTAAATGCTTACTGCACACTAGGCTCTGTATTAAAAGAATATAATATGCATTATTTGTGTAATTCTCACATCAACCTGCTCAGGTATAGGTATGTATATCAAACCTTCCAAATCTGAGAAAACAGGCACAGGGTAGATAAATAACTTGCTGCCCAGGTCAAACAACCAGTAAGTGGCAAAGCCAGGATTTATTCCAGCACAATCTTGCTCTGCCTAGAAACCCTTCACTTAAACCTCCACATGATTTTAGCAGAAAATTGCTTTGTATTATTTTGTCCTCTCTTAAAACAGTATTTTTCTAAGTATAACATTAGAACCATCTTAGAGTATCATATTTGGAAAAAAAGAATTAAAATTACAAATGTTTGATTCTTTTCTCAAAATGTATGAACTAGAATATGAAACTCAGGAAAGATTTAAATACTGTTCTTAAATTTACTTTCCTACCATGCTTTGCAAATCGATATCTATATTGTTTAATAAAAAAATAATTTGGGATTCTGGAAACCTGATACTAAGTTAGTTGAATGTGTGTTGTGGGGATATCTATACTGTGTTAATTGATAGATTGTTATTTACAAATTGTGTACTCTGGGTATTACTAGAATAGGCAATTCAGTTGAACCTCTTGGGGCTGGGTCCAAAGATATATTTTATAGGTATAGTTAAGTAAATATTGCAAAGTTTGAAACAGAAACTGATTTGCCATTAAAGCAGATATATGTAATCCAACCCCTCCCCCCCCTTAACAATAAGAAGAGTGAAAAAAAAAAATAGTGTAGTGTACTAGGAATAATGCCAATTTTATTTTATTTTTTGGTACATGCCCCTAGTGGGAACTGAACCCGGGACTCTGGTCCGCAGGCTGATGCTCCAACTGCTGAGCCAAACCGGCCAGGGCTGAAGCCAAAATTTTGTACTCAGTTCAGCCTTTCACTGTCGGGTGTAAGATGGGCATTTTGAAAGGTATTTGCTAAATAATCAGGAATAAGAGGTCTTGCAGTATGGACTATATGATATGTTGGAAAGCAGTAGGAAAGAAACCATATTCTATTATTTAGCTGAAGGTACAACATATATCATAGCTTTAGCATATGAAAAAGAAATGCAGTTACTTCTAGTTTGAGGTCATATACCTGTAGATATTCCGTAGAGTGAGGGTTTTAGGGAAATTGAATGAAGATATTGAAAATGGTTAATTAACAAGAATGTATCTTGCCCTGGCCAGTTTGGCTCAGCGGTTAGAGCATCGGCCTGCGGTCCAGAGAGACCTGGGTTCGGTTTCCGTAAGGGGCATGTACCTCGGTTGCAGTTTGTCCTTGGCCCTGGTTGGGTCGTGCGGGAAGCAGCCACTCAATGTGTCCCCTTCACGTCGATGTTTCTCTCTCTCTCTGTCTTCCTCTCTTTCTCTCCCACTCTATCTGAACAAAAAATGGAAAAATGTCCTCGGGTGAGGATGAAAAAAAAGGTATCTTTAAGCTCTTATAAAATGATGAAAAATCTAGATATCAAATTTTAAGGTATTCATTTTACATAATTTTAAATCATTCCACTGTATATATAGCAAGTGCTGCTTTAATATTTACTGTTAAGTTTATGAATTTCTAGTTTTTCATTATTTTGTATTATGTATTTTTACAAACACAACCCAAAAGGAAGCCAATGCATAAAAGGAAAAGTTGAAGGGCAGATAAGTTTTTTTTTTTAAGTGTAAAGTTAAATGTATTGTAAGAAGCTGCTCACAGTGAGATGCCACTTCACACCATGTGAAGTAGGTGGACATAATTTTAAAAAACCCACAAGTGTTGTTGGATGTGGAAAAATTGGAACAATCACATTACTTTTGGGAATGTAAAATGGTGCAGTTGCTGTGAGAAAAAGTTTGATGGTTCCTCGAATGATTAAATATAGACTGATCATATGACCCAGCAGTTGCACTTCTGGGTATATACCTTAAAGAATTGAAGAGAAGTATTCAAACAAAAGCTTGTACACAAATGTTCAAAGCAGCATTATTTATTTATTCCTCACCCGAGGACATTTTTCTGTTCATTGGATAGAGTGGGAGGGAGCGAGAGGTAATGGGGAGAGAGAGCAACATTGATGTGAGAGAGACAGACACATCAACTGGCTGCCTCCCACCGACCCTGTAAGGTACATGTTCTTGACCGGAATCGAATCCGTGACTCATTGGTCTGCGGGCTAATGCTCTAACTGCTGAGCCAAACCAGCCAGGGCCATAGCAGCATTATTTACAATAGCCAAAGGTAGAAACAATGCAATTGTTTGTTAACAAATGGATATAAGAAAATGTGATGTATCCACACAATGGAATGTTATTTAGCCATTAAAAGGAAGGAGGTACTGATACATGGAACAAGGTGTGAATGAACTTTGAAAACACTATGGTAAATAAAAGAAGCCAGACAAAAAAGGCTATATATATTGCATGATTCTATTTATGTGAAATATCCAGAACAGGGAAATCTATAGAGACAGAAAGCAGATTAGCAGTTACCAAAGGGTTAGGAAAAGGGTAAGTGGGGAGTGACCACCTAAAGGATATGGGGTTTCCATTTGGGGTGGTGATGAATTCTGAAACTAGGTAGTGATGATCGCACAACATTGTGATGTAATGTCATTGAATTGTTTACTTGGAAATGGTTAAAATAGTAAATTTTATAAGTATTTATTAGTTCATTTGAATTAAGAGTTTTTTTTTTTTTAAAAAGGAAGAACCTGCTTTTATTTTAGAGTTCATACATTTTAAGAAATTTTGATGAAGCTGCTATAATATATATAGATTTTTGTATCTAAGGCTCTCCAGTTTTCATTGCTCTCCAGTTTTCATTTAGTTTCCATTTTAATGAAGGGTCAGATTACTTCAGTTTTTCCTGAAGTGGTATTCAAGATGATTTTTAGGTCAGTGACTTTCAGCCTTTTTCATCTCATGCTACACGTGAACTAATTACTAAAATACTGTGGCACAAAATAAATTTTTTTCTGATCTGACAAAAAAAATAGGTATAATTTTGATCCATTTACACCAGATGGCTTTTGTTGTGTTGGCTGTTGTCATTTTTTAAATTTGACAATCTAAAGGAAAATATGTCAGTGCCCCTGATAAATAGTCATGTATTGCATGTTTTAAAAATTATTGCGGCACACTGGTTAAAAATCACTCTTTTAGGTGATAAGGGTAAGAAACAATAAATACATTTAAAGAAAAATATATAGCAAATAATCACATAGACGAAAAAAGTAAATATGACAATGTTCATGATGATTGTATTCAAATTAAGTTTCAGATGTACTGGGTAGTCTTGAACTCTGATTTTTTTTGTGTGAGTTTAATTTAGTCTGTTATCACCAAGTAAACCTTATATGTCTGTAACTTTATAAACGAGGGGCTAGAAGGGGAGAAAGGAAAAATGGTCTGCAGTCTTAACATTTTTGTCTAATATTCTAGCAAAAATTGATCCGAAAAATGAAGAAGAAGAAAAGCGGCGAATTGAGGCTCGTCGAGAGAAACAAAGGCGCAGAAGGGAAAAAAACAGTGAGAAATATGGAGATGGATACAGGTTTGTGCTTAGTAGTTACATAATTGAGCTCATTATGAAGCCATTTTCAAGAAAAGGTAATCATTTGGAATGTGAAAATACCTGAGCATAAAATGAAAAGTTTTGACCAAAGATATATAAGAATGCTTTTGATTTTTGATATTTATATACAGTTACCACTTAGAAAATCTAAAAAAAGAAGTCCCATTCAATAATGATAATTCAAAAATAAAATATTCAGACATACTCTTAAAAAAGAAATATATGTCATAACATGAAGAAAACCACAGAGTCTTTGAGATTTGACTATACGGAGACAGTGATATTTTTTTTTTTAATCCTCACCCAAGGATATGTTTATTGATTTTAGAGAGGGGGAAGGAAGAGAGTGAGAAACATTAATGTGAGAGAGAAGCATTGATTGGCTGCCTCTCACGTGTACCTGACCAGGAATCAATCCCAAAACCTTTTGGTGTACGGGAGGATGCTCCAACCATCTGAGCCACTTGGCCAGAACCATAGTGACATTGGATAGGAAAATGAAATTTTACAAATATATCAGGTCTTTCCAATCCTGATTCCAAATAAATTTTGAAAAAGAAGAGTAAATGCATAGATACTAGCTCTTCCAGATAGTTAAAGTATGTGGTACTAGGAAAAGGTAATCAGTGTAACTGAATTTAAACAGATGTAATTAACATGAAAACAGATAATAAGAATATGTAAGAATATAATGTATAATAAAGAAGATACTGCAGCCCTGGCCAGTTTTCTCAGTGGTTAGAGTGTCAGCCTGCAGACCAAGGAATCTTGATTCTGGTCAAGGGCACATACCTCGGTTGCGGTTTGGTCCCTGGCCCTGGTCAGCGTTGTGCGGGAGGCAACCAGTCAGTGTCTCTCTCTCTCTCACATTGATGTTTCTCTCTCCTCCTCTCCCTCCTAGTCTGTCTGAAAATAAATGGAAAAATATCCTCGGGTGAGGATTAAAAAAAAGATAAATGCAAACGATAGGGGAATTGCTTGAACAACTGAACAATAATAAGAAAAATAGTTTAGGTCCTCTTCTTACACCAACGAGGAAGAATTAAGGTTAATTAAAAAAACCTTAAAAAACAAAATGGAATATTTTAATCTCTGCAAGAAGACTTTATTGTCTAGGTTTAAAAGTTCTATAGTAAATCACAAAGGAAATGATGACCAGATTTGTTTAGATAAAATTTTAAAACTTAGAAGGAAAGCAAACAGATGTGGAAAATGTAAACATGAGAAATGATTGATGTCTAAGTTAAATAAATGTCACTGAAGCAGAATTTTTTAAAAAGAAAACAAGATGGCTAATAATTTGGTGAAAGAACAACAGCTAGCTAATAATTTTAGAGAAAAATGTTGCAATTCACTGTCACTTCAATAATCTGAAATTTTAAATATTACAGCATTTTATTAGCAAAGAGGAAAGAAATACTAATTTTCTAATTGGGATACAGTCAAAAGACACTTATAATTTTCTGGTGACGATGTAATGTAGTTAAAACTACTGGGAAGCAACTTAGCAGTTTTTTAAAAATGTCTTAAAATTTTTTATACTTTTAATCTCTCCAAGAAAATAAACTAAAAATGGAGAAGAGTTTAATCTAAAAAGGTGCTCATTACAGCATTATTTATAACAGCTCCAAATACCAGCATTAGGGTGTGACCAAGTATATGTGGGATTAGACACATTTCTTCATGGTTCTTAGGCTATTGGTTATAAAGCCTGAAACATACAGAAAATGCTGGCAAAACAGAAGAATACAGGGTGGGGCAAAAGTAGGTTTACAGTTGTATGAATGGAAAATAATACAATAAATCATATGAGGCCTGGCCGACATGGCTCAGTGGTTGAGCATTGACCCATGCACTAGGAGGTCACCAGTTCAATTTCTAGTCAGTGCACATGCTCAGGTTGTGGGCCAAATCCCCAGTGGGAGGCATGCAGGAGGCGGCCAATCAGTGTTCTCTCTCACTGATGTTTCTATCCCTCCCTCTCCCTTCCTCTCTAAAGTAAAAAAAAAAAAACGAGAATAAGTTGTTTCACATACTCACAACTGTAAACCTACTTTTGCTGTACCCTGTATATATGCAAGATCTAAAGTTATGCATAGAAAAAAAGAGAGACTACTAGGAAAGTTTTTAAAAAAGACAATATTGATATTTATCTTTTTTCCTCTGAAATCTGCCCAGGTACTAATTATGCCAGAGAAACAAAGAATATAAAATTTAAAAAGTAAATTCAATGTTTTCCCCATTTAAATATAGTTTTGCTCTATGAAAGACTTATGCAGCATGAAGAGAATTAAATGTTTCACTTAAGTGAATTTTCTAGATATCTAAAACTTTTTCTTAGTTCAAAAGATAACATTTTAAGAATCTGCAAACCTTTTTAAGGAGTATTTTAAAATGTATGAATTTTCTTCCATATTAAACATGATACTCTGTTATTTCTTGGTTTTAATATATACATTGGTTTTCCTTATGTAAAATGTAAAAGAAAATTCAGTTGCATTCGATTCTCAGATTTTTTTGTTTGATTAGAGTTGATATTAATCTGCTAGGTATTACTTGTGTAATCTTTGTGTTCTGCTTTAATAATCTTTAACTATGTTCTTTCTGGTTTTTTACTTATAATTTGTTGGAACCTGAGAAACAATAAGATTAAGCTTATTAAGAATTAACTCATAAAAAGACATTTTAAGGGGCAGTGATCTTGTCCTTGGGAGTACCTCCCACTCTTATATCATTTCTTCTTTTAAAGGGTAATGGCGTAGTTCCTTTGGGTGCAGAAATAAATTGAAATGAATGCTTTGTATCAAATGTGTAAGAATTCAAAGGTGATTTTATAGGAGTAATTTTTCTATTTATTTACTCTATGAATACTTTATCCATTAAAACTTATAGATTTGGATATGATATATCCTATCCTTGGTAATATATATTGTGATTTGGAGAAAAGAAAAGAAGCGGACTTTCACCTAGCCTTTTCCCCATAATTCCTAATATAAACCCTATGGCATGGTCCAAAGAGTATCAGTTAAATTAAATTGTCATTTTAGGATAAGAATATTATTTTTTTATTTTTTTTTATTTTTTATTCTCACCCGAGGACATTTTTCCATTTTTTGTTCAGGTAGAGTGGGAGGGAGAGAGAGGAACAGAGAGAGAGAGAGAAACATCGATGCGAAAGGAACACATCGAGTGGCTGCCACCCGCACGACCGACCAGGGCCGGGGACAAACTGCAACCGAGGTACGCGCCCTTAGCGGGAACCGAACCCGGGTCTCTCAGGACCGCAGGCCGACGCTCTAACCGCTGAGCCAAATCGGCCAGGGCGGATAAGAATATTTTTAAATAGTCTAAAATTATTTTAGTTTATCAAAGCAGTTTTACTTTGAGTTAGGTTAAAAGAGTGACAGTAAATATTCCTGTGATACATATTTTTGAATACTTGATTTTTTTTAATATGATAAAGAGGACGGAAAGGTAGGGAACATGGAAGGAAAGGGATGGGTTTTTGAGAGGTGTAGACAGAAAGTACGAAGTCGTTTAGGCGAAGACTTCTACATAGGAGTGCATGGAAATGGATCAGTGGATTTGAACAGATTTAAGAATGAAGGGGCAGTAGGAGTTGTTAGGCAGCTTAGAATAGAGGTCATGGTTTGAGGGGGGAAAAAGCAAAGAAATAGAAATGTTTCATTTGAAAATGACTGTAGTGGGTTGAAAGGTATAATCTAATTAAAACTTTTAATGAAGACATACCATATGCCAGATACTGTTAAAGGTATTTGTGGGTGAAGCTAAATAGAGAGGTAGTAGATATTAAGAGCTTTTCTAAATGGCAGCTGAAAGCATTTTAACTTTTTTTTTTTTTTTTGAGCCTTAAGGAGCCAGTGAAGCCTTTTGAACAATAATGTGCTGTTGCCTCCTTTAGGAAGTAACAATAATTAATTGAATAATCACTATATACAAGGAGCTGTTCTAAGGGCTTTATTATGTATTAATTTTTAAAGTTCTCATCTCATTAAGAAAAGAAAACTAAGACTCAGTCACAGAAGGGGGCTAGCGTCTAAACCCAGTGGTTGGCTCCAGATCCAATGCTCTTAACCAGAGAAATAAATCTAATAGTAGTTTAAGGAATTAGTTGGAAATGGGGATTGGAGGCAGAGAAACCAGTTAGGAAGGTTTGTCCTAATTCTAGGAAACGGAAATAAGAATATGTAAGATAGGAACAATTATATGGGAGAAAAAGAGGGAATTTGTTCTGGAATGGCTTCCAACCTTCTAAATACAGCATTTGTCCAGACCAGAACTGTTAGTCATCCTGAATCGGTCTTCAGGGAACAAGACTTGATCACCCAAGAGCTCCAAGGGAGTGAATTATGGTTGTCTGATGTCACACCTGGCTGAAAAGTGTTGATACTACTTTAGTGGTTTGGAAACAAGTATGGAACAGAGTGTAAAACAAGTAGTGGAACTTTGGAAATTGATACTTCTAGAGGTTTGCTTTGGCTTTCTAACTGGTCTAGGCTAGAAGTGGGGAGTTTAGGATTAGATGAGGTAGATACACTGACTCCATCTTTCATAGCCAGCAGCTCCAGGGTGGGCCAGAAATGTGAAGTAGTATAATGACAATGTTGTCCAAATAGTTACTTAAAGAAATACTGTTTTTGTTTTACTTAAGCTAAATTTATATCAACCATAAAGTGGAAGAAAGGAAATCATTTACGCTAGTAAAATTAGTTTAATTGTTATCTTTATATGAACTCTGTAAATAAGTAAGGTAATATTTAAAGAAAAACTTTTTTTCCCTTATAGAATGGCTTTCACATGTTCATTTTGTAAATTTCGAACGTTTGAAGAAAAAGATATTGAACTGCATCTGGAAAGTTCTTCTCACCAGGAAACATTAGATCATATTCAGAAACAAACTAAATTTGATAAAGTAGTTATGGAGTTTTTACATGTAAGTAGCTGTTTTTGAAATAAAAAGCACTTTATCTAACATTTCAATTTCCTATTTTTTTATAGTTCTCCGTCTCCCATTTTATGTTTCTAAAATTTTAATCTACTCTTTACTTAAATGGTTATTTTAAAATTATCCCACAATTAGATGTGAATTCCTCTTCTATAATAGAATTTAGATTTGTTATTTGAGAGAACAGTTTACATTTACCACAGTAATTTCTGGTAGAGATGTCAGGAAAATAATTCCTTTAACAGCTGTTTATTGATGCAGAATTAGCTGTCATCCATTGAAGGGAGTCTGTGTATGTGGTGTTGTGCTGGGTACTTTGATATTTTATTTGAGCCTAATAACAACTCTTTTTTATCATGAAAGACCGTGCTCAGAACAGTTTAGTGACTCAGTACGTAGCGGAGTCTGAATTCAGAGCAAGGTGTGTTTAGTGTCCTTCGTATTATGAGTGTGTGACATCAGTTCAACGGTTTTTCTTCAATATTTATGAAATGTGTTGTGCAGGCACTGAAGGCCAGACACTACCCTCAATGAACAGACCACAGGTGGAACTAGAACACACTCGCACACACAGATGACACAGTTAAGTGGAAGGGCCAAGAATGATAGTATAAGCAGAAGGGCTTTGGAGTAAGGGAGGATAGTTGGGGTCACGGATGCTTCAGGAAGGTGTTAGACCTGGACTGCTGATTGTGCATACAGTTAATTTGGGTAGAAGAGATGGAATTGTTTGAAGGTTAGAAATAGAATCATCATTCACTCCTCCATATCCTTGCAGAATTATGTCCCTTAATTACAATTTTATGCAGTTCATTTCTTAACTGTTTCTGTCATTTAGGACTTAAGTACTCACCTGCCCAGAGAAAACCTCTTGACTAGTCCAGTTCTCTTTGATTCTCTTACTCTATATGCCTAAACTACATTATGAAAAGTGAATACTTTTTGTAGTTTTCTGGTACTTCATGATAACCAAATTGTAAGCTTTTTGGGAACAGATATTAGTTCTTACATAACACATACTGTTATTTTTCATAGGCCGAGCATGATGCTGAGCATATGCTAAGTGTTCACTGATAACTTCGTATTCTTCCTATATTTTTTTCTAGGAATGTATGGTGAATAAATTCAAGAAAACATCTATTCGTAAGCAACAGACAAATAATCAAACAGAAGTAGTAAAAATAATTGAAAAAGATGTTATGGAAGGTAAGTATTTAAACAAATTGTTTTAGAAATTTACATGTGTATTTTATAACATAACTGATTTAAATGAAAATGATGCTCACTACAGTGATACAGTACAAAGTTATATGTGGTAGTCCTGAGTGGATTACAGAAATGAACTTGGACTTCCTGTTCTCATGCTTACAAATTTATCACTTCCTACTCTTACAGCTTTCACTTCAGTTTTATAGGAAAAGTCAATTTACCTCTGTATGGAATGACTTCCACCATCTGTCCTGTCTTTCTTATCCCTTCTCATTTCCTTAAGGACTTTTGCTCATAGTTCTTACCTCCTTAGGGACTTTTGCTTTTCTGTTTTTCAGTCTTTCCTTCTCTTTTAATTCCCTCCCTCAAGCCTATGTTCTTATCTTAATAACAAACAAAAAACCCCAAAGGAACAAAGGAAAATAAAAACAGGTATTAGTTCACCTAAAACCCACCTTTATCTTTAAACAACCATGCTTCTTTATGCATAATCCACACTGGTCTCTGTTTCTTCATTTCCCATTTATTAGTTTACCCAGAGTAGACATTTTTTCTGCTACCATTAGTTTACTGAAAGTGCTCTGACAAAAGTTACCAATGCCAACCTCTATAGGTTCTTTTGAGTCATTGTCTTATTTCTGTAATGTTTTTCACTGATAACTTTATTCTCTCTGAATCCATTTCATCCCTTGGTTTCTCTGGTATCTCACTGCCCTGGTATTTTCCGTATTCCCTTGTCATTTTTTACTTTGTGTGCTTTTCTTTCTGTATCAGGCTTTTAAAAGATTTTTTCCCAGTATTCTGTCATTAGTCCCATTACCATCTCTTTTTATATTTCTTCCTGATGAATTCATTTACTTACAGAGTTTAAATGAATACTTTTGTTAATTACTAGACATCTATAGCACAGATCTCTTTTTAAATTCCTACCTCATACATACAACTGCCTATTCACATCTCTCTTCAGCAGTTTCACAAAATCAACATGTCCAAAAACTTTATCCTTTCTTTGAACATCCTTCAGCCCTGAAGAAAACAGAACAACCCTGGCCAGTGTAGCTCAGTTCGTTCGGCATTGTCCTGTACACCGAAAGATTGCTGAGTTTGATTCCTGATCAGCTTGATCCCTGGTAGAGGGCATACAGGATGCAGCCAATTGATGTTTCACTCTCACATCGATGTTTCTCCCCTCCCCCATCCCTTTCTTTCTCTCTCTCCTTCCCTCCCTCCCTCCCTTAAAAAAAACAAAAAGAAAAGAAAACAAACAAACACACACAACTCAACAAATACTCCTTCATTTATGTTGGAAAGTGGCCTTACCATCAAAGCCTGAAGTATGAAGTTAATCCTAAGTACTTACTTTTACTTGACTATATTTTTAACATTGTGTCCTTTAGGTTCTATCTTTTAAATATCTACTGAGTCTGTTTATCTCCTCTCTAATTAAAGCATCTGATCAAATATTTGTATGTTCTTTTGATAATTACTGTATTTCACTAACTAGTGTCCTTACTGCCAGTCCTTCTTACCTCTAATTCTACTATATTACATTATTACTTTAAGTATTTTCAACGCTTCCTCCATTCTCTGCAGGATAAAATTCAGATTCCTAGGCATGGCACAAGAAGCTCTCCATGGTCTAGGCCTTTCTCTTTTTCTCTGTTCTCATCTTTTGCTCTTTCTTTGTACTTTGTGCCCCAGCCATATTGCATTTCTTTCATTTCCCAAAAAGAGCCATTTTCTCTTACACCTATCCCTTGCGTATATTTATACTTTTACCTGTAATAAACCTCAGTTACCATTTTCAATATCCAACATATTTTGCTCCTTACGAATCCAGTTTTAATATCTTTTCCCCTATTCCTAGCCACTCACATTCATAATCACATTCTTATTTTACTATAGAATTACATTTTTTTCTTTCATTTCCTTTTCAGTTTGGACTTACAGGCTTCAGACCATGATTATATAACATGATTAAGAAATATAATGTAGTTATACTGTATCATTTTAATCATTTACCCATATATTTTTCATCTATATATGCATATTTATGAAATATAGTAGAAAAGCTCAACATAAGCCTATATACTCCAATCCTTTTTTGGGAAAAAGGTGTATAAATATTTATGGAAACGAAATAGTAATACTTGATTTGTCTGAAATAAAAATATTTGAATTATTTCTCATTAATAATTGGATTTCTTTTGTAGGTGTCACTGCAGATGATCACATGATGAAAGTAGAGACCGTTCACTGCAGTGCATGTAGTGTGTATATCCCTGCTTTACATAGTTCAGTTCAGCAACACTTAAAGTCTCCTGATCACATCAAAGGGAAGCAGGTAAGTTTGCATCTATCCTAATGAAGTCCTTAAATGATTCAGCAATTCCTTATTGTCCTTTAAAGGCCCTTGTTTCATACCTGCCTACTTGTGCACAATTCTTTATTCTCACATGGGAATAACTGTAAAGATAGCTAGAGAGGCAATGTACATGGTGGTTAGATTGTGGGCTCTGGAGCAAGACTTTCTCGATTTGAATTGTGGTTCAGTACTTAACATGTAAATATAGTTTAAGTTTTCTTATTTGTTAAGTGGGTATGGACAATCATTCTACTTTTATGTGACTATTTAAAGATTAAAATATAAAAGGCACTTAAAATTGTGCCTGGCACATAGTAGGCATTCAGGAAAGAAACTATAGCTGTCCTTTTTATTAACAATTTTTAAAAATTGGTCCAAAATGATTGCGTGTGTGTCTGTCACACGCGTGTGTGCATTTTAGAACAAAAAAGAAAGATTTGATTATAACATTTTTCTGTGGTTAGGAAAAATAAATTAAAAGAATAAGAATATCACTATCCTTATTCTTAACATTTTTTAGTAGAATTTGCTAAAATATTCTGCCAAAATTTACTCTTTTCTTTCTGTGAGCATATTTCTGCTTATATTTTATTTATTTATTTTTATTATAGTTTCTCTTTATTGAGAGAGAGAGAGAGAAACATCGATGAGAGAGAACATTGATTGGTTGCCTCTTGCATACCCTCCTCTGGGGATTAGGCCCACAACCTGGGTAGGTGCCCTGACTGGGAATTGAACCGGGGATCTCTTGGTGGCATGGATCAATGCTCAACCACTGAGCCACACCAGCTGGGCTATTTCTGCTTTCTTATTGGTTGATTTTAGTTAAGTTAAATTTATTTTTAAAATGTTTATATTGTACAAACTTTGTTTGAAAAGCAAAATTAAAATTAAAATTTTAAATATTAAAGACTTACATGTTTTAAAATTGATTTTAGAGAGAGAAAGGAAGGGGGAGAGAGGGAGCAGCATCTAATTGTTGTTCCACTTATTTATGTATTTATTGACTTATTCTTGTATGTGCTCTGACTGGGGATCAAACCTACAACCTTGTTTATTGTATGATGCTCTATCCAGCTAGGGCTAAAGATATATTTTAAATAGAACATACCTGCGTCTTAAATTCATATTTTGTATGGAAGGAAACTTCAATAAACATAGACTTTTTTAGTTACTTTGAGCACGTATAATATTTACGTGCTCAAAAAAATCTTTGTCTTTCTCTCTTGATATTCCTTTGGCACTTTTTTGGTTTCTAGACATTGCATGTTATTACCTTTCCTCCCCTGTATAAAACAGTCTTGTGATAGTTACAGCCCAGGGGTAGGCTAATTACTCTAACTGTATGAAAAATGATTCTTTCTGTTTTGGTAGCATGAAAATTAATAGTTGGAGTAGTTGGGCCTGGGTTAGGTGGAGGTAGAATAGAAAAGAGAGAGAGCAGCTGTCTAAAAGACCTAGATTTAGGGTGTCTGGTGACTGGGTATATGTTGTTGAAGCTCATCTGCTCATCGATGCTTCATTCTTTTAATCCATAGAAGACTTATATTGTGGTCACAGTAGCTATTGTTGCTTTATAGTTTAATTTGCCAGAAAGAAAATAATTTAAATCTAAGGATTTGAGCATACAATGTTATTTTAATTATGGAAATATTTTTTATGACATGGTTTTCAAATACTTATGTGTGTTTTATTTTTCATAGGCTTATAAGGAACAAATAAAAAGAGAGAGTGTCTTGACTGCTACAAGCATTTTAAATAATCCAATAGTGAAGGCGAGATATGAACGTTTTGTTAAGGTAAGATGTTAGAGTATCAACTCCAGGTTATATTGTAGTATTGTAATAATTAGTGACATAGTAACTCTTTGCAGTATTTAAATATAGTACAACATTAGGAAGAATTTTTCTTAATATCTTGCATATAAGTAAAACATCTGTTTTTCCTAATTGTTGGGATTTGTTGGCGGGAGAGCAGAATGCCGTTTCTTACTCAACCCTTTTCTAGCTCTGAATCATTTGAGAGATGTACAGGAGTCTAGTAGAAGATCCAAATGTTAGCTTTATTCTTGATTTGTAGAAAAAGGAAGATTTGAAGAATATGTTTTATTTATTTATTTTTTAACTTACCTTTATTGTTGACTGTATTACAGATGTCCTCCCTTTCTTCCCCCACTGACCCTATCCTCCCCAATCCCGCCCACCTCCTGCCTTCCCCACACTATTGTTTGTGTCCACTGGTTATGCATATATGCATAGAAGTTCTTTGGTTTATCTCTTCCCGCCTTCCCTTCCCCCTTCCCTTTGAGGTTCATCAGTCTAGCAACCAGTTTGTACTTCTTAATTCCTTCATCGTTTTCACCTATTCCCCCAACCCCATCCCATATGGCAAGCAACAAAAAGTTCTCTGTATCTATGAGTCTGTTTCTGTTTTGCTTGCTCATTTTGTTTGTAGATTCAGTTGTTGATAGGTATGTATTAATTGCCATTTTATTCATATTTTTGTTCTTCTCATTCAAGAAGACCCTTAAACATTTCATATAATACAGGTTTGGTGGTGATTAACCCCTTTAGCTTTTTCTTGTCTGGGAAACTCTTTACATGTCCATCAATTCTAAATGATAGCTTTGCAGGATAGAGTAATCTTGGTTGTAGGTCATTACTTTTCATCACTTTGACTATCTCTTGCCGCTCCTTTCTGGTCTGCAAAGTTTCTTTTTGAGAAATCGGCTGACAGTCTTACGGGAGTTCCTTTGTAGGTAACTAACTGCTTTTCTTTTGCTGCTTTTAAGATTCTTTCCTTGTCTTTAACCTTTTGCATTTTGATGATGATGATGTGTCTTGGTGTGGACCTCTTTGGGTTCATCTTGTTTGGGACTCTCTGTGCTTCTTGGATTTGTATGTCTGTTTCCTTCACCAAGTTAGGGAATTTTTCTGTCATTATTTTTTCAAATAAGTTTTCAATTTCTTGCACTCTCTCTCTTCTCCTTCTGGCACCCCTATGAAGCAGATGTTGCTACATTGAAGTTCCTTACACTGTGCTCATTTTTTTGGATTTTTTTTTTAAATGTCTCTTATTTACATTAGTAACTAAATCTTTATTTTGTAAATTAGAGAAGTTTTATTTATTTTATCTGTTGTGGTGAGTAACCTCATGCTCTGTGTAGAATCCTGATATGAAATGTTAACTACGTCTCTTCAGTGCCAACAGGAATCTCCAAATTGGAGTGTGGTGAGGAAGGAAACTGTTCAGTGCAAAACAGCTGAACTGTGATGTAGCACTGCTGTGAAAAGAGCATGGCTGTGAGGTAGCCCTGGGGCCAGCTGGCTCTTGGGCCAGGCCCTTCTCTACCTAGACAGCTCTGCTCTACTCTTGTTTGTGCTTTGCTGGTCTGCTTTGTTCTATGTCATTCTGCTCTGACCTGCACTGGTCTGCTTCGCTCTAATGAGACAACTTCTGTGTCTCAGCTCAGCCAGGGAGACAAAGTATTCAGTCTTTGGTGGAACGGGAAAGTGTGCTTTCAAAGCCAGAGGTGAGTTAGCTTATTTGGACAGAAGTTCCTGTCCTTGGTCCCTGATTTATCTGTCCTCATGCAAATGAGGACTCCAAATCCTCACAGGTTCAAAAGGCATTGTCCTGATTGGTCAGAATTGAGCTGCGCAGCTTTGCTTAGATAGGGAATGCCTCAGTCCTATTCGTTGAAATGATTCCAGGAACTCCTGTATTTTGTTTTTTGTTTTTGTTTTTTTATCCTCACCCGAGGATATTTTTCCATCTTTTGTACAGATAGAGTGGGAGGGAGAGAGAGAAGAGAGAGAGAGAGAGAGAGAGAGAGAGAGAGAGAGAGAAACATCGACGTGAAGGGACACATCGAGTGGCTGCCACCCGCACGACCAACCAGAGCCGGGGACAAACTGCAACCGAAGTACATGCCCTTAGCGGCAACCGAACCTGGGTCTCTCTGTACCGCAGGCCGACGCTCTAACCGCTGAGCCAAACTGGCCAGGGCCCAGGAACTCCTTTAAAATGGCCCTTTCCAGGGATCGAACCCACAACCTTGGCATGTGGGGATGGTGCTCTAACCAACTGAGCTACCTGGCCAGGGCTTTACTGCATTCTTGACACCACTTTGAAAAAGCAAGTGCAGCACTACTTAAATTTAATTTTGGGGGACATATGGCATCAAAAAGATAGCTAAAGTAGGAAAAAGTAGATTTTTATCCTTGCTATATCACAAACTTTTGAGAAGTTAATGGTTTCTATTAATGTATGGAAATAATTTTTAAGGAGAAGAATACAAATTAGAATTTCTATATAAGCTTTTCAAACTATACTTTAGAATCACTTCATGAGAAAAGACATCACTGGTGGGAGTGTTTTTCTCATGGATCAATTTTGGAGAAAGTTCCTAAACTGAGGAGAACTCATGAACCTTGTTACTCTGAATGTGATCCATGGACCAGTAGCATTGGCATTACCTGGGAGCTCATTAGAAACGCAGAGTTTCATTTTTAGTACATGTCCATGCCTATTGAAGAAAAATCTTTATTTTAATAAGATTTCATTTGATTAATTTGCATTACAGTTCAAGAAGCACTGGTGTCACATTGCTCAGTGATTTCCCTTTGTTCAGCATTTCTGTCTACTCTGTTCCCTGCTGTCATTCCCCCAAATATCCTCTGTTCCTGGTCAGCTTTGGTCATGACTTAAAACTCTCACTTGCAAGTGTTCTCAGTCTGACAAAACACCCTTTTTAATCTTTGTCCCGTGAAGATATCAGTTCATCAGTTTTTCTCAATTCTCCAACTGTATCATCTTGTTCCCTTCACTCCCTGGCCTGGACATTCTAAAATTCCTTACTTATCTGTTCTTCTGCCACATACTGTTCCCAGCACTGTGCTATCTCTGTTAGCTTTATTAACTGTATCTTACTAAAAATGTCATGGAATTGTGCCAGTACTGTGTTTGCCACATTTTCACTGCAGTTCACAATAATTTTACTTGTTACCAGTCAATGTAATATGATACCTATAGTGACTGTTTCAAAGTTTTTCCACTCTTCACATATCCAGTGGTCAGCCTCCCTCCCTCCTTCCCTTCCCATGTTCTGACTTCTTTCTTCTCTTGGGGAGATCGAGACCATTAGATGTGAACTCTTTAGTTCTCTCCTTTCTGCCTTAGAGCAGATTTGTGTATCTCTCCCTCACCTTTATTGTTATCTGTGAGGGAAAGTCACCTTTTTTACTCTTCATCTGTGTTCTTGTTTTATCGATGATCTCTTTCCTTACTTGCATCTGACTTTTTCCCTCTTTATTTTACTATCTTCCCCAAACAGACGTGCTTATGAGTTCCCTAAACTAAAAATGACTTAATTTTTCTTAGTCTCTGGTTATACTTGGAAAGGTAGTTTACCCTGCATTGTGCTCTGTGTTTCCTTTATATTATTCATTCTTTAACCTAGTAGTTCTCAGTTGGAAATATGTAATTAGAATCACCTGTTAGGCTAAAATCAAATAAAAATCTGCCTAGTCCCTTTTTAAGACCTTGAAAATTAGGGTTTTCTGAATATCTCTGAAATATATAAGTTACCAGATTTCTTCCCTGGATATTTTGATTCAGGAGGTCTGATATTGAATCAGGAATTTGTGATCAGCAAGAACTCCACTACTTGACTAAATTAAAATCTCAGAGAATGGGACTTGGGCCTTTGTCTTTTGAGACTTCACAGTAAATTGTGATAGTTATTTCTTGCTGTTTAACTTTCACTTATATCATCCCTTTGAAATTGTTCTAAGATTACCAGTAACCTAATTTTCAAATAAAAAATTTTGGTGTTTTATTCTTTATTATTTAAATTTATGAAATAAAGGGGATAGTACAATGAATTCCTCAAGCATCCTCATGCAGCTTTAATAGTTATCAACTCTACTGACCTTTTTCCATTCTGTTCTACTGTTACTTGTTGGTACTATTTGACACTGATGATCTATCACTTATTTTTGTTTTTATCCTCACCTGAGGAAATATTTTTTTTATTTATGCTCAGATAGAGTGGGAGGGAGAGAGAGGGAGAGAAAGGGGGAGAGAGAAACATCGATGTGAGAGGTTGCCTTCCTGCATGACCCTGACCAGGGCTGGGGACAAACTGCAACCAGGGTACGAGCCCTTGGCCAGAACTGAACCCATGGGCCCACGCTCTACTGCTGAGCCAAACCGGCCAGGGCTATCACTTATTTTTGAAACTTTGTTTTGACAGATAATATTTTGCTATCCTGGGTTTCCTTCTACACTGAGTGTCCCTTTTCTATCCTGTCGGTAGGCATTTTCATAGGGTTTTATTCTCCGCCCTTTTTCCCTACTTTGCCTCCAGGCCCCTCCCCTGGGTTGTCCCATTTAAGATCTTGTTTTCAACACTCACTCTATGCAAGCAATTCACAAATCTAAATGTCTTACTTGGAACTCTCTTCCTAGTTGCAAATTTATAGCTGCCTGTTAGTCATTTAGAAACCTGAAACTAATTATATAGCATATGCCTGCTTCTTCCCCATCCTATTTTACCTGCTTTGTTAATGACATCACCACATCTTTTTTTTTTTTTTTTTTTGGTACATACCCCTAGCAGGAACTGAACCCAGGACTCTGTGGTCCACAGGCCCGATGCTCCAACTGCTGAGCCAAACCGGCCAGGGCTATCACCACATCTTTTACACTCTCCTTTCTTGGGCTGTTATAGTAGCCTCTGCACTAGTATTTCTTCTCTTGCTGCTCCAGCTTATCCTGCTCATTTCTACCTGGTTTATCTTAAAATGTATCACCAGTCTTATACTTTCCTGCATAATAACCTTTATTGCCTCTTCATTCCCTGCTACATTCATATAGCCTTCTGATATAGTCCAATTTTTGAGACTTAATTCGGATACATAATTCAAATATTTAAATAAAAATATTAAAATACAATTGTGTCTATGAATGTTTAGTGAATTAAAGAGGTGTCTACTTTTTTAAAGAAAATGGTATGTTATTTCAATTTGAGTTTTTAACAGTGGTATATGGACTAGTATAATTAAATAGAACATAAATCTTTTGCTTCATCTACTTAGTTTATATAAAAACCCATAAGTTAAAGAACTTACATGCATGTACACATAACCAATGGACACAGACCCTGTAAACAGTGCAGTGGAAGTGGAGGTGGGGTAGGAACAGGGAGGAGGGTGCCAATGGGGGGAAAAAGGAGGGACATAATACTTTCAGCAGTAAAGAAAAAAGAAAAATGAATTCAGTTAAGAAAATAGAGCCTTTAAGTCCTCCCCTTTATGGAGTATAAAGTAACACCCTCAGTAATGTATATACTCACATTGGTATGAATAGGTATTCAACAAATACTTAGTGGATTTTTCATATGTTAAAATAAAAAGCTTTAAAAAATATATTGATATAGCATATAAAAATTTCACTGATACAAAAGTGACTGCTGATTTTTAAAAGCTATCTCTCATGTTTTTAGGGTGAGAATCCTTTTGAAATTCAAGATCATTCTCAAGATCAACAAATAGGAGATGAAGAGGAGGAGGAAAAGATTGATGAACCTATTGAAGAAGAGGAGGAAGAGGAAGAAGAAGAGGATGTGGGGGAAGTGGAGGAAGTGGAAGGAGTAGAGGAAGTGGAGGGAGTAGAGGAAGCAGAGGAAGCTGAGGAAGGGGGACAAGGTGAAGGAGAGGGAGTGGGGGGCATGGAGGGGGTGGGGGAGGGGGAGGGAGAGAGAGTGGGGGAAGGAGGAGGAGAAGAAGCAAAAGAAGAGCATGTCAGCTTCCCTGTTGACCAACCTGAAGAAAATTAAACTTAAGGTATTAGATTTAAAAGAAGCTTTAAATTTCTGTCCTAATGTGGAAAAGGGTAAGAATTTTAATAGTTTAAAATATGAGAGTTATTACCCATGTTGCATGCATTCCATACATTAAAATTTTGTTTTATATAATTTCTAAATGTTTGGCATTTGTTTAAATAAAATGAAGGTATTAGTTAATTTTTATAGCTACCAAACTTAGATTCGATAAATTGTTTGTATAATTTTTAAGCTTAATTTTTATTACTTTATTGGTATTAGGATAACAGATATGTATTGTTAGTATATCTATTCTAATCATTTGAACTTAAATGCTGCTCGTGGGAGTATATATTCTAGTGTGCATTAATGTTTTGAATACTTACCCTGGAAGAGATAAATTGGGCAAGTATTTTGTGCTCTGTGTATTTTTTTACTGCATTGGACATTGAATAGTAATTTGCGTTAAGATACGCTTCAAGGCTTTTTGTGACCATGTTTCCCTTTGTAGCAATAAAATGTTTTTTACAAAAACTACCTGGATTAGCAATTTTACATGAAATAGTTAAGCAACTAGAGTATTTAAAATCAGGATTTGCCTTAATGCATGAGTTCAGCTCACAGGTATTTTAAGATGATTGAGAAGACTTGAATTATAGAAAAAATTTACCTCAATCATATTTTAAAATGTATTACTAAATATTTTTAACATATTTCAAATAGAGGTCGGGCTATAACTGACCTGTTTATACTTGTTTTAATTCATTTTATTTCTCGGTGCCTGTGTCAAATCTTGAAATCTTTTTGAAAATACATTTAAATACAAATAATTTTTCATAGTCGTGTTAGTTATTTTGTCATGTCAATTTTTAGCTGAAGAACCAAGAAACAAGCCATCACTTAAACAAAAAAATTATTTCTCTCTTGAATATTTCTCCTCTTTTACTTTTGTAAGCCCCATATGCTATACCTCGTGACAGAGAAGATGAAATTGATAGATGATTGTTTTCAAATAACCATGTGTGTTACTGCAGAGCAGCGCTCTCCCTTGGAATCCTTACTTCGGCCCTGAGAGGGGCTCTCTTTCAGTGAAATTAGCTTCTCAAAAATTTGGGGCACCAAATGGATCAATATATGGGTATATTAAGTAATTTTAAAACATTAAATAGATGACCATATGGGCATTTGTAGAATTGCACAGATAATTTCTGTCTTTGCATACAGTAGGGCTTTTAATGAGATTTTTGTTTTATTTTTTTAAATTCAGGCCGATATGGGTTTGTTGTTGTGGGCTAGATTTGCTTATCTTTCAGCTGGGAAAATACAGTGGGTGCTTATTCACTTGCAGGAGCCTGGAGCCAAGTATGGCTGGTTGAAGGCTGGGGAAATGTGGAGGAGCCTTCTCAGAGTCTTAAAAGGCTTCAGGAAAAAGTCTTTTGCTCAGAAGATTATATTTTAAGGCTATGAGCACTTGACCAACCATTTTGTTTCTCCTTTTTAAAGGAATATTTGTGGAAGGACTAAGGTAAAAGCAGAATAGATCACTTTGGGTTAGAATTAGTAGGTTCTTATGGCTCTAAGTAGGGTTTTTTTTTTTGTTAATTGTTTTGTTTGAAAGAAACTTTTAGAAAGAACCCTGCCTAACAGCTTCCAAGTAAATGTTTTAGAATGAGAGATAGGAAAGAACATCTAAGTAATTTTTGTGGGACACATGTAAAATCCTTTATTCAGACTAGCTTATTTACATAGTATTGATAAAGTGCATTTTGTTACTATGTTTAATTCAGAAGTTAATCCTATTTGATGATTTATAGATAGGTGTTATAATGTGACAGCGAGATAACCAGAGGTGCACAGCCAAATTGTAAAGGAGAGCTTTATTCTTGCCGACTGCGGAGGGCATTGTCTCCCCTTAGATGAACAGCCATGATTCTCCTTGCTTGTCCAATTTTAAGGACACAAGCCCCCCCACCCCCACCAGTACAATAGTGGGTGTGACAGCGATTGCAGATGTCAAAAGTAGCATTATTCACCTGGCTCACGAATACCTGCAAATCCCTCTCAACACATGGGGCAACTATAATCTGAGGCAAAATTCCTTTACTTCTAGGGATAATTAACCTATTGGAAAAATATTAAGGTTCTTTGATGATAAAAATGGAGTTATGTAGTCACCTTAGCCAAGAGGCCTACATAAGAATGCAATCTAGTCGCTTTAGGCAGTTTAGTTTGTAGGCAGATTAATTTTTGTGATCCTTCATGTTTATGCTTTCATTATTTTTGTGATAAGGATTTATATAATATCTTTAATAAAAAAGATTTTTCTTTATTGGTTTTAGAGAGAAACATTGATGAGAGAGAACATTGGCCACCTCCTGCATGCTCCCCCTGGGGATTTGGTCCATAACCTGGGCACACGCCCTGACCGAGAATGAACCGGTGACCTCTTGGTGCATGGGTCGATGCTATACCAGTGAGCCACACCGGCCGGGCCATCTTCAATAATTTTTAACTTCTGTTTGTTATTTGTTTTTTAACTTCTGTTTGTTATTTGTTTTCTTTATTAAAAGCTAAACATTAGTTCTAATAACAAGACATTTATTTACAACCTACACAATTGTTTAAGTCAGATGTCTACAACTGTCCTATATTCTTCCCTTTTTGTTCTCTCCTATCCCTGGTCTATTAGAAAGTCTATGTTTTCTACTTCTAGAATTTATCTGCTCAGTCTTTCATCTCTGCTGCTACCAACCCAGTTCAAGTCACCTCTTTCCTGGACTATTGAAATAGCTAATTAGCTAATATCACTTCCACTCGGACACTGATAGAATCAGTTTTGCCCACAGAAGTATATAATCTTTTAAAATTGGAATTCCGATTATGCTAACCTTCTCTTTGTACCTGTACAAGCCAGACTCCTTATCATGGCAATCAGGCCTGGCCTAGCTTTCCAGTTTTATATCATACTGCACTGTTTTTCTCACCAGCCATAGTGGCCTTGTTCTTTTTTTAATGAAGCTCTTCCTCATCTCCAGGTCTTTGCACTCTCTAACCTATACTTGTCAGCTCTCCTTGGTGGACTCTTGATCCTTCGGGTCACCTTAAATAGTAGAAGAAGCTTTTCTGAGGAAACGTAAGCACAATACTTACTAAATTTTGTAAAAGTGAGAATTTGGGGCCATCTGTATCTCATTAACTAGATCATATTCTTTGGAAACAGTATATTTTTAATAAGCCTCCTAGGTGATTCCGATGGTAGTGGTCAGTGGTTGCTTTTTGATCAGACGAGATCGGGCGCGCTCAGGGTGGTATGGCCGTAGACGGTGGTTGCTTTTTGAGAACAGGTATAGGGCTCTTACACAGATTCTCTGCCAGCCACTCGCCCACGTCAGAGCCGGAGCTCCTGCCCTCTAGTGGTCAGGCGGAGGAGAGTCCTTGACAGTATTTTACGAAAGCATCGGAATGACCTGTAAACAGGTCTCTGGGAGTCAGAAACTGGGCCTTGTTCTTGTTTTTATTCTGTTCCCCATTAGCTTATTTAATTCTTACAACCATATTGTGAAGTCAGAATAATAGGAATAGTACTTTAACCATAGAACAAGCTCTGGCTTGTGTCACCCCTACTTGAAATCCTTCACTGACCTTCCGTACCAGCCAGTGTAACATCCAGATCCTTCTCCAGCCTGACATAAGTCTTACTGTATTAACTGCCTGTCCCCTGAACATTGGAATTTAGATCTTGCTTCAGGAGACAGTGGTTCCTAGAATTGCCAAGGTTTGACTATAACCTGACTATATTATAACATCTAGATATTATATTTTATAATGTCACACTATATTATTTATATTTTATAATATGTATTGTAATTTACAATAGCATCTAAAAAACCTCTAATATTTTTTAATAATGAGGTGAAATAACTGAAAATATATGCAGAAATTTATATACCAAAAGCCATGGACATAGAAAACTAAAGGTAAATGTTGGTGTAGTGCATGTTAAAACATATCTGAGAATTCTGTTTTTATTGACAAGATTATTGTTATTCTAGAGGTAGATAGTATGAGGTTATCCTATTATTATCAGACTTCCATTTAGCACTTGCTTTGCCTACCAAATTTTATTTTGAATACAAACTTATGTGTATGTGAAATTTACCGCTCTACATTCAGAGGCCTTAATGACAAAATTTTCCAGTTTGACATCCATCGTAGTTCTGCTGGTGGATAGAAACTGGAGCAGTCAAACTGACAGAAGTGCTTTAGCCCATGTGATGGTTACAGTTCATGTCATAAACTAACAACTTGACTTTATTGGAGAGTTATGGCCCTGCTGTGGTACCTGGGTCTGTCTGTGCCAACGGGATCAGGGGGCCTGCATGGCTGGGGGCAGATTCTTGGCAGTAGGACATTCTCAGAGCCACTGCCATGTGAGGCCTCTTTGGAAACTCCCTTCCTAGCCTCCTTCCAATTTCATTTCCTTTTCTTCTGATTTTTCTTGTTTTTATTTAAAATTTTTAAGAAGTTGTGTATTATTGGTGCAGGAGAGGTGGTGGTGATGGTACGGGAGATGAGCTCCCTGCTGACCGGAGTGGGGACCGGAGTGGCAGCAGCTCGGTTGTAATCTGGGGCAAGCCCGGGGTCGAACTGGCATACTGGGTTCCCAAGCGCTGTGCAGTCAGAAGACACACGATGCAAAGTACAGCAATGGGGTAAATTTGTTATGTGACCACAGTGGAAAGACACGGGTGTTGTGAGGCATTTCTAGATGTAAAACAAGGAACCAGATCTTAGTCAAATGAAGAGAACATAGGCCCAAACTGATGAAAATTAAGGAATTCCATTTTTAGAGGCAGCCATGAGAGTGGGTGACGAGTGTGGTAACTGCATTTTAAATCACAGAATCAGTCCCTGGCTCGGATTGTTGGTCCACAGTACTCCAAACTAAAGCCAGGATGAGGATAATGGAGTCACACACCTTCACTTTAAGAACAGGTCCCAGAAACTGCATCTATGTTACTATCTATGTTAATCCCATTGCTTAAATTAAAACAGCCACACGAAGACATTTGCCAACAAGGCTGGGAATTGTATTTATTCTATATGCCTGTATTTCCAGCTAAAAAGCAAGGGTTCTATTAAAGATAAGGGGAAAATGGACATTAGGGTACTATTAGCCATATATGCCATTCAAGCTGGTTCAGAATTCATACGCAAAGTAACCAAGAAAAATGATAAACAATGAAGAAAATTTGGCTACATTTCTTATTAGAAACAAAAGTACAACAATGTATCAAGAAATAAATAGATCAATGAAATATTGAAGGTACAGACTCATAATATGTAGGTATATAGCACTTGATAAAAGATAGTTTTAATCATGGGTAGCCTGTGAAGGATTTGGAGACAGAATAGCCACACTGGGGTACATGCCTATGTCACACTGTACACAAAAATAAATTTCAAGTGGATTGAAGAGAAAGGTTTAGCCTGGCCAGAGTGGCTCAGATGGTTGAGCATCGTCCTGTGCACCGAAATGTGGTTTTGATTCCTGGTCGGGGCACATACCTGGGTTGTGGATTCAGTTCCCGGCCAGAGGCAACTGATTGATGTTCCTCCCTCTTTTCTGTCCCTCTCTAATCATGTCCTTGGGTGAGGATTCAAGAATGAATGAATGAGTAAAATAAAGGGCAGTATTTCTTTAAAAAATAAAGACAACAGTTAAAAAAAAAAAACCCACCAAACTACATAAGTGCTAATATGTAGAAAAATTATAATTTAGGGGTGCAGGTTTTTCTAAGCAAGAAATAAACCACAGAATCAGACATAAGGAAAAATATGGACAAGCTTGGTACATGAAAGGACGGTAGGGAGAGAGCCTGAACACAGTTGGGAATGGAGTACCAGAAGGGAGAAGACGTTGTAGTACGTATACATGAGACCAAAGATCACATCAATAAAGAGCTTCCGCATACCAATGATTACATTGATAAATATTCAAAGATTTATAATAGCCACTTTGGGTGAGAAAAATAGGCCCTCTACCAGATGGTTAATAGCTGAATAAATGGTTTTATCTTATTTGGAAGGCAATTTGGAAGTAACTAGCAAAATTTAAAATGCACATACTATTTGATCCCACCTATAAATAGCTATTCAGTTACCTGAAGTCACAAATCCCTGAAGTACATACACATGAATGCAAAGATAACATTTCACCTAATCTAAAATGTATGGAGGCTAATGCTTTTTCACTATTACCAGAAGGTGTCAAAGATTTGTACATCACAAATACCACCTGGCTGACATGATGGTAAAATGCCATTGAGTCTAAGATGCACTCCAACCCAGAGATAATAAAACATTGGAGGTGTGGGGAAAGCGTGTCTAAGAATTGCCAAAATGGTGCATCTGCAAGTGTGGTCTTTGCAGCATGATGTGTAATAATGAGAAATTGGAAACAGCCTAAATATTCAGTCATACGGAGAGTAACTAAATAATGTACAGTCATAACAATTGAACATTCGAGCCATTAGAAAGATTGAGGGAGGTCTGTGTGCTTTGACGTGGAGATAGCTCAGCTACCCTGAAGAGGAAGAAAACCTACTTGCAGTATAATGTACACATTCGAGTTTTACTTAGGGAAATTATATATTTAAATGTATAAATTCCAAACTATTTGTATAGAAATGCATAAGTTAAAATAATACAGGGATGGGCAAAAGTAGGTTTCCAGTTGTAATACAAATAAATAATACAATAATTAATATAGGAATATGCTGTTTCACATACAACTGTAAACCTACTTTTGCCCACCCATATATTTATACAAAATAAGTGAAAGGAATAGTGTTTACCTGTGATGAGGGAAGTTGCATTGGGAAAGTGATGACTTTTTAAACTTAAACTTTCTGTTTTTTAATTTTCAAACAAAGATATAACCATGTTTATAATGTAAATATTTAAAAAGAATCTAGAAAATACAAAGAATAAAATACAAACACCTAGAATCCAGCCACCCAGATATTAACATTACTAACAGTTTTTGTGTATTTCCTTCCCGACCATATTTCTCTGCCACTAGGTAGATGTTGATACTGTTCCTTGAGCTAGGAGAAGCAGCAGGGGAGCCAGTTTTGGGGAAGATGGGGGCATCCCTCTGGGGGCATCCACCCTAAGTTGGTATTGCCTGTGGGACAGGAAGATGGTGACACCAAGTAAGCAATGGGATATGGGGGTAAGGGGCTTAGGGGCACTCGTGATTGACTTACTGTATTAATGCTTTCTCTTTCAAGTGGTGGATTTGAATATTCATGTGTCTGACACAAATAGAAATGTAATTCCTTGTGGCAGCTCAGTGTAGTGTGGATTTTTAGCCTTGGAATTCAACAGATCTTGTTTCCCTGCTGTTCCCAACCACCTATCCCAGCTGTAGGACTTTCTAGGTTTCTCCAGCTTGGGAAAAACATTTAAGAAAAGCTTATTTTGCCTGGCCAGTGTGGCTAGTGGATTGAGCATCAGTCCCATGGACTGAGAGGTCCCGGTCGATTCCCGGTCAGGGCACATGCCTGGGATTCAGGTCCATCCCCAGTAGTGGGCGTGCAGGTGGCACCGATCCATGTTTCTCTTTCACATCATTGTTTCTATCTTTCCCTTCCTCTCTCTCTAAAACACTAATAAAAACATTTTTTTTTTATAAAAAAGAAAAGCCTGTTTTCTCATCTATACAATGAAGATCATGTTATCTTCCTTGCATGTTATGTTATGAAAATTGAGTGTAAGTGAACACCTAGCTCAGTCTGAAGTGAGTACTCTCAAAATTTTCCAGTTTTCCTACTGTCACCTAAATACTAGAGCTAATTTATTTATTTTTAATTAGCAATAAAAGAGAAAAGAAAGTATTGGCTTGATAAATCATTATGTAAAATTAATACAGAAATTAAGGTTTTATTCCAAATTCATTTTAACCTATTTTTGATCTTTCGTAACTTGTTCTGTAGATTACATTACAGCTACTCATTTCTCTGTAAGGTTTGCGCAGGACTTGGTCAAAATGAACATCACAACCTGATAATGGAAAGAAAATAATTTACAAATGTCTCATCTAATAGAACCATTATAGCTATTCCCAATAACTTTTCTCTTTGGTATTGGAGACGCTCAACTGACAAGGGTATCAATAATGTTTGAGCTCCAGCCTCAGTCCCCACAAAGAGTTAAATAGCTCTCCTCAAATGGGATTTGAATTGCTTGTCAGCACCGAGGTCACTGTCACTGTTAAATGACAGATGTTTTTCTGAAAATCCCTTGTATCTCTTCCTGTGATAGGAAGTTCGGTGCTGGCAACAACAGGGTGGTGTTCTTTAATAACTGTGAAATTTATTCTTTAGAGAGTTTACAAAGATGTCCTATTGCTCCTGGAGGACTCCCTCGACACCCCTGTATGCATTTTCTTTTTGCATAATGCCTACAGTTGAGAGCCCCTAGGCTCCCTGTTGTATTGCTCCTGTATACTTGGTTCAGTATAACCAAAATACTCATAAATCTCCTCTTCTTCCCATAGCTTCAGCAGCAGCTGGGGTATGACAGCGACGTCCCTGATCTATAATTCCAGACAGCTCCAGGGTGAACGGATAGACCAATCCAAAGCGACCACGTCAGATAAAGTGGTGGTGTTTGCACAGCTCAGTGTCCTCAAGAGGTATTCCTGTAATACCCCCAATTTGTATTCTGCATAAAACTCCTTTTACAAGTTATAAACTTCCTATAGGGAACAAACGTATCCAGCTAAAAGATGCTGAACATATGACTGCAATGTAATTTTAAACTCAGAAGGAATCGTCTAAGCCTTTTCCATCCTAGAAGCCGAAAGCTATAATAGAACCCAAGATTTCTTTTTAAGTATAACATTCTCAAATTTGAAATTCTAATCAGGCCATGTTTTCCTGAGACCCTGGGTTTGCTAGGCAATGATAGTGCTATGACAGATTAATATAAATATTTGAACTGTATATATCATGAGATTTAAGTACTCTACTCATATTTATCACAAATTGATTTATTATTTGTACTTTATTGATTAACAGTTGAGGCAGCTAATTGAATGATTTTTTTTACCACATTAATTGTATTAGAGAAACTGACTAAATGATGTATTTGTGTTTTCATTTGCATGGTCCTTCCAAATGCTTCTCTTGGCCTAGATCAGGGATTCTCAGTCTTGGCACTGTTTATATTTTGGACTGGATCAGTTGTTGTGGAGCCTGTCCTGTGCATTACAGGATGTTTAGCAACATCTCTGTTCTCTGCTTAATATGTCCCAGTAGCATACCCCAGTCATGACAATCATCGACGGATGTCCCCTGGGAGGCAAAATGCTGCCCCAGTTGAGTATCACTGGTCTACATACATTAAAAGTAGTTGGGTGTGGAATTTGAACTCTAAATGATCTGCTTGATGGTACTGGGATTTTAAAAAAAGCCACCTTAGATTCAGCTCTTCTAGAAAGTCTTTCTGGGTATCCTTGATCCTTTCTTCCTCTACATATAAACAAACCATGCTATAGATTCTCTTTCTTCACTCTGGGCTGTAGGCCTCTGCTTTCCAGAAGGAATTTTTTCCCGTTTTCTCCGACCTCTAGCTAGCACTGGGCATGGCAGGAGATGCTCAAAATATGAACTGGTTGGAAGAATGAGTGTTACCAGTTATTTTTCTCTTGAATACATATGTCTATAAATACAGACCTTTATTTATTTATTTATTTATTTATTTAATTTCTTTACTGATTTTAGAGAGAGAGAAAGGGAGAGGGAGAGAGAGAGAAACATCGATGAGAGAGAACATTGATTGGCCGCCTCCTGCATGTCCGCCACTGGTGATTTAGCCCACAACCTGGGCATGTGCCCTATCCAGGAATCGAACTGGTGACCTCCTGGTGCATGGGTCGATGCTCAACCACTGAGCCACACCAGCCAGGCTATAAATACAGACCTTAAAAAAAAACAAACAGATGTGTCCAGCTATTTTATTTTGCTTTGTGTTATCTCTTTAATTTTTGTAAGCCTGTGAGACTTTATTTTCATGATGCATTATTTATCCACCTAATATAACTTGAGTGCTTACTATGGGCCAGACACTCATGCTAGGAGCCGAAAATGCAGTTATGAACAAAATGGACAGAGCCCTAGGAGTCTTACAGATGATTTACAAGCAGTTCCAGCTCAGGAATGACCCAGTTACTTAGGCCTGTGTGACAGTGCCGGTTTCCAAACAAACCAAAGTCACACAGGGCCAAGGAGCCACCTCTGGATGCACGGCACCTACCACCGTGTCCTGTGGACGTCAGGGCAACCTCTGCTTTCCGAGAGCCTGCTGCTTTCTCCCAGCTTTCCCCACCCTCCGAAACAGCAAGGAGGAAATGCGATCAGTGGTGGGATTCTGCCGGGCAGTGAGGAGGAGGCCACGCTCCCTCCTCAGCTGGTCTCCGAAGCGCCTGCCAGGAACCCGGAGGAGGCATTCTCAGAAAGCTCAAGATTTTGAGTGAGAAAAACGATGCTGACAGCATCCTTTCTGTAGTTGCAAATGTATCCCCAAGTTTCGTTAGGATTAATCACTTGTTTGTGGGTACTGACTGGATATGGTAACAAAAATAGCTGATTCCTGTACCTTCTCCCTAAGTTCCCCCTGAAAAGCGCCCCCCCCCCCACTCCGACTTTCCACATACACCAGGGAGTGTCCCACATGTGTTCATGAATATTTGCTCATACTACACGCAGTCATTGCCAGGTACTGAGGTCCCTCTGTATGTGACATCTCTCAAACTTCGTTTGAATCTACGTTGGGTACCACGCCAGCAATACCATTGCGATCCTGCAAAGGACATTCTGATCTCATCTCCTACCTGACTTACTCCTGCCCCAGGTACACCTGCCTCCTTCCTGCTCTGCTGACACACCCACCTGCTTCTCACGCTGCCGCTTTCTCTGCAGCAACACCCTTGTCCCGAACCATTGCACGACGGGTCCTTTTCGTCACTCAGCGAGGTTCAACCTTCCTTAGAGAGGACTCTATCCCCTAACCCTGTCTCCACTCACTACATCTAAAATCATTTTTATTTGCTTATCACCTGTCCCCTTCACCAGGACGGAAGCCCCCCAAGAACTGGAAGTTTTTCTTTTAATTCAGCACTGGATCCTTGGCACTGGGAATGGTGGCAGGCACTCAGCGCGTGTTGCCACAACTATGTTACCACAAACGCAGCCATCTTCGTGGGTGAGCGGAGAGATGGGGCAAATGGGAAAGAATATCTCATCCTCATTTGTATTAGGATTTGTATTGGAATAAGGTTTCTCAACTTTGGCACCAATGACATTTTGGACCGGATACATTGTTTGTGGTGGGGGCATCCTGGGCTTTGGAGGATGTCGGGCAGCATTCCTGTTCTCTGTCCACCAGGTGTCAGTAACGTGCCTCCCCAATTTAAGAACCAAAAGTGAGTCCAGACGTTGCCAAATGTTTGCCTGGGAGCAAAATCTCCCCTGGTTGATAAACTATCAGAAGATCCAAAGCAGGGAAACTTGTGCATCTGTGTCTTATAGAAACTTTTTGGAGATATAGTTCGTTTCAGTTGTTTTTATAATAATGCTGCATGATCTACCCTAAACTCAGGCACACGACTGTATACATATGTATGTTTGTTTTTCTCTCTCTGGTGCCTGTAGTTTGGCTGGGCTGGGTTGATCTTGGTGGGCTCAGCTACTTTTGGCTTCAAGCTGCAGATTGGATCCAGGTCTGTTTCAAATATCTTGCCTTCTCCTTGGGTCAGTGGCTATCCGAGTCACGTTCATGGTGAAAAAAAAATGTGCAAAAAGGCAATACAGTCATTCTGGCCTATTTCAAGCTTCTGCTTTTGTTATATTCTCAAATGTATCATGACTAAAGCAAGACACATGGCCACGATGAAAGTCAAAGGGCAGGGAGATACACCACCTACAGTGGAAGGTGGAAGGGATTACATATTTATTTGCTGAATGGTAATCCAAACAATTACACAGATCTTTCAGTTTTAAATCTCAGTTCTCTTTTTAGACATAAAACCAATAGAGGGTAGAGCAGGAGACATATCTGAGTGAGAATCACTCTGAAATCTTCCTTGACAATTAAGATTTTCTTTTTTTATATTTTTAGTTTATTGATTTTAGAGAGAGAGGAAGGGAGAGGGAGAGACAAAAACATCAATGAGAGAGAACATCAACTGGCTGCCTCCTGCATGCCCCCCACTAGGGACTAGGCCCACAACCTGGGCATGTGCCCTGACTGGGAATCAAACCAGTGACCCCTTGGTGCATAGGTCAGTGCTCAACCACTGAGCCCCACCAGCCAGGCAAATGAAGGTTTTCTTAATGGGTCCTTCTAGCTTTTCCCCAGACTCCTCACACCCTGGTTCACACAGCTGGTAAATAGCAGAGCTAAGCTTCAGCCTAGTTCTATCTGATTCCAAAGCTTGTGCACTTAACTGTTATGGGTAGACTTTAAGTGAAGAAGAGTTTTAAAATCATGGAGCTCATAGAATTTCTTAGACTTTCTAACTTAATCAGCTACTTGAGCTTGGGAAGTGAGCAATCTGAAATTCAGCTATCTAACAACATTTCCCACTTTTATTAAATTATTCAAATACTTATTGAATAACGTACAAGGTACTCGGCTAGGTACTATGTGTGAGAGAGGCATAAACAGTGAGTGAAACATTGAAACACTGATACTAGACTTATGAAACGTTCAGTCTAGACGGAAAAGTAAATATGCATAGAAAGAGAATACAAGCTAGAAAGTGATACATATTAGCCTGTCAGATAAGCAAGGATAAAGATCAGGTTTGCTTTGGTTTGCCCCAGTGTGCCCAGAGCTGTAATAGTCCTGTACACAGCAGTAACTCAGAAGAAGAAAGATGCGTTCCCGCTGAAGCGTGTAGAAAAGGTTGTGTGGGAGAAGCAGTGGCATTCGACCTAGGACTTGAGAGAGGCAGGTGGTTTGGACATGAACTGAGGAGAGTGAAGGGGGTGGAGAAAAAGCATTCAGGGAAGAAGCATCAGCAGGAGCCAGGCACAGAGGAAAAGCAGGGACTGTCTAGCAGGGAGCTTGGACAAAGTTATGGAATCGCCTTTTGGCAGATCAAGCAAGGCCTGAACGCCAGAGTAAGGGATTTGGATTTTATTCCGAGGCGAGAGGGAGACTAGGCTCACATGAGCAGGGCTGTACTTAGGGAAGGTAAATCTGTCAGCAATTTTAATATGTATTGGAGTAAAGAAACGCTGGTAGGAGGTGGAGACTGTAGTTAGAAGGTAGTGTGACATTCCAGATAGAAGTAGCAAGGGCCTAACCCAACGTGACCGCGGAGAGGAAGCAACAGATCTGAAACATGTTCCCAGAAGAAGACAGTGCCTGTGATTCATCTGATGCAGGGGACCAATGAGAGAGAAAGAAATCAAAGATGGTATAAGGTTTTCTAACTTGAGTGGCGAGAGAATAGTAGTGTCAATAAAAGAAATCAAGCTGAGTGAAAATTGACTGATTTTGGCGGGGAGACTACTGTATGGTTTTGGTCATTCTGAGCTGGACGTCCAGGTATGAGCAAAGCATGGGAGGTGAGGGTTGGGGATTCTCCATCAGCATGGAAGTGATGGCTGCAGCCAGAGGATTACCCCAGGGAGAGCACAGAAGGGCAGTTCGGAGCCAGATCCATGCTGCCGCGATGCCTGGCCTCACGGTGCTTGTCACTGCATCTCGGTAACCAGGGTTTAGTGGTTAGACAATATTGGGGTTCATATGATAGAGGCTGTGTTTGGAACCCCTAAGTTTTGGTGTGCATGTGTGTGTGAGAGAGACTCCAATGATTGAGTGCTTTCCAAGTCTCCTAAGTAGTTTTCACAGTGGACGGAAGAGGGCAGCAGAGTCCCACATTTCACAGGCGATTCCGGCCGCAACTTCAAAAGAAAGGTTTTTTCTTTGTTTTTTGTTTCTCTCCCTGCATCTTTTTTGTTAATGAAATAGTATCCCCCTTTTAAAGTTGGAGAACACGATTTGTTTCCTAAGTTTCTATCTTTGGGTACAGCATGAGGATCTGAAGCTTTACTGTGGGGGAACCCATCTCCAAGCGGATTATGTCAACCTCTCGCCCGGAGGAGTTACGAACTCGTTTACCGGTGACGGAAGGTGTGGGTTAGACTTGCAATGGGGGATTTTTAGCCAGAGCATTAAGTCCATCCTGAAGACGATGTATTTTATTTAAAGAAGCAATTAGGCCCATCTTTTAAGATACATTTGGTATTACAGCTTAGCCGTGGTAAGCACAGCTACAGTCGTTCTGCTGCTATTGGCTGGGTTTCCCCAAGTCCGGTTGACCTGGGAGAAGGCTGAGCACCGAGGCCGCACTCACCATATAACCTGCTGCAGCACCTCTAGTCTTTCCCAATCTGTCATTTGACGCCTCGGCCTCCATCTACCGCCCGGACTGCCCGTAAGCAGGCGGCACAGACCAGAGGCTCCCCACGCCTGGGCCTCGTGCCTGGACGCGCGGTCTTCCACCCGGAGGTCGCCGCTGGGCCCGGCCCGGGCACTGCCCTCCGTGCAGAGCCGTGGGCTGGCGTCTCTAGGCTTTGGTCCACGGACCGGGGCCTGATCCACCGTGCACATGAGTGTGTCCCTAGCACCTGCTATGAAATAGGTGCGTGATCGTGTTTTGAGGGGATTATTATTGAAGAGGCACCAAAGCCTTTCAACTCGATGTCTTACGGGATTCTGACTAAATATTAAAAAAAACAAAATTTTTTTTTGTCCTTTTACTTGAACTTTTTCTCTTTCTCATTATTAGATATGTGTCCATGGGGATAAGTACAAAAGGCAATCTCTCGTGGGTTCCAGGAAGAAGGTGGGGGGCAGTGTGTAAATAACTGGGTGCTCGGTGCCAGTGGCTGAGTCAGGATGGGCCTGTGGCGGGGACTGGCACGGTGTCTTTGATACTGCCCTGGGCCCCCGTCCCACACACTGTGTTGCCATCCTTCGAGTGTGCTGTCTCCTTAAGCCTCCAGGCCTTTGCTCACACTGTTTTCTCCCTTTGGATGTCCTTCCTCCTTTCTGGTTCATGAACTTCTTCTTTCCTGCCCTACTTGTTCCTGCATAGCATTTATCACTTTCCATCAAGTGATGCAGTTTATCTGTTATGTCTGTGGCCTGGTCCCTTGTCTCCTGGTAGAATGTCAGCTCCATGCGAGCAGCGATCTCTGTTTGTTCACTCAGGTCCCAACCACCCAGAGTACTGCTTAGAACAGTAGCTATTCAATAAATATTTGTTATATGAACACATGGATCCTTGAAGATTCAATTCAAATGTCATGTCACCGCCTCCGTGAAGCCTCCCATGACTGACATCTACTCTCCATCCTGGATAAAGTGTGTTTATCTGTCCTCCATGTTACCATAGCATTTGTTTATATTTGTATTACAGCACCCCCCTGCACCATGGGACAGTTGCTTTACATTTCAGTATAAAAGATGGTAAAATAATGTAGCAGAAGATTAAATAGGAAGTTTTGATTGAGGCACCGAGATGCAATAAGCATGAAATTTCAAAGTTAAGTACCATCCAAAAACAGAAGTTTCCTTACTCTTCGGAAAACACCCACCCACAGTGGATGTTGAAGGATCAGAGAGGAGGTGGGAGGGTTGATGGGGAGGATTGCTTTGGAAAGAGCAGGCGGGGAGTCCTCACCCCCCAGGAGGAGCAGGGAGTGTGCTCTGGAGAGGAGCCCCAATAGGACTACACGGAGATATGTGTCCCTAGCAGTTGGGGACACACACGACACTGCTTTTTGAGTCTTGCCTAGAAATTATAAAAGACGGAGACTGGCTGGCCAGCAGCTCTGACAGCACAGTGTGGGGGGGAGGTCGGGAGTCCCTCTTAGAGCCGATGTGGGCCGAGTGGGAAACCGAGGCAGACTGGGGCCATTTGACATCCTTCCCGAGATTTCCGCCTGGAGGCTCCCCTCCAGGAGAGCCGCGAGAAACGAGGTGGTCGGCCAGGGAAAGGACATCACCTTTGTAAGGAGAGGAGTAGTCAAACGGTTCTAGGAAAAGCTGGGCGGGGGAGGCTTTGAAGAAATTGTTAGAAAGAGTCATCTTCAACACCCCAAAGCAAAGAAGGTCCCAAATGCAAGAAACTAGCCCCAAAGAGAATTAGTCAAAATCAGAATGGGGACTTTCTACCTCATTTCCATCCCACTTTCTTTGCCTCTGGCAGGGTGAGAAGCTGGTGACAAGCTGGGGACAGAAGAAATGCTGGGGGCTGGGGGCACCGTGAGGAAGGGAGAGAGGAGAGCCCTGTCCTTCCCACGAACCCGAACCCGTCAGCCTTCTGAACCCTCCCAGGAACGAGAAGTTGTACTTCTCACACGGGACTGGGCATTCGGACGTCTGAATCAAGATAGTTTCCTGACTTCAAGTACTTGGAAGACTCTTTTTAAAAAATTGTTGATTCATTAACACATTTTTATTTCAGATGTCCCTTCTTTCCCCCCCATTGCCACTCCCCCACCTTCCCCACTGCTGTCTGTGTCCATTGTTACGCAAACGTGCACATACGGTCTTTGGTTTATCTCTTCCCCTCGCCCCCTCCCTCTGAGGTTTGTCAGTCTGTTCCCTACTTTCATGTCTCTGGGTCTATTCTGTTCATCAGCTTATTTTGCTCATAAGTTATATTTCACAGATAAGTGCGATCATGTGATCCTTGTCTTTCTCTGACTGGCTTATTTCACTCAGCATAATGCTCTCCAGGTCCCTCCACGTGGAAGACTTGACCTGACCTAGGCAGGTGGTGATGTCCGAGGTTTGATCCGGGGGTGGTGTTTCCCCTCTGCCTGCACTCTAAAGGAACAGAGGGCTGGGTGACTCCTCCGGGGTCCTGCTTGTTCACAGCGTCAGAGACAACCCCCCCCCCCCCCCCCCCCCCCCCGTGAGCTGGTGCTCAGTGTGCACTGTTTTCTGGGCGCCCTGCTAACGGTTAGTACATTGATCTCGTGATTCTGCCCAACAACCCCGTGTGGTAGGAACCTTGTCCGAGTTTACACGCAGGAGAAGGACGTGGGCTGCGCTCCCCGAGGCCCGCGCACAGCAGGAGGAGCGAGCTGGGCTGGAGGCCTCTCCCGGACTCGGTCCCGGGCGCAGCGCTCACGGCCGCGCACAGCACGGGCCCCCGGGGAGCTCCGGAGTTTTCGTTAGTCGGTGGCACGTAGATGCTGGCATATTCCACAGTAACACACGCAGTAGTCAACAAAGCACTAAAAAAGGAGCTGAGGCTTTTGGAGTCAATGGACCTGGGTTTGAAGTCTGGTTCCACCTCTTCATAGCTGTTTTGTCTTTGGGGACATCGCTTAACCTGTCTGTGCCTCAGTTTCCTCAGCTGTAGAATGGAATAATGATGCCATCACAGTGCTGTACTGAGGACCATGGAAGATGATACGTAGATCAAGCACCTGACTGTACCTAGTGTGCAGCACCCAGTAAGCGTACCTGCCATGGCATGCGGCTCAGCCATGTGATGACATTTGCTTACTTGGGTGTGTGATGGATTTCTGAGCCAGCAGAGGTGGAGTTTGGCCATGGTAGACAGGACCCACCCTAAGCAAACTGTGCCGTACAGTTGATGTCCTTGACCAACGCACACGCTGCCTGATGCCCGCGGCTGCTGGATGCTCCCCTCCATGGGCTACTTTCCAGTGTGCCCACCTCCTCCTCTTGACAGGTGTCATAAAACTATTATTTAAATGAAGTATGACTGAAAAGATTGGAGCGCTTTTACAGTTACTGGCCTTTGCTTTTCCATCTAATTAGACTGGAAATCCTGTCCTCATGCTTTCTTCCCTTCTTTTTTTAAGGAAAAAAAACCCAAAAAACATTCATAGTAAGACATAAATGAGTGCTTCCCTTCTCAGGGTCAGTTGCATTTTAATGGGAGTTTAATGCTCTAGCTAAAGGAAGAAAGCTCTAATTGTGGAAGTTGGGTACCAAGGGCAGGGTGACTATTTCACCCTAAGAACATGTCAAAAGTCCTCGGTGATTCCTCCTCTGCATATTTAGAAATTGGGTGTTGTCTCTGTTACAATTATACATTGTATCTACATGCCCATTCATGCCTCAGGCTAGAGTAAATGTAGGCTGATTGTCTAATTGACGTTTGTCTTATTTCACTGAGAGTGGTTCAGTATACATCATAAATAAATTGGAAGCAGAGCTTATGATATAGCTTCTCCAGCTCCCAGAATATGCTCCCAGTTTTGATTCTTTTGTGGCAAACTCCAGGTCCAGAGCTACTTAGTCTGTCTACTGTCTTGTGAATTCCCCTAGGGTGAAATGTGTCTCTCATTTATCTTTGCATACTGCCTTGGTAAATGCTTATGGAACAAAAGACTTGAATCCCACTTAATGTATTATCATTTTGACTTCCCTTTAATGTAGAATTAAGAACATGATGCAGCGGAAATCATACAGTTAGAAAGGACTTAGGGAAATCGCAGTCCAGCCATTTCACTTTATACAAGAAGAAATTGAGCCAAAGAGACGTGAGGTGACTTGCAAGGTCACACAGTGAGTTAAGTCCAGACCTGGATTTCAAACCCAGTTCTTCTGACTCCTAACCTCAGGCTCTTTTGCTGTTCTAGTTATTATATTTGAAATGTATTAATAATACCCAACATTTATTTAGTGACTTCTATAGTCCAGATGGTATTAATAGCCCTTTACATTTATTAACTCATTTCATTCTCACAATAATCCTATGAAATGGGCACAATTACTAGCCCAGTTTACAGAAAAAGAAACAAAGGCATAGAGGGTAAGTAACTTGTATAAGTCAGTTAGTATCAGATCTTGAAACTAGAAATATTTGGCAGAAGGTTCTATGAATAGATTGTTTCTTTGATTAAAAAAAAAACAGAAATAATTAATATATAACATTGTATTAGCCTTAGATGTACAATACAATTATATATATAAATATTGAAATGATCACCATAATAAATCTAGTTAACATTTATCACCACTGCAGAATTACAGGTTTTTTTCTTATAATAAGAACTTTAAAGATTTACTCTCTTAGCAATGTTTTATTTAGTCACTTTATTTACAGCTGAAACTCAGAATGTACCATTAACATCCTTGCCGGTGAGCTTCGAGTAGACACCGGAAAAGTTTCAAGCTTGTTTTGCAGGTTGTTCTGCTGGGCTTTATCCACGTGAACCTCAGGAGCCAGCTGCCGTCCAGTCTCACGCGATTCTCTTGCCCACAGTTTCACTTGTGCAAACCAGGCCCTCCAGGATCACGTCATGCGTGCCAGAGTGAGGCCCCTGGGATGCTTCTGCTTGTTCTTTGCGCAGCTTTTCCGAGTTGGCGTAGGCAGAAATCTCGGAGCGATCCAGACACCGTGCTTCCCACTGAACATTTTCTCCAAGTCGTACGCAGGCCAGACTTGGATTTTCTGGAAAGATTTCAGTTGAGGAACAAGAACAGAGATTATATGTAATAGCTTTCTGACCACCACCAACTTCAATTTCCTTGGGGGCTGTTCTGTTCAGCTCCCATACCTGGGCCTTGAGGTCCGATTTCATCTCTAGCTCAAGGAGAGTCTGGGAGATGCCAGGTTGGAACTGGTCTGGCTTCTCACCATTGGGCTCACAGTCTTCATGCTCAAACTGAACATGGTCTTTTCTTTGGTGAGCGCCAGCCTGGGAAGAGGCCTAGGTCTTGAGGGAGCTCATCAAATCTCTCTTAGCAACTTTCAAATATACAACACAGCATTGTTAACTATAGACCCCATGCTACGTGGAACATCCCAGGACTTACTTATTTTACAGCTGGAAGTTTATACCTTTTGACCCCTTCATCCATGTTTCCCAGCCCCCTCTCCCCAACTCTGGCAACCACCAATCAGTTCTCTGTATCTAAGGACTTGGTTTCCCCCCACATAGAAGTAAGATCCTATGGCATTCGTCTTTTTCTGACGTAGTATAATGGCCGGAGGCCCACCCAGGCTGTTGCAAGTAGCAGGATTTTCTTCTTTTTATGGCTGGATACTATTCCATTGTATATATCGTTCATATTTTCTGTTTCTATTCATTCATCAGTGGACACATGTGGTTTCCAATATCTTGGCTATTGTGAATAATGCAGTGAACATGGGGGTGCGGATATCTTTTCAAGTTAGTGTTTTCATTTTCTTTGGGTAAGTACTCACAAGTAGAATTGCTGGGTCATCTGGTAGCTCTATTTTTATTTTTTTTGAGGAACTTCCATACTGTTTTCCACTGTGGCTGCACCAATTTACATTCCCACCAAGAGTACACTCAGTTCCTTTTTCTCCACATTCTCACCACCATTTGTTATGTCTTTTTTTTATCCTCACCCGAGGATATTTTTTGCATTTATCTTCAGATAGAGCTGAAGGGAGAGAGAGAGAGAAACATCGATGTGAGAGAGACACAGCGACTGGTTGCAACCCTCATGACCCCAACTGGGGCTGGGGATGAACTACAACCGAGGTACGTGTCCTCAGTGGGAACCGAACCCAGGACTCTGGTCCCCACGCCGACGCTCTAACTGCTGAGCCAAACTGGCCAGGGCTATTTCTTGTCTTTTTGATAGTAGCCATTCTAACAGGTGTGAGGTGGTATCTCACGGTAGTTTTGATTTGCATTTCCCTGATGGTTAGTGATGTTGAGCACTGTTTCATGTGTCTGTTGACCATCTCTATGTCTTTGTTGGAGAAATGTCTATACAGGTCCTCTGCCCATCTTTAAAATTTGGATTTATTTCTTTTTCTGTTGAGTTGTATGAGTTCTTTGCATGTTTTGACATTAACTCCTTTTCAAATATATGATTTGCAAATATTTTCTCCTATTCAGTAGGTTGCCTTTTTATTTTGTTGATGGTTCCCTTTGCTGTGCAGAAGATTTTGAGTTTGATATAGACCTACTTATTTATTTTTGCTTTTGGTGTCAAATCCAAAAAATCATTACCAATACTGATGTTAAGGAGCTTGCCACCTATATTTTCTTCTAGGAGTTTTATGATTTCAGGTCTTATGTTCAAGTGTTTAATTCATTTTGAGTTAATATTTGTGTACGGTGTAAGATGGCGGTTTCTCCCTCCTTCCCTCCCTCCCTTCCTGTCTCCACTCCTTCCTCTTTCTTTCTTTCTTTCTTTCTTTCTTTCTTTCTTTCTTTCTTTCTTTCTTTCTTTCTTTCTTTCTTTTTCCCTCCCTCCCTCCCTCCCTTCTTTTCTTTTTTAAAAAATATGTTTTTATTGATTTTTAAGAGAGAGGAAGGGAGAGAGAGATAGAAACACCAATGTCAGAGAGGAACATTGATAGGCCACCTCCTGCACGCCCCCACACAGGGGATCAACCACAACCCAGGCATGTGCCCTGACTGGGAATCGAACCGGAACCTCTCCGCCCATGGCTCAATCCACTGAGCCACACCAGCAGGGCTGTTTATTCTTTCTTTTATTTTTTTGCTGCCAAAGCTTTATTGTTTCCATTTGGCCCATGGTTTGAGAGATGGCTCCGGGGAGAGATGGCTCCGGGGAGAGATGGCTGCCCAGTGGCTGCAGGGAGAGACAGGCAGGAGCCCTGACACCAGGGGCATGCAGAGAGGTCCCTCGAAGACTTCTGGGCTCAAGAGGCCCCTAGTTGTGCTTCAGGGTGACCCTCTGGAAGAGAGAGTTGCCCCACCCAGCCTGGGGGCAGGCCAGCCCGCAGATGTCAGTCAGGTGGTTGTCCACCTTGGTAAGTTTCACCTGCTCCTCTAGGCAGTGGCTCTCCAGGAGGAGATGGGGGTCGTGCTGGCAGAAGTTGGGCATGGAGGGGAAGGAGGGCCTGGCTCAGGTTCTTCTCCAGGACCATGGTAGCTTCCATGGGGCCAGGGGCTTGGCCCCACTCACCTTGAGAGGCCTTCTGCACATCCTAGAAGAAGGTACAGCTGCTGCACTGGTTTTGCATTTTCAAGAGACACTGTGTGCCCTGGCGCTTCTTGACCAACTTACAGACAAAGTGGCCAATGCCCTTGAGAATGTTGCAGTGGAAACAGAAGCCCAGAGAGAGGTAGGTGTAGGAGACCCGCATAGGTCGACCAGGTGGTTGATTCGGTGGGTTGGGGTGGGGGTGGGGTGAGGGGTGGGTAAGGGGTGTGATGGACCTTCACCTCAGTGGGATAATTCTGTCAAACTTGAGAGCTTATGATTGGTTGGCAATAAGGAGGTAACCACAGAAAAAACAACAGTGTTGGCTGGTTCTGGGGGTAGGGAATGGCTGAGAAGATGGTCTTGGAGGGGGTGGGGATCTAGTGGTCAGAAACCATGTAGTCGTAATAAAGTCAACACAGCCGAGGTGAGAAAGAGGCCGCTTGAAGCAACTGAGTGGAAGGCAGGGTCACGTAGCAAGAGTCTGACCTGGAAGTTTTCTTGCTTAAAGCTACGCACTTTATTTCCTGTGAAAATGAAAAGGATGTGCTTTAATCAATGATAACATCTTTTTTCTACATCATGTTTAAAAGCTTTTAATTAAAAAAAAACTTTCGGGATTTTATTTATGTCTGATGCTTTCCGTATTTCGATTCTGTATTTGCTCTTTTTATTCTCAGTCATGTAGAATGTTTGAGAGAGCTCAGGAAATGTGACTAGTCTGACACACGATACTTTTCCTTTAAGGGAATTATGTACCATTAACATGTAGAAAAATCTCCTGTATTTTGACTTATTTTGCAGTTAAATTTTATTTATTTATTTTTTATTTAGAAATGCTCTTGCTTTTTGACTAAAATTAATAAAACAAAAAAACTTAGTAATAACTACTTTGCCATAATTTATTAGTGAACTGATAGTCTATCCTTTCAAATTAAAAATAATTTTCTTGATGGAGAGCATGAAGGTGGGGGAGGGTAAACGGGAGCAGGATTAATTGTTGATTATCAGTGTGCTATTAGATCCTTAATAGGTTGAATGGATTTAATTGCTGATTAAATCTTTGTACTTAAAAAATTCAAAATGATATAATAACAACTTTTTATGGTGTTATATACTATATGTTGTTTGTATCCTCTGCGTCTTCTATAATGCCTAAAATTTAGAACTAACATTTCATCAGGGTATAGCTGATGAGTGGTCATATACCCTGAAATATCTCCTTTCCTATTTGAGTGTATAAAGACTCACTAGGTCAGCTGAGAAACTTAAGAGCTATTCTAGATATTTTCTTTCCTATGCCATCTACGTTAAATATGTAACCAAGGCCTATATTGCCACAATATCATTGCTTATTTAGGTTCCCATGAACTATCTATAAACTGCAACAGTCTTACTGACTTTTTTTTAATCCTCACCTGAGGATATTTTTCTATTTATCTTCAGTTAGAGTGGGAGGAAGAGAGAGAGAGAGAGAGAGAGAGAGAGAGAGAGAAATATTGATGTGAGAGCGACACATCAACTGATTGCCTCCTGCACAACCCCAATCAGGGCCGGGTATGAACCACAACTGAGGTACGTGCCCTTGACCGGAATCGAACCCAAGATTCTTTGGTCCGAGGGCCGGCACTCTACTGCTGAGCAAAACCAGCCAGGGCAGTCTTACTGATTTTTTAAATACAGTCTCAACCCCCTGTAATATATTTGTTCTTCATATATTTTTAAAAAATCCTCACTCGAGAATATTTTTCCACTTATCTTCAGATAGAGTGGGAGGGGGGATGGAGGGAGAGGGAGAGAAAGAGAGAGAGAAACATCAGCATGAGAGAGATACATCGACTGGCTGCCTCCTGCATGACCCCAACCAAAGCCAGGGACCGAACTGCAACCGAGGTGTGTGTCCTTGACTGAAATTGAACCCATGACTCTTTGGTCTGCGGGCTGACACTCTAACTGCTGAGCCAAACTGGCCAGGGCTGTTCATTCATATTTTAATCCTGCAGGTAATTACCAAATGGCTTCTAAACCAGGCACTGTATTGGGCTCTGGATATACAATAATGGACAAAGTAAACATGATCCCTGGTTTACTTGGATTTATAATTTAGTAGGAAGATGGGTATACACCTATATATAATTATGAATTGTAATCAGTGCTAGGAAGAAAAAGAATAGCAGTATGAGAATTACACTGCAGTCAAATCAAATCTGATGTTTACTTTGGTTGCTGGTAGGTCATGTCTGGGCTCCTCCAAGTGGCTCCTTGGAACCACAGGCTGTACCCTAGAGTCTACCACAATGCCCAACTCACAGAGGCTCAGTTAGTTAAATGAACAAATAATACAAATTAAACATGATTTTAAGCCAACCCTGCATTTACTTGTATTAACAAAGTCTGTTAGTTTTGAAGCAGCCAAATGCTTCGTTAAAAGGGAAAAAACATGCTTTAATCAATTTTTGAGGTCAGAATGCATTTAGAACTATTTTTTTTTTTTTTGTCCTTGAAACACTGCCAGACTTTTAACTGAAATATCTGAAATGTGCCATTACTATAATGTGAAAACATTGCTTTTTTGTGTGTGGCAGGAGAAGTCTGGAGTAAGGCTAGTGAAAAACAGATTGACATTTGGTCATTATTTCTTATCAAGGGTGTTTTACTTGTAATGCTGTTTGACAGCTATATTCTAGGTCTGACAGCATTGAACCAGCGTAATTCCCACTGAACTGCTCTAAATAGGCAGTATTGCAATCAGTTTAACAACCCCTGGAGGCAATAAAATCTCTCCTTTGAACGAATACCCAAGGGGAAGAAATCTAAGATTTATAAAGGGCAGCAAGTATTCAAGAAAGGGGCAAAGTTTATGTGTGAGCCTGTAATTGATGTTTCCTTTGTTGCAAAAGAAAGCTTGAGGATGCTTTAAGAATTAATCTTTAACAAGTTCTAATCTGCACTAACAAGTGTGTTCAGATGAGTGAAAGAGATCCATGGCTCCGAGTTAAGTTGCTTCTGGCCAGCTAAGAACATTTGGAGGGGTCATGCAAGTATGAGAAGGACCCCGGAAAATTAAACAGGAGTCTTTAGCCATATCTCTGATATCTGTGCCAGAGCATCACCATCATCGCAGACGGTGTTGATTAGACTTTATGATTGGCTCATGGTTTGAACTTGTTTAACACGCAGGTACCTGCAGGAAGAACACTTCAGTCAAATATAGTATCATACTCATTCTAGGTGAAGTTGGCAGATCTTCTGCTGGTAGTAATTTAAACACACATTTAAGCAGGGTTTACATCAAGACAGTTCTAGCTTTAATTCTCTGCTTCTATCACTATTAGTTGTGTATCCCTGGGGATTTTTACCTTTGCTCACATTTTTCTCATCTGTAAAATGGGGCTGATAGGTCTTACTAACTGGGGGGGGTTGAAAAGCACGTAGCTTAAGAAAAGTGCCAAATTCAGTGTGAGCCACAGAGTAAGACCTGACTACATTGAGGTCTTACTGTGTTCTACACTTCAAGCTGCTTGCTCCTCTCAGTACTCATGTGAGCTTGCTACAACAGAGGATGCTCTGCAGGTGGGGGATATTAGAAGAAATTGGTTGGACTACATAATCATTTTGTTACTTCCCTATTTTGGACCCAGTTGCTAGGGAAGGAGCTTTATCCCTGGTAGTGGACTCCAAGGAGCTTGGGTGTTCTTGTCCCTAGAGGGTAGTGAGGCACTATCATCAAAACCACAGTGACACCCATCTCCACCCCTCCATTAAAAATTTTTTTATTGATTTATAGAGAAAGAGGAAGGGAGAGGAAGAGAGAGATAGAAAACACCAATGAGAGAGAACATCGATTGGCCGCCTCCTGCATACCCCCACTGGGGATTGGACCCACAACCTGGGCATGTGCCCTGACTGGGAATCAAACTGGCAACCTCTTGATGCATGAGTCAATGCTCAGCCACTGAGCCACAATGGCCGGGCCACCTCTCCATTTTTTACATATGCTTGTGTATAAGTGTGTGTAGCTAATTACTGATTCTTCCAGCCCTGATTCTTCTTACCTCACCATTTACCTCTCTGTTGTTGGCTGTAGCTTCTGTAGTACTGGTAGGACTAGGCATGGCGGGACTGTCATCCTTCACCATCCATTTAAGTTATTAAATTCTCTTCATCTCTTAGATCTCAGCTTAAATATTATGTCTCCAGGAAGCCTGATTTCCTTAAGAGTTGGGAGCCTCCTCCTATGTGCTCTTATAATAATACCCTAATGCCCTCCCACAGCCTCCGTTCCACATCATCATAGTGGCAGGCTTCTGCTGCTCCATACCTGATTCTTTACTCCTGAGCAGGGGAGAGAATCGCACCTTCTCACCTTCTCGAAGTTGGTGTGACCATGTGGTTTGCATTGGCTGATGGTTTGTGAGCAGATTGACATAGGTTGGTCTGTGTTCAAGTCCCTTCCTCTTTTCCTCTGTGACGGCAATTCTCAAAGCAAGTGCTGATAATGGAGGTGCAATGGTGAGTCATTGTACGGAGAAGGGCGGTTGTTATGGAGAGTTGCCAAGACACACAGTAGACATTGTGGTGAGCGATATATACATTTATTGCCTTTTGGCCACTGAGAGTTTTAGGGTTGTTGGTTACTGCAAGTATCTTGATGGATACAGTCATTGCTGGGCTATCATTCTGCTTTCTCACCTGTGTATTAGAAAGAAATTGTCTTGTTCATCATTCTATCCCTAGAGCCTTGTTACAGGACTGCCTGACATATGGTAGGCAACTAATAAATCATTCATGGAATGAAATAATGATTCCATATCAAGGAAGGGTCTATCTGAAGATTCAATTTCCATAGTAGCCAAACCCTTAAGTGATAAAGGAATATTATTTGAGAGGGAAAATGATAATCATGGTTCCATAGCTTAAGCTTTAGAAAATTATTTCTTTAGGAAAAAAAGATAATATTTTATCATTGAAAAGAGGCACAGAAAAGAAATAAAATACATATGCCTCTTTAATATTTTTGGATATTAACCCCTTATCAAAAATCTCATTTACGAATATCTCCTCCCATTTGGTTGGTTGCCAAATACTTCTCTTTATTAATGGATAAATAACAGTGAACTATGCCAGAAATGAGAGAAAGAGGCCTATGGCATGAGATCACAATAAAACAATTTTTACTAGGCAGTCATTCATTCAGCATTGTATTCTAACTGACCTGTGTGTACTATGGTGGGTGGAAGAATATAATCTGACACCTCTCCTTGAATGGCTCACAGTCAAGTAGAGGAAAAACAGAGACCAAGCTAAGTAGAACACAATGGAATAAGTGCAATAATAAAAATGCTCTTGGGAAAGAGTATAGATTACTTCTGAGGGCGGAGATGATGAATTTATAGAAGTGACATTTTAATTGGGCCCCTCGACTTACGGTCAAGATGGCGGCGTACATAAGCGCGGAATTGCGTCCTGCCACAACCACATCAAAGTTACAACTAAACTACAGAACAACCAATATTCAAAACCACCTGAAATCCAGCTGAATGGAAGTCCTACAACTACAGAATTAAAGCAGCAGATGCATTGAGACTGGTAGGAGGGGCGGAGGCCAATGGCTGGTCCCACACCCACATGTGGCAGATAAAAATCAGGAGGACACCTCGGCTGGGAAGGTCCTCCCAGACGCCTGGCTCAGTGTTCCAGTGCCCGGAAGAGAATCCCCATCACTTCTGGCTGTAAAACCAGTGGGAACTGAGTGAGGCTCAGAGAGGCTGAGGCGGCTGGAGCCCCAGGCAGCTCCTTAAAGACCCTTGCACAGACTTATCGAACTCGCTCCTTCTCAGCTTAGAAGAGAGGCAGCTCGAGGGGCACCAGAGACATACAGGGAAGAACTGAGCTGTTTGGCACTGGAGCGAGGGCTGGAGAGGGGGCTTTCTCTGGGACAAACGTGCTGTCAGAGGCCTTTGTTCCTTTGGTGAGCCCTTCCCTGGGGCAGCAGACAGTCGCCATATCTGGGACTCCAGCAACCTGGCTCACACTGGTAGCCCTGCCCTGGTGATTCCCTGAGGCCCCGCCCCACCCAAATTTCAGGCCAACCCAAGCTATTGTCAGTTGCTTCACCATAGGATTGGCCTGTCTTGGATCCTGCTTCAGGTTTCCCTAAATTCTTTCAAACAAGCAGCATCTGATTTCAGCTAGCCCCATACCTCTCGTTAAGTAATACACAGAAACAAACACAGAGAGGCAGCCAAAATGAGGAGACAAAGAAACAGTTCCCAAAAGAAAGATCAGAACAAAATCCTAGGAAAAGAACTAAGCGAAATGGAGATAAGCAACCTAACAGATGCTGAGTTCAAAACACTGCTTATAAGGATGCCCAATGAACTTAGTGAGAACCTCAGTGAACTTAGTGAGGGCCTCAAGAGCATAAAAAAGGACCAGTCAGAAATGAAGGAGGCACTAACTGAAATAAAGAATAATTTACACAGATTCAATAGTAGAGCACGTAAATCCAAGAAGCAAACCATTGATTTGGAATATAAGAAAGCAAAAAATGCCCAATCCGAACAGCAAACAGAAAAAAGAATCCAAAAAAAATGAGATAGTGTAAGGAGCCTCTGGGACAACTTCAAGCGTGCCAACATTTGCATCTTGGGGGTGCCAGAAGGAGAAGAGAGAGAACAAGAAATTGAAAACTTATTAGAAACAATAATGGCAGAAAACTTCCCTAACTTGGTGAAGGAAACAGACATACAAATCCAGGAGTCCCAAACAAGATGAACCCCAAGAGGTCCACACCAAGACACATCATCAAAATGCAAAAGGTTCAAGACAAAGAATCTTAAAAGCAGCAAGAGAAAAGCAGTTAGTTACCTACAAAGGAGTTCCCATAAGACTGTCAGCTGATTTCTCAAAAGTAACTTTGCAGGCCAGAAGGGAGTGACAAGAAATATTCAGAGTGATGAAAAGCAAGAACCTACAACCAAGATTATTCTATCCTGCAAAGCTGTCATTTAGAATCGATGGCCATATGAAGAGTTTTCCAGACAAAGAAAAGCCAAAGGAGTTCATCACCACCAAACCATTATTATATGAAATGTTGAAGGGTCTTTTTGAAGAAAAAGATAAAAAATATGAACAAACAGCCCTGGCCGGTTTGGCTCAGCGGTTGGAGCGTCAGCCTGTGGTCGAGAGAGACCCGGGTTTGGTTCCTGCTAAGGGGATGTAACCTCGGTTGCAGTTTGTCCCCGGCCCTGGTTGGTCGTACAGGTGGCAACAACTTGATGTGTCCCTTTCACATCGATGTTTCTTTCTCTCTCTCCCTCCTACTCTATCTGAACAAAAAATGGAAAAATGTCCTTGGGTGAGGATTAAAAATAAAAAATATGAACAAACAAAATGGCATGTACTTTGGTTTCAGTTTGTCCCTGGCCCCGGTTGGGGTTCTGTGGGTGGTAGCCAGTCAGTGTGTCTCTCTCACATCGATGTGTCTCTCTTTCTCCCTCTTGCTCTATCTGAAGATGAATGTAAAAATGTCCTCAGGTGAGGATAAATTAAATAAATAAATTAATAAATCAATAAAACATATCTTTGGGTGAGGATTTAAAAAAAACAAAACAAGTAAAAGAGGATAGGACACTTGATGGAATAAGGTCCATGTGAAAGCAGGAAAGAAAACAATTCAGAGCCTTTTGTAAGCTCCTCTTTTCTTCCTGTACGAGGCCATCTCATTTCTCCTCACTCTCTGCAACTCTTCCACGCTTTCAGGTATTATCTTCATGGCAGCGATTCCTGCAATCTAAAGCTTCCTGCAAAATCAACCCTTGGAACTCTGGATTTGTTTAAAAAATGTATTTTTTTAATTGATTTTTAGAGAGAGAGGAAGGGAGAAGGAGAAAGAGATAGAAACATCAATGTGAGAGAGAACCATTGATCAGCTGCCTCCTGCACACTCCCTACTGGGGATCGGGTCCACAACCCAGGCATGTGCCCTGACTGGAAATTGAACCTTGACCTCAGTGCATGGGTCGATGCTCAACCACTGAGCCACAAGGTTGGGATAAACTCCAGATTCTTTATGCAACTGCCTAGTGGACAGCTCTCCTGGCTATTGATACACAGGCACCTGTGGCTCATCACATCTAAAACAATTTATTTTCATTTCTCCCAAATATGCTTGCTTTTCTTTTTTTTTTAAATCATCCTCACCCGAGGACATTTTTCCATTCTTTGTTCAGATAGAGTGGGAGGGAGAGAGAGGAACAGAGAGGGAGAGAAACATCGATGTGAAAGGGACACATCGAGTGGTCGCCACCCGCACAACCAACCAGGGCCGGGGACAAACTGCAACCGAGGTACATGCCCTTAGCGGGAACCGAACCCGGGTCTCTCGGGACCGCAGGCCGATGCTCTAACCGCTGAGCCAAACCGGCCAGGGCATATGCTTGCTTTTCAATGTTATTTGTACGAAGATAAGGTACCACTATTCGATCAAAATCCTATTAGGCACCTGCCTCTCCTGCACCTTCCTGTCATCTCTTCCTAGTTTCTTGGCCTGCCGAATTCCAGGTCCTGACTTAGATTTCTTTTTCTCCAGGAGGGTGTGGGTGTTCCTCCCGCAGGTCCTCCTTGTGGCGCGTACATCCTCTGTTTAGCACTTCTCACTTTGTCTCGTCACTGCTGTTCTACTAGACTCTAAAGTCTGTGTCAGTGATTTTCAACCTTTTTCATCTCATGGCAACATAGACTAATTACTAAAATTCTGCGACACAAACACACAGAAATATTTTGTTTTGCTGATCTGACCCAGAAAAAGGTATAATTTTGATTATTTATTTATTTATTTATTTTTATCTTCACCTGAGGACATTTTTTCCATTTTTTGTTCAGATAGAGTGGGAGGGAGAGAGAGAGAGGAATAAAAACATCGATGTGAAAGGGACATATCGAGTGGCTGCCACCCGCACAACCCAACCAGGGCCGGGGACAAACTGCAACTGAGATATGTGCCCTTAGTGGGAACTGAACCCGGGTCTCTCTGGACCACAGGCCGACGCTCTAACCGCTGAGCCAAACAGGCCAGGGCAAAAAGGTATAATTTTGATTCATTCATATTGGATAGCTATTGTTGGCTTGACTATCATTATTTTTTAATTTTGACAATATAAGGGAAAAGTGCCCCTGACTAAATAGTCAGGGATTGTGTGTTTTAAAAATTCTTGCAGCATACCAGTTGAAAATTGCTGGTCCATGTTGATATTCAGGGACTGTGTCTATGTCACAGTTACATCTCTAGGGCTTGGAACATAGTGAGAGTTGAATAAATATGAGTAGAATGAATGAAGAGTTACAACTGCTAATATTGGGATACCACATCAAGGCATTTCTATATGTACTATCTACTTTAATTTTCATATACAGCCATGAGAGGTAGGTATTATTGTCTTTATTTTACTGATGAAGAAAACGAGGCTTAGCGAGTTTAAATGCCTTCACCCATGATCATCCACCTACAAATGGCAGAGTAAGACTCTCACCTTTCAGTATTTATCTCACAGGGAAGGAGATTTAACTTGGACTGATACTGGCTTGAGACCAGGAGGACCCCATGTAGAATGCTAGATACTCTGATTTTAATCATGTTGGTTCTGTATTAGTCCAAGCCTTCTAGGAGATTCCTAGTGTAACGGTTTAGGGAGAGAAACGGAATGTTGGAATCAGGCTACCTGTATTAGAACCCTGGCTGCTACTTCTTGGGAGCTTGGGCAAGTTTATCACCTCTCCTAGCCTCATTTCCCTCAGTGAACATGGGAACAGCTTCACCCTAAGTCCTCACGTAGCATTGTCAATAGGTTCTATGACTTACTCAAAATGACATTTAACCAAACCTACTGAACCACAGGCTAATGGATGTAAACAAGATTAAAGTTCCTCTGGCATTTCCATCCATGTCATAACAAAAAGTTGTTGAACATAACCATGTTATTCAAGGACCTGGTATACCTACGTCATAGGTGCTTTCAAATCAGGCCCTTCCCAGGGAGCCTGGCCCAGACTTGGTAATTAGTAGTGGTAGTTATTACTACCACGAGCACCACCGGCGTGTTAGCAGGCAGTACGCAGCCGTGCAGGCAGCAAGGCAGACTCAGCGATCCCTGTTCTCAGGGCAAGGGGAGGGAGTCGCCTCGGCAGCTTCCACGGTCAGCTGGCTTGTGTGGTCTGGTCTTGAGTTCCAGGCCACTGGGCCTGGTGCTTGGTGATGCCCAGAGGAAGACCCCCCTGTCGGAGAAGAATCCTGCTTGCAGGCAGCGGGGGAATGGAGCCTCTGGCAAGTCCCCGCTCGCAGTCTGCAGATGTGTGCATTTGGGGAAGGAGTAGGAGGCCCCAGAGATAGGCTGTCCAGCAAGAAAGGACAAATGAGACCTGAATAAAGCCAGGAACAAATTTAAAATAGCGAGTAGTTATTGATTGTTGAGAATGTGTCAGGTACTTGAGTGTGTTAACTTATTTCATTCTTATGGCAACCCTGTGGGTTGTGACTTTACCCCTTTTTACAGTTGAGGAAACTGAGTCTCAGAAGGGCTGAGTGACTCCCGAGAGGGAGCCCACAGAAGAGCACGGGGGCTGCGGCCGGAGTCGGAGCGGAGCAGGAAGGGTGTTGGAAGGTGCTCGCTGAGCAGCCCTGAGCGGGATGCTCGTCTCCGCGGGCCACACTGACCGGCTAGATGCACACGGCCGCTCAGGCGCTCCCTCCAAGGAGCCGGCAGGCCTGGCTGCACCGCGCATTCCCCTGGGAGCTGGTTACACTCAAGAGGCCTCCGTACGTCCAACAAATTCTTGATTTTAACCATCACCTCAGAAAATTCTGAAGCACATGCTCCCCTGGCAGATATTTAGAAGCCGCGGCCTTGAAGCTGCTACCAGTCGGGGGTAGTCTGTGGGTCTTATGCCGGTGTTGACGCCCACGAATCTCCCCTGGCCGCCTTAGCTAAAGAATCTGCTGTTAGCCCTGCCGGTTTGCTCAGCGGTTAGAGCATCGGCCTGCGGTCCAGAGAGACCGGGTTTCGGTTCCCGCTAAGGGCATGTACCTCGGTTGCGGTTTGTCCCCGGCCCTGGTTGGTCGTGCAGGTGGCAGCCACTTGATGTGTCCCTTTCACGTCAATGTTTCTCCCTCTCCCTCCCTCCCTCCCTCCCACTCTATCTGAACAAAAAAATGAAAAAATTTCCTCGGGTGAGAATAAAAAAAAAAATAAAAAAAAGAATCTACTGTTAGCCCAGTTCTGGCTGGGGATGGTTGGAGCCACGCCAAGAAAGGCCCCCACCTTCCCAAACCCCAAACTTCCCAGCGAAGCCTGGCTGAATAGCCCGCACATGTAGACAGCAACGCGGCAGTCATTTGGGCTGTGAAATGCGTTAGCTCATAAGCTGCCTTTATCCTCCACAGAATGCTGCTGGTCGGCTATGTTAGTTCAAAATCCTCAATACTGGGTTTGAGTTCCTCAGCCATCATTTGTGTTCTACATGAGTAAAGAAGCAATAAGCATTTTGTCTGCAGCAAGCTAAATCATCCTGAGGGAGCAGTTTGCATCATTAGAATGTAATGAAATAAGTTGTCACCAGCAGCTACCAACAATATTTCCGGTGACTTAGAAAAAGGTTATGTTGAGCAGACATTTTTTTGAGTTGTACTTACTTTTGTATGTGGAAGGAGGCCGGGTGTGCTGGCAGACTCATTTTCTTTTTGATTTCATGTACTTTCAGTAATGGTTTGTCTGGGTGAGTATGGACAAATCTAGTAAAGTGCTTGATGAAATGCTCAATGTCAAAGCAATAATTTAATGCTTCACTAGGAGGCTTGAAGAGTCAGCTCTCCCCAAAGGTGAAGTGTGCAGCATGCTAAATACTATTCATCACCCAACTTTCTTATCCTATTGTTAGGGACCGTGGTAAAAACTCTTGGCTAGGGGAGCCCATGCCTCCTGAAGGTTTTGTTTTCTGCACCTGCTTTGCCCTGGTGACAGCGACTATTCGTCCTCGTCTAATAAACAGCAATAAACTCCTATCTGGCCTCCTCTCTCTTCGTTCCCTTCTATCCAGTTTTCCATTCGGTAGACAGACATTCTTCTATACATAGATCTGACTGTGTTACCCTGCTAGTTCCCCAGCATTTAGAACAGTTTTTGGGCACACAGTAGATACCCAGTAATTGTTTGTTAAATGAATGAAGAGCTGTTACTCTCCTGCTAAAACCTTCTAACCCTCCCCATCACCTTCAGGGTCCAGACCAAACTTCTTAACATGATTATAAGCTCCCAGCCTGCTCACTCCTCCCTTACACACTGCTCTACACTGAAGGACTGTATCTTCAGCTCCTCCTGTTTGTCATCTCTGTCATCTCTGAGCCTTCACACCTGCTGTTCTGTCTGCCCAGGTATCTTCCCTTTGCCCACCCTACCCACTTTGCCCTAAGGGGGCAATTCCTTTTCATTATTTAGATCTCAGCCTAGATGTAACCTTTTTTGCAAGACTTCTCTGATTCTGTCAAAACTGAGTTGCTTGGACCTCATTTGTGATCCTTTAGCGCTTGACCCTCCTCACCATAGCTCTCACTCCACTGAACTGTAGTTGCTGAGGTGCTTGTCTCTGTTTTCTATTCAACTAGGTGCTAAGCTCCTTGGGTGCAGAGGTGAAATCTATCTTATTCATCACTGCACAAGTCCTGCCAGCTAGCACAGGTCTTGGCACCTGGTATGCACTAACTGTTATTGCCTGATGTTGAGTGAATGAATCAGGTTGACATTAACAGCCTGGAGAGCTGAAGACATAGCCTTGATTTTTCTTCTTGGCTTTAGTTAGGAAGAGGATCCTACAGACACACTCATAGGCTCCGAGAGGGAGTGGACTCTGGTTCAATTGCCTCACCTGCCAACTATACTGTCACCACTCTGGCTCAAGGTACTATTAATCCTCATTTGGATTACCTGGTTTACAGCGTTAGACCCCTAACTGGTCTCCCTCTCCCTCTTCTTTCCTTTCCTTACACTGTTCTCCATTCAGTGGCCAGAGAAGTTGAAGGTCAGAATGTTTAAGTGACATATTCAAAGCCATATGGTGTTTTTAGAGCAAAACCAGAATAAAGAAGCCATTTTGAAGGAACTATTTTCTTCTAGCTGCTCAATAGCCCCAAACCTCCCCTGATCAAATTTAATTTGATTCTGATTCATACTTAAGTTTCTCAACAAAGCAATGTTATTCTAATTTCAGCTATATTTTTTCCTTGAGGTCTTTGCACAAGTCCTAGAGATCATACCATTATTCCCTCCTTGCAATTCTGGGACATCTGCTTTTCTTAGTAAGCAGCATCCTGCCCCTTATTCATTCTTACTGGAGAAAGAGGTTTCATTGGCAGGGAAGTATATAATAAAACTTAAATCTGAAGACTTAATGCTTCAAAAATATGTGTTCTCAATGAGTGTATATATTTTTTATGAACTCAGTTTATAAAGACACAAGCGGAAGGGAAGGAGCTGAAGATCATTCAATCCCAGAAGTCTGAGCTATCTCCATAATTTGTTCTTAGCAGATGTCTTTATCGTTAATCCCTCGATATTATTAGCTTGTTTTGCTGAATACTCAGGGATCACAGTGGCAAAACTTTTCCATTGCTTCATATTTTTTAGTGCCCACTTGCTGAGCTACATGCATCTGGTTTCCCCTGTAGCAGGTCCCTCCCCAGCCTGCTGCTGCTGGGATGAGGCCCATTATGGAACACAGTGAGGGCGTTTGGAGTTTCATCCTCACCCTCATTTTCCTTCTCCCAGAGGCAGCAGCTCCCAGGGGTTTGCCACGTGGTGCTGGGTGCACATCCCCACAAGTAAGTATTCTTTGAAGAAGGGAAGGGTTATTTTTAGGGTTCAGGTCCTGCAGACAGTCATCTGGACCTGGGCTTTGGCAGAGGCAAAGGTGAGAGGACAGAGAAGAAGTGGCTTTAGAGGGCAAGCAGCTGGGACTGCAGTTGGGTGGAGGCGACAGGTCCCCGGAGGAGCTAACTGGAATGCCTGGAGCATGCGCGTCTCAGGGCTTCTTCCCCAGCACAGCCCTCCTCAGGTCATAGCTTTTTGTTCTTTTATTTTTATTTATTTATTTATTTATTTTTTTTATCCTCACCCGAGGACATTCTTCCATTTTTTGTACAGATAGAGTGGGAGGGAGAGAGAGGAAGGGAGAGAGAGAGAGAGAAACATCTATGTGAAGGGACACATCGAGTGGCCGCCACCCGCACGACCAACCAGGGCCGGGGACAAACTGCAACCGAAGTACGTGCCCTTAGCGGGAACCGAACCCGGGTCTCTCCGGACCGCAGGCCGACGCTCTAACCGCTGAGCCAAACTGGCCAGGGCTTGTTCTTTTATTTTAAATTTTGAAATAATTTGAGATTTATAGAAAATTACAAAACAGTACATTTTATATATGCTCATCTAGATTCCCCGAATGTTGACATTTTTACCATATACATTTTATCCTTCTCTCTCTCCAGGCAAAACACACACACACACACACACAGTTTTTTCTGAATCATTTGAGAGTAGGTCACATTCAACTTTGCTCCTATGTATTTCAGTGTGTATTTCCTAAAAATGATGGCACTATCTTATTTAACTAAAGTATAATGATCAAAATCATGAAATTAACATGGATACAGTTTTATTATCTAATTTATAAACTGTACATATATATTTTTTTAATCCTCACCCAAGGACATTTTTCCATTCTTTGTTCAGATAGAGTGGGAGGAAGAGAGAGAGGGAAACATCGATGTGAAAGGGACACATCGAGTGGCTGCCACCCATACAACCCAACCAGGGCCGGGGACAAACTGCAACTGAGGTACATGCTCTTAGCGGGAACCGAACCCAGGTCTCTCTGGACCACAGGCCGACGCTCTAACTGCTGAGCTAAACCGGTCAGGGCTGTACATAAATTTTTTCAACTATCCTGTTAATGTCCTTTATGGTGAAAGAAAAAAAAATTCTGGTCCAAGGTTCAGACCAGGATTCCTCTTTTATTTAGTTGTCACGTCTTTTCAGTTTTCTTTTTATCTGGAGCAGTTTTTCTTTGTCTTCATGACCTTGATATTTTTAAAGAGTATAATCTCAACATATTTTAGAAAGTTCTTCAGTTTGAGTTTGGAATTTCCTCATGATTAGATCCCAATTATACACTTTTTGGCAGGAAAATCACAGAAGTGATGTGCCTTTCTCAGTGCATTTTGTTGAGAGGTTCATAATGTCAATTTGTCTCATTAGCGGTCATGGCAACTTTGATCACTTGGTCAGCGTGGTATTGGCCAGATTTCTCCACTCTAAAGTTACTACTTTTCTTTTGGAAATTGTCAAGTATCTCATAGGAAGATTTTTTGCAATGATGCATATATCTTATTTCTCATCAAGTCATAGCCCACTAATTTTAGCATCCATTAATGATTCTCGATGAAACAATTATTAATATGGTAGCTGTCAAACGATGATTTTCAATTTTCTTATTCCTTCTGCATTTATTAGTTGGCATTTCACTTTAAGGAAAACTTGTTTGTTTATTTATTTGTTTGTTTATATTTGCATGATCTCAGAGACTCTTATATTTTATGAGTTGTAATTTGTTACTGTAATTATTTCTTCTGATGCTCAAATTGACCCAGATATAGCCAGCAGGTAGCCCTTTGAAGCTGGCTTCTGTGTCTTTCTGCCATGTCCCCATTATTTCCCATTTGTCTACTCTTTGGTAAAGCAAGTTATTCTAGGCTTATTTTGTACACATACAGTTTCAGCCCTGGAGCTAGCCATGTCTTCACAAAGCCCTGATTCCTTTTTGGTGAGAAATGGTATTTAGAAACCAAGACCTGGGTATGAGGTGTGTTCATCAGTCCCGGGATATCATTGCTTCTAGTCTCTCTCAGCAGACCCAGCTAGAGAACACACGCACCCATCTATATCATTTCTATATTTATCTACAGGATTTTAGTTTTGGCTTATTAAGCTCATAGGGCAATGAGAAAGGAATTATATTGTGCTTTGTTAGCACTTAAAACTTTTTCTAGGACTCATGTTTTCACCCATTTTAAAATGATTCACCTTCTCCTCCCCAATTCCTGGATACACGTCACACATCTATTTAAAATTTGTGAACTCTAGCGCATGTGCTACATAGAATCCCAAACACAGGTCAATGTAGGTGGCCAGAGACAGCAGGAGAGTGCTTGTTTGCAGAAGGATACTGGGGGAGGGGGGCAGACTATGCCTTGGCAGGTGAGCTAGTTCACCAATGAGGTGGGTGGGATGGGAAAGATTCATTTATGTAGACCAGCGATTTCCATCCGGTGTGCCACGCATGCTGGTGTGCTGCAAGAACTTCTAAAACATGCAGTACCTATTTAGTCAGGGCACTGACTCTTTTCCCTTAGATTGTCAAATAAAAAAAATGACAACAGCCAACACAACAATAGCTGTCTGGTGTGACTGAATCAAAATTAGACTTACTTTTTTTGTCAGATCAGCAAAAAAAATGTGTTTTTTTTTGGTGTGCCACAGGATTTTAGTAATTAGTTTATGTGTGCCATGAGATGGAAAAGGTTGACAATTGCTGATGGGATCAACGTGGCTCTGGGAAATACAAGCACAGGTATTCTGTTTAAATACACATTATTATACTACTGTGGTCTGAGAATGTTTGTTAATATTAATTGGTGTTTAACAAAAAATGTTTTGTGGTAAAATACATAGAGTATTTAGTATGCTAATGGATATTGTGACTTCTCGAGAGAAGGCTATAGCGTAAGATTTCCCAAAATTACTCGTCTATGGAATCTATTCTTAAGGTGCACTTAGATGAATTTGTGTTTCATGACATCCACTTTGGGAATTGCTGTTTTTTTCTTTATATGTATTTTATTTTTAAAATTTTAGTTTAATTACAACTTATATTAGCATTATTTTGTATTAGTTTCAGGTGTACAGCATAGTGGTTGGACAATCATATACTTTATAAAGTGTTCCCCCAATATTTCCAGTACCCACCTGGCACCATGCATAGTTAGCACACGATTATTGACTATATTCCCTCTGCTGACTATTTTGCAACTACCAATTTGGACTTCTCAGTCCCTTTACCCTTTTCATCCAGCCCCCCAATTCTCCTCCCCCGGAATTGCTGTTAAACACATACTCACAGCCGTGGCCGGTTTGGCTCAGCGGTTAGAGCGTCGGCCTGCGGTCCTGAGAGACCCGGGTTCGGTTCCCGCTAAGGGCGCATACCTCGGTTGCAGTTTGTCCCCGGCCCTGGTCGGTTGTGCGGGTGGCAGCCACTCGATGTGTCCCTTTCACATCGATGTTTCTCTCTCTCTCTGTTCCTCTCCCCCGCCCCACTCTACCTGAACAAAAAAAATAAAAAAATAAACACATACTCACACATACAGTGAGTAAATAAGTCATAATATTACAAAAATCCCAGAAAACAGGACTTGCACTGAGTGCTCGGGCTCTCCTGAATGAGACCCTGATGAAGTGGTTTGAATTTTTTGTAGAGAAAAGAAGCTCAAAATGTATGCATTTCATTTTCTCCCTGCCCCAGATTTCTAGGTGTCCCCGATCAGATGGAAGGCTTGAGTTTTTGTTTCCTGTATCAGTGAGGAACTGGAGGCATTTAAAATTTTGCAAGTGTGTTAGTCACTCTGAGTATTTTTTCCTGAGGGACACATCTCTAATATCTCCTGATTCCCTGATGGTTCTCACCCCAACCCTACCAAAGGCTATTGTGATCCCAGCTCCTGAAATGAATTGAGAACACTTTGAAGAGTGCGTGTGTGAGATAAAGGGGTGGCAGTCATGGAAGTATTAGTGAAACACATAAACTATGCCACTGCATGTCTAGTCTCTTTGTGAAAAACTTATTTATCAGAGAAGGTGATATAATCACCCTAAGAATCCACACTTTTTACATTGATTTTATTTTTTTCCTGAGAGCCACAGTAAATGCAAGTTAAACTAAATTTTTTTGCAAGCAGATTATATTTTACAAATATTTTAGTATCTTATGTGTCTAAAATAATAACGTTGACTATCAAATCTTTTTACATGGTGTCTCTCACTGTCTGATACATGATTCCAAATGCTGCTAAATACATTCCTCCACCATTTTTAAGAATCACGAACAAAACATTTGGGGTCCCTGAATGGGCTTTGGATCTGTAAATCAATCCCATGGATCATTTTAAATTACTGATCATAAGCAAATAGATAAGCAAGAATGACTATTAATTGGGTTAATTACTGTAGCTCAAGTTTTAGCTCATAATTTTGACTTTCAAAGGCTACACAAACCAATTTTGTACTCTTAGATTATAATGAGCAGTCTTTATTCTTTAATCAATTTGCCCCGTGTCTAGCTGTCTAATGTAACATTCCTTTGAAGTCTGGAAAGATCTAACATAATTGAAGAAATGTCGAACTACTTGACTCTTTTTTTTAATATAAAGGAATTAAACATTAATCAGGCTTGTGCATCTCAATTAAGCCAATTAAAATTATCACAGAATGCAGTGCATACCGCAGTAGGTAGCTTTCATGCTTGAATACATGATCAACTTTTACCTACTGTTCCCTTCTCCATATGTTTGTTCCTCAAAAAGTAAATACAGAACTGAAGTCCACATTAGAAAGCCACCAGTTAATACGATCTGGCAAAGCCCTGGCGAAAGAAACACTCACAATGACGTGTATTGAACTACTGCTGATTGTGCTGGAACTAACCTTCGATCTTTCTGCTGAAAAAGGGGGCTCTGTAATTATGGTGATGACTGGTGCCTTCATCCAAATAGCCCATTAACCATGCAGTTTGCTTCCCTAACAACTGGGAACCAATTTTGGTCTTGCAGGCTATGGCATATACACAAAGTCCATATAATTACTAATAATTTGTAACAAGTGTTAATTGATAAACAGCTCCCACCGGTAGCTTAATTAAAGCTGTAAGATAGCTAGGCGATTTACAACTGGGATTGATCTCAATTAGTCAACAAAATCTGTGTAGTGTGCTCAAAGGAGAGTAAGGAAATTTAGTCGAGTGGGGCTTTGGGGATTTTTGTCTCGTCTTCTCTATTTCTTTTTCCTTCAAGAAGAGAAATACAATCAGAAGAGCGGCACTGCTTTGTGGGTAGCGACCTACCGAGCGTACACAGTGCGTTCCTGGTAGGCTCTTCGGCATTTGTTCTCCCATTTGTGTATGTATTCTCTGTCAGCTTCCTGAAAAATATTCAAGCATTTGCTTTTATTACACCCAGTGGTATACATTGCTGAATACCAACCCTGAGGGACCTAAAAGTGGAAGGAAGAAACAATTTTTTAAAATGTCAGGGTTTGATCTTGCAGATGTGTTTGCAAACTGGCATTTTGGGACCATAATTAGGAGGAAGCACAGGAAAGGTGGCACGGGGGAGTCACCAGAGACTTGGCGGCCTGGGGATCGTGTAAAGCCAGCTTGGCTGCTTGAGGACGCAACTTATTTTATCATGTGGGCTGATACAGTCAAAACCTCATCTAAGCATTGCTGAAATTGCCCCCATGGAATAGAAGAGGAAAAACGTGTCATCTGTGTGCTCAGTGAGATCACAGACTGGCTGCAAACAGCTGCTGAAACATTAATTAATCTGTTTGCAAATAAATTGTGGATCTGTACTGGATGAAATTGCTGTTATAAACAAGCTGGGATGCTGTGCTTTCCAGATTTGCCTGTATTTTAAGATTTCTTTTTTCATAGGCTGTAAAATCACCAGGGCCCAGACACTGTGTGTTTACTTCTGGAGGCTCCGAGCAGAGGCACCGACAGCAGCACATAGATGCTCAGCTTGGAGGCAATTCATGCCCGTTGTGGTACTTTTGAAGGCTGTACAATATTGTGTGAAAAGGTCTGCACCTCATTTAAGTCAGATTTGTTAATCAAAGAGAATGAAATATTCTGCAGAGCAAATAGATGTGGATTTAGTAATTTTGTAATTTTAAAGCATTTCGTGTCACAGTTGCTTAATTTGTTCTAATGAGACTGGCAAATTCCAGTTGCCTTGACGCTTAGAAAATTAATGTTGGTTCTCAGTGTTTACTCAACTTTAAAAAAGTGATAGGATATGTAGCTGGGACAGAGAATCTGAGTTTTTTTTGCCAAAAATTTAGAGTTCTGATGCTCCCTAATCCATGTTTCCCCCACCCCCACCCCTTTGTTCTTAAAGATGCTTTTAATCCAGAGAATACTCATGTACCTACTCTTCATTTATTCAGAATCTATTGATTGAGTGCCTAATATGAGCCAATTACTCTATTAGGTGCTGGGATGCAGAAGATGCTAAGAATATAACCCTTGCTCTCAGGAGGCTTAAGGTCTATGCAGGAATTGACAAACTTTTTTTTAAAGGGCCAGACAGTAAATAGTTCAGGCTTTGGGGGCTTGATAGTCTCTGTTACAATGCGAGGTTCTTCTGTCAGGTAAAAGCAGCCATAACCAGACCACTTCCGGTCAGGATGGCGGGTAGGTAACCGCGGTATCGCGTCCTCCCACAACCACATCAAAGTTACAACTAAACTACAGAACAACCGTCATACAGAACTGCCTGCAATCACACTGAATGGAAGTCCTACAACTACGGAATTAAAGCAGCAGCCACACGAGACTGGTAGGAGGGGCGGAGGCGGATGGGCTGGTCCCACACCCACGTGTGGCGGATAAAAATCAGGAGGATACCTCGGCTGGGAAGGTCCTCCCTGAATACTGAGGGGTCCCCGTCCCACACCAGACACCCGCTCAGGGTTCCAGTGCCAGGAAGAAAAGTCCCCATAACTTCTGGCTGGAAAAACCAGCAGGAACTGAGGCTCAGGGACGCTGAAGCGGTTGGAGCCCCAGGCAGCTCCTTAAAGGGCCCGCGCACGGACTTATCGGACTCTCTCCCTCTAAGCTCGGAGGGGAGGCAGCTCGAGGGGCACCAGAGACATACAGGGAAGAACTGAGCTGTTTGGCACTGGAGCGAGGGCTGGAGAGGGGACTTTCTTTGGGACAGACATGATGTCAGAGGCCTTTGTTCCTTTGGTGAGCCCTTCCCTAGGACGGCAGACAGCCGCCATATCGAGGACTCCAGCAACCTGGCTCACACTGGTAGCCCCGCCCTGGTGATTCCCTGAGGCCCCGCCCCACCCAACTTTTAGGCCCACCCAAGCTGTTGCCAGTTGTTCTCGGACCCTGTTTCAGGTTTTCCTAAATTCTTTCAAACAAGCAGCATCTGGTCTCAGCTAGCCCCATACCTCTCATTAAGTAATACACAGAAACAAACACAGGGAGGCAGCCAAAATGAGGAGACAAAGAAACAGTTCCCAAAAGAAAGATCAGAACAAAACCCCAGGAAAAGAACTAAGCAAAATGGAGATAAGCAACGTAACAGATGCCGAGTTCAAAACACTGCTTATAAGGATGCTCAATGAACTTAGTGAGAACCTCGGCGAACTTAGTGAGGGCCTCAAGAGCATAAAATTGGACCAGTCAGAAATGAAGAAGGCACTAACTGAAAGAATCATTTACACAGATTCAGTAGTAGAGTACGTAAATCCAAGAAGCAAACCATCGATTTGGAATATAAGGAAGCAAAAAATGCCCAATCAGAACAGCAAAAAGAAAAAAAGAATCCAAAAAATGAGGATAGTGTAGGGAGCCTCTGGGACAACTTCAAGCGTGCCAACATTTGCATCTTGGGGGTGCCAGAAGGAGAAGAGAGAGAACAAGAAATCGAAAACCTATTAGAAACAATAATAGCAGAAAACTTCCCTAACTTGGTGAAGGAAACAGACATACAAATCCAGGAAGCACAGAGAGTCCCAAACAAGATGAACCCCAAGAGGCCCACACCAAGACACATCATCAAAATGCAAAAGGTTCAAGACAAAGAATCTTAAAAGCAGTTAGTTACCTACAAAAGAGTTCCCATAAGGCTGTCAGCTGATTTCTCAAAAGAAACTTTGTAGGCCAGAAGGGAGTGGCAAGAAATATTCAGTGATGAAAAACAAGAACCTGCAACCAAGATTACTCTATCCTGCAAAGCTATCATTTAGAATCGATGGCCATATGAAGCATTTCCCAGACAAGAATAAGCTAAAGGAGTTCGTCACCACCAAACCATTATTATATGAAATGTTGAAGGGTCTTCTTGAAGAAAAATAAAAAATATGAACAAACAAAATGACAGTGAATACATATCTATCGACAATTGAATCTACACACAAAATGAACAAGCAGAACAGAAACATTCTCATAGATACAGAGAACATTTTGTTGATTGCCAGATGGGAGGGGGTTTGGGGGATAGGTGAAAAAGATGAAGGGTAAGAAGTACAAATTGGCCATGGCTGCTTTGACTCAGTGGTTGGAATGTAGGCCTATGGTCCAGAGAGACCCGGGTTCGGTTCCCACTAAGGGCACGTACCTTGCTTGCAGTTTGTCCCCAGCCCTGGTTGGGTCGTGCAGGTGGCAGCCACTCGGTGTGTCCCTTTCACATCGATGTTTCTCTCTCTCTCTTTCTTCCTCTTTCTCTCTCTCGTTCTGTCTGAACAAAAAATGGAAAAGTGTCCTCAGGTGAGGATAAAAAATAAAAAAAAAGAAGTACAAATTGGTTGCTAGACTGACAAACCTCAAAGGGAAGGGGGTTTGTGGGGTGGAAAGAAATAAACCAAAGAACATATGCATATATGCATAACCAATGGACACAGACAATAGTGTGGGGAATGATGGCAGGAGGGGGACGGGAGTGGAGAGGAGGGAGTCAATAGGGGAAAAATGAGGAACATCTGTAATACAGTCAACAATAAAGATAATAAATAAATAAACAAATAAATAAAAACTATTTACCAACAAAAAAGCAGTCATAACCAATATGTAGATGAATGGCATGATGGTGTTTCAACAAAACTTTATTTACAAAAAGAACAGTAACAGGCTGAATTTACTCTTGGGCTACAGTTTGCTGCTCCGTGGTCTAGTGGGAAAGAGTCAAGTCAAAAACCAAACTACAACACAGTCTGACCATGATCCCTTAAAATTATGGGGTGCTTTGGGGGGCACATTGGGAGGACACACTCTCCAGGTTTGGTACTGCTGGTGGCTGTAAGTTAGGGTTAAGGTAACAAAGTCCTTAGAGGAACTCTAAGTAAAAACATCTGGGCGAGAGAAGAAACCAGTCAGATGAAAGGACAACAAGGTAGGCAGAATGTCCCAGGCACAGGAGACAAGATGGGTCAATGTCAAGGTTGTGATTCAGAATGGTGTGTGTGGTGGGGTTATTAAGATTGTTTTTCCACATTCTGATTTTCCTCTTCCTTCAAAACTCACCGAGGGATCGCACTTCATCATGACCCAAATGCAAGCATGGTCATGTGACTTGTCTGGGACAATGGAATGTGAGAAGAGACGGCATGCTACCTCTGGGTGCAAGATTTCAGAGCCAGTGCTCAGCTGACTCCCCCTGTTCGTGTCCCCTGCTGCAGGGATCATACGTAGAAGCTCTTGTTGAGACAGAACCTCCATCTGCCTTGGTTCCTGAGAGATGATGACAGAGACCCCTCTTTCAATGAACATTGAATGTGAGATTCTAATAAACCTGTGTTGTGTGTCACCCTGGCCGGTTTGGCTCAGCGGTTAGAGCGTCGGCCTGTGGTCCGGAGAGAGCCGGGTTCGGTTCCCGCTAAGGGCATGTACCTCGGTTGCAGTTTGTCCCCGGCCCTGGTTGGTCGTGTGGGTGGCAGCCACTCGATGTGTCCCTTTCACGTCGATGTTTCTCTCTCTCTCTTCCTCTCTCTCCCTCCCACTCTATCTGTACAAAAAATGGAAAAATGTCCTCAGGTGAGGATGAAAAAAAACAAAAAAAACCTGTGTTGTGTAAAACCATTGAAATGTTGAGGCTTTTTTTTCATTCCACATAATCTACTCTGTTCTGACTGTTGCAGTGTGTTCCTGAGACTAAAACTGTTTGTGGAAGGCTTTTTTTTCTCTTTGTCCTGGATATGAGGGTAGATCCAGAATGTAAAAGAGATTACAATCTACTGGCACTCAATTATGACACAAAACAAGATGTGGTAAGTGCTTCGAGAGACATAAAAAGTGCTAGGGGCCTGGCCGGTTTGGCTCAGTAGTCAGAGCATCGGCCTGCGGTCCAGGGAGACCCTGGTTCGGTTCCTGCTAAGGGCACGTACCTGGGTTGCAGTTTGTCCCCGGCCCTGGTTGGGTCGTGTGGGTGGCAACCACTCGATGTGTCCCTTTCACGTCGATATTTCTCTCTCTCTCTCCCCCTCCCACTCTATCTGAACAAAAAATGGAAAAATGTCCTTGGGTGAGGATAAAAAAAAGAAGAAAAAAGTGCTAGGGGACCACAGAAGAGAGAGGGCGCATCCTCGGGACTATCAGGAAAGGTTTCATTAAGGTGCTGTCATTTGAGTTGAGGTATAGAGAACAAGTAGTTTCACAGGCTATCATATGCAGTGAGGTAGAAAAGGCATATGAGCAGTAAAAAGAGAATGAGACAAGGTAGGGAGGTAAAACAGTGTAACATAAAATCATGCAGATTGGCAGCCAGACAAGACAGTCAAGGTCAATCAGTTGGGTACTTGCTGTGGGGTTTGAACTTGGAGGCACACTGAGCAGAGCAAGTGGTGTGGGGCAGCAGTTCTGGTTTCTGGTGCTCTTTCTGCAAATGACCAGCGGGGAGGAAAAGGGTGTCCCTGGCCATGGTACAGCTGGATGAGCCTGTGATGAAATGTCGCTCTCAGCTGGCACAGTCCTGGTCAGCTTCCTGATTCTCTCCCTGAACACAGCAGGTAAAGGCCCTGCAGATGTCAGTGGGACAAGGGAGTGGCTGCATTTCAGGAAACCTTATGATAAAGCCTAGTCTGGGCTTATTAATTCAGTTTCAAAGATGGTGCCAGTGAGGCCCAGAGAAGTTACGCAGATCACTTGGCTAGCTCAAGGCTGAGCCTGCACTGGAATCAGTTTCCTGCCTTCCAAGCGAGAGCGCTATCACACCACACAGCCTCAGGGGCCACAGATTTCCAAGCCAGGATCATATTCTTCGAGCACACCCTGTGGGATACAGGAAGTTAGAGGGCAGAAGCGGGATCTGGGGTGGTTGGAGGAACAACTCTGAGAGAGCAAAAGAATTGCCATAGTATAGCTGAGCTTGGTTCATGAAGCTGGGACTCAGGCTATAAATAAAGACCTGGAGTGGTTATGGCAGTTGGGGGACAGGGAAGTGGGTGGGTGGGGCAATAGGAAGAGGTTGGGAAGAGGGTACAAACTTTCAGCCATGAATAGGGTCTGAGGAGCTAATGTACAACATGGGGACTAGAGTTGATAACACTGTATTGTGTGAAAAACAAAACATATAAATATGTGAGGTGATGGATGTGTAGATGGAAGGAATCCTTTCACAATGTACATGTATGTCAAGTCATCATGATGTATGCTTTAAATACCTTATACTGTTTGTCAATTATGCTGCAATAAAGCTGAAAGAAAACCCTAAAGTTCCCATAGATACAGATGTGTTTGACTTCAGACTTACGCTTCTATTAATATCCACTTATACCCAAGAATTTTTATTAATTTCATTAAAAAACTGTTTATAGTTTTGTCACTACCTGATTATCGTTACTGTCAATATAATATCATTACAAGAGTAATAAGTTTAAAAAATTGTATAAACAGCTACGTCAGAGAGGCTGAGGGATAAAGCATGGACTCAAGACTCAGCCTCAGACCTAGTCTGGGTTCCCAAACCTGCCAACTTTATTTATTTATTTATTTTTTATCCTCACTCGAGGACATTTTTGCATTTATCTTCAGATAGAGCGGGGGGGAGGGGGGAGAAAGAGAGAGAGAGAAAGGAGGGAGGGAAAAAGATTTAATTAGGGCAACTAAGTCATGCCAGTCCCTGTTGCATTTCATTAGTCTGTGGTCCTGAATGAGCAAGACCATCATCTTCTCTCTTCCGTTCTCTCACACAGACCCAGTATCCCCGTACTCCTTTAGTGTGAGCATATTCTGTGCTAAGTGTGATTGTTGTGCTTGAAGGTACATATTTTCCCTCCAACATGGTTCTAACCTAAGCCAACTACTTCATCTGTGCTCAGTTGAAATAGTTGCAATCTGCTCCGGTGCTGGGAGAAAAACGTGTTCTGCTGGAATGAATGAAAGATGGGGTGTCGGGCTCTGATGGAAACCCTTCCCGGGAGATTTTCAAGGCAAATTTTGACTATGCAATGTGTCTCACCTCTGCTTTCAGATATGGGCTGCTGGATCTCCCTCACACCTTGGCAATGTCTTGGGCATATCCCATGGCCTTTTCGGTCACCTTTGGCTTTGGAGTTGTCTCATTTTAAGACACTAAACGGCTAGTCCAGCTTTAACCACGACTTTACTTTCTTGTTGAATTTCAAACTTCTTTCCTGTACTCCTCATCAGGCTTTTGTCCCACTTAGATATCTGTACACCAGTAGACCAGTAGGGGAAAATGAGTGTTTTGCTCTTTCATTATTACTTTGCGTTATTTGTTTACTCCTTGCCTTTTTTAAATGCTCCCAGCTCCTCCTGTGCTAGGGCAAGAGGATGAGATGAGGGTTAAAACAACAATGCTGTACTTGACAGGTGGCAGATAGGTGAAAGTCAGCTTACTCACTCTGGGACATTTTCTGGGTTCTTTGGAGAGCCCTGTGGGTGTCTGTGGCACTACACTAGTTCTCAGTGTTAGAGATCCTTTCTCTAGCTGAGCACTTACAACTCTTCTCTTAACTCCTGCTTAGGATGGTGGAGGACCAGCCTCATTCTGCTGCTGTTGTCTAGCCCTGGCAGGTAGCCTCCTTCAGTGGAGAGAGACATTTCAAGATAGTAGCTAATGAGATGAACCCTTCATTCAGAGAAAAACTCAACATCCTTGCTGTACCAAATTCTGGAAGGATAAACCATAGATGTTGCTATCTTTTCCTGCCACTATGGTCTACAGAAGTTTTTATCTTCACCCTGGGGACATTGTCAGCATCCTCCAAGAATTTCCCCAGGCTCAGCTGTGATCCAGGGACACTGCAAGTTCCAGCAGCTCAGCAGCTCTTTGGAGGCAAACATGTTAGTCTTCTCTTCTGAAAGACAATACTCATTTCTACAAGAGACTCTCTTGAAGCTCCCTTCCTACTTGACTTAGGAGGGGCCACCTGTGAGAAGAAATTCCACAGTACTACCGACTCAGTTGACAGCTTTTTACTTCAATGGCCATCTCAATGATCATTTTGAATGTCTTGAGTTCTCTTGTAAACTTAGATTTGGGTCTCAGCACTAGTCTTTCTATCTTGTAGTAAGTCTTTAAGGTTGTATATTGTTTTTGTATCAAATGCAAGGATATTTATTATTTTCTCCTTTGGGCTTCAGTTTAAATTCCAAGACAAGTGGAAAGTCCCTTTCTACATTTTGCTGCAGTAAAATGTGAGATTCTTCGCCTTGCATACTAATTTTAAGAGCCATATATCTACTTATATAGTTTTGCTACATATCCATCATTAATACATATTTTTGAAACAAACTATGCCCATATTCATACTCGAAATCACGCAAGAGAAATCCTGTGGCCCCCAGAAAATCCTCCTTCATTGGTCTAAAATAAACTCTTAAAATAAGAACTATCTCTTGTGCTAATTTTCAGGAGAGCTCTGCTAGCATAACACTGATCTTAAGATTTGTTAAAGATGGCACAAAGAGGGAAAATATCCATAAACTTGACTCATCAATTAGAAGCACTCTTCTAAATTAATAAAATATAGCAACTGAATCTAGTACAACAGGTAAAGAATACAATTAAATTGAATCAATTCAGGAATGCAAGGATAATTTATTATTGGGAATTCTGTTAATATGATTTGCCATATAAGCAGGTCAAAAGAGAAAAACTCCTCAATAGATAGTTTAATTTGAAAAATTAAACAGTTTTGCTTGGATTAAACTCTTTTATGGTGGAAATAGATGAATTTTTTCCTCAATGTGATAAATATATAAATAAAAAAAATATATGTATTTTAGTTTAAAACCCAGCATCATTCTTAGTGATAAAATCCTAGAAAAATTCCTATTCAAGTCAGAAATAAGACAAATTGCCAACAATCATCATTATTGCTTAACATTATTTTGAAAGTACTAGCCAATGCAATTAGAAAAGAAAAAGAATTAATGTATAAATATTAAAATAGATTTTAAAAATTATTATTTCTACTTGATATAATTATAGAGCTGGAAAATCCAAGATAATCAAGTGGGAAAAAATCTTTACAGACAATAAGAAAATCCAGTATGTATCTGGGTATCTAATTAATACAAAAAATCAATAGCTAACAATTAGAAAATTTGTAAATATAATGGACTAAAACATCTCATTTGCCAAAGCTATGGATATGATTAATTACTTAGAAATAAATTCAATGAGGAAGGTGCAGAAATTATATGAAAGTGTCCTTGAGGAAGAACATGAACATAGTCTGCTACAATAGAAAATAATTATATTGCCCTGGCCAGTTTGGCTCAGTGGTTGGAGCATTGGCCTGTGGACCAGAGAGTCCCGGGTTTGGTTCCCACTAGGGGCATGTACCAAAAAAAAAAAAAAAAAAAAAATTATTATCTCTTAACCCTCTGCCTCAGAGGTACAAAATCACAACTGAGCAAAACAAACTTTGCTGAAGGACATAGAAAGCTATTAAGTAAAAAAATATATTTTATTATTGTATAGGGAAACTGAATATTGTAAACATGACAATTCTCCCTAAATTAATCTAGATAGTCAAGAAATTCTAATAAAAATACCAACTTTTTGTGATCTTGACAAAATAACACTATATTTTATTTAGAAAAAAAAACATGGGAAATTTTTAGGGATTAGAGGGGGATAATAAACTACATTCCAAATCTATAACATTTAAAACAAAATGGCTATTCCTGATGGAGAATTAAATCCATATGGGAATTGATTATTGATAAAAGATATATTTCAAATCTAATGAAATATTTGATAAAGACAACTAGGTAGCAATTGGGAAAAAATTTTTAAGCCAAATTTCTATTTCTAGGACTGAGTGGCTGGGAAAAAGAAGGTCTTTAAAAAATAGTTGTACTTTTCTATACTGATTAAAATTTCTTTTAAATCCTCACCTGAGGATATGTTTTTATTAATTTTTTAGAGAGGGGAAGGGAATGAGAGAGAGAGAGAGAGAGAGAGAGAGAGAGAAGCATCAATTGGTTGCCTCCCTTATGTACCCCGACTGAGGATCCAACCCACAACTTAGGTATGTGCCCTGACAAGGGATTGAACCCAAACTTTTGGTGTATGGGACAATGCTCCAACCAACTGAGCCACCAGCTAGGGCTAAATATGTTGTTGTTTTACATCAGCCATATTACTTTCATAGCTATAAAGCAAGTTAGAAAAGTTTCAAAAATTAATAGAAACCAGGGTCTGTAGCAGAGGTTATTAGTGCCCTCCCCCACATCCTGCTCCCTTTCTGCTTCAATGCACAGTGCCTAACTTCAAGCTTTCAGGATCTGCATCTTTTTCCTGAGTGCTTTCTCTGGCCTCTGAAACCCTCTGCCTACCCAGTAGGTTAGAAAAGCCAAGGAATGAACGCACTTCAGGAGAAGCCTTAACCAATGACTGACAGGGCAGTTGGTGCATAATACTTCAGTTCCCATACTATCTCAGAGTGAGTGTTCCAGTTATCCAAGGCGGTACCTGTCTTGATAATGCACTCTGTATTGCCTGCCTTTGCTTCCCTGTCGTACTCCCTTCTGAATGTTTTCTTCCCCTTCCAATTGAACTGTTAGTATCCACATCCTTGTCTTATGGTCAGCTTCTGGGGGACCTAGGACTAGGACAGGGTCTCTCGGTGGTCGTGGGACAGAAAGGGATGTGTTCAAACACTGAACTTAGTAGTTGAGCAGATCTGTTCCGGATCATTTGATGCAGACAATACCCAAGTATGAGCATCTATAAGCCACTAAATGGTGTTTGGGTTTGTGGAGATCAAGACATCCTTTACCCATAAGACAAAGCTTCTTGGAGTGACAGGCTGGTGGCCTTCAAGAGTAGGCTCCTTTAGTTTCTGCTCCCAAGTCTTCCAGGAAGCTGATGTGAGCCAGGGGACTGAAGAATCAGACGTGAAGTATTCAGAGAGCTCACCTAGATGGTTTCTTGACTATCTCCCATTCCCTTGAGCAGATATATTTAATTCATAAAAGAGATTGGAAGTTTGTATATGTGTGTATTGTTGGGGAGGGGAAGAGGTTCATTGTAGAATCTAGGGACATTTTCCACAGGCTGTAGTGGAGGTATTTGTCCCAGGTCTTCAGTGTTCCAATCACAATTCAGTTTTACCCACACTTGTGTTCCACAAGGATTTATAGAGCTGTCAGATTATAATTGGACTGAAGGGCTGAGCTCAGTTATGGACACAGAATTTTATTCGATTGTTGTGTTTTGAACAGTTGAGCATTTTACAGCTGGGTTGGTGAAAGGTTTTTATGCTATTGGTGTAATGAAACATTTTATAGGGAGGGATAATTGAGTTTTTATTTTTACTAGAAAACAATGCTGTCAGCCTGGCTTTGGGGACCAAAACAGGGAAGAGTTCCATTAATGACTGGAATTTAGGGAGGCCCAGTAATTATGAAAAGTGCGTAGAGACAAACGCAGGAAAACAACAAGACCAGAGAAAGCAAAAAACTAATTTTGATTCTTCTGTAAAATTCTGACCGGAACAGTGAAACAGTCAAGGACATTATAAATCCATTCATTTATTTCAAAATTTGCAAAACAAATCCCTTCTTACACATAGTATTTGTACAACATGAAATTATTATTCAATAAGTTGACATTTTAAACCTATTACTGCCTAAACCCATCTATTACTGAGCTATTCAGAGCACTAAGTTAACATTTACCAACACATTCATCCTCACATCATGGGGAGATCAAGCTGAAATCCTTTATTTCATATTCAGATCTTGCCAGGTCAGGATTGAAATCGGCTACCTTTCTGATACTTTACTGAAAAGCCACTGTGAAATCCACAAAAGAATTATTATCAAGTTACTGCAGTTATTCAGCTAGATGTTGACTTTGATATGTCAAATCTCTGATCTTTAATAGAAAATTGATGGTCGTGCCCCTGAGGGTCAGTCATATGCACGGCCAGGATAGGCCAAGGTTTGCATTAAATTACAGCCAGTCTTGTGGTTTCGTTCCCTGACAGCCAAAGTCAAACAAAGCAAATGGAGCCCTTGCTAGTTGGGTCTCTTCATTGTTTCGTGTTGGCATATGGATTTAATTCTGTAATGGGGGACTGCTGAGCACAATCTGCCTTATTGATTTTCTGGAGAGAGTTTTTTCTCAGAGCACCCGGAAGTGCAATGAAAGAAAAGCAACTGGTACGATTTTTCTTTTTCTCTGCCTTGGATTGTGGAGCTCACAGCAGATTGATTCTGCCACTAGAAATCATATGAAGATATTAAATTATATCATCAATCAGTTTGCTTTTAGAGGATTGGCTTTCTCTGTGTTAGCGGCCCAGAGCAAAGGAAACAGTAGTTCTCTTATGTTTCAATCGTGAAGCAGGTTCTTTGGCCATAATGCTCCCTAGATGTGAGCTCTGCTAAAGCGGACTCTTTCCGTAATGGCAATGGCCGACATGCTCCCATTGCTGGCATCGGAGGTGGCCAGGTCTGGGGAAACTGGAGAGAAAGATCATGATATAAGGCTTGTGGTTTTCATGGGGATTCCAGTGTCAACAGAGGAGCTCAAGCCCTGGCACGCATTGTAGAGGATGGGGCCAGTATAGTCCACCATAGCCACTCTCCTTCACACCCCCAGTGATGCAGAGGAGGACGTTGAGATCCAGAGAGACTGAGGTTCATACAGAGTCTCAGAGAAAACGAGTGCCCTAGTCAGCCCACTAGGTTGCTAAGAAAAATGTTAAAAGCAATCAAATATAAGTGGCAGTGCTGTGTCTTGATACCATCATGCTACACCTTGGTTTTCTCATTGTAAACGGTACCTTCCTCATAGGGTTGTTAGGAGGGTCTGGTTTACAGGCAAGGTGATGGAGTCTAGTAGCTTGTCCTGCGACAGGGCTCACTGGGGATGGGCCCTTGGCTGAGGCGTGCTGTGGCCATGGTGGGACAGACTTGGGTGTTGGACCCCATCTTCTTTCTGCCCGCCCGTCAGAAGCAGTGATCTCTCTGTTGTCACGGACTGGAACCTGCAGAAATGGGCAGCACCGTCCATGTTGCTTTGGTTTATCAGCTTTCAGGTTCAAACAGGCAGGGACCATTTTGGTTTCCTGGTATTCTTTTGGTCAAACCCACTTCCAAGTCCACTGCTGATATCTAAGTGAAGAGGGTCTTCCCTCTCATTAGAGAACATATATGTGCAGTAGCAGCAGAGTGTGTTGTCAGACCAGAGGCATAAGGAGGTTCCAACACATTTTATTGGTCATTATAGAGACATGCGTGGAAATGACCCCTGTATAGCATATGTGAATATAACTTCTTTGCTTTAAATTGTGTTGCTAACTACGTATTTCTAAAATCCCCTCCTAATGCCATCAAGTGTGAAATATTTGGAGAGCAATACTAGTAATAACAATCGTGTTAATTATTATAGTTATACTTTTGAAAAGATTTACTATTACACCATTGTGCTAGGCACTCTGTGGCTTTTCTCACTCCAACGACGGAGCTCTCAAATATATTCCTATTCTGCAGATGAGGAAAAGAAAGCTTAGGAAAGTGAAATAAGTTCCTGGAGTCCTACTGCGAGCAGCCTTCAGTGATAGGTGTGTGTAACCCCCAAGTCCCAGCTCTCAAATACTGTGCCTGGGCACGCTGCTTGCTGGTGCCGAATGCAAGAGGGAAAACATCGCTTTTTGCTTACTTTATGCAGCAATTCTCTGAAAATTTAAATGGAGACCTAGAAAATAAATTGATATCTATCCTGTTATTTCCGAGGCCCATTCATTCATTCATTCATTCATTCATTGTACATTTATGAGCAAACGCCTTGTGCTAGAGGCTGGGGAAGCAAAGATAGACAAGTCTCAGTTCTTGTCTAATTAACACAATCAAAGTGCAAGGGTTGGTTAACATGTAATGGTACGGCAGTGAACAAGGTAAAAAGCTGGTATTTTGCCAAAGAAGAGAATGTGAAGAAATTGGGTTAGGTTCTGTAGGGGGCACTTTTCCCTCTTTCATTCCTGATCTTTATATTCTTTAAGACAAATATTCAGGTTTTACCTTTGGGGGAGAAAACACTGTGAGGATCTTAAAAATGTACTTTAAGGAAGGTCTTCTTCCAGGTTTGTGGGGGTGAGGGCTGGAAATGACATTCGTCTGACTCAAAAGAAATACTCATTAAATAATTTCAAAATGAGCCACGGGGAGGCTCTTTTAAATCCAGGGTCAACCGAAGCCACCCAGATTTGCAGCTGGAACAATCTCCTCCTCGTCCCCCAGCCCTCCCATACGGGAGTGTGTTTTAATGAAAGAGGAACACTAAATGTTTTCCCTGCATTTTAAGGCATGGAACTCTCGTAGAGCGAGTTCTGCCTCCCAGCCAGAGCTGGCCCTTCCTCACCCTGCCCCTTTCATCTCCCTTTGTTCCGTGTCTATGCCGAGGCTGAGATTTCCCCACCTCTCTCTGTCTTACTGTGGCTCTGAAAGATGATTGCCTTCTGGAGAAGCCCTTTCCCCTTCTTCTGTACCCAAGCTCCGTGTTCAATGAACATCAAAAAGCCTTATCATACCCTGATGGTTTAAATCTTTAAACAGAGCGTAACAGCCGGAGTACATCCAGACCGCTCACATCCTAGAGCTTGTCACTATGTGTTCCTGCAACAATTACCAGGAGAGGGAGGCTGCGGAGTGAATCAAGTAGCGAGTGTTGTCTCCCCGGACTCCATGCTGATGCTCTGATCAGGACTTCAGCAAAATTCTGTTTGAAATGAGAATAGACTAATTTTCATCCGACTCTTCTCAGAGGAATCCCATGTGGTCCAACACGCCAAGGGTCATCATTAGAAACTGCCTTCAAAAGAGCTGAGGCTTCTTGTGGCAAAGCTCTCTCCCTTTGTTACATTTATAAACATTTATGTAAAAATGTATACATTAATTGTTCAGGCTCTTCTCAGCCTGGAAAGCTATGCCCAGGAATATACTTGGGGGAAATAAACTCATAAAAATACCCCAAGTCAGGATGAAAATGGCCTCATTTTGACTAAAAATTCAGAAGAATTCAGTGATCAAAGGCGATTCTTACTCCCAGCTGTTCAAAGGGACTTATATTGAAAAAAAAAAAAAATCAGATGTGACCAAGAATAGAAAAGAACTCATTAAGAACTTAATGAGACAGGGACAGGTGAAGTTATCCGTTGCTTAAACACTGTACTTTTTTCTCCCCTTTCATAGGGACCACTCATTTGTTTTCCTGGACTCAATTTAGATTTTCTAGAAACCATAAAGGGTGGAAAAGTTCATCAAAGCGGGAACATTTTTCCGCTCGAGTCACCGGGCATTGATATAATTAAGACACCATCTTCCCACTTGCCCCTCACTTCCATGGAGTTGTCTGCAAGTACATCCAAGGAAACAAATAAGTGAATTGCTTCTCCTCTGCCTTCTTCACGGTTTCCTTGGGAGAGAGAACCCGTAAGAGTGAGCAAGTACGTCAGGAAATGCATGATTTGGGGAAGTTTAGCAATAAGCCTCATAACCCCAAAGATGAGATACGTTTTTGGTGCCCTTAGAGACATGAACATAAGGAACCCCTGAGAAGTCGGACTGCGTACATTTTAATAGCTTTTGTTTTGCCATTCTGGTGTTCATAAAATACCAAAACAAAGCAACCCCCCCCCCCCCAATTCTCCTAAGCAGCTTAAACCCCCTTTCACTTTCCCCAGGCAAGACTGGAATCTCTCACATATTTCCAGGCTCTGACCTTCCTGACGTCGGTCTTCCACTACGAGTAGCCAGGTTTTTTTATTCTTTAAGTGCTAGAGGAGTCATGAAAAATTCAGACACTGGGTTTCCCTGAGACCAATCTGGTGGCTTTTTCTTTGTGCTAACTGCTGCTTTCTATGCATCATTCAAAAGGTACCTACCAAGTTGTCAGCCCCTGAACTGCTACTTGGTGTTAAACATGAATATTTGTAGCTTAGCAAGGGACTAAATTTAAAAAAAATTAATATTTGACAAGCCCAAAGAAAAGCATAACACATCCAAAAGTATCTATGTGAAAGGTGGTTTTTTTTTTTAATTTGTAAAAAGTCAAAACTTTTTGTATAACTCAGGTGTTTCCGAGCCAAAAGGTTTGCTTTGAAAAAAAGAGCACTGATTACTACACTTCTAGGAGCATCGGTTGTGATCACACCCTCGCACACAGGGCAGCAGAGTGGATTTTTTATGTGGGTGGTGGTGGGGTATCCATCTCACGCATGTGCCACTAATCCGACGAGACCAGCAGAAGCCGAGCAGGATGAGACTTTTTTCCAACTGCATATCAACTATACCTACAATGGCAAAATTGCCTTTTCCCACATTTCTTAATTAGAATTAGAATCAGCTTAGAACTAATAGAATCTCTTATTAGTCACAAAAAGAAGGGCTGCCTCTCCAGTTCAAGTGGCGTATCTGCATAACTCAGAGCCTTAAGAGCTTATGGTTGCTGGTACTCTTGGCTGACTGCCTTTAACTCTCCCATATTAATGAGTTGTTCTAAATTTAGTCTGCTGTGACAAACTAATATTAATACAGTATTTTATGGCCCAGAGCATTGTTTAATACATAGGAATGAAACCCAGAGTCATAAGGAAGGGGGCGAGGGAGCGAGATTACTTTGTGTGATTGTCAAGATAGAAGATCATCCAAGTATGTAGATATTAAGACTTAAACATAATGCACTGCTTATGGATTTATATTATGTGAAACATTTTCTATTATTTTAAATCCTCATGGCATTAGTTTCCTATTTTCAGGGGTTTATAACTTGGCCGCACACATTCACTCTGGGCTGAAACTTGGAAAGCCGGGTCTTAACCTGGGGACATCTTATTTATTTATTTATTTATTTATTTTATTTACCCAAATTAAAAGTCAGGTTGGCTGTTTTTAACCCAGGCCAGTGGCAAAGAAGGCGCACAGGTGTGGCATACAATGTTGCAGACAGAGTTCCAGCTTGTTTTAAAGCGCAAACACCAAGAGAAGAAAACTATACCTGGCCCGTAGGGGTAATTTTATATTAAAAAAAAAAAAAAAACTGCTACGGAGGCAGTCGATAAACATAATGAAGGGATTTGTTTCCTTCAATGCAGATTGTACCCTTTAACTGTACATCTCGAGTAGCCGCCGAGGTGTGGCTGTAGGTTGGGGTTGCCACCCAGGGGCAGAGAGCCGATCCGTAGAATTTGCAGGAGGTGTCGATGTGTGTATGTAATTTCTGTTTGTCATTCGTAACTAAGAAATAGAAACATTCAATGTAGGATCAACTCGATTCTCCAGCAAGATGCAATGCTTGCTTTTTAATGAATCCACAACTTCAGAAGAGGAAAAGCGAGTGTCACAGTTATTATCATAGGCAGCCCCAGGCTGCCAGGTGCATCAATCAGGGACATTGCGCGGCACACGCGTGAGGAAGAGGTGGGCTCGGAGCTCGTGGCGAGACTGGTTGTGAAACTTGATTTTTGAGTCCTATGGGATAGGGAAACCAGCCCAGCTGAAGCAGTGTTTTCATCCTAAATAAACACTAAAAGCTCATTGCATAGCCTGCTCTGGGCTTGACTCCTCGGGTATGGGGGTGTCTATTTGGCAGATTAAAAAAAAGGTCTTATTATATCTTTCAAAAGAGAGTCTGTGTGGGAGATTGTCCTTGTATTTCTAGGATATTTTGTCATTTATAGAAAAATGTCATCTATTGGAAATTGAAAAAAAGATTGCTTTCCTTGTGTACATATTTAATTCTATGACATCAAGGTCAGTTGGTAAAATTCTTCTCTTTTCCTCTGTTCATCCTGTCAGTTCAATGCTGATTAATTCATTGAGAGGACATTGTGTACCAAGATTCTCAGGGAAACACTGGGAAGGGTTTTCTGCCTGGAATTTTATAAAAAAAAATTTCTTCATCAGGGAAATGGGAACTGACTGCTCATCAGAGCAGAAGAAAAACTCAACTGCCTCCATCCAGCAAGAGGTGGTCAAGCATCTTCCCGGAGCGAAGGCGTGGCTGAGCGCCCCATGCGGCCGGCGGCCTTTGCAGCAGGTGGAACAGAGGCAGTGCTCAAAGTGTTGGGATCCCCCGCACTGGATGATAGATTTCTGAGTGCAATGCATCTGAAGAAATTGAAAATAACAACAACAACAACAACAAGGCAGAATAATAAGACATTTGAAAAACAATTGATTCCTTTGTATAAACATGTAGTTAAATATAATACTACAAACCAGAAATAGCCACTTTGAGGTTTCCAGTTCAAAGAGATAATCGTGGCTTTTTGTGAAATTCTTAACCTCCTAATAGCCTTCCAGTTAATGGGCTAAAATAAAGCATAAACCAATAATCAGATGCAAATTAGCAGTAACTACCTGCTAAGGTGAACAACTTCCCTCAGGGCTACTTATGATAAAATTTCAATCCCCGCCGCTACACGGCGAGCAGTTATATGGCTTATGCTTTGTACATGTGAGATTCCATCTACTTGAAACGTGTAGCTCACATTGTTTAGATTTAGCTGGTGGTTCTGCATAGCAGATGTTGATGTATTTCTGAGCTAAGAAGATGAATTTTTGCTTTGTCAAAAGAGAAAATAGCTTTTGCATTTTATGTCACACCTGCTGAGTTTCACAATCAAATTGAAAACCAGCTAGGAAAAGATGGTTTTTAAGCTACAAATTTGAATCTGGGCTTCATGTAGCAGAGGTTGGCTTAGAATCTTGAATGGGGTGTGGTCTTAAGAAAATCTGGGTTAATTTTTGTATGGTAGCTTCAGGTGAGATACTTTTCTAGAACTGACCAAATAGGCCCATGCTCTTGGGAAATTTTTCTTCTTAGCTTTTCCTTGGAATATAATTCTTCCTTTCGTGTGTGTGTGTGTGTGTGTGTGTGTGTGTGTAGGGTGCACTCTCTACATTGACTAGAGCCATCTGTTAAAATGTAGACATCTTTTCACTATTCTAGCTGAAATTATGTAGTCACTTAACTTATTTTTTTAAGAAAAATATAGCACAATTCACATGATTTGACATTCAAAATACAGTAAAAAGTCTGCCTTTCAGCACTGCCCTCGACTTCTGTTCTCTTTCACAGATGCAACCACTATTAGGATTAGCTTGTCTTTCCCTTTTATACAAATGACAGTGCTCCTCATACATGTTCTGCACTTTGGTTCTTTCTCTTAATAATTGATCGTGGAGGTTTTCCATATCAAATCATAAGAGCTTCCTTCTTTAGGGGGCGGCACTATTCCATTAAAATTGTACTGAAATTGATTTAACTAGTTTTTAACAAATGAAAATTTAAGATATTGTCAATATTTTGCTGTTAAAAACACTGCAGCAAGACAAGACTTGTACATATGCTATATCACACATATGCAAGAAAAGATCTGAAGGACAAATTCCTAGACATGTAATTGCTACTCAGAGGAAATGTACATTTGTGATTTTAATGGATTGTGCCAAATTCTCTATCATGCATAGAGTTTGTACCGATTTACACCCCCTTCAGTGTTGGATGGAAGTGCCTCATTCCCTACACGCTGACTGCGCATTAAGTGGCCTCTCAAACTTAATGATCTTCGTCAATCTAATAGGTAAAAAAGGAAGATGCTTCAGTATAATTTAAAATCACATTTCTCCTATTACAAGTTGAAGTAAGCATTTGAAAAGATGTTTTAAGGCTATGTGTAATTCATTTAACATGAACAATCTGTTTATAGTATTTTAACTTGCTTCTATTAAACAAGTCAAATCCCATATTTTCTACCTTGATTCTATAGGGTCAGGGATCTGGAATTTGAAATTAAGGAGCCCAGTCAACTTTTTAAATGTTTGGATGGAGTATTGGAAAAACATCTCAAGCTGATGTAAACACGTAGAGCATGATGGGATTTGGTTGACCCCCGCCTTTAAAAAAATAATTCTAAATTCTTGATTTTATTTGAAGATTTGAAGACAGAGATCAAGAACAGGATCTTTAATTGGTAGTAAGTCAAAGCTTCTTTCAGGAGAATGCATATTTTCCCTTACACCCCAGGGTCTATTCATGCGGGTATTTGTCTGCATCCCTATTAAATGTAGGTTGACCCTATGGTCAGATGACTTATATACTGATCTGCCAATGAAGATCATAAAACAAAGACTGGAGGGATCTGTGGGTCATTGTACCTGCTCTATTTTGAACCTTTAACCAAAGTGCTTTGCTTTTGCTTTATTTCATTTTTTTTTTTTTTAGCTTTAATATTTTAAAAGGGGAATCTAAAAGGTAGAAGGGAGTACCAGAGAATAAGGGGAATATGCCCTGTTCCCAGCACTCAGAACTAATGGTTAACTGTTTCTCATATTTGCTTCCGGTCTCTTAAAATAGTTATGTAATTGACCAAAGTCTCTTCTAACCTTGAGTTTTGTTTCTTTCCCTCTCTATTGAGGGATAATCACTGTCCATTTTTTAAAAAGTTAGCATATATATGCAATCCACAGACAACACAAAGTACTGTTTTGAGTGCTTTTTAAAAAATATCCTGTATCATTCTATAGCTTGCATTTTTGTAAGAACGAGGTGGAACGAGGCGGTGCAGGGTCTCCAGAAGTGCAGGTTTATTGGGAATCAGCCTGCCGGACTACCTCTAAGGAGAGAGTAGCCTATAGCTTGCATTTTTTACTGAACATTATAGTTGTTGTTGTTTTTTTTTAGATCTATCCATGTTGACATGAATATATCTAATATATTTCCAGGTTATTCTTTTTCTTTTTTGTGTGATGTTTCACTATATGAGTATACTACATTTTGTTTATCGTTTCTTCCATTGGTGGATATTTAGGTCGTCTTTAATGACATGCATTCATATTAGTTCACGGGATCCTGCCCCAGACCAGCGACACAGGTGAGACAGGACAAGTGAGGAAACGCAACCCGGAGAGGGGAAGGGGCTTGCCGAGGCTTGTTACATCTCAGATAGAAACCAGGGTTCCTAGTTCTTCTCGCAAGGTCTTGCCTCAGCTTCTACAGCTTTTCATTCTTCAAGGCATGGAGTATCGTTTAAAAACTGTAAGTGAGCCACACTGTTTGGGTTGAGAATGCTCTATACTTCCTTCCTTGAGACATGTTTATGTCTCATATACACAGATCTGTTTTACATTTTTTTCTGCTCTCAAATTAGTTTTAAGACACTAAGAAATTACTGTCCATAAAACAGATATTTTATTAGACAGATATAAAAAAAACCCAGCAAAATTTTCCTCGTGCACACTTAAGTTCAGAGAAAATGTTAAAAATATCTAACATAACAAGTTGCTCGAATTTAATTCTTCTTACAGAGATGTGTTCTTGATACACTGCTGATATTTTATCCAGGACTAGGACTTTAGTAAACTTTCCCCCTATAACTTTAATTTCTGTTTTTTTTTTCTTTTCAAAGTCTAAAGCATTGGATGAGAAAGGATAAGATTAAATTTTTCTCAAGCAAAAGGTTTTCCTCCTACATGCCAAGACCATGGTTAACTGGAGGATGAGGAGTTGAAAGCCAACAACTGTCCACAATGAGCATAACACTTTAAAAAGAAGAGCGATCTTTGTATACAGTGCTCATGGACTTACAGAGTATTTGCATGGAAAGGATCAGAGACCGTAGGTTATAACTTGTTCAAATTTCATAGAGAGCTAACAGCTATACCAGAGCACATGAGGATCATATAATTATGAAATCATTTTATTTTAGTTTTCTTATTTTTCTAGAAAAAGACAATGTTCTCTAGATGGGTCCAAAATTAAGAAAGGAGAATGATGTTGTCTAAGTAAATCTACTGAAATAGTACTATTTCTCTTACATTTATGGAGAGATTTGATTCAAATATCCACATGTGGTGGGCGCTGAGTCGTGGAACCGTCCCTGCATATCTAATTGAGAATGATACATTGGCAAAAGCACAAAACTGTCACAGCATCACAGTCTTGGGGGAGTTGCTTCTTCAGAACGAAATTAGCCCTGCGTGGTTGGCACTACCTTCAGAGGGCTTTCGGTGGTGGTAGAACACTGTCAACGCTCAAGTCTTACTTCCTTGGGGAGCAAAACGCTCCTGTCTCCCCAGTATTGAATCAGGTGGCCCCCCTACATGCTCCAGAGAGCCCTGTGTATGTCCCTATCCTAAGCATTTATGACAACATTTCATAATGACCCGATTATGCCTGTTTCCCCATCTCGGCTGCAGGAGACATGTGCTCTAGGACACCATTACCTTGCATGTGTGCTTGTGGGTGCAGAGCAGGCAGAGGGTGTGGGTGCAGAGCAGGCAGAGGGTGTGGGTGCAGAGCAGGCAGAGGGTGTGGGTGCAGAGCAGGCAGAGGGTGTGGGTGCAGATCAGGCAGAGGGTGTGGGTGCAGAGCAGGCAGAGGGTGTGGGTGCAGAGCAGGCAGTTATAAAGGTTCCCTAACAGACATAAAAGATGAATGAATGAGTGAATGAATGAATGAGTGAATCAATGCATGCTCTAGTAAGAAGATTGTGTCATAGGAGGAAATTTGCATGGTCAGGATTTACATAGTTTAGCATATAATTAAAAAAATGCTAAATGCCTGTTACTACTAAATGAATAAAATGTATTAAAATTCTGTGAAGAAGTTTGAAAGAAAAGATTTTCCTCCCCAACCACTACTAAATTAGAAGTGACTAGTTGGACTTTCTGGTCTAGCATATAGCCATACTCCTGTATTGTTTAAGAATACTATAATTTTTTAAAAAGAACATTGTAATTCTTGACTTTTATGGCAAAATGAATACCTAGAAGCAAAGAAATGCTTATAACACAAACATGCTGTGGAATCACTACTTCCATTTTTATTTTTTTGACAGAGTGGGATGCCACATCATAACCCATCTAATTTCATAGAAATTCTTTAGTTGTAGTACCCGCTAAAGGAAATAAACATATCAAACCTTAATATCAATGACTATTATTAAATTATCACATGTTAGAGTCTAAAATATCCAAATGTCATGTTTATAAAGGTTCCCTACCACTGTAATTTTACTATTTATAACATAGTGTTAGAAAGAAAATTTAGGCATTGGCAACAAAGTAAACATGAAATTAATATTTTAATCCAAAATAACTGTAGTTTGTCATTGAGGATTCTATTTGATTATCTTATTCAGGTCTCTTTCATGGAAGCTCATGATACTTTTTTTTCTTAATTTTATTTTTTTCTTAATTTATTTTTGTTACAGATGTTTCTCCTTTTTTCATGATGCTTTCTCATTGCAGGGCCCACCGGAACCTTTTAAAGAGTTTTCTCACTAGAGGGCAGCATTTGACTAAGTGTCCAAATAGGTTTCCTGGCGAACCGGGAATATCCATGCAGATCGCTTTAATAACTCAGTTAGCAGCTTTACTTGGATTTCTAATTCGATTTGTTGGGCTGGGACCCAATCTGGTTTGATAAGCCTTTAGAAAGGAATTTTAGGGATTTATTCCACTAATAAATATGAATTGTTTTTAGATAGGTATTAGAGCAGGTTTGTAGAAG